>NC_036449.1:4753849-5367064 GCF_002775205.1 Xiphophorus maculatus | reverse complement strand
TTTCTACTGTTATATATTTCAGCTAAACTCTCATGAAAGTTTAGTGGTTTTAAGCAAACCCTTAGCTTTACTGAAAGCTGACTCCAGTCATGTCAATGTGTCTGATTTTCACTGAGATCAGGTTGTTTGGCTTCACAGTTTTAAGGTGAAGTACTGTCTGGCAGCCGGCGGGTTTGGAGCTCCATCCTCTCTGAGTGAGTGAAACGGCTGCAACCATTTATGGTTACAGTCAGTGACGCAAGACTATGGATCAAGTATTTCACAAATTCAATTTAAAAAGTGAAAGTTCTTCTTGTTATTATACAGCTAGTGAAAACATGACATTCAGTTTTGACTGCATCATTACATCGGACCAAAAACACTTTAAGCACTTTAACACAGAATGTTCTGGCCATGTGCAGCACTACAAAATTTGGTCTCCAAATTTTCAAGCCATGTTTCCATCAATGTTCTTTTTTTAAGCATGTTTTTAAGTACAGCGTTGGAAAAGGTTGATGGAAAAAAGTTTTATTCTTGCTTGAGGTAGCTTTTGACTTTCCTGTGTTTGTGCCTTCCTAGAGGCACAAAAAGACTTTGTTGAGTTTCTTTTCTTCAGCCTGGCAGCTGGTAGCAACACGTAGGGGAGGGGGGCTCTACTCTACTTTCCACAGAGTCTGTAAAAACTCCTGTCACTTGTTTTATTCATATTGTAGGAACACTGTGATGGAAAATGTTCCGTGTTCCTACTTCCTGCCGCAGGTTTTCGTGTGGACCTCACGCTGGATCGCCTGAAGCAGAAGGAGGCGACCAAACGCGCCCTCTTCCTCCACAGTGCAACCTATCAGTACTCTAAGAACATGACGGTGAACAGCAACAGACGGCTGGCCTGCGAGGAGCAGGAAGTCTACTTAAGGGTGAGGAAGTCATAGACCAGGGGTCACCAACCTTTTTCAGACTGGGAGCTACTTCACGGGTACAGAGTAACACGAAGGGCTACTTGTTTGATACAGACATAAATTTTCTTGGCTCAGCCTTTATAACAATAATAAATATACGTATATGAGTGAACTTTGAACCTCCTGTTGTTCTAAGATCCCGACTGAGCTCCTTGCAGTGTGTGCGGTTCTGGTGGGTCACCGGTTTATTAGCTTTTTTGCTGACTGGTCACCTACTGACTGACACCAGCAGATGTCAAAAGAAAAATGGCCGACAGATCGGAATGTACAAAACTATCACTGCACCTGACCTGCAGGAGCAAAACCACCTCTCCAACGCGCATCATGTGCGCGTCGCACAAAAGCAGCACAAACCTAAACCACTAAAGCAGCGCACCCTGTTTTTCTTTTTTTTTTTTTTTTACACAATCGATGCTAAATAATAAAGACATGGAAGCGAAGCCCATATACCCATGAGATCCACAGAAAGAGGAGGATGTTGATTCCCAGGTTCAGGTCCTGTCAGACGTCCAAAGGAAGAGAAGGTGAAGCAACAATGTTTGCTTAATTTCTACTCTTGTGGGGAAAAATTGTTTAACCCACAGTCTTAGCACGACGCTCAGGAAGAGCAGCAGATGTCAGCTAACAGGTGACCCATCAGCTCTTCAGTTCAGGAAACATCAAAGAAGCTCAGAAACCGGCGACCCGCCAGAACCGCACACGGTAAAAAGCTCCGCCGGGATCCAAACGACCTCTTAGAACTACGGGAGGTTCAAACTCCTGTCATTCATTTTTAGCTTACAGAAAAAGCGCCAAGTCGCCGAAGAAACAAAAACAAACTGACCAATAAGATTTAGGCTTTGGCGTGCCCTTTGACCCCCACAGACTCAGATGTGCGCTACAAGATGTTTTGACACACAAGATCTTTTTTTTTTTCTCCTCAATTTTGTTAATTGTAAAGAGAGTTCGATAATAAAACTTTCAGCCATTATTCTTTTCTATTTTTACTTCAAGGAAAATCTTAATGTAGGCAGAGCTGGTGCAGCCGTCCAGCTGCAGGCGCTGCTGCCCTCCGATAAAATCCTGCCGGCGTCTGCGCTTAGTTCTGAACTTTAACCATAGAAAAGAGTTTTATGCATAGAGCATTTTATTTTAAACATTTTTTATAATTTACTTTTTAGAGAAATTCTAGATATAAACAAATGTTATTAATTCAATGTAAAAACATTAAATGAAATAATTTCTTTGGCTATTTTTAGAACTTGCTCCACGGACAATTTTCTTCTGGGACAATTTATTTTCCAGCAAAATTTGTTACAGTGACAGGCCCACATGCGATGTTGAGGACTTTCAGTTATTCATGATGTGTGGATCCAGCTTTCTGCCGTCAGTCGGCTTCTTTCCACCACAGCCTCCCTTCCCCTTTTACATTCTGTTCCCACAGAAGTGTATTTATTACTGCAACTCTTCGAAGGCCTGTGTGATGCCTTATTTGCACACATAGTGAGAGAGAGATTGCGCTATCATTACAGATTACATCAATGTTCAGCTATGTAAAAGGGCCTTGAATTATTACTCATACCCCTTTGGTTTTATGGGACAGACCAACACAGAGTGGAATGAAAACTATATATATATATATTTTTTTTTTAAAGTACAAACCTGAATAGTTCCCATTTGTTTTTAACCCACTTTGCTCTCTTTTCTTGTTCATAAAAACCAGTGCAACCAAGTGTTTGTGGAGGCCACCTACTTCCACCTGTGTTTAATTTAATGTCGGTATAAATCCAGATGTTCTGGAAAGCAGGAGAACAAGAAACACGTCAGATAAGTTCAAGCTGTGCAAGCTGGGAGGAGATTGATGCAGGATTAGGTGTGGGGAGAAAACTCTTCGATCCGTTACTGCTAACTCAGACTGAATTACTCTACAATGATTACAGATTATTTACAACAAAGCTATATTTGTTTTAAAAAGAAGGGAATGGGGGCCCTTGTTTCTCCCAAAATGTGACTAAATCTCATCTCTTGGATGTACCTGTAGACCTCCATTAACCTCTCCAGCGCACCCAACATGATATGTGTTTACAGGGTGTCCGCAGGGTCTTAAAAAGTCTTAAAAAGCCACAAATTCATGTATGTAAACCTAAGGCCTTAAAATGTCTTAAATTCATTTTTTTTTAAAAAGTAGGTTGGCCTCAAAAATGTTACTCACATGTCTTAAATTCTGTCATGGCAGGACTATTTAATCTCACATATGTACTTTTCTGTCAGGCAAAAGTTTGAGTCACGTGCTGACTGAAACTAGCTGCTAAAGAACCCTTAGTAGCTAGCTAGCTATTTTTTGTGCCCATCTGTGGTAAATGCTAATGTATTGCTAGTTGGCTGGATAAGGTTAACTTTCGGCAGTGGCTCATTTTATTTTATTTTTTTAACCAAATGAGACGAGGCTATACACATTCTGTGCAACAACAACAACAGAAATGCTAGACAGTATGGAGTTTAGAGAGCCTTACGCACAGAGTGGCTGCTAAGAGCCACAAACGGACCCCAAAAATTTCAGATTTGCTCCACTTGATTGTAACAAAGCAGGATCTTCCAGCCATCCCCTATATTTAAGGTTTCCTCAGTCTTAATTTTAATCCAAGGTGGCCTTAAAAAGTCTTCCATTTGATTTGCTGAAACCTGCAGATACCCTGGTTTAAGTGGGCATAAGTATTCTGCACATATTAGTCATCCACCTGTGTGACCTCATCTGAAAGTGTAAAGAGAGGCTGGGAAAGGCAAGAGTTTAAAAACAAGACAAAAAATACCGAATATTACCATAAAATTAAACTGAGTAAAAGTCAACCTGAAGCTGCACATCTGATTCCCTTCTCCTTATCACCCAGGACGACCGCGAGTTTCGGGATAAGATCACTCCCATCTCCGTGGCGATGGAGTACAGTCTGGACTACAAGCTGGCTGCAGATCAGACCGGACTGCTGCCCATCGTCAACATCTGGGCACCAACTAACGTCACCAAGCAGGTACTCACTGCAGACGGGGCTGGGGGTCTTCTTCTATGTAAGCACTGTGTCAGGGGTGTCCAAAGTGTGGCCTGGGGGCCATTTGTGGCCCTTGGATATTTTTTTTTTGGCCCCCAATTGCAGATCAAGAATGATTCAGATTTGCCTCGACAAGCACATGTGGCTGATACAGATGTAGACTATTTATTTGTAATCGGGGTAAAATTATTACCAACATAATTTTCTTACTATGGAAAATGTTAAGAATGACACAACATGGGGCGTTCTGTGGTGGCGCAGGGGGTTAGCACGCCCCATGCTTGGAGGCCTTAGTCCTCGACGTGGACGTCGCGGGTTCGACTCCCGGTCCCGACGACCTTTACCGCATGTCTTCCCCCCTCTCCTCACCCTCCTTCCATGTCTGCCTACTGTGGAGAAAATAAGAGCCACTAGCGCCGCAAAAACTCTTCGGAGAAAAAAAAAAAGAGAAAAGAATGACACAACATGTATCCAGAGACTTTTAATGCAATCAAATCAGATTTTATTTAATTTATTAAACTGCTAAACATGGGAAGCGTTTTGAAGGAAAGTGACCCAAATCCTGTTCTTATAACTGATTAATAAATTTGTACAGTCGAGCCTGAAAGTGTATTGGGGCCATGTTAAGAAAAAAACTAAGCAGCAAAATTATGACTTTATTATCATAATAAAACGACTTTGTTGTCATAATTTTCTTACTTTATTCTCATAAGTTTATGACTTTATTCAAATTCAGTTCAGTTCAAAAATATTTTATTGATCCCAAAGGGAAATTAAATGTTGTTTTAATACTGTTTCCATAACACTATGAACTTTACTCTCGTGATTTTATCTTCTTATTTTCTTAGCGTGCTCCTAATACTCCGTTGTGCTTTTAATACAGCAGACTTAAGAAAATAGAGGATTTTTCTAGGAAAATGCTCTTTCTACAAAAAAAACTTTTTTCCTACAATAAAACCCTAAAATTGGATTAAAATTTTATTTTCTCTTGTTTTCTTCTGTTTTATTTTTATTTGATGGACCTGCGAGACGTTTGACACATGAGCCAAGATTTGACAATCTTGGCTCATGTGTCAAACGTGCCACTGTTGCTATGGTAACTTAAACAGAGAAGTTAAATTGGCACCATGTTAGCACGGAGCTAGACTCAGAATGAAGCCCATAGTGTTGCCTTGATTGTAAATGAGACACTACAGAAAAGGTAAATCTCCCTCTAGTGGCTGTTCTTGGTCCTGAACCACTTGGTTACTCTGACAGTAAGAGTCTGATTTTCTGTTCTCACTTCTTCCCCATTTGTGCCAGGCTCACATTCTGCTGGATTGCGGCGAAGACAACATCTGCAAACCCGACCTCAAGCTGTCGGTGAAGAGGTTGGTGCAGCGAAGTCGATTAAATAAAACCAGTCATGGAGACATAACGGCGTTAAAGAGTTATTAGAGGTTGTAACTGTCTGCGTCCTCTGATTGGCCGCAGCGACCGGGAGAAGATCTACATCGGCGACGACAACGCCCTCACCCTGATGGTCACGGCTGAGAACAAGGGCGAGGGCGCCTACGAGGCCGAGCTGCACGTCTACCCGCCTCAGCAGGCCGACTTCACCGGGGTGGTCCGCAGTCAGGTAGACCTGGTCGCCTCTCACGTTTTCCATCCAGAGCGAACGCCAAAAAGTCACATAAAACACAAAGAATTATCTTTGAGGTCTCAAAGTAATCCATGTCTTCATGTGCATGGATTATGACAGAACCTGTAGAACTCATGATCTCATTTTGTGAAAAAGAACTCTTTAGTACTCTTTGATTTCCTCTGCTTGGGAATAAAAATATTAAATATGCTGGTAGCGACTCACCTGATAGAGGAAGTCATCAGAAAACTACAAAGCTAGATGTGAATTAGTGTTCCCCTGTTAGTGTGTCTTTAAATAAGATTATCTTAGGACAGTTCAATGTTATCTTCTTTGACGAGTGTGTTTTTAAAGTTTCTATTTATTTGGACTTTGAATTCAGAAATTTAAAAAAATCTAACAGGAGGAATGTTGGGAAGGTTTGCTTTTGTATAAGTTTTAACAGTTTTAACTTAATAGAAATAATAAATTTTTTAACACATCATCAAAATATCAGTAGCAGGATTTTGAGACGATCGTTCAAACAACTGTGTATTTAAAAAAATAAAATAAATCTGCTCACGTCAGATCCTAGTAACTCACCTACTTTTCTCATTAAAACAACTTTTTTTTCTCGTAGTTTTAAGACTTTTTTGTTGTTGTTGTTCTTAAAATTGCGTCTTTTGTGCGCTAGTGTTACGACGATGTTCTCACACTTCAGCAAAAATGTTCACAGCCTGGCCCTGATACTCGGCGCTCCCAGAAGGCCGAGATGGTTTAAATGAGCACCACTTTCTGATGACTTTCTTTCTGTCATTTCTCATTTTTATTTTAGAAAAGAAAGAAAGCATAAAAAAAAAACTCGATCCAAATCAGAAACTGGATCTGGTATAAAAAAAGACAGAACGTCTGTTTATTTATTACCTAAGATCTCATCCATTATCACTGTTAACATGTGTACGGTGACGTTGTGGCGTTCCTTCCTGCCTGTTTCTTCCACAGACTCTCTCCAGGCTCTCCTGTGCTTACAAGAAGGAGAACGAGACCAAGATGGTGGTGTGCGACCTGGGAAACCCCATGAAGAAAGACACTACGGTCAGTTAGAGGCAACGCAAGGAAGTCAACACTCGGCATCTTTAAAAACATTACAGAGTAAATTACATATAGCCCCTCGGAAAAGGACTCAAGGTCATCTTGAACCTCGTCACATTTAGTCCCAACACAACCACAAATGAGATCAAATGGTCAACGCAGGTTTATTAGAGAACATTAATGAACAGGTGACATCATGAAGACCTGAGTCTGTGTTCAGTTGAAGGGAACCCTGGTGTTTATGTCAATGCCAAGCGGACTGGACACCGCCCCAAAAGCAGGAAGCAGGCGTTGGCTCGAAGCATTCTGGGTAAATGCAATCAAAACAAACATGCGAGTCTAACGCTAGCGAGAGAAATGACTCGCCATTTTTAACAACGATGAAAGAAAAATCCTACAATCGCTAAAATCTGACGCTACACTGTTTTGTTTACATTTTGTGAAGAAGGAAGTTGCGCTTCAGAGGCTTTCCTGTCGTTTCCTTCAGTGGTTCTTGGTGCAGCGCCCCCACAGGCGAGGAGGGGAACAGGTTTTTCACAGGGTTTGGATCATTTGATTTGCTGAAAATGTAGCAAATGTTGCACTTTTGGTCCCTAATCAAGGCGATTCTATCAGACGTATCAGGTGGGGAAACACCCAAAGTGACATCCCAGGCTTCCCACATCCCACAGAACTCTGTTAAGTCCAACATCCAAACATGGAGAGAGTCCGAAGCAACCGTCCACTTCACACATCTGGTCCTAATGGAGGAACGTCAGGAAGAAAGCGTTTGTTGAAACAAAACCCTTTTGAAGGTTAAAAACAAGCCATGTAAGGGACACAGTGAACATGTGGTCAAATCAGAGCAAATGTAGCAAAACGCAGCAAAAAACTCAGTTTACAAAGTATTCACAGGGCCTGAAGAGAAGCACAACACGAAAACCAGGCATCATTTATGTTCAGTTTATGGGTTTTTTTTTGTGTTGGTCGGTCAAATATATTCCCAATAAATTCCACTGAAATTTGTTGTTGTAAATTGACAAAAAGGTACAAGGGGTGTGAATACTTTTGGGAGTCCCTCTCATTGTTTTAAGATATTTTAGGACGTATCCTGAGACGTTTTGTGTGTGTGTGTGTATCTCTCCCCGCTCTCTCATTGGTCCTCGGCTCCTGTTCTGTGGTCTCATTGGCCAGATCCTGGCGGAGTTGGGGTTCAGCGTACACCAGCTGTCGGAGGAGGACACCTCCATCAAATTCGACCTCCAGATCGTCAGGTACGCCCCCGTTGCTGCCTCCGCAGTTTTAACCGGAATGAGAGCAGCTCCACCTGCTGGCTGAGCGAGGAAATGGTTTTATTTCATGGGGAACAGTGAACACGAATCTCGACTTTTGCTGCCTTACAGAAGCCAACAAGTAACTCAGTAGGAAGCTGATTTCGTTAGTCAAGACTCGTCTAAATGCCAGAAAGGATGAAAGTGAGAGAATGCATCGCCCCCGGCGTTCGCCTGTGTGTTTGTGTTTCTGTGGTAGAGGGGGGAGGGGGGGCTGAACTATGTTAATGAGAGGTTTGAGCAGGATTTGGTTTCACTCCTCGCCTCTCTGGTTCATTTCCTCAACTTTAAAAGTGTGAGCTTAAAGAAACTTAGCTGCTGCAGAGCTGTGTTGCTCTATTATAATGCACCATTGATGTACCGCATTTTCGTATTTTCCAGACTAAAAAAATGCGATATGAAGATGGGGGGGAAAAAGAAAACGTATATAAGACGCACTGGAGTATAAGTTGCTTTTATCTAGACATTATTAAATGTACATCCCCAGATATGATTCGATGAAACTTTGCTTTTCAGACAGTTATGTTTATTCCTTGGTTTATTTCTGTCAGAATGAATGAATATTCAACGCATCAGTCAAAAAAATGTCATTAAAAGGAAAGAAAAAAAAGTCCCAGGACCAACCAAACTATGGAGAAAGTGCAATGGCGAGGGGCTCTGTGGCCAGATCAAACAGCAGGGGGCTGAGAGGACAGCCCTGATGGCTGCCTCTTTGTAATTTAAAGGTTTTTAAGGTCTGAAAGTTGGTACGAACCGTGACGGTTGCTGGTGTAATAGTTTAATCCATGAAATGAAGTTTCCTCCAAAGCCAAATCTGCTAAGGATCGCAAAAAGATAGTCGAATTTAACCTGGTCAAAGACTTTCTCAGCGTCCAAAGAGACGACACACTCAGCCGAATCTGTGGCACTAGAATAAACGATATTAAGCAGCCTTCTAATATTAAAATACGAGTGCCGACCTTTAATGAAGCCCGTTTGGTCTTTTGAAATAACCGATGGTAAAACAGTTTCAAGTCTACGGGCAAGAATTTTGACTAAAATTTTGACATCTGTATTTAGGAGAGAGAGAGGTCTGTGTGAGGTGCATTCCACTGGATCTTTGCCCTTTTCTGAAATAAGTGTGAAATGGTAAAATGATTGAGGAAGGGGTCCGTGTTTAAAACAACCAGAATGGGTGGAGCTGAGCTGCACAGAGCTTTTGAACATTTCAGGACACTGATTCAGAGCATATTTTACATCAACCTCTTTGATTTGTTGAATTAGGTTGTTCTGTTCATAGGTGGCCTGTTTTTTTAATTTTGGCTGAATAGGCAATAATCTGACCTCTGATGTTGGCCTTAAAGGCATCCCGTACCACAAGGCTGGAGGTCTCGTGGGAAGAGTTGGTAGCAAAAAAGAAACGCATCTCATCTTGAATAAACTTTACAAAGTTTTCATCCGACAGCAGGGTTGAATTGAAACGCCATGGTCCAGTTCTTAGGGGGAAGTGAGGAAGGGACAGGGACAAAGTGAGTGGAACGCATCTGCTGCAGCCATTTAGCATCTGTAATAAAATAATCGATTCTTGAATAGGTTTTGTGTACATGTGAGAAGTATGAGTACTCCCTCTTGTCAGGATTTAAAGTACGCCACACATCATTCAGCCCGTACTCAGATAGAAAGGTTTGGATGACTGACTCAGACTTGCTTATGACGTTACCTTTAAGGGATGAGCGGTCCAAAGCTGGGTCCTGCCAACAGTTGAAATCGCCCCCTAGGACCAGTGAGTATTTATTGAGGTCAGGTAGGGAAGAAAATAGTTGTTTAAAAAAAATTCTCATCATCTGTATTAGGAGCGTAAACATTGACCAGGGCGACCAGAGTGCCGTGCAGTTTCCCACTTACTATAATAAATCTGCCATGTTTATCAGCCACCATATTAGCAAACGCAGTATTCTGGCTGATCAGTATAGAGGCCCCTCATGCCTCAACCTGAAAATGGGAGTGAAAACATTGTCCCCCTCCAGGATGCCAGGACACGACCCCCCGTCCGAGCTCCTGATGCGAGTCTCCTGCAGAAACGCCACACCTGTATTAAATCGTTTAATATGTTTCCACTTTTATTTTGACGATTCACCTTTATCACCGCCAGTCAGGAGAAACATGTTGTTCACATTACAATGAATCTTCCAGAGCTGGATATCATTTATCTGTTCCTATATTTATATCAGTGTGTTTTTTTTCTCATTTCTAATTCACGGAGGTGACTGAAGTTGTCGTTGTGTTTCAGCTCCAACCAGTTTCAAAACACGAGTCCTCGAGTGTCCAGCGTCACGCAACTGGACATCCTGGCTAAAGCCTCCATCAGAGGGTAACACACACATTTAGCTTCCTTTCCACAGGAATTTATTCTTCTTAAATATACAATTTGATCTTTTTTTTTTTTCCTGTGTAAATGTTGGAAGTAGAGTAGGAACAAACCCAGCAGTCAGACTGTAGTTCCCACTCTCTGCTCTCGCCCATTGTTCTGGGTGTTATAATGTCGGGATGTATCCATGGAAACCGTGTGTGTTGCTCTCCCAGGTCGTCGTCTCCCTCTCAGGTGCTGCTGCCCATCGCCAACTGGAAGCCCAAAAACCCCCCGGTGCTGGGAGACGACATCGGGCCGCAGATTCTTCACGTTTACGAGGTACAAAAGTCTCAAATGCAAATAAACAGTTAAATAAAGTTAAATATGTTTCTGTTCCTCAGCTCTTCTTTTTTTTTTTTTTTTTTTTTTTTTTTAAATGTTCAGCAACACACAAAATGGCAGCTGGAACTGGATCTTTTTAGTTAATTTTCTTGACATAAGAAGCATTTGCTGCTTCTGTTTCTGTTTGCTGTCAGCATTTAAAGTACCACAGTTCAGAACCCTTTTCTTTTTTAATTATGTGTATTTTATGCGTTTAAGGTCACATCATGCCTTACATGTTAGTGTATGTTTTCTGCTGTATCGTCGTTGATTTTATAGGAATTCATGAATTTTTGAATATTAAATCTAGGGATGCACCGATTACAGTTTTCTGGCCGATCATTGATCTTTAAGAAACCTGCTGGAGGATTTTGAACTGTTTGATTTTATTTTATTTTTGTCTGAAAAGTCACTAAATATGGTGACAACAAAGTTGCTAAGTTGGCAGCAGTGTGGTGACTATTATTAACTGAGAGAAGTGGGACAGTATCTGATTTTCAGTCGTTTGCAGAGATGAAACCGGTTTCACGTTTCAGTATCAGCCAATCGCCAAACTTCCAAAATTAAGTAAATTGGCGCTGATTTATCGGCGCGCCGCTGAATAAGTCATCTATAAATTTTTGAATTTATTTGCATATTGTAACAATTTTAGAAAACGTGAAAGTTTACAGGAAATTCAAAATATTTATTATAATTTTTTTAGTTTAGACCAACTAAAAAGTCCTGACTATTTTTGGTCTTTTTAGATATGTTTAAATACAGTGCTGGAAAAAAGACCACCTAGAATGATCAGTTTCTCTGATTTTACTCTTTTATAGGTTTATTTTGAGTAAAATGAACATTGTTCTTTTATTCTATGAACTACTGACAACATGTCTCCGAAATTCCAAGCAAAAAAAAAAAAAGTATTTATTATCGGACAATGAGAAATGGTCAAAATAACCAAACGGATGCAGCGCTTTCAGACCTCAAATAATGCAAAGAAAACAAGTTAATATTCATTTAGAAACAACAATGCTAATGTTTTTACTCAGAAATCAATATTTGGTGGAAGAACCAGGAGGCTTTCAATGGGGTTCAGTGCAGTGGGCAAAAATTCAGGAGAAATGAGACGAATAGCTCCATCGCCTCGGCCGCTTCTGCAATATTTACCTCTGAGTAAATCGCAGACGTGCCTGGAAGGAGAATTGCATCGCAGTGGCTCCGATCTCACACTGACAGAGTGCTGCTCTTTCAGCTGCTGAACAACGGGCCCAGTACGTTCAGCAAGGCGTCGCTGGAGGTGGAATGGCCGTATCACTTCAGGAACGGCTCTCTGCTCTACATCACCAGCTTTGAGACCGAGGGACCCATCAACTGCACCACGGACGTGGAGATCAACCCACTCAACGTCTCTGTAAGACGCCGGACACGGTTTCCTTCTTTATTCTGCTCTTTTCTACCCATGAAGAGAATTAAAGTGTCTTTACAGCTTTCTCCTTTGGAAGGAGGAAACTGTGAAAAGCAGTGGCTTTTCACAGTTTCCCAATGCATCATGGTATTGTTGAACCGTTTTTCTATTTCAGTAATTAAGTTCGCAAAGTAAAACTCATTACACAGCAGTATCTGTGTCTGCGAATCTTGTCGATTTACATTTGCAGCAAAAAGTACATTTTTTTTAGGAAATGTGTCTGTAGGTGAAGGATGTTTGATACAGAAACTATTAGCTAGACAGTAAGGATGAAGAGTGCTGACATAACAATTATCTAGCAGAACGTTGGTAAACCACAAAAGTCATTGCTAAAGAAGCTGGCCCTTCAGGATTCTGTTAAAAACACGTTAATGGAAAGTTATCTGTATGTCAAGGTGTTCACACATCCCTAAAAAGTCTTAAATTCATGTATCTAAATCAAAGGCTATAAAATGTCTTAAATTCATTTTAAAAAATGTAAGTCGGCCTTAAACATGTCAATCTCAGGTCTTACATTTTGACGCGGCAGGACTATTTAATCTCGTATGCTATGTAGTTTTTTGTTTTGTTTTTTTGTCATGCGACGTTTCTGTCAGGTGAAAGTTTGAGCCCATAGCAGACATCTTAGTTACGTTCTGCGACTCGAGGCTGTTTAAGCTGCGGCCAACTAGCTGCTGATAATCCCTTGCTAGCTAGCTAGCCTTTTTGCGTAAGTGTGAATTTATCGGCAGTTTGCTGGATGTTTGCCTTCACCTCTGGCTCACTCCAGTTGCCAACTTGTACGATTACATGTGCCTTCTGTGCAAAAAAAGTCTAGCACTACGATATAAATATCTTTTTGTACATTTCTGTTGTGATTCAGGTCTTAAATTTTAATGATACGGGTCTGTAAAAGTCTTAAATTTAAGTTGGTGAAACCTGTGTAAACCCTGCATCGGTTTAGTATCCATAGAAACTGCTGGTGTCCTGATTTTTGATTCATCTCTCTCTGCGTTCAGTTGGGGTTACAGATCATGCCACTGAATTCCCAGTAAATGTGGTTTCTTTGCCGTTCAGAACCCGGTGCCGACCCAGAAGAACACCAGCGACATCAGAGAGAGAGAGATGGAGGGAGGAAACCTAAGACATGTGAGGAAGAGAGACCTGGAGGCCAAAGAGACGCAAAACGACTTGCAGATACTGGTACACACACACACACACACACACACACACACACACACACAGCACGGCCTGCTTTTATTCCTCACATTCGTTTTATTTTCTCTGTCTTTCCGAGTTTCCTGAATTTATCTTCTGTTTTTATTTGACTGCGTCTGCTTGTTTAGGACTGCAACACGGCCGAGTGTCTGAAGCTGAGGTGTCAGGTCGGTCGTCTGGAGAGGACCAAGAACGCCATCCTGTTCATCTACTCCAGACTGGACGTCAACAACTTCCTCAGGGTACAACAACAAAGCAGCTCTTAAAACTGCTCCCTTAAGATTCACGTGGCGGGAATCGTGTCTCCAGCAACGTTTTTTTTTGTTTTTTCACGCGCATTTTTGAAGTTTCGCGGCAGAAACGGTTGACGGGAGAAACTTCTCTTGAGGAAGTTTTTGGCTTTTCTGAAAAAAAAAAGTCGCTCAAGGGGAGATGGAAACAGATTTAAGTTTGGATGTAGTCCCATCCACAGGTGGGTCTGTGCCTTATTAGAGACACGAAACTGAGAAATGTCAGAGTCCAAACCTTCAGTTTGGACGGAGAACTCTCCGTTTTTCTGAAATGTGTGGTGTGTGCTTTCCATCTTGTCTATTACAGGCAACATTTGTGGAGATTACACTCCAAACCAGCAGATGGAAACACACCTAATTCACGTTTTCCTTCTTTTTTCTGTTTTGCGACATGTCAAAAGTTTGCTTAAAAGTCAGATGTCAAAGACGGCTAATGTCACTGAAATGTATGTTTTTTGGGGGGGGTTTCCCATAGGCCTTTAAAAAGGTCGGGTTTTCAAAGGTTGACTGATGCTTTTGGTGATGCGTTACCTCCTTTGCTTCATCTCGTTTCCTTTCTCAGACTGAGAATCAGAATCGCTCCTACGTGGTTCGATCGACGGCCTCGTTTGAGGTCATCGAGATGCCGTATAAGAACCTGCAGACTGAGCTACCGGCGAACTCCACCACTGTGAGTCTCACTGAAACACTCAGTCATCAGCATACAGCTTGACAACACCAGGGTTTTCCATGGACAGGAGGCAATGTTGTTAGCTAATCAAAATATATTATCTATAAAGTACAAATACAAATTTTACACTTTGCAAAGTGTAAAATGTGTTAGAATGTTGGTTTCATTTTATCGCTGAAAATCAAAACTTTTTTCATCTTTTTTCCCCCCGAACCCTTTCTGCATTTGCAGAGGTGATTTGCACACAAAATGTCCAGATCTTTCTTTCTAACATTAGATTCTGAAGAGAACTGTTGAAATCTAGTGGAAGATCTTAAACACCCAGGTGATCTCCTAAAGGAGAAGCTGAGGTCTCCTCCCTGCTCTTGTTTCCAGGTCAGCGTGTCGGTGACGTGGGTGGCTGACACGGCCCCGCCGGTGCCGGGCTGGGTGGTCGCTCTGGCGGTACTCGCAGGACTGCTGCTGCTGGCTTTGCTCATCTTCATTATGTACAAGGTGAGGCTGCTTGTACACAAAGTCGGCCTTCTGTCACCTGAAGAAAATCTCCAAGATTAGAGGACTAGTGTCTCAGCCAGATCTAGAGAAACTCATCCACACGTTTATTTTCAGTCGCATCGATTCCTGCAGCGGCGTCTTCACAGGTCAATCCTCCAGCTGCAGCTGATCCAGAATGCTGCTGCTCGCATTTTCACCAGAACCAGGAAAATAGAGCACATAACACCAGTTTTAAATTCCCTCCACTGGCTCCCTGTAGCTCAGAGAATAGACTTTAAAATACTGTTGTTAGTTAATAAATCACTGAACGACTGAGCACCACAATACATTAAAGATCTGCTGTTGTTGTATCAACCTTCCAGAACCTCTCAGGTCTTCCGGTTCTGGTTCTGCTCTGCATCCCCAGAACCAGAACCAAACGAGGAGAAGCAACATTCAGCTTCTATGCACCACAAATCTGGAACAAACTTCCAGAAAACTGTAAAACAGCTGAAACACTGACTTCTTTTAAATCTCAACTAAAAGCCCACCTGGTTAGAATTGTATTTGAAACGTAATCAATTATGAATTTAACGATGGAACTTGACTTAATGTCATGGTTTGATTGTTGATTCTATGTTGCGTGACTTTGGGTTTATGATATAAAGCACTTTGAAATGCCTCGTTGCTGAAATGTGCTGTACAAATAAAATTTGATTGATTGATTAACACTCAGTTTAACTTGCTTTGCCTCACCTTATTCGTCTTGTTTTGTAAGAAAGTTTCCCAATGATCTCTTTTTCTTTTCTTCTTTCCTTTCTTAGCTGGGTTTCTTTAAGAGAGTGCGCCCCCCGCAGGTGGACTGCACCGAGAAGGAGCAGCTGCAGCCGGAGGAGAACGGGAACACTGACGCTTAGAGGCTACGATTTTAAGACGGAGAGAGAGAGAGAGAAAGTTAAGGAGAGAAGAAATCAGGGTAAACCAGCCTCAGAGAGAATCACTGTAATGACTGTTTGGGGGAGGGACAGGTAACTGTATTTGTTTGGCTTTTTTTTTATGTCTTTTTTTTTTTAAATCATGTTGCATTTGTGCCAAAACAGAAGCTGGAAAACACTGGTCGCTGATAAAAAAAAAAACCCTCAACGCTACAAACCCGCTCGTTTTTAAAAGTTTAGGGATCATTTGGTCTCTTTGTGCGGCTTCACGTCCGCCGACACCGGAGCACTTTTACCTAACGACTCCCATAAACCCGGCGTGGAACTGCGCTGCGCTGCGGTGCGGCTCGCGCTCCGTCTCTGCGGTTCTCTGACATTTAAAGCGACACGTACGAAACGCTCCCAGCATGCACTGGGAGCAGCGGCCAGGTGTTGAGCTGTCCGTCAGGTTTTGGCCTTTCAACAGATTTGCACATTTCCTCTTTTCTTTTCTGTTTTTTTTTTTGTTTGTTTGTTTTTGCCTAGTCGCCACGTCGAACAGGCAACGAGCTGATTGGTCTTGTCGGCCTTGAGGTCCAGAACTGCTGATGCATAAAGAAACGTGCAGCCATGGGCGTAGGTTTGGGTATGGACGGTCGTGACATGTCACGACCAATATTCAAGGGATATAAAATAGTCCCGACCAATTTTTGCCATATTAATAAAAAAAAAAAAAACATATGTATTTTTTAACAAAAATAAAATAAACGAAAATCTACATTGATTAGTTTAATATTTCAATATACTACGCAGTGGTAGCATTCATTTTAAAATTCGCTGTTATGAACTATGACGACCCGCTGTTGGCTCACAGAACGTGGATCTACGTTCTTTGATTAGCTGCACCAGGCGGCGGCCAGCTGGCCACACGCAGAACGGAAGCTCGGTCCATGGTGCTGACAGTGAACGCGTCTCCTTCTGAGTTTGACATTTATTATGAGTCTCCATGTCGCCACCAAAAAAGAAAAGGACGACAGACATTAGAAGTTATTTCGCTACCTCGGCTGTAAGTACAGTGAGGGGACCCATAAGTTAGATATCTATCACGCAATAATATCTCAACAATTGGATCTTTTTCCTGTAGTGCAAGAAGTCATTTTTTGTTCTTATCTGTAATTGTGTTTGTTGTATAATCAGTAGATCCAGAGGATATTTCGTTTGATCTTACTTGTAATGTTTGCTGAATTTTGAAAAGGAAAAAGTAAAGTGTTCTTGAACTGATCTGCTGAGCATGACTGTATCTGGTTGTATACACAAGATGCATGATCTGGTTATGGTTGGGGGGAGGGGGTTATTAAGCCAATGTGGTGCCCCCCCCCCCACCCCCACTGGTCAGAAATGGTCGGGGGGGCTCAGTAAGTTGTAAGGTCCCACCAAAACTTAGACCAAACCTACGCCCTTGCGTGCAACAGTTGATGGAGGAAGTGCAACAGTAGAGCCAGTATTATTAACTGTCAGTACTGGAGTCACCTGATTGAATTAGGACCAACAGCAGCAATAAAACAACAATACGGATTGAGAAAACTTTAGATTCTTGAATATTTTTGGATAAAGATGAACTATTTGCTCTGAGAGGAGACGATCAGAGTGTCGCAGTAATATATATATAAATATATTTTTCTTCTTTGTTTTCTCTCCTGCTTTCTGTGGGCGTTTGGTAACAGACTGAAACTTTTGTATGTTGAGTTCTGCTTTGGGAGCGTTTGCAGGGTTTTCTTGTGCGTTTAAATGCATTTTGTACAAAACATTAATGGTGATTTACAATAGTGGGTCCAGCTCTATTTAACACAATCAAGAAACTGTTTTCTTTGGCCTTTGATCACTTGGTTAAACCCCGGACCTGCGGAATACGGTTTACAATACATCCTGACCCCTGGAGGCCAATATGTGTTACTACACTAGAAGTATTTTCTTTTTTCAGCCTTTATGTAGCTAAAAAAAATACACAACAGACAATGAACAGCTGCTCAATTATTCTGTTATTTGATGCTATGCAAATGAGTTTGCATTAAACACATCGGAATGCTAACGTTATTAGCAACGATAGCTATCGTTATTCGCTAATGGAAGTAAATGCTACCGTTATTAGCATTTGGATGCATTTAGCGGATAATAATAAGTAGTGATTTTGTAGTTTAGTTTAACTTCGTTAAAATGAAGTAGTTTTGTTCTGACAAAGATCAAATTGATTCTCTGGAAAAAAAATATGATGGTCTAAATTTCTTATCGCATGAAGTCAGAGAATCAAACAAACTAAAAGTTCATTTTTATCCCGCTGGTTGGCCTGTGCTGTTAAACAGTACAGAATAATAACCTTTAATTTATTGATTTAATGTATTGATCCTCTTAGAGAGAAAATAGTCAATAATACAAAAAAACAATCATCCACACTTAGCATTTGTTACACTCCTCTGCAGCTGTTTAGCTGTCCTTAACCGGAGCAGCCATAGCAACTGTAGCTAAGGGGCGGGGTTTAATCCGTGGTCGCTTGTTACTTTCCTGCCATTTCCTGCACTGAAGCCTCTTTTTTTTTTTTGTTCATTTTCTTGTAGTTTTCCCTCAGATTTTAAACTGGTGACTGGCAGCTTCGCCAGAAACTTAAAAAGACAAAAATCGGCTGGTTGCTGTTTTCTAATGACTCTGATCTTACTTGTGTTGTGTGTGTTTATGTATTTAAAAGAAAAGGAACAAAAACATTTTTTGTGCTATTTGCCCATATTGGGTTTGCATATTTTGATGACTTCATTTCAACAGCAGACAGCGAGCGAGAGCACAAAACACGTTCAGAGCAATAAACGTTACATTGTTGCTTTTCCACACTGGGTGGATTTATATTCCAGATGAAACATGAACATACTGTACGCCATGTTTACCCACACAGTCGCAATCATGGACCTAAACATGGTGTAAATAGGGCCACTCATCCTAAACGTACCATAATATTTCTCTCATCTTGGTTTCTTCAGTCTTAGCCAGGCTAGATGGTTTTCTCTTTATTAGAATAAAATTATTAAACAGGCCTGGTCAGACTGTTGATTAATATATATATATATATATATATATATTTCTTTCCAATCAAACTCATCAGTATGAATGTTACGTTAATGTAGATTTTCTGTTTTCAGGATGGACTAATAATAAACCAAGTAACTTTAGTGATTTCTAAAGACATGAGTTTGAATTTATTCTGGATTTGCTCCAATCCACACAGGGCGAAACGTATCCAACCAGCCATATACACACATGGTGTCACTAATATTTGCTAAAAGTTTTCTTTATATGTTGCAACTCGACTTCATCATTTTTAATAGTCAGTAAAGAAAGAAGAAACTGAATTACTAGCGTTAATTAATGTTTGGTTTTCTGACACAGGTCTGCCTCTTTAAACATAGTCCAGATATTTTCAGCTGGGTTGAGGTCAGGACCAGTCCACAAGTTTTTATATTAGCCTGTTTCATCTGTTGCACTGCAAAAACACAAAATCTTACCAAGTAATTTTGGTCTAGTTTATAGTGAAAATATCTTGGCACATTTGAAATAATTTTATTGACATAAGATATATGGTTCATAGTCAATAATCCTTAATGTTGATGGAAAAAGTACTAGTTCTAATGGTGCATTATTTCACTTATAACAAGACATTTTTTCCCAAGTTATAAGTGAATTAATGCACCAATGGAAGTAGAAGTTTATCATCAATATTAAGGATGATTGAGTCAAAACAAGCTCCTATTTCTTTGCAAAAATATATTTGTTAGTGCACTTGAAATAAGACAAAACTACATTTCCACTGGACCTCAGGGTCTTGAAAAGTTGACTTTAGTTTCAAGTAAGTAAAATGAAAAGAAAGTGAAAATGTTGTCGATTCTTGTTTGTTGTGTAAAAGTTCAAAATTTAAATATGAGCTTTTTATTTTCTCAAACAGGGAAGTTATTGTATTCATTTATTTAGATGATAAATAAATGGCTTTTCCAACTTTTTGATAATTTAGAGTTTGTAAAAATAATCAACACTCATAAAATAATAAAAAAAAAAGAAATAGTGTTTTGGGGCTTTTACAAGCTTTTAATTCTGGATGTTTAACTGCACTCAGGGTTTCTGGACTGAACTCGGCTTGGATTCCTAATAAAGCACTGAAATGTAAATTTTGGGGTAAATTCTTTGAAATGGATGTACCACTAACCACAAACTCTAATTTAGGACATCAGTGCTTTTATCTAGAATAAGTAAATCTGGATTTTATTTTTTCTTCTTCCTGTTTTTATTCCAGATTTTAACTCATTTTAACTAATCTGTCCAGACACCAAAAAGAAAAAGTTAATTATGCAGGAGCCTTTATCACACCGTTGTATTGTAAACCAAAATGACCCCTTTGTAGTTGTATGATTTGTGACAATAAATCTGTAATAGAATAAAACAGCAGTATAACTTTAACACAATTATCCATAATGTTATTAAAAGCGAAGGCAGCGTGTAGGAAACTGATGGGAGCCCCGAGTTAATGAGAGAAAATCAACCATAAAGTCACATTTTATTCAAGTCTTGTTGTTCATTCCAGCCTGAAAAAATAATATCTTAATATTCTGAGACTGATGCCTGTGAGGGGATTGCGAACTGCAGAGAAACCTTTAACTTTTTGAAGGTGAAAGAGTCACAAATGCAAAGGTTTGATTGGTCGACAGGGATCTTAAGGACTTCCTAATGGTAACCGTCTTGATTTGAGTGGCTAAAGTCTGCACAAAAACTTGTCTTTTAATGTGGCGCATTTCAAAACTGGTTTAAATCGACTCTTTTTGTTCATGATACATGACAGATTTTGAAGATCTCTGGTTGTTTATGGCTGAGCTCTCGTCTCACTTTCACCAGCTGGAGTGAAATCTGCTCACACTGTCTGAACCACCTGCAGCTTTTTAAGTCGCGTCTTAATTCTCTGCTCTGTAGTTTTGACATTTGAATCTGAACGCGGTTAAGATTTCTATTTAAAAAAAGAAGGAAAGTGTAGAGAGTCTAAAAGCAGAATCAGACTCTGTGAACCGACTCGTGGCGATTTGACTCCAGTCCTGCGTTTCTTTTTTTGACATATTTAACACCACTCTGTTTTCCTTTCTGCTACGAGTAAATATTGACTTTTTTTTTCTTTTTGATGTATGTATTCTTACACTTAGAGAGTAAATACTAACAATTTCTAAAAAAAAAAAAAAGATGATTTCACTGTTGGGCTGAAATAAACAGATTTGTTCACATTTTTTTTTTGTCCTGTGGTTTGTCTCCACGTTATCTTGGACGAGCGGGACCTTAATAAAAAAATAAAACAAAACACTAAGTATCAGGGTAAGTGTTGTCGATGACACTAATAACTGCTCATATTAAGACAAACGCTGCTTGTTTGCTTCAGATTTTTATTCTGTGTGGTTTCCGTTCCTCTTTAACGCCTCACTGGGCGTCCGTCAGCAGGAAGCTGAGGTCGCTGCCGGGATCGAACTCCGCCGAGGGCTTCCCACTGAAACACCCAAACGGGACAGTCAGAGGACGGAGAGACAATCACATGAAAACATAAGTCGCATCAACAAGACTTTTTTAAGTGTTTGCAGAGTAGTGATGGTGGTGGTTAATTATTAATATTAGGACCAGGCGTGCCAGAACGCCGTGTGTGTCGCTGTTTGTCTTTCGTATCCCACATTAGCAGTTAGCATGGGTAGCGCTGCTAGCATCACAGCAGTCTCCACTTGTATTCCTAGAGAACAGGTCCAAACTTTAACTCAGAAGTTGAAAGGTCCAGGGGACAAACCAAAAAACGTTGCAGTGTGTTCAGCCTTCCTGTTACCTGCTAATGTCCTGCTCTCTCTCACTCTCTCGCAGCCTGAATGAACTGCAGATTGGGTCTCGACATGCCGTACAAAACATGTTACTTTATAATCCGCTTTTCTTTTTTTTTTGCTTGATATCTGAATTCGTCCTCTGACTTCCTTGTAAAATCCTCTCTGACACTAAAATGTCTACCTTTGAGTATTCTGCACTCAGTAAGAACTTGACACACTGAAGAGTGTTCCCTTTAGAACACCCTGATGGACCTTGCTATGGTGTGTTCACTGACTAGAAAAGATTGTATTTTTGAGTTTCTGAGCCGCCGGTCAGGACTGATTCCAGTTCTCAGTGTAAAATATGATTTGAACTAAATGGTTCTGTTTGTTCTGCAAACTTCATTAAGTATGATGGAGTATTAGCGCCACACTAAGAAGAAATGACAGGAGAATTAAGTCTTAATGTTACAAGAATAAAGTCACAGTATTACAACTTGCTTCTCGTATTATTTCAACTTTTTTTTCTTTAATCTCCTCATTTTTTCTTGGTATGGCCCTAATAATCGAGTATCTCGCTTGCAGAAAATTCTACATTTCTTTTGTTTATTGTCACTAAAGACTATAAAATGTTTTTTCTTTGCATACGAGTCTTCCAAATAAACACCACAACTTGTATAAAACCTGAATAATAAAACTACAGTTGGATACTGAAGTTTAGTTTCCCATATTGCTCATGTAATGGTTGGGGAATGGACTAAATTTGAACTAACCTTCTGATTTGATCAAGGCGAGACATTAGTGGAGGGAAAATGTTCAATTTCGGTTTTAGAATGATTAGAATGCGATTAAAGTTTACCAGGCCTGTGGGAGTTTTTGACGTATGTGTAAATATTTCAGTTTTTCAGCTCCCATAATTCGCACGCTAAACTTGTATAAATAAACTCTTAAAGTGACGGAGCACCTGGTGAAGAGCCGGGCCTTTGTCGTTCCCAGCAGCGTGGCTTTGTCTCCTTCTACCAGCAGCAGGGAGCCTTCCCTCAGTCCCTAATATATATTGAATAAATAAAAACAGGTGTGAACCAGGACAGTCCAATAATAGCCGGTTCTGACTCACCAGGACACTCGGAGTGTTGGGTTCTTCATGGTACTGGGTTATCCTCTGCTCCCTGGTCTCCTGCACAACAACAATGTGACACGACATGACACTTTAGCTGTTTTTGTACCTGGAGTCATTTCATAACGCATATTTGTGCATAAAAAAACAACCCGAGGAAAAACGGACCGACTGCACTCCAACATACCACAGCAAACAAGATGGCCGACGAAACCAGAATCCCGTCCATTCTTACTAGGTTTCTTACTTTAATTAAAAATGTAAGTGTGACTGTTGCAGTGTGAACGCTGAGCCACAGTAGCTCATAATTTCTTTTAGTCCTAAGTAAGTAAAACGTTATAAAGAACCTTTTGAAACTAAAATAAGAATCACATTTTAGCAAACTGAGAATAAAAGCCACAACAGATTTAAAAAGCTACAGAACTTACAGAGATTTAGATCGTTTTGGAGCCACATGGCCAAGCAATGATGCATCATAGCACCGTTTTTACTGTTGTTGTTGCAGTGTGTGTGTTTGGCCTCTAGGCGGAGCCGTTGCACAAGTATTGAATGTGCTGCCGTTTGATTTTGTTTTGCACATTACAAACGGAGCAAATGTTACTTTTCCTCCAGGCTCGTTCAGAGTGAAACTGAATTAAAACCAGAACTGGTGAAAACAGCTGCAGCCATGTTCACGCCTCACCCCGACTCTCAGTTGTATTTAGGTCTGGACTTTGACTGGGCCATCCTAACAAAGGGCGAACGAAGGTTTTGACCTGCAACCATCTCTTGACTTTTACGTCAGACTGAGAATGAAAAATTAATCTGAATTACAAATCTATAAACGGGGGATGAAATGTTCCTGAATAACAGCTGGATGGATGGATTGATAAATAAACCTGAATAAATACTGTATAAAATATGCAAGAATATAACCAAAGCAAGAGTTTTATGAAGCCCGTTTCCTTGACAACATAAATGATCACCTGAGGGTTAGCTTTAAAAAACCTTTGGAAATAAATTTGTCTGAAAAATTCTATATTTCTCCACAAATATTTGCAGGGAAACGAAGCATAAAAGAAAGTTTGTTTAAAACTAAACTAAGACCAAACCACCACATCAGCACGGCGTCTCGCAAAGCGCCGTTCGCTTCGGGGTTAGTCTCTTTTCGTTCAGCGATTCCAGAGGAAGCAGTGGCAGAATCAGACGGAATAAAGTGTCACATTTCTCAATGGCCGACGCGGCTTTTTGCTGACGCGCGTTTAAATTGACGCCGCTCGGTGCTTCTGCGGTTTCCTGTGCCTGGAGAAATTCAAACCGCTGCAAGTTTTCAGCACACAAATGAGTCGTCGTTTTGTTTGTTTTTCTTTTAACGCAACTATGTCTGAATTGGGACGCAGTCATGTGTTTCAGGTAAAGCACAGGCTTTTGTATGTATAATCAAAGGCTTTTATCATTTTTAAATAGATAATTATCTGCTAAGGATTACTGATGGTTTATTATATATAAACCCGGCTCAGCCTGTTCTTTGCCGTCACTGTTACTGGTGTATTAAAATAAATAAGTAACGTTTAGCCTGGTGGGGTGGGTCAAGTAAAGCCTGGTGACCCGCCAGGCTTATAATCTACTGGGGAAACCCTGCATACCACTTGGGGTTTTTTTTTTTCCTCCCCCAGATTATTTTATATGCTGCAGCTCTTCTGGCATAGCTCAACTTAAAATATGCAGTCGATACGGACGTATGTTCATAATCACTCTACCATCCGGAGGTTTACATATTTTGTCATACTCCTTAATTGAAATGCGTTACCACTTATTTTAGTAAATAAATCTGAATTTACCATTAACCACTTAGGTCAGTTATGAAGCCAGGACTTTGCGCGGCCATCCGACCTACCTGAGCGTAGGCTGGTTGATGCAGATGGACTGTTTTTCGTTTTGTAGAGCAAGATTTCTTTATAGATAAATAGCATCTTAGAAAAAAAAATAGATTCCCATTTATTGACGACGTTTCTCCGTTTGTATTAGCTGATTAGAACCACAAACGACTTTTCCTCAAACGTAAAGCATTCAGCCCAAGTAAGAAAATAACCAACCCCAGAAAGTCACAAACTTTGGGCCTGTCTCGTAACGCAGTTGAACAAAACCTTTGTTCTTCATTTTGTACCTACAGTGATTTAAAAAACCAAAGTTCTTTGAACCTAGCAATTTTGTCTCTTAGGGCAGAAAGTTTGCTGTAAGGTCTCTTTAGTTTTTTTCTCGACTCACCCCCATGTGGCGGCTGTTGGGGTCGGGGTCCAGGTAGTGCGGGTTGATGTTGAAGGGGACCAGGCCGATGGCATCGAAGGTCGGCGGGAAAACGATGGGCATGTCGTTGGTGGTGCTGATGCTGATGGTCGCCACGTTGGTTCCGGCGCTGGAGCCCATGTACGGGACGCCGTCCTAGAAGGGGAGGAGGCACAGAGAACGGGGAAAACATTGCTGGACCTCGTGTTGCGCTCATGTCTGCGTGTTGCGTCAAGGCTGCTGGGCTCTGTGCGATCCGGCTGTGTGTGCGCTCCACCTCCAGGACTCTCTTCCTGATCTCCGTCACCACGTTGTTGTCGTAAAGGCTCTTCAGCAGCCGGAAAGTGTTGCCTCCTCCTGCAAGCGGATGCGTCCGTTAGCGTCTCCGTGGATACGGGGTCAGTGTGGTCGTGGGGAAAAGTTCATGGCAGTGAAGTGCTTAGAAACAAGGCTCGCAAAAAACACCAAACCTACTAGAATTAGAGTTCTGAACCATTCTCTTCTCATTAGTTCTTGCACTTAAAAAAGTAGTTGGTTGGTTTTTGCATATTTGCTCTGTAGGAGCTGACCAGAGCTTCCTGCAATGTCAAAGGGCAGTATTATGTGTTGTCCTGCCACATAGTGGCATTTTATAGCACAATCAAGTAAATATGTAAACTTCAGTTATTACAAAAGGCTGCATATCAAATATGACATAACATAAATTGAAGCTGGTCATTTAAATTTGGGCCTCTGTCTCTTTAAGAAGCTCCTGCTCTTTCAGAAACTCCGCCTTCAGGAAGTCATCACAACATGGCTCCTCCATTAACCCTTTAGCATTGTTTTTATCAGGCAAGAAAATTCTGTAACTAGTCCTACGTCAGGTCTGTAAGGTTAGCGGGAAATAACGGAGAAATCAACAATAACGTCCAAGAGGAAAAATGAGGGACACAAAGTCTGGTTGGATAATGACTTAAATAATACCGGCTTATAAAAATCTGCCTTCAGGACAATGCTTAGAAATAAGCCGTAGCATGAAATGGCGTTTCAATGCCAATATAGCAGTTAGCGCAGACTGTTTCAAAAAGTCCGTCACCTGCCAAAACCTTTTACCATCACTGCCCGTCAGGAGAGAAGGAAGCAGAACTCGAGTAAAAGACACGACAGAATTAAAGAAGGTTGAAAAAGAGCGGGCTGTGCTGTGGGGAGGAGAGCGTCGCCTCAGCTCGCCGCCCTCAGTTCTCACCAATAAAAATGCCTTCAGCCTTCCGGACGGCTTCGACGGGGTCTGCAGCCTCGTGGATGCCGTCGACCTCATAACCTGCCGGGGTCACAAACGGGCAAGTCAAGTGTTTTCAGGACACCGCGGCAACAGCCGGAGTGCATCTCCACTCGGCTTTATCAACGAACACAGACAGACTGCTGAAGGCTGCGATCACGTAAGCAATAGTTTAGAGGTACTGGCGGCGAACAGCCCTACCTAAGGATCTGAACTTGTTCCTGGCAGTTGTTGTGTAGGCATCTCTGTCATGGAGGGCGTAGGGAACAAACAGCACTCTGGCCACATTCCTGAAGGACGAATCAACACATATAGAAATATAAAGCTGTCTATATGGAGTCGTCCTCACACTGATGACACCCTGGGCAAACCCCTCAACTAAACAAACACTCTGCGTGAACATAAAAAGGGTTAGCATGTGGTTTGGTAGCAGCATTAAGAACTAAAAGACGTCGATGTGAAGATATTTGAGCAAGACGACAAGCTGTGGATCGGTTGCCAACTTCAGCACCATCAGCCGCCCTTTGGTGCTCAGCGGTGTTGAACGGAGGCGGCGAGGAAAATAAACGGCGCTCCAGGATTGGCCGCTTCGCAAACGAGAGAACCAAGAGAGCTTCAAGAAGAGCAGCATTTTTACTTTGGTGCGTCATCTTCCTGAACTGAATTTTCTGTTGACTAGATTAGAAATGTGCTAGGAAACCTCCCTTCCCCTCGCAAATACCCAAAATTTCCACTACTTTGCTTTTCCAAAGAGCGAATTGGTGCTCCTCGTTTTTACCGCCAAAACATACATAACACATTGCTCCGTTTTTCAATTGGCATGAAGTTATTACCAGCACTGAACTCAAATGCAGCGTTAGCCACAGAAACAACTCGGTGTTTCTCTTGGCGCCCCTCTGTCCCATGCCACCCAGACCACAGAGCCAAATCACCCAGAACAAAACCCGCCTCTAAATCTGGAGGCTCATTAGCTTGAGGACTTTTCTAAAACTTTCCCAGAAATCTGCTTCCCTTTGACGGCCTGCGCTCGTTTCCTGCTGTCCAGCTGACGTATGCGGTCTCTTTATAGGCTTTAGTTGAGTCTCCTTGGGTTTGTTTTCCCGGGTTTCTGTTCAGACGTACTTTCCAAAGAAGGCGGAGATGTGCTGCTGACAGTGGTCCAGGTAGCCGCTGCCGTGCAGAGTGGAGTTGGACACCAGCAGGAGTCTCCGCTTCATGTCTCACCGCGGGGGGTCTCACGGAAACACCGAGCTCAGCCGGACTGCAGGTGAAGTCCAACGTTTCGGGTCAGAGTCCGGAAGATTCTGCTGACTGCGGCTTTCTACAGAATCAGAAACGCCTTGGGGGGGGAAACAAACCTCTGCTGTCACTTTCGACTTTACGTCTCAACGACGTTCCGCTGCTTTAAGTAACTCTGAATGTTTTTTTTCCCCACTGACACGCACATCCGGCTTAGTTTTCTGTTTTGTTCCCAGGTTTCATTTATGGTTCTTTAATACATATTTTAAAATAACTGTTTTGGGTTGCTTTATTTATTTCCCACACGTCATCATCTTTGGCGTATTTGTGTCAAAGTAAAAGTTTCGTCGTCCGGTCCATTACTTTCACAACAAAAGCCGGCTTTTTTTTTGACAGTCTCTATCTATATGAAAACATTATTTTTTCCTGTTGATGTTGTTCACAATAATTATAATATTAAAATATAAAACAATGGCGGCTAAAAACAAAAACGGAAGCAGTTTTTCTTTATCTTGAAGTCCTATCAAAATAAAAGCCCTACCAGTACCGAAGAAATAATGATAATAATAAAAAAAAAATAGTCTCCATACATACAAATTCAAAACAAGTGCTCCAGTCACTCTACAAATAAACATAAATCGTGGTATGAGTATGAAATATTGCATCATAATAACGAATATTGGACTTAACCCTCTATGGCATGGCGTTGCCCTCAGGCAACAAACCACATAGCTGTACCTCACATTGCTCCTTTATTTTATTTTTTGGGGGGCATGATTTTTGACATATTTTTGTCCAAAAAATAGTTCTTTTATGAATATAGTTTTTGTTTGATTTGTATTTCATTTCTCATAATCAGTGTAGACAATCTTGGTGTTCTAGACCAATGTTACCCTGAGGCAACAAACCCAAATCTGGTTCCAGGAGGTGTCAGAGTCCGATTTTATGATTGACATGTAATTAGGGACCACCAAGCTCCCAAAGAATGCAGGAAAATATTTCTTCCCCACAAAAATAAAAAGTCATGCCATAGAGGGTTAAAAAAAAAGAAGATTAAAACTTTTTGACATAAATGTTACATTTCCTATCTTTTTAGGGAAAAAATAGCCTGTTGTAGGCCATGTAAGTCATGGTCTACAACAAGCTATTTTCCCCTTAGGGATCCATAAAATATCTTCTGTTCTAAAGAGGCTACATTAAGTATCTTATGAGGCAATGTTATATAAGATGAAGAAAATACATAAACAAAAATGGTACTTTTTAGAAATTAATTTTGGCAGGCAGTCTTTTCTACATTGTCGTAATGGTAATTTAGAATAATGCTGTAAAATTATTTTAAAATGTGGAATAATTTCACAAAATGTGGAGAAAGTGAAGCTGTGAAAACTTTCTGGATGCGCAATAAAAACACTCGTCACTTTAGATCAGTTTATCGTTGCTTATTTCAATAATTTAACTCGTACTACAGTTGCCAACTTGACCTACTATTGCTTGTAGCTCTTGTCGATGCCTCACCGTCTCTGTCAGCTGTTGTTCTCGCATAAAATTAGTATTTTAATATCCAATCTAATGTGGAGTTTCTTTCAACACTTTCACCCCCACAGAGTGTAACGTAAAAATAAAAAATAAAAAAAGACACAGAAAATTAAATGTGTGCATCTGAAATTCACACTACGATAATTTCATGAGGGACCGAAAATATATTTTTCCCCAAAAAAACTCATGTATCAGAAAAAGCTTTTTCTAAAACTGCACTTACAGAGGACATCCTCTAGAGGGCGCCGTATCTCCGCCTGAAGAGTAAAAATACAACCGGAACCATTAAAAAGAAAACCGGATGGAAAACACGGACAATAAAAGTGAGGGACTGAGACACTAAACAGTCTGCTGCAGGAGGAAAACCGACAATATCATCGTGAAAGTAAGAAAATGAACCATTTCTGTGGGAGGAAAACCGATAATATCACCGTGAAAGTAAGAAAATGAACCATTTCTGTGGGAGGAAAACCGAGCCCCGTGCTTCCAGCTTCACTGAAATGGCTTCCAGATTAGAGGAGGATCTCTGCTGTCCGGGCTGCCAGGATGTCTTCAAGGATCCGGTTCTTCTCTCGTGCAGCCACAGCTTCTGCAAGGAGATGGGAGGGGAGGGAAGCTGTCCTTCTCTTATCTGGACACCAACGCGCACATACACACCTTCACACACACCTTCACCAACAAGGTTTTCCCACAATCCTTCACCGATTACGTTGTAAGAATCTTGCCAATGAAGGTCTCTGTGAGCAA
This sequence comes from Xiphophorus maculatus, assembly GCF_002775205.1. Classification (NCBI taxonomy): domain Eukaryota; kingdom Metazoa; phylum Chordata; class Actinopteri; order Cyprinodontiformes; family Poeciliidae; genus Xiphophorus; species Xiphophorus maculatus. The sequence goes on along the minus strand of NC_036449.1, from coordinate 5,337,379 downwards.
ACAGCAGCTCAGAGGTTGTCGACGTGACGACAACAAAGACCAAATCGTTGAGCCTTATTGGAATTTAGATGTGATGACTTTCTAATAAACTAGAGAGTGGGGGCATTTGAAGATGGTGGGGGGTCTATGTTCAGGTTTTATGACTGACGATGATGTTCGCCTCTGTTTGCTTCCTTCTGATTGGTTGAACTGGCAGTGTCTAGTTAGATTTTCTAGAATCTGTTTGTAGATAATTCCAGTAAAGTCCACAAATTGTATTTGGGTTACACTAGACGACCCGGTGATGAGGGCTGGCTGCAGAAACACAAACTCCCACCAAGTAATTCTGGTCTAGATTCTAGTGCAAATATTGTGGTACATTTAAAAATAAGACAAAACTAACTTACAAGTAACTTTTTAGCAAAATAAAAAGGCATGTTTTAACTAAACAATTCTCTAAGGTCGATGGAAAGGTACTGCTTCCATTGGCAGATTGTTTCACTTATAACAAGACCTTTTTCCTGTTAATTTATCTGCCAATGGAACAAATACTTTTTCATCAATTTTAATACATTATTTTCTTAAAACAAGCCTCTGTTTCTTTCTTGAAAGTTACTTTTAAATTCATTTGTCTCGTGTCAAGCGTACTAAGAAATTAGACCAAAAATGACTGTGTAAGGTTTTGTGTTTTTGCAGTGAAGCAACAAAAATATTCCTGGATCATCTCGTATTAGTTTGCTCGATTGCCTTGGAAACCTCTGAGGGAATCGGCTAATTTTCCCAGCTGTGGAAATATAAACACTAAATGAACAGGATTCCAGATAGACATATGTGTTCTAGACTTTTGGGGTTAATGGACCTGCTTATGTTTTATAGGAGAAAGCTTTTTAAATCCTCCAGTTTAGTTTGAGAGAAGCTTTTTTCTTTTCTATTTTTAGCAGTTGTATTAGGAAACTGAAACAAAATGTGATATTGTTGCAATTAAAGCAAATATATATATATTTTTTAAATAAAAATGTTATTTCTCTCTTGGCATGCTGCATCAAACTTTTTTTCATCTAAGTTGACCAGAGTATTTTGTGTTTGCTACAAAACAGTGACAAAAAAAATGTCACAATCATTTTTAAATACACATTTTTATTTCTTACCTGTGCACGCACAAAGATAACGATTCCTGCCAAAATTTTGTACAAGGTTATAAAACTCAGCTCACAGTGACACATCCTGATTTACAAGTGTACAACATTTCTGACTGTAATTTGTGCCCATAAAACATATATTTGGTGGAGTCTAGGATGAGAGGGGAGGTTTATTACGCAGTCACTGATAATTGGTTATTATTTGCCAAGATGTATTTGTGAAGAAACCGAGCTCAAACGCAAAGATTAAAATAACAGCCTCAGATTGTAGCTATAGGCAACGCAACCATCAGACTACATGGGCAGGTCTGTCAGGAGCCCCTGGTCAGTCTCATTAAACTAATAAGGCCTTAATTATTTTACTAGTGTTTCTTTTACCCTATATAACCTAGATTTCAACTCATTTTGATTGAAAAAAAAAGGTAATTATTGCCAATAATTGCCTGTAATTTTATGGCCCTAGCAGCAATGCATAGGGCCATAAAATTAGCTACCTGTCAAAGCTTTTGTCTCACTGCTTGGAAACAAACTTTCAAGTTTTATTAGACTAATCGGGGCCTTGGGGTTTGTGTCAGTAGGAAAAACCAAGACTTATCTACGTCAGCGAAAACACTTTCTGTTACCACCATGTATGTCTCTTTTAAAATGACATTATCCTACAAGGAGCGTAGAAATAAGACACTTCAAAACCATTTTTAAACATAATGTAAAATTAATGACAGAACAAACTTATATGTCGAATAAAAAAAGCTATAATACATCTCTAAACAAGCTCTAGTAACTCGTCATAGCTAGAAACGATCTTTGTAGGCTTGTAACGCTCCCTTGTTCTTTTTTAAGTGGAGTGGCGCATCCTGTTCCTACACGGTCTTCGGAGCGCCGGGTCCGCCTCCTCTCAGCTGACTCCGGAGCAACAAACCAGAACCCGCAGCTGCTGTCATTAAAGCCTTCAGCCGGCCGGCACTTACAGTCTGCTCGAAAAAGTAGAACCGAATCATCGACCGTTTTTACAGGATGGTATCGTGTTCAGATTCACCTCGCGAGCGATGAGTAAAACGCGCGCCGAGGGGACCGGACGGAGACCGGCGGCGGGTGTGTTTGCTCCGTGCTGCTCAGTACCGCTTCTCGGGCTCGTCAGAGGATGGAGCGCTGGTTAAGAGGGGGTGGCGAGCCGTCCGTGTCCCGGTGTCTCCTCGGTCCTGTCCTCGTCCTCTCCCTCCTAGCGGTGCAAGCGAGCTGTCACAGAACCTGCACACACACAGTCCCCTCCGGCCGTGAGGTGAGCCTCGGCTCTTTCTGCAACGTTCACTGAACAGTTTGTAGCGCTGAGCTGTTAGCCAGCTAGCTTCCTGAGCCAATTAACGTTGATTTTATTAACTATAAATTCTATTAGAGGATGTTTAAACCCAAATTTGATGAACAAATATGTTTGAGAACCCTACTCCACACTCACACCGTGGTAAAGTTTTGTTTCTGCTCACTGTAATTTGGAATTTAGCAGTTAGTTGAAAAGCTAAGAGGCTAACCAGAAGCTAGCCTGTTCATCCGGCTTAATTTGCAGCATAATTTATGTGTATTTGCCCAATTATAGCGATTATTCAGAAATTTACAATCAGTTTATTAGTTCTAACTGTTCAATTTAAGCCTCACTTCTCATAGCAACAGCAAAAATAGTACGTCCGGGTGGGCATTTTCAGAATAAAAGCTCAATAAAAATGTAATTGTAAACCAGACATCTGCAACTTTACAACCCAAAGAGCCGTTTTTATCCCAAGTCCAGCAAATTAAAACTCATCTAGAACAAAAAATGTTGCATGACCTTTTAAAAAAAAGGACAAAATGTAGTTTGACAAGAATTTGTCGTTTTTAAACAACCAATTTAACATTTGAAATAAAGAATTAATAAACAACTTTATAAAAAAAAACTTGGCTACATTTCAATGAGATGAAGACATTTTATTTGTGAAAAAAGGATTTACAAACCTAATGACAAGAAAAACATGATCTGAATATTACTGCAATTTAGTACTTTGTTTTACTAAATTAATGCAAATCCAGGTAAAGCTGGAAACCAGTTAAAATCTGCAATTAGTATTATGTATTATTGTACAGTTTGACATTTTGCTGTCAGAATTGTTTGCTATCTTTTTCTGCTGTTGATTTCGTGAGTATCAATGAGTTATAAAACATAACTAAATGATTTAATTTTATGTTTGTGGAGCTTTGACCGCAGTGCCATTCTGTTACCTAAAAGATTTAAAACTAGTTATACGTTTTTATTGTCACTTTTATAATTATTTCAATGACTTCCAAATATCTTCCTAAAAGTTTAACGCCAAACTGCCCACCCGAAATACACATACACATGTAAAAGTATTGGTTTATCATTTCAGCCAGTTACTTAGAGCCTTTGTGGAAGGTCAGACCTCTGATCTATGCTAAGATTTTCTAAATATTATTTACAAATAGTGATTGCGAAAATAAGAGCACCATGTTGGGTAGCTTAACATTGAGTAGAAAACTTAAATGTAAAACAAATATTAAACAAATGTGAAAGAAAAGCTGTGGGGCAGCTAACTCACTGATTTTCAAGCCCCTTCAAACACACAATGAAAAAAACAAAAACAGTTGCATCACATTAAAGTTCCTGTTTGCTTCTTTTAGGTTGTCCATCAAGTGTACTTGAAGCCTGAGCGCTTGGCAAAGAGAAGTTCTCCTGACGACCTGCAGCTAAAGATAAAGATCGTCTACGACAGCAGCGTTGACCAGTAAGTTCATAGTGACATGAATTGCAGTGTTATACAGTTCTCTGCAAAACTGTTCACACTGCTTTAAAGCTGCAGTTTGTAACATTTATTTTTTAAAAATTGTTTTTTTTTTTTTACATAACTGTTTAAACTGTCACCATGTTTTGACGTCTTATGAGACAAATAATCTGTGAAAAGATGGATCTCCCTGAGCTACGCTACTCTTTCCATCTGAAGAAATTCTCCGTTCCCGACCAAAAACAACCGGTCAGAGCTAGGAGGCGGGTCTTAGCGCTGCCCATCAATCTTATGTACTCGCTGCTAAATGTGCTATTGGCAGAGAAACAAAGCAAGTTAAACTGAGTGTTAATCAATCAATCAAATTTTATTTGTACAGCACATTTCAGCAACGAGGCATTTCAAAGTGCTTTATATCATAAACCCAAAGTCACGCAACATAGAATCAACAATCAAACCATGACATTAAGTCAAGTTCCATCGTTAAATTCATAATTGATTACGTTTCAAATACAATTCTAACCAGGTGGGCTTTTAGTTGAGATTTAAAAGAAGTCAGTGTTTCAGCTGTTTTACAGTTTTCTGGAAGTTTGTTCCAGATTTGTGGTGCATAGAAGCTGAATGCTGTTTCTCTGTGTTTGGTTCTGGTTCTGCGGATGCAGAGTAGAGTCAGAACCAGAAGACCTGAGAGGTTCTGGAAGGTTGATACAATAACAGGCCTTTAATGTATTGTGGTGCTCAGCTGTTCAGTGATTTATAAACTAACAATAGTATTTTAAAGTCTATTATTATTCAGTCTATATATATCCTGCAACTTTTAGATGTGCCTCTGCTGCACCACACCTGAATAGAATAATTAGGTCATTAAGGCTCTGGAGAACTGATCTACACAAGGAGGAGGAAATTAAACCATTTCGTTCCAGTGTTTTGTACCTGTGGCTCATCTAAAAACTGCAGGACAGCGGCCCTTGAGGACTGGAGTTTGACACCTGTGATTTAGTCAGACCTGTGAAGACGCCGTTGCAGTAATCAGTGCGACTGAAAATAAACATATGGACGTGTTTCTATAGATCTCGCTGAGACAAAAGTCCTCTAATCCTGGAGATGTTCTTCAGGTGGCAGAAGGCCGACTCCTCCTTACTCTGATTGGTTGTTTCTAATTAGCACTGGGAGAAGGCAGAGGAGCTCGACGTTTTGTTTGTTTCTTTTTAAAACAGATTATCTGTCACATACCATACTGTCATAATGTAGTGAGAGTTTCAACAAATATGTAAAAAAACATTTTTTATAATAGTTACACGGCTTTTTTAACATTCAATTTTTTTTCTTCTGACAACCACAGAACTCTGGGTTATTTTATTGGGATTTTACTTGAAATAACAAAACACAGTTTCTTACGATCTTTGCTTGGGTGAATACTTTGCAGAAGAGCCTGTGGCTGTTTCTCTCAGGATATGTCTCCTTCAGCTTCCCATACCTGAGGCTTCATTCGCAGTTGGCATCAAACAGTCTGAACATGTTTGAACAGCCCTTAATGCCGGGGTGAATCCACGCAAAGCAGCACAGAGTTTTGTTTTCTTCCGACCTGTTTAGGTTGTCTGCGGCTTTTCATTTGCTTTAATTGGAGTCGGGGAAACGCTCTGTCCTGAGACGCGCCGGGCGAACAGCCGCTGACATACTGGGACCCCAGAGACACAGCAGAGCTCCCACAGCGTCGTCGATTTGTTTGGAATATTCCGGAAAGGATTTTCTTTACAGTGATTCGAAAAAGTGTTTGCTGCTATCCTGATTTTCTGTTTCTTTGCATGTTTGTCGCACTTCAAACACAAAATGCAGTTTTTAAATGAAGGCGTCTATTATTATTAAGGGAGGAAAAATTCCAACCTGCATGGCACTGTGTGGAAAAAGTGGTTGTGTCCTCCGTTAAACCGTAACTGTGGTTTGTCACACCTGAATTCCTGATCATCACTTAAACAGAACCTGCATGACAAAGTGAAAGACTACAAAAGATCCTCAGTCTATTAGTAATATTTGTATTGGTTAGCATTTGTGTCATTTTGTTGTGGAAAATTAAAAAAGCAAACATTTCTCATCGTCCTTTTATGTAAAAATCTCATTTGTGTGTCAAGTTTACATAATTAGTAACAGGTATTTTATTGATTTTAATTTTTTTTTTTGCTTATATGAAAAATATAATTCTATTCAGAAAGTTGTATTTTTTTTTCTTACTCGTAAAAGTCTGGGAGTTCTTTTGGTTTAACACCTAAAAAGAAAAGAAGCCGTTCTTTCATTTCACTAAAAAATAACTTTTAGGGGTTTTTTAAATATATTTTTTTACATGACGCTTCTTAAAATTTGCTAAGTTCAGTAGGATCTTGTAGATCTTTGGAGCTCTTGTCGGATTATCTTAGTTGCAGAGAGCATAAAAACGTCTCTTTGGATTGTAAAATGGACTGACCCTGATTTAACGACATCGGGGGGGAAAAAGAAAACGTGCGACTGTAATGTGATAAATGTGTGACGCTTTAATAGACATTAATAATTTTGCTAAGGCACCATATATCATTTTTTTGTCGGTGGTTAACGTGCTCACTCTTTGTCTTCATAGACTTCCTGCTGACAAACGGAGACTGGTGAAGGTGAGAGGACACCTCATCCCATCCTGTTTAAAAAAAAAACAATGGCTGCAAAGATAAAAATGGCTCTTGGTAGACGAGGATATAAACCAGTGGTGCCCAAAGTCTGTCCTCGAGGGCCCGCATCCTGCATGCTTTAGTTCTCTCCCTGGATCCAATGATTTCTCATTAGAGGCCTAAGAAGAACGTTGACATGCTGAAAAGGTTGTTGGTACCACCAGAGAAAGAACTAAAACATGCAGGATGCCCTCGAGGACCAACTTTGGGCCACCTGATATAAACCATCAGTGTGATCATTCTGACAAACAGCAGCATTGTTGCCTCTTGTGACGCGGTGATAATGTGACCAGGCCTAAAACAGGTCATTCTGATAGGAGATCAAAATAGGCAGCACTGAGCAAACTGAAACCTCACCACCTAAGAATGATTTTTAAAAATGTGATGAATATGTTTTGTATACCCACAGACCTATCTTAACATGTTCAAGGAGACATAATAGATACCTTTGAAACATATTGAAGTGAATTGCTACACAAGCTAATAGTTGCACATGTTCACTGTGGATTGTGTGTAAATATGTGCATGGCTTTAAATCGGTACATCATTAAAATAAATGACGTGGCGACTTTCAAGTAAAGGTGCAACGATAAAGCGGCGCCACTTTTCTTAATTTTGGGTGTTTGCCGATTGTCCAGCACTTCCATGTGAAACCGATCTCATCTGCCTCTTTAAAGGTCTGAAAGTCAACCACTGAATTTTAGACCTTTACTGAATTCTTCCTCCATATTTGTCAACTTTTGAAACAAAAAATATTGGTATGGACCAGAATCGGAATCGGTAGGTTGGGTTTTTCTTAAAGATTGGCGATTGGCTGTGGTTCCCAGCTCTCTCTGTACGTCTCTCTTCAGGACAAGCTGTTTCCTCAGGCCATCGACTACCTTCAGAGGGCGTTCAGCTTGAGGCGCAGGGTGGGACCCGTGCTGCTCAGCAGGTACCTGCTAAACCCGGTGATTCCCATCAGTTTAGAATCTGGGCAACAGTTGACGGATTTAGTAACTATGTGCGCTTGTTCATTTGTGGGGGTTTTTTAATTGGTGGAAACAAATGTCTTCCTTTACGGTTTTAGTTGTCAAATCCGGAAAGACATCAGAAACCAGATAAACCTGTGCAGTGTTTAATATCTTTGTCTCTTTTCAGACAATGTGCAACCAATCAGTACATGCGGAAGAGAGGTGACCCTCATCGATACTGCCAGGACGCCTGCGCAGACGTCACCCGGTGCGGTCCCGTCGTCGTACCACAGCACCACCTGCAGGTCGGAAACTGAGAAAAAAAATTAATTTTACGCCAATAAAGTCAGAATAATATGAGAAAAAAGTCATAATATTGCGAGAAACAGTTGTACAACAATATGACGTAGTAATGTGAGAAGAAAGTCGTAATAACATGAGAATGAGACAAAGCAATATAACTTTCTTATTGCTACAGAATAACTATAGAAGATTTTTTTCTTTATAAAACACTTAAAATCATTTTCTAATTTTCTTCTATTTTTTTGTCTTTATTTTGCTAACATTGTGATGTTATTGTCCTAAGATTACAACTTCATTCTCGTAATAAAAAAAATCTCAATCTGGCCCCAACACACTGTCGTAGGTGTTGGACTTAAGACTAAAAAAATAATTGTGAATTTATTTTTTGCCTGCTTTAGTAACTGTACTATTAAATCTTGATCTGTTGAAATTATCTCCATGGACACCAGGAACTGGGTATCGGCCACCAAACTTTATCTGGTTTATGGACGGCCCTGGAAGGTGGAGGGTGAAGGCATCAAAGAGGGTTTTCCACATTTCTGTTTGTTTTTCAGCAATGTAAGGTTTGCAGTGAGTCTGGGAAGTCCTGTGGCCCAGCGGGGCCCCCAGACGGCCCCGGGGTGGAGGGCTCAGACTTTGTGCTGTACGTCAGCGGCATCACCACTGAGCGGTGCGGACAGGAGAACATAGTGGCCTATGCTGCCTACTGCCAGCTGGAAGCAGAGCTGGACCGGTCAGCTTAATTATCCTTTAACCTTAATAAAGTCCAGGAATAAAGACAAATCTGTATCTTTTAACTCTCTCTCTCTCTCGGTGTGTGTGTGTGTGTTTTCAGGCCCATTGCAGGTTATGCCAACCTGTGTCCAGCCATGATCTCCTCTCAGCCTCAGGAGTTTGAAGGAATGCTATCCACTGTCAAACACGAGATCATCCACGCTCTGGTAAGAACAGTTTCACTCATCTCTGACACACACATCACCAGACCGGTCACAATAACACATTCTGCTGGACAATAAATTGTCCCAGAAGTTATCCCGATAAACGATAATATTGTTGTTTTGAGACCATTAACGGTAATGGCATCATAATGCCAAAAGACATTCTCAAAGATCAACAAACGTTAAATTCTAATAAACATTTTAACACTGGAACGGGAAGACATTTGAAATATCCAAATAAACAAAACAACATAAACAACAAATAAAATGAATTATGAAGTCTCTGTGAAAACAAAATTGTCCTTCAAAAAAGGTTTACTGTAGTTGAAATCCAAAGCAGCCGACTGAAGACTTTAGTCATCCAGTTCATAGTATAAAGAGAGAGAGGAAAACGATAACTTGGCCAAATGGAAATTTTCAGGTTCTTTTAATTTATCAGGTCATTAATTGATCTATTGCTTACAACAGGCCTACCTATTAAGCTTAATTAGTTTTTTTTCTTGATCTGGAATACACTTCCTGTTTTTGCTTTTTTTCTGAGTAATAGTCATACAAAACACTTCAAGTCATTCTTGTTACGTTAGCTTTGCTGTTGCTAAGGTAACAGGCTTCCAGCCATGAAAATCAACGATATTCCCTACTTCAACATCTCTCTGCCCTACTTCCTACTTCAGAAACTGAGATTTTTGTGTGTGTTCACCAGGGGTTTTCGGCCGGTCTGTTCGCCTTCTACCACGACGACGAGGGCAAACCTCTGACCCCGCGCTTCGCCAGCGGCCTTCCCGCGTTCAACGAGAGGTAAACAGACGGCCGATCTCGCTCCGCTCCGCCGATTTCATTTCTTATCCGCCCGACACTGGCTGTGTTTTCATCCAATCAGCTTCGTTTGTGTTGTGATGCTGTTTCCAGTCAGATTCCCCTCCTCTAACCTCTTAACCTTTGACCTGTTGCTCAGCCTGGGCCTGTACCAGTGGAGCGAGGCGGTGATCAGGAGGGTCAGCCGACTGTGGGACATCAGAGGAGGAGAGATGGTGCGGCACCATGTTCACGTCCTGGTCACTCCTCGGGTCGTGGTAAGGAGCAGTTTCTCTGCTTCACAGATTCACTGTAGAATTTATAAAGTCAGTAATTAATGATTGACTTTCATGGGGGCGGGCTCTAAAGTTTCTGGTTCTCTTTTAAAGAGGCGGTATTATGTAAAATTGAAATTTTTGAGCTATCCATCATGTTATAATGTTATTCCCTCTTCAAAAACATACTTGGAGTGTTGCCTTGATTCTTTCATGAATGTTTGAGAAATTCTTTAATCTCCATGGCAACCATTCAGCTGTGTGAAACGCCTGGGTGGACTTGGCTCCGCCTTTGAGGACGAAGCTCCTCCTCTGACCTGCATTTTCCAAACTCTTGGGCTTCTGCCTCCCAGAGCAACCGTGATGGATTGATTATTCAAATAATTGACTAATTGTCAATTTGAGTATACACCCTAAAAAAAAAGTCAATTTGCTCAAAAGACAACACAGCCAGAGTAATTAATCCCAAACTGTGTAATTAAGATAAAAAAAACTTCTGTGTGCAAACATGTTCAACACAAAGTGGCATAGTTTCAGCTTCACCTGGTTCAAATTCTGCAGACAGCACTACTATTAAGCTCCTTTTGCAATCCACTTATTAGTCGGTTAATCAAAAAAAAAAAAGAGCTCTGATGTTAAAAGTATTATTATCCTTTCCTACAAATGATCAAGCATAGAAACAAGGAATACTATAATATTGCGTATTAGGCAAGAATATGTTTAAATGTATTATTTAAAAACAAAATTATTTGCATGTTTTATGTAGTTTTAATATTGTTTAAAATAAGCTTAAGAGAGCAAATGAAAAATATGCAGAATGTGCCATATTTATTTACTTTTATCTGATTACTGCTACGAATAATCGATAAATACTTGTTTACTGATATAATTATCTTTTAGCTAGCTTTAATTTGGCAATGACATAAGATCCCAATTAAATACACTGAAGCCTCTGAGGTGACAAAATGAGAGACAGCAGGTTTGACTGGTCTTAAACTGTCGCCTCATTTTGGTTGGTCTTTCTTTATGCCCATTGTGTTTAAAATTTCTTTGTGTCCATTTTTGTTCTTTTCTGTCCATTTTCTTAACAGCGTTTTTAACGGAACTCTGTTAACTTGACAGAAAACCCAGTGAGTCTTGGATGTGTTCAGTAATACTTCAGTTTGGTCTGGATGTTGGTTTAGCGGATGTGACGGAGTCACCGGGTTGTCTGTGTCGCTCCTGCAGGAGGAGGCCAGGAGGCACTTCAGCTGCCCCATCCTGGAGGGGATGGAGCTGGAGAACCAGGGCGGGACGGGAACCGAGCTCAACCACTGGGAGAAGCGGCTGCTGGAGGTCCGCACCTTCTCCCCCACCCCACTACGTTTTACAAAACGCCAAACAAACCCAACTTGTTCTTTCCTCCTCGTGATTCCGCACGACTCTCTCCAGAACGAGGCCATGACGGGCTCCCACACCCAGAACCGGGTGTTTTCCCGCCTCACGCTGGCTATCATGGAAGACAGCGGCTGGTACCGGGCCAACTACAGCCTGGCCCAGAGGCTGGACTGGGGCCACGGTCTCGGCTGCGACTTCGTTATGAAGAGCTGCAAGTTCTGGATGGACAGACAGAGACAGAGGTGCTGTTTAAAATAAGAAAAGTAATAATTCCAGATGTCAGCTTTTGTTATTTTTAGTGCCAACTCTCAGGGTTATTTTTATTTAATAGTTTGGTGGCCAAATTTTCCCTACTAAGCAGTCTGTCATAAAAAAAAATCAGGATAAATAATCTGAGTTTGTTCTGTAACTTTTTGATACAAAAAGGGACAGCATTATGCAAAATTGACTTTTTTGAGCTTTACACAATGTTGTAATGTTATTCCCTCATTAAAAACATACCTGGAGTTTTGCTTTGATTCTTTCATGCATGTTTAAGAAATCCTTTAATCTCCATGGCAACCATACAGCTGTGAAAAATGCCTGGATGGAAGTACAAGGACGAAGCTCCTCCTTGGAGCTACAGATTCTAAGATTTCACATCTCTCCTCTGTGGCTCCACCACTCGGCTCCTTCAGACTAGTCAGCAGCAATTAGCAAACACCTGGTGGAACTGAGCATCAGCCGAGCTCATTATAGGAGCTACTTCTCAGTGAAAACGCTGGTAAAAAAGTTGCTAAAGGATTAATAGAGGAGCCATGTTGTGATGACTTTCTGAGAGCGGTGTTTCAGAAAGAGTAGGAGTTTTTAGAGACAGAGGCCCAATTTCAATGCATTAAACTATGATGTAAAATTTCTTTCAAGTCACGTTTTATATATATCTACTTGATTGTGCTATAAAATGACACTACGTGGCGAGAAAACACATAATACTGCCTGTTTAATTGTTTCTTTTTGATATTTTCTGATCATGCCTTACCTTCTTAGTTTCGCCCTTCACTGTTGTTTGCAGGCGGCACCCTGTGACCCCGTTCTGTGACACGGTGCGGGCCTCTCCTCTGCAGCTGACCTGCAGACAGGACCAGCTGGCAGTGGCTGTCTGCAACTTGCAGAAATACCCCCAGCAGTTGCCCCTGGAATACCAAGTGAGTCAAAAACCTTTTCCCAGCAACCATTTCTTGGTTACTATGCATCTAAACTTGACTTTCTAGGTCGTCGCTGTACAAATTTTCTAAATAACTGGCAATAGACGTTTTGGAAAATGTACAGATCGGATATTTCATCAATAGAATTAGGCAATAAATGAAAACCTACTGTATCTCAGACAGCTCATTGAGTGACATAAAATGATTAAATGAAATACCTTTTTTAGCTTCTGACCACTACTTTTTCAACCCAAACCCTAAAAGAAATACCCCCCGTTCCACACCAAAAAGAAACATTACCCCCCAAAAAACATACCCAACATAAATAAAAAAAAAGACATCCCTCCCAAAAAGGAAAAAAAAAGCTCTCCCCATAAAAAATGTAATACAGACATTTTTCATTAAAATAAAAAAATACAAATAACCAAAAGAATATATTCCCAACCTGAAAAAATATCTCTCCACCCCCATAAAATACATTCCCTGAAAAAAATAAGTTGATAAACATTCAAAAAAAAAGTACACATTCCCAAATATAAAAATGAAAAGAGTATAATTTAAAAAAATACATTTCCCCCCAAAATGTTGATATTCCCAAGCAATAGACAATAAATTACTAAGAAAAGACATTCCCATGTGCCTCGTTGTTTTGTCAGTATTTCGATCGGATCCCGGACGTTGCTGCAGATCAGCTGTCGTCCTTCGGGGGCGCTGTGGAGATCGCCGATTTCTGCCCCTTCAGCCAGGAGTTCAGCTGGCACCTCAGCGGAGAATATCAACGAAACTCGTACTGCAGAGTATCGGAGAACCAGCCAGGTGCTGCTCACACATCGCAAAGACAGATGATGATGACTAGAATCTAGTGCTCTGAACATCAGCTGATGTCTGAGTTAAAGTAATTTAACCATCTATGTGTGTGTGTGTTTAGACTCATGGAGGAATTATGGAGCGGAGCAGTACGGCCTGGACTCTGTGTGTCTGTACCAGAAGTCGGCCTTCGTCATGGAGCAGTGCACCAGGAAGATGACGTATCCAGACTGGGGCTCTGGATGCTACAAGGTGCGCTCAGTTTGTCCTCACGTAGTGAAGGACCACCTGGAGTCTGCGGAGATGTCTCTCATGTCCTGCTTTAAAAGAAAATATATACATCTATATTTATTTGTGAAGTTGCATAAAAAGTTTTAAGTTGTGACTTAAAGTATGCTGCTAACAAAGTTCACGAAAACGTATTGTTTCTCTGAGGTGCGAAGAATGCATAACGATTTTAGGTTAAGCAATAAGATTAAGAGGAAGATCATTTTAACTCCGGACTGCAAACAGAAGTTGTTCAAACTATTTTTTTCTATTCTGATTCCAGCTGCTGATAATGTCCTGTTGCTGCCACAGGTTGGCGCCAGTGCGTCAGCTAAATACTAATTCAGTGAAGTGAAAGGTTTTCTCAAGGTTGTGACCTACGTCCAATTAAAACAATCCAGAAAGTTTTTGTTTTTATTATGGCACGTATGCACTCGTGACATGTGACTGTGTCGTGTTTAGGGGCGTAAAGCCGGGGTGTCCAAACTTTTTGCCACATGGGCCAGAATCCCGATGGTGAAAATACTCTGGAGGGGCTTTGTTGTTTTTCCCAACTTGGAAAAACAAAATAATTGTTTTTTTGTTTTTTTTTTTTTATCTGCTCAGCAAAAACAAGCAACATTTTAATGAAACAAAGTGGCAAGTTATTTTTTTTCTTTTGTATTAATAAAAGGCGGACAGTTTCCTAACATTTAGAGTAATTTCAGTTTATTTGGTCTAGAAAATGTTTTTATTCTATTCCCACCAACAAAGAGAATTAATGTGCTCTTGTCTTTTTTTTAATTTTTTTTTTTGGTAAAAAGTTGCTAGATGTTGACAGCTCTACTTACTATAAATATAAAATTACAAACACAACTATTAAAGGAAAAACGCTTTGTGTCTAACAGTTTCCTTTAAAGAAGAATAAAAATTTGTGATTGAAGTTCTCATGTTGACAAAAAAAGACAAAAGTATCCACCGGAGGGCCAAATTTGTAACATTCTTGAACCAAAGAATTGTAACATTCTTTGTGTCAGAGTTCACACAAAGCTGTTGTAACTGTTCAACGCAGCAGCTGCTGACCGCTGTTGCTTCCCCGCCTGCAGGTTTCGTGCTCGTCTCAGGGCCTGACGGTGTACGTTCAGGACCGCTCCTTCCTGTGCGTGAGGAAAGGTCAGCAGCTGAGCGTCAGCGTCCGGGTCAACGACTGGGTTTACAACGGGGTCCTGCTCTGCCCCGCCTGCGCCGACTTCTGTGACGACTGCCCCCTGCCCCACCAGCTCCTGCCCATCAACGCCTCCAGGAGCAATCCCATCGGTCAGTTTCACTCGAGGCTTTGGTTATAACACAAAGTTATCGATTAATGACTTAATCTAGAGGTAACCGACTGCATTGATCGACTGAGGATTAATAAAAAAAAATAAACCTAAGTTCTCACTTGTATCAAAAGGGCCGACCATCTTCCCAGAAGATGAAGGGCTCCATTTTTAATATGCTGAATTTAAAAAAATTACATAATATAATTATTTTGTGTCAGCTGTATTAAATACTGACAGGATAAACATGAAACTGTGATTCTCACAATACTAAACTTAGACGTATTTATAAAACAGGAACTTCTTGGGTTGATAAATAGAAAGATAAAATATGAAAAGGATAATTCAATTAATTGTAATTATTTAATTTCCCTTTGGGATAAATGCAGTATTTTTTGAAAATATGTTTCACACTCATCTCCCCATGAACATATACATGTTCACCCAGACTGGTTGCTCTTGAAGGAAAGTTAAAACTTCGCTACATAAAGTACATTAACTCAGGACAGCCCTCAGAGTCAACCGTGTTTTTATTGTCTTTTTTCGACATGTTACATTTTCCTCTCTGCGTTTCTGCCGCCACATCCTGACCTTCGTAGCACAAAAGCCATTTCTGAATGAGAAGCTGACATTCCTTCAGCTCGGCTGAATCAACGCTATTAAGGTTAAACTTAAGGAGCTCGTCGAGTGTTTATATTTCTAAACAGAACCGCATAAAGTGCATTTTTCATCCCGCACTGGACTCTGTTCGGACCGTTTGTCTTCCGCCATCTTTAATTCCTGTGTCTGCTGGCTCCGCTTAAGGATGACCAGCCGCGCCCTCTTCTGGACGGAGGCCAAACTACACTAAAATAAGTCCTAAACAGACATTAGGACTTAATCGACATTTCAACGTAATTCAATGAATTGTTTGCATCCCTTTTAAGAACACAACATTAATTATCTGTGTTTGTTTGCTTTCAGATCCCTGCTCCAGTTCTCCAGGTCTGGCCATCACTCTCTGGCTGCTTCTGCTCAACCTGCTCCCTTTAGTGGCTGAACTGCTGATCTGTCACTGGAGCTGATGACACACACACACACACATACACGCTCACAATAAGGTAGCTAAAACTCTACTGTACTGTAGCCCTCAGAGGACTTGATGACACACCTTGTTTTTCTTCTGAATTTGGTTTTCTTTCCTTTAACCTGAAGCTGGGAAAAAACAACCTTTGTACATCCCTGACTCTCTCTCTCTCTCCCTCCCTCCACTCCTATGTTATTATTTCCACCTTCGACTCGACGTTTTTCCTCTCAGGATCTTTGCTCTTCCGTTCCTTTTTTGGGGTTTTTCCGATGACAAAACTGTGTCTGCGTCTCTCCAAACCGTCTGCCACAAAAGGATGTGTTTACATGCACTTCAAAAACCAGGTTGCCCTCATTTTTTTTTCTGTAATTGAGAACCATGGTCACTGTAATCAGAATGTAAACACTGCAGACACACCTACTTGTTTCTAAAGGTTATCGCTGGCTCTGGGAGGTACGGTTATTTAAATGTGGCAGCTTATGTGGTTACTTGCAGGTAAACTGTTCGTATTAAAGGAACAGTTTACCTGCAAGTAAACTGTTCATGTTATGACCCAATACTTCTCTCTTTTCAAGGCTGCGGTGCGTTTATATTGATGTAAATATATAGAATTATTTAAAATTAACCATTTTTATTGCGAGAACAAACACAGACAGATTTCTATTATCAAGTTAGTAAAGCAAAGGTTAGCTTTTGATTTTACATTTCATTCTATTCTTGAATTCACCTGTCAAAAGGGTCCTCCCCTTTTCGGATAAAAGTTTGCTGCTTTCGACACAAGCGTTCATATCTCGCATTGAAATTCATCCTGCATCGTCAGAGCCCAGTTAATTATTAGAGCTCAACTAATTGTTTTCAGTCACTTGAGCTGTGGCTATTCAGTCCCAAACATGAGTGAAATTCATCTGAATAACATTTTTGTGAACGTACACAAACAAAACATTCAGAATATCACCCACACTGCAATCTGTAATCCACCGATCGATCAAATCAGATCTGCCTGTCAGGATGTACTAATGCCGCCAAACTGTCCTAAGAATTGAAGATTGCTTAGATAGTTGCCAGATTTGTTGTGTTGCCCTTCAAATTTCAGGTAAGTCAGTCCCAAATCTTGGATTTATGAAAGATGTCACAGTTGAGATCTTTTCAGCTGCAATTTGGAAAGCCACTGAGATTTTATTGTCGTTGTGGCTAGTTAGCATGCTAACCTCGTTTAGCAGCACAAGATGCTTCATTTTGGTTTTTGCTTTTAGATACTAAAGGAGAACTGGCAGAAATAAATGCAGAACAGCAGTACTAGGTATTTAATGGAATACCAACAGACATTTTAAATGGGCGGCGGCCATTTTGAATTCAAACAGAGTAGCCTAGGTAACTCTGATGTTTCAAGTCAGATTTCTAACTTCCAGAGGTGTCCAAGTTATTTTTCCTGACTCAGAATATTAATTAGTTTGGCTTGTAAGTACAAAAGGAAGTCACCATCAGGGGAACATAGTTCACTGGTGTTTTTTGCAGTGCATGTAAACATGTTGTCATAACTCTTATATTACAGGGAACAGAATACTCATTTGATTAAAATGAAATATAATTTTATTTCATTTGAACCTTACCACGGTCTTATGAGACGGGGTCATTTGGACCCCACAGGTTTTTTTACCGTGTGCGCGGTCTGGAGAGGTCGCATTGACCCCGTGTGCATTTTTGCTGTTTTTTTTATTTATTTATTTTTGTCCACTATGTGGTTTCGAGAACTGACGGTCTGACGGGACAACTTCCGACCGTGACATCTGTCGCACTTCTCCTGAGCGCCGCGCTGAGTCAAACACAGCAGGGTGTTCGTCTTTCTCCCAGTGAAGGAGGAACACGATGGGTGGAATCTCTCAAGCTTGAACCCATTGTGAAAGTTTCTTCAACTTCTCAATGATCAGGTTTTCTATTTATTTTTCTCCTTTCATGTTGCACTAGAAGTAGAATTAAAGATATCAACACTACAGCTGTATTTCAAATCTCCTTTTGGACATTTTGTTTAGTTTTTGTTCATTCATCTCAGATGGGAACAAAGAGGAACCCTAGGACGTTTTTTGGGGGGGGTGAGGGATTTTTACACTGCCAGCAGGGGTCTCGCAGTTTAGTGACCCCTGCTGGCAGCTGTGGGGAACAGTTTAAAGTTTTAGAATGCGAGGCAATTTGTCGTACAGAAACGTTTTAAATTATATGTGTGTGAGGTGGAGTACCTGGCGTTTAAATGAATTACCTCTCTTGTAGTGAGCAGACCTTGTGTTTCATTAATGAAGTCATTGAATGAATCTGTATCTCTTGTTGGGATAAGCTGTTCACGTGACGGTACAACAGCGTGTTGAGAGCTCATTTGTTTTTCTGAAGCTGAATTTCTGCTGAGCTGATTAATCATACGCTGCTTCTGACATACAAAGTCAGAACCTGGATCTCGTCACACTCAAGTTAACGGTCTCTTGGTTTTATTCACCTCAGAATTTTTTTTTTTTTTGTAGTCCAATCGGCTGATTTAAAAACTACAATCACTGCAGCACTTTCTCTGACCTCCCATCAAAAGCTATTTAAACAGGAAGAGCGGTACGCTTGAAAGTTTGGAAAACCTTGGCATGCCTGGGCAACGGTAATCTGCACGTGTATTGCTACGTGTGCTACAGGTTTGACATGTAAGCTGCCAGACATTGCAAGAAAAACTGTTTAGCGATGCTGTTTTATATGAGAGGAAGCCATATTTGTGAAATTCTGACTTTAGGTAGTGTCCTTCTTAAATACAACTGACTGATTCTGACTTTTGAGAAAAAAGAAACGGGCAGCAAAATTCCTACTTGGACGTGTGGAATTGAACACAAAACTGTGCCAGACCTTTGGTACTTGGGACGTTCCAGTGCCATGTAAATGTCTGATTGAAGTTGCCACAGTGTAGCCATCGGTTTGAACCGTATCCTGACATTTCTAGGCACATCTAAATCCACTTTTTATTTTCCCATCAGTTGTGAAGGTTTGCTTGCTCCATTTCGATTTGCTGTAAGCTACAAGGACAGCTACAGCTTTTTGCAGAATAAACGACGGTTGGTGATGCCTATAGGTATCTTATGGTAAAACTGTGCTCTTAAACTCTTGATCAGTATTCTTATTTCCTAAGGAGGGATTTAGACCCTCCACTGTTTTCCTATATCTGCCTCTACTCTGGGTTAAACATCCTGCAGATGGAGCAGGCAGATGTCAGAGCCACTGACGGACAACACCGGCAGGAACGCAGCGGTGCTTCTTATTTTAACATGGACGTCAAAAGAAACTGAAGGACGGTTTTAATCAGCTCAATTGTAATGTTGGACACATCTATTGCAAAAGATGTTTTGCAGTTTTGTACATGATTGTTTTTAAAATGCAGCCCAGCGAGATAAAGACCACTTTGTCTGAACTGGTCCTCGGTTCAGCGGCTGAAGTCTTTACGTTCGCAAACCGGAGGAAGCTACGGCCAAACTTCTCTATGATGTGAAGTGTTCGTTTCACTGCAGAACAAATGACCTTTCAGCTAAATGTCTGTCTGTGTTTTCTGTGACAAGAGACTGAGAAATGCTTGTATGCTGTTAAAGGTACACATAAAATGTTTTTTGTAAACTAAAGAAGAAAGGGTTGGCGTCGACTGTGCTTTTCATTTCTATCAGTAGTGTCAAAAACAGAGATTCAATGTTTGTACGGTAAACTTTTCAAACCTCGGTGACTGTTAGACCCTTTTTTCAGTTATCCTGTGGTTTTGTTGTCAGGGGGGGTTACTGTTGGCCCTTTTCCACTTGCACCTGCTCACAGCAGCTTGACTTGGCTCCATGTGGTTCTAAGGGATATCCGCCTATGTGGAACCAGACACTTTTCTAGGACATACTTTGCTGGGGGTCGTAGTGTGCCTAGTTGGGCTGAAAAAACGATGTCAGAAAAGTGTCGGTAAGAGCAACTCATATACGGAGGCTACAGACCTGGACGCGGTGGACTAGAGTTTGACTTCCGGTATCTTTGCCGCATGTCTTTTCTCACTTCTCTTTGACCGTTTCTATTCTGGCAACTGGAAAAAAAAAAAAAAAAACTAAAACAAAAGGAAAGGGAAAAAACAAGATATTCGGTTAGATAGGCGGAGCGGTGGTCAGAGGTTGCGACAAAAGAAGGACTACCCCCCTTTTTTTAATAAGGAAGACTTTTTGGGGGGGCACTAGTGAGCTTTATTGAACAGTAAGGAGGCAAAAAAAAAAACACAGGTAAAAGAGAGAAGTGAAAGTCGTACAGCAAAGGACCTGACACCAGGAGTCAAATTCAGGGCAACCGTGTTGACGTCTCCAGCCTCTCCTGCTCTGAATATGGTGCGCACCTTCTAGCAACTGAGCCAGCTAGCTCGCCTTACGATGATCCGACCCGCCATTTTTAAAGACTCACAACAGCGACCGAGTGGATCTGTGACCATGGCAGACTCGGCACAATGTTCAACGTAGCTTCCATGTCCTCCATTGTTTTTTGTTGTTGTTTTTTTGTGTGTGTGCCGTGTCACACTACTTTTCAGACTGTGGGACTACGCAGTTATGACAACTCCACCCACTAGAGTCCTTACTCAGTTAATGGAAAACCAGTCGAACTGTGTTGAGCTGCGTTGCTATTGGGAAAGAGCCATATGTGTAATAGAAGTTTTTGTTTTCCCCCCCAAACAAGTCAGAAAGTTGATGGTCTCTCAAATCAAACCATTAAGGATTTCATGAATGTTTTGGTTCCTACAGGGGTCTGTTGTCTTGGCAACTTTGGACTAGCCTTTTCCTTCAGCAGAAAGTGCTGTAAGATGCTGACATCAACAAGGCTCCTGATCTATTGGTTACTTTGGGGGAACAAACTAAACAGCCCTCTTTTGTCTTTAGTTATCTAATTTATAGAAATGAAGAATAAAGGACTGAATAACCAAACAGAGCAAAAATAACTATTAATAAAATCAAAAGGACTTGACAAATTACCCTGTCTAGGTCTTTATTGTTTTTGAAGAAAATTCCATCCCCGTTCTCCAGCTAACTCGTATTAACCTGCATCTCCATAAAGTACTTAAAGAATGAACTTTGTTTTCTGAAGCTTGCGCTACACCAGAAGAGCTGGCCTTAATGAGGACTTTTCTGATAAACTGCGACAGAGTAACTGAAGGATGCATTTGGGTTCAGCTCTTTATTTATTGACGCGTTTTCTCATAACTCGTCTGTTTTTGCGTTCTGATCGACGTTCTGGCAGCAACATGTCCACCAGAAGGAAACTTTGCCTTCACAAGCAACATGTTCAGAGTCGAACAGCGTTGATGTTGGTCTCGTCACTGTTGGCACTGTTCAGATGATCTGACCTCGGCCCGTTTTTCGTCGTGTATTTGAATTTGTGCGTCTGTATTTATTGATGTTGGACTGAGTTGGAAAAGAAAAATCATTTTGTTGTTAGAAAATGTCATGGAAACGTGGCGTTTGTGTTTTTATTTTAGCACTTTGGTGAAAAGCAGTGGAACAGTGAAAACACTACTTTTATTTTCTTTTTTTCTTTTTTAAAAAAGGGCTGCCTTTATTACAAATAGAGGCTTTTCACCTCCAAATAAATGCTTCCCCCTCCCCCAGAACAACGAGTTTTGTCTTATTTAAATAATATCTTATGAAATTGGTAAGTAAACTTGCTCATAACTCCATAGCCAATTAGTCTTCAAGTCAGGTTTATTTGCGCAGAATATTTCAAAGTGTTCAAAGTTCAAAGTGCTTTACGTCACATAAACATAATACAGAAACCATCCAAGGAAGGAGAAATAAACGACACATTTTGTCAAATGGCATTCTCAAAATCATCACGCAAATATATTGATCAATGTTCCAGTTCCAGTGAATCAAAGGGAGCCGATGTTTCTGCATCTTTGCAGTTTTCTGGAAGTTTATTCCAGATTTTGTGGTGCATAAAACCTGAAGGTCTTATATGCTGTAATAAAACGACCACTGAGCAGAAAGGATTGGAAAATAATACTTTGTCTCTGTTCTAGTATCTGCTGCAGGTTTGAGTATTTTTTTCCTGACTTGGGCAATTTAAATCTATAAGCTCTGTGTTGTTTTGCTTTCATAAGTAACTATGGAAATTTACAGACATGTTTTACTGATCTATCTACAGTTTGAACTGTGACCCCAGCTCAGAACTCTGGTAGTTTATTCCAGCTGTTTCGTCCTTTGAAGGTGTTCTTTAGTACGTAGTCTACTAGATTAGTAGTTCTTCACAGTTTCCCAAAGAATCACTTCAGATTTTCTTTGCCGGTAACTGGAACCCGACCCGTCGGATTTGACTAAAAGAAGTTCTCGGCCGTCGAGTTTTGGTTCATCTCCACGTCTTAAGGTCCGCCCTGTTGGCCCGTCTGGCTCTCCGGAGCGCCGGCCTGTTCTCCGCTCTCCTTGATCCACAGGAAACCCACTTGGGTGCCGAAGTTGATGCCGTCTCTGACGTGGGAGAAGAAGTCGTCGGGATTGCAGGAGGTGCAGGGCGTCACGGGGGGCCGGGTGGTCTCCGTGTTGTCGTGGATGTGTTCTGGAAGGACGCCGCGCTGCTGGAGGAGAACTCTGGGAGCGGAGGAGCGGTGAGGGTCAGCGACTAACGTACCGAACGTACTCCATTTGTCTTTTAAGAGTTTTATCTGTATTTGATTTTTTTAAAAATCTGCTTACACTGTGTCATATTCTTTTTATTTTATTGGATTCGTACCTGTTGGCGAGGAGGATGTCCACGTGTGGCTTGGCCGACTCTGGATCAGGCACGCAGTCTGGATGGATGGAAATGAAGTCTGCTGCCTGCTCTCTGTCCAGCGTGAAGCAGCACACCCCCACGGACGGCCCCACCGCCACCACGATGTCGCCGTACCGACAACCAAAATTCGTCACCATGGCGTCCACGGTTGCCGTGGCCACGCCCATCAAGGTCCCTCTCCAACCTGGGAATTGACGGTAAAGTTTAGGGGATATTCGGAGAACAAGTTAACAATTGGAGGGTAGAACAGACTGGAGTAGGCAAGCTGGGAAAAAGAGAAGAATTAGTCAGAAGGTGATGTCTGGATGTGAAGTATTAAAAAGCAGCTGCATTTCCATTGGGCATATACTGTAGTTTACACTGTAGTTGTGCAGTTTGACATTTCAAAAATACATCTGCGTAATGGAAGCATAACCATTTTGAAAAAACTTGTTTTTTGATATAAAGTTTTTGTGCTTGGGTGAGGTGTTGTTTTTGCTGTACGAAAATTGGTTCACTTCGCAAAACCATAATGAAAATCCTTTTTCTTTTTTTGAATTAGTCGAGTCACATGATCAACAACGGGATGTTGCCACTGGCTCAAACTAAGAAGAAGACGACGACAGGAAGAAGGTGATATTGGAACAGCAAGTTTCTTAATGGTGGGGAAAAAAAAGATTTTGTACAGTGATGTCAATGTCTGATACTAAAGAGGTAGAGTTACGTAAAACTGAATTTTTCGAGCTTTACTTCATGTTATAATGTTATTCCCCTCATCAAAAACTTACCTGGAGTGTTGCCTTGATTCTTTCAAGCGTGTTTAAGAAATCCCTTAATCGCCCATGGCAACCGTTCAGTTGTGCAAAATGCCTCGGTGGACCTGGCCCCGCCTTCTAGCCCCAGCTCCTCCTCTAAACTGCAGTTTCTGAGCTTCTGCTTCACAGAGCAGTCCCCCTCCTCCCTTTCATTCAGCTCCTTCAGACTAGCCAGCAGCAATTAGCAAACACCTGGTGGAACTGTGCATCATCTGACATCATTATAGGAGCTACTTCTCTTGTTAAAGGGTTAATAGAGGAGCCATGTTGTGATGACTTCCTTAAGGCGGAGTTTCAGAAAAACTAGGAGCTTCTTAAAGGGACAGAGACCCAATTTCAAGGTGTTAAATTCCAAAGTTTTTCAAGTCACATTTGATATGTATACAGCCTTTTTATAATAAATGATGGTAACATTATGTGATCGTGCTATAAAATGACACTGTATGGATGGAAAATACATAATCCTTCCACTTTCATATTGCACTTATGACTCAAAACCAATATTTACCAACATTATAGATGTTTCCATTTTCTACCTCATGAAAAAAGGACCTACATTGCTGCTTTACCTCGGTTATCCTACACTGCATCCACATCAGACGGCCAAACTACATGACCAATTACGCAGATATATTGTGCATTTCTAACTTTGCTATGACGAGTCAGAGTATTATTCACCTGCATGCGCGGCCCCAATGACCTTCTTCACGGGATCGGCGAACAGGATGGGCAAGCAGTCGGCCCCCTGACCCGCCAGAACCACCCCTGTCTGATCGGTCACCATGGAGTCGTAGCTCTCCGGCTCGGGTTTCCCCAAAACCCACACGTCGCTGGCATGGTTCACCTGCAGGACGCAGGTTTGAACGGGCGCAGGCGTGGTTTGCGATTAACAGCTGGATCGCGTGCACCGTAGAGGCTTTTTTCTTTTGGTTTTGCAGCAACGTACCTTGACCAGACGCAGGGGAATGGGATGGAAGCCGGCGTGAACGGCCAGGCGCCGCCTGTTTTCTTCCACCACGGCCCGCGGGTCCCTCCTCCTGCTGCTGCTGAACAGATTCAAGGAGGACAGAGTGGGGATGTAGGAGACGCCGCCTGAACGGGTGCTGAAGCCGTGGCCGAAGCAGTCTGAGAGACACAGAGGAGACGGACAATGTCCAGCTTTACTGACAAATAGGCTCTGTAACTTTGCCTCTTACAGTGCAGACGTTGGACAGCGTGTAGACTTAGTCGGTACATTTCATTTGAAAAATAATCCTCTAACAATCGCATCCTTGGATTTTTTGGGGGGACGGGGTTGTTCTGACCCGATGGTACCGTTTTTTTTTTTTTTACCAGTATCAAGACATATATATCAATAAATTTTGCTACAAGTGCCTGAATCTCCTCGAGTCTTACATTGTAACATCAGAGTAATAAACTAATAAACCTTTTAGGTAAAATGTACAAAAAGCAAATTCAGTCATTTTGCTTTCATTGAAGAAAACAAACAAAAGCTTCACAACTTGTTTTAGATTTTTTTTAAATTTATTTCTTATAATCTAGCACACATTTCTGACATTTCTAAGTGAATCAACTAAAACTAAAAGTTCACAGGGCCATTTCTCATTTCCACTGAATCGTTTTAACAGGTTGAAATCAAATCTGAACTTTAAGATGAGTGACACGTTTAGTTTTCATACATCTGTACAAAATGACAGTTTTTTTTTTTAAACTTTAGTCATCATCGGCTATTATATATTGCAGAAGTGAAATTAGCATTTTTAGGACACATGCAGCTCAGAAGAACATATGCATCACCATATGAAACCGGGAAGGTTAAAAAACTTTCCCAAAGTTGACCCTGGATGGTGTGAGAGGTCGCGGGTTCTGTCGACAAACTTCTTCAGTTTTTACTGTTTCTAAGGGTTTCAGATCTAAGTAGTTTTAACAAAAGACGGAGACAACCTCGGGAAATACAAAAGGCAGTTTTCAAATGCTGACGTTTTATTTTTTAAAGTCTAAAAAGTTACCCAAAATCAGCGTGGCAAATACTGTAAGTTTCATATGCAAAGTTTTGAGTTGGGCTTGAAGAGAAACCTGCAACTCCACCAGTCACCCTTCTGATAACTTTTCCTGTTTGAAACTTTGGGGTTAACCTCTGACCCTTCAAGCAATCATGCATCGTCAGTAGATTATAACATTTCCCCCCGTATTAGTTTGTGCTCATTTCACTTTTTATTTATTGACAAACACAGTAAACTTTAAAAAAAAAAGTCAAAGTTTTGTTGTGCAGCTCTTAAAAGCTCTGTCATGGCGGCAGCATCGGACACCCTACTGTCCACTGAGGTGGAGTTTATTGTAAAAACAGATTTTATAATGATCAACCATAGAAAACTACCAATCTGGTATTTATCTGGATTATTTTTATTCATTTATTAGATGTTTTTATTTATTTATTTACACTCTGTGCTGATATATATATATATATATATATATATATATATATATATATATATATATATATATATATATGATTTTTTTGGGGGGCGTCCAAAACATTTTTTTTCTTAACGAGTCCATGTTTTGTAAACATTAAACTTTATATAGATGTTATAGGCCTAGAGTCAGTGAGTTGTGTTCATATTTTGAGTTTTTTATTAATATAAACATTCAAATATTGGAAAATGATGGCATTATCGTCAATTTCTTTGGGATTGAGTTATTGGGTAGGGGACGTATTAAGCCTACCATGCATTGATTGGCCCCTGCCAATTATTTTACTAATTTTCATTAGTAAAATAATTTTTCCTTAGCGTTTAGGGCACCAAAAGTGGCTCCAGCCCAGGGGCCCACATCCTTGTAAATCCGGCCCTGATCCGATTTCAGAATGAGAAAAGTTACAATATCCTTATGATCTTTGACGCTATTTTGGTTGAGAAAAGGCTAATCAAATAAATCAAATTAGGTGATTTTGTTTTTGTACATCTTAGAACAACCTTAATCCACTTTTTTTTTTATATAAATCAATAAATACCTCTGCTTAAACCCACCTGGGATCAAAGTGGACCGCAGGGTTCTGATGTCTCCCTTCAAAGCGGGCAGCTGCTGCAGAAAGGCCGACACTTCTTCCTCCGCGTCACCCTCAGGTGAGTCCGTGTGGGCGGAGCCACAGCAGTCCGAACAGGTCACCTTGTCCGTCTGCGTCACGTCGTAATTAAAGGTATAAACAGCGGTAAAGAGCGTCTCCTGGTACCGAGCCAGCACCTCTCTGCCCCGCGCCGTGGTCAGCACCCGGACAGCACTCAGGTCCAGCTCGTCCAGGGTCCGCTTGAGTCGGTACAGACGCTCCGCGGTGGACCCGGAGTCCAGGACGTGGACGCTCCTGTGGGATCCCGGGGACGGGTCCCAGAGGCCGTTCTCACGCCGGTCACGTTCCGCGCCGCACAGCAGAAAGACGTGCGAGTCCGCTTCCTGCAGCAGGGAGGCTCCGGGGCTGCAGCGGCAGCAGCGGGTCAGATCCAGCAGGACGGCCATCCTCTCCCCGGCTGTGTGCTGAGCTCGGGGCAGCGCTCTGTCTTTATAGCCGCGGCAGGGAGCGCGTTTGTCCGGCGGAATAACAGAGAAACTCCATCTGGCTGCAGAGGAACTTCCTGCGCCGCGTCGCTCCGCCCAGACTGGAAACCCCGCTCGGCCGCTGGAAATTCTCATCTGGGTTGGTTTCCTCCTCCTGCTGCTGCCGCTGCTGCTGAGTGTTGCACCAGCATTTACTGCAGGGCTGTCAAAGTTTGCAAAACACCAAAAACATGCTGCAAAGCGAGGCACCAACATGTAGAAACGTTTTAGATTGTGCAAAAGTTTTCTTTAAAAAAACTGATCCATAGAGACAAATTGAGCTTATTTAGGTTGTTTTTCTTGATCTGTGGGATTAAAGTTTTTTTCTTAAAGCAACTAAGGAATGTTAACGTGTTAATACCTGCGCTGTACGGGAAATAAAATGTATGACGCAACTGTAAATGCCACATGTATGAACTCTAAAGTATTTATTCAACTTAGCTGATAGAAATCGCATCTTAGACTGCAGGCTGGGGTCCTGCAGCTTTTAAAGGGGCAGCATGTACAATGCATTTTATAACAATCAAGTAACTGTTATCTTCAGTTGTTTTTAAAAGGCTACATATGATGTAAAAAAGAATTCAACTTTGTAATTTAACGCCTTGAAATTGGGCCTCTGTCTCTTTAAGAAGCTCCTGCTCTTTCTGAAATGCCACCTTCAGGAAGTCATCACAACATGGCTCCTCTATTAACCCTTTAATAACGTCTTTACCAGAATTTCACTGAGATGTAGCTCCTACAATGAGCTCAGCTGATGCTCGGCTCCACCAAGTGTTTGCTAATTGCTGCTGGCTAGTCTGAAGGAGCGCCTCAAAGGTGGCTCTAGGAGTAGGAATTTATTGGCCCGTTTCCACTAGCACCTCTGAAGGATGCTTAGACTTGACTCAACTCTACACAGTTTGGGTTCCTTTCCTTTTGGATTTACTTTAGTCAAAACTTCTCGTCCACTATTTTCAGTCTGCCATGAAACCGCTGAAAATCACTAACTCCGCGGTCAAATATTTTGATCAATTTTGGTGCAACAGCATGCACAGTGTAGACTCGATGGGGCGACCCACAACGAACAAATATACCAAGAGATTTCGGAGAAACTGGCTGCCCATGGGCACACGAGCAAAATGACGTCTGTGCAGCGTCGACCGTAGCTCCTGTGTGCTCTCGGCCCGCCCACGTTCCCACATTTCAGTGAGGAACACCCTGCCAACGGAGACGCGTCCAACTTGGCTAGAACCAAACCAGACAGTAACCGACCAGAGCGAGACTCGACAATGCAGAAGAGGCTAAAGAAGGTTCTATAGATGTGGCTGGTGCCACAAAACAGTTACTGGAGGAAAACCTTCTTAAGAGTCAAGCAACGCTGAGCAGGTGCTGGTGGAAAAGGGCCTTTAGCCGCTTTAACCATGTCATGGTTATTGGTGCCAGACTGGTGCTGGTCTGAGTATTTAAGAACATAATCCACTGACTGCGGCCAAAAAAACAAACATCCAGTGAGCATCAGTTGTGTGGACAAAAATGCGAGTGAGAGAATAAACAGCTTGATTTGAGATGGCGTGGCAAGGCAACAAGAAAAGTTCTGCTGCAACCAAAGTCTAAAAAGTGCAACTTCTGATTTCAGCTGAACAGAGCACCGTTGGGATCCAGGGCATGGAGAATCTCATCATGAATGTGCAGCATTACAAAACAGCGGTGATGTCATGATGTCGTCTTGTAAATATGGACCAAAGTGTCTCAGGAATGTTTCCAAGACCTTTTGGACTCTATATTGGGAAGAATCAAAGCAGTTCTGAAGGTAAAAGAAGCTCCAACCTGGTACTTTGAGCTGTAACTAATGAGCACTAACATGGTTTTTATCAAACATGGTGGTCATTAATCTACAGCTAACAGGGTTAACTTCAGACAAAGACATTAGGACTGCTCGGTATTAGATCATCATTCTTACCCTAACCCAGGACAAAATAACTCAATGAAGACTTCAGTTCAGGCAAATCTTCCTCACTCCCAGCTTTCTCGTGCCTCCAGCTCTCTCTCTGACCTTTAACATCTTGTGCACTTTAATTTGTGTCAACTCAATTCAACGACATTTTGTAAAGACAATATATTCATGATAAATTGTGCAGCACTAAGTAAATATTATCTGAAGACTCTAAAATATCCAATTTCTCTTATTTTATATCCGTCACCAGTGTTCTGTTTGTGGTGGGCTGTGGTAAAGTTCGGTGTTAATAAAACTCACGGTGCTGCTTTTGCTTTAGGGAAGAACAAAACTTCCCACAATACTGGATGTAGTGACCATCAAATGCGTCATGCAAGGGAGGGGGGGGAAACAACAAGCATGTAAACTCCTCAGCGCCGTCTGCTTCTCTCAGCTGACGACTCCTCCAGCGGCCTGAGCTGCCGAGTCGCTCAGAATGAGGAAATCTGCTGTGAGGTATGCAGAGCTCACGTGTGAACTCCGACCGTCTTACCTGAAGGCCAGGAGGATGTAGGAACTTCCTGGGGTTGTTTGGTCTCTGCGACATCAACAGTGTAATTAAGGTTGCAGAGAGAATAAAAGTTGCAAAAAAAAACAAAAGTAAAATTGCTGGGGCTGGAAATCGGCATTATCGAAAGAAGCGTGAGGGAGACTTTTAGCTGGTTTATTTGCTGGAAAGCCCAGCGCTGTAAATGTGGTGACGAGCAGGAAGTTTCTTTAGTTTGCACATGGAATGTGACTTTGCACAAACAGCTTGCAGTGGAGCAGACAGCTGACACTTCCCATCAGTTTGGAAGGCCCAAAAACAATTTCTCAAGTTCCATGTTTTACTAAAATGGACGTGTGTTTTGATTTCAGCCGGTTCTCTAAAGTTGCCTCTTCCTCTTTAAAAGGCCAGTATTAAACATTTTCCAGGAAGAAAGTGGCATTTTATAGCATAATCATGTTACCTTCAGTTGTTATATAAAAGCTCTCTATATATATCAAATATATAAGTTTGACTTGGTAATTTCGCACCTTGAAATTGGGCCTCTGTCTCCTTAAGAAGCTCCTGCTCTTTCTGAAACTCCGTCGTCAGGAAGTCATCACAACATGGCTCCTCTATTAACCCTTTAACAACATTTTTTACCAGCGTTCCACTCAGAAGTAGCTCCTGCTGGCTAGTCTGAAGGAGCTGATTGGGGGCGGGGCTGCTCTGTGAGGCGGGAGCTCTGAATCCATGAATCCTGAACCGCAAATTAGCTTGGGTCCATCCTCCACTGAGATCTGTGTTCAACAGGAAGGCAAACAATTACTGGCATTTTACAAAACAAACAAAAAACCATAATTACCGCTGGA
The DNA here is from genome assembly GCF_002775205.1 of Xiphophorus maculatus. Classification (NCBI taxonomy): domain Eukaryota; kingdom Metazoa; phylum Chordata; class Actinopteri; order Cyprinodontiformes; family Poeciliidae; genus Xiphophorus; species Xiphophorus maculatus. Next base: position 5,307,056 of record NC_036449.1, on the reverse strand, counting down.
AACCTCATGTTGTCATTTTGCCCTTTTCATCTAACCACTGGATTTTTTTCTTGTTTGTTATCATTAAAGCAAAACTGTTTTGACAGCTACATGCTAATTCCGCATATTGGGATTCTTGCTAAATTGTGATCTTTGACTAGGACGTGACCTTTTGGAGATTTTTCACTACTGACTCATGTTTTAATGTTGTGCACATGAACAATATGCATTACTGAGTAGAAACCAAGAAGAAATTTCAACTTCTCAGTTTTAAATCTGACCAGAGGTTTTCCTTCAAGATTTTGTAGCATTCAGCACAATCCACAGGATTGCACTATGGGTACAATAACCCATGTGATGACGCTGCTACTGCCGTGCCTCTCTGTGGAAATTGTTTCCTCATTATAGTGTGACATTTGCCTTGATCGAAGGGTTACCAAGTCCAGTCTTTGAGATCTACTGAACTGCGACATTCAGATGCATCCCTGCTTCTACATACCAATCAGTGAATCAAATGAGCTAAAAGTGCCAGATGAGCCATTTGATTCAGGGACTGGAGGAAGACGGTATGTACAATTCTCAGGATGGTAGATCTGGGCTTGGTCACTTCTGCCAATGGCCAGAATACATCATATCTGCTTCTTCCGCATATTCTTTGGTAAACTCTAAGCATGGTTTTGTGTTGAGAAACATTTTTAATTTACATGTTGTAAATTCGTGTCAATCCTGGTTTGTGAGATCAACCCAAAAAGATGAGACACACCATCTTCAGGGTTTGGTCTGTTTAAATAAATTAGTGCAAATTTACTCTCCAACATATAATGTGACCATCAGTAAGTCATGCGTGGTGTGGATGCTCATGAAGGAGTCTATGTCCAGGTGGTGTATGACGTAAAACATAAGCCCCCAAAGTGTAACTAAACCCAACTTTGATCAAAGTGAAACCAGAACCCAAGGCCTGTCTGCTATGTGGGGGAAATGTGACCAGTCCAAGATGTTACATGATGTTCTTATTAGACTGGGAACATTGGACGCTAGTTTTTCCCAGTCAGCACCTGATGTCTGGCCACTTCCACCTCACCTGAAAGAGTTATAATGCCAGGGGTCACCACAGGTCAGACACCCACTCATCAGCCATAGGATAGGGCGTGCCATTGGGACCTATCCAAGTTTCTCTGGTCTGCATATCATTGAGACGTTATCTTTTCTGTTATCCACTATTTTCACATAGAAGAATGGATTACAGATTATCTTAAATATACTTAAATACTTTATTTCTTTTATTGATCTCTAATTTGTTCTTGCCTACAAACGTCTCTGGAAAACTCGGGTAATACCGAAACTAGAAGCTTGTAGTGCAGATGTACATCTATACCAGGATTATTCTAGGAAGGACATAGACACATGGCTTCTAGAGATGATCAGTTTGTACTTTCAGCTCTTCAGTGTTGCGTTCAAGCAGCCTTCCGCAGGAAACCAGGTTCAGAAAGTCAACAGGAAGTTGTACTTTCTCCAAACAACCAGCAGAGGTCACCAAATACCCGTTTCAGATTTGAAAATCTCCAGGTTGGTGGTGTGCTTTTAAACTTTCACGCTTTTCATGCTATCAACTATTGCTCTAACACGATACGCAATCTGGGTCAAAGTTAACCGTTCGATGGATGCTATGCTCCATGCATTACTAGTCAGGGTTTAGTCCCAGAGGAAGTTTGTGGTGCCGCAACAGGAAGTCCTTCTGGTTGTGCTGCCCTGAACCGCAGCTCCCTCTGGGACGGAAACTTCCTCCCATCTTTCCTGTGAAGGTCACAGCGCTCTGCTGATCAGGAATTAAGCACCATCTTCATCGCTCCCTGCTGTAGAGTTGATCAACTCCATCAGCACCTGCCACTAACAACAGAAGGAGAATGTGTTCATCTGACTTATTCTGTCTAAACCTCCTGCAGGACCGAAACAAGGCTTCCTAATTTCTGTTTCCTTTAGAGCTGTATGTGTTCAGAGTTTTAGTTTCCTAGTTGCTCTTAGCAACAGGAGCAAACCAGGGTTAATCTGAGTTTTTTTTTCATTTAAATTACCATGAAAGAAACTTCAGTTGCATGAACAACCTGTTGAAGGTCATGTCATGACAACTCAATCAAAGTAAAGTTTAGACTTTCTGGTGCGCTTTGGGTCTTACTATTACATTAAGACATTTTCTTTTAATGATTAGCTATTTAATCATTGTCTGTTAAGCTGATGACGTTTTGACCACTTCGGTGACGTCGAATCGCCACGCCAACCACGACAGGACGGGCCAAAGTTTAAGAGGATCCGGGCTCTTCGGCTGAAGCCGGTTTTGTCCAACACAAGTTCATGTCACACTTTCACATGACCGTAGACTGAGCGTTGGCCGCACAACAACGAGATGGCCTCGTCCACTTGAACCGACCTCTCCAGAAGCAATCTTTGCACTTTGTGAATGGTGAAAGACAGGATTTAGGAATAAAATCAGAAGAGACCTGAGGAGATCTGGACATTTAAACAGCACCACAGAAGAAACCAACAGAGGAGAAATGAACGCAGGGAACATAAAGACAAAAAGTGTTATTAGTGAGATTTGAGTTAAAAAAAAAAGTATTTGGACCATTCCCTGTGTTCCTGCATAGATGTTCTGGGTCTGGATGAGTGTTGTTATTATTTTTTAAACTGACCACCCATTTGAGAAGAAAAAAACCCAACATTCCTGAGTGGCCGAAGCCTAAACCAGAATCCTGTAAATCCAACCCAAACCCACTGGAATGAGCTTGCACTCTCTCTGACATCCATTTTGAACCCGAAGGTTCAATTTTTTTTTTCCTTTGACCAGGATACCTACAGTATGTCCACTATGTGGCTTGTAGCAAACTGCACCACACTTTTAAGAAACCCCTAGTTTACACAATTTAACAATTAGGTGACCACTTAAGACAGCTGACTGATTTTATTAGAGCTCCAGCTAACGATTATTTTAGTTATCGATTTATTCTGAAGATTCATCGAGTAATTGGATTTTTAAAAAAGGCACACTCTGCAGATTTTTTCTTTTAACCACGTAATCTTATTTCATACAGTATTAAATTATGTAAAAAGAAAAAAATGCAAACAAACAATTCAATATATATTTTTGGTAGTAAGCAAATAAACATTTTATTCCCTAAAATACAATAGCCTAGCAAACGATGCATTCTCAGCTAAATAAATATATAAATAAGTTTTTCCTGCTACAATTAGCATCAGTTCAGAGTAGGACTAATCTGTTGACGATACTTCAATTACCCAATTAAAACCTTGACAGCAAAAGGTGCCTAATATGAGTATTTTACAGAATTTGGACCCGGTGACGCTGAAATGACACTTGAGGAGTTCTGGGTCGAACATATTGATAGACAAAGAGGGTTTTGATTTATAATGCAAAACACATTTTGTGTACAGTTTTGTCTCAACTGCTAAATTAGCTGACGATTATTTCAATAATCAGTTAATCACGATTAATCCGATTCATTATTTCAGCTCGATAGATTTTAATTAGTGGTACCGGAGTGATTAAATTTGCACACAAATCGCGAGGGGAAAAAAACGCAAATTTCCTTCTACGTCATCATTATGTAGTTGTTTGCCTTGGTTTTTCTACATATCGTCCCAATAACACGACGTAGTTTGAAAATGTGAAATAATTTAAGGTGTATGTACTTTGTCTCTAGTCTAATTAGTCATTAGCTGCGTTATGTCGCCATGTAACCCAGCTGACAGTCGGTCCCGGCTTCTACGGGTCGGTGCCGGTTCACTGACAACCGGACCCCCCGGACCGTCGTGCACGCCTGTCGGTGACGCGCCTTCGGGTTCCCGGTCCTGCACCGGAGGCGGCGGCAGCATCACCATCAGCAGCAGCAGCAGCGGCGGCGGCGGCGGCTCGGTGTGTCCCTCACTGAGAAGAACGCCTGGGAAGGACGGAAGCACACGGAGGATCGGCGTCCGGCTCCACCAGCACCGTTCACGGATTAAACCGCGTTGACGTGCCGCTTGTTCCGGAGCTCCTGTCGGAATCAGACCCGGTAAGAACCTGGGTTTCTCTCTCCCTCTCTCTCCCTTTCTCTCTCTGTGCTGTGATTTCACCTGTTTATGTGTGTTTTATTATTATTATTATTATTATTATTATTATTATTATTATTATTATTATTATTATTATTATTATTATTATTCTCCTGCTCGGTGACACGCTGCTGTTACTGGAGAGTCATCAGCAAAGCCTAATTCTGCACCAAGAAAACCTAAAGTGAGGATGAATCGAAGATTTTTTTATTTTTATTTATTTATTTGCTTCCAGTTACAAATTAGAAACCTTATTTCTTATTTAATGTCATGCAAACGCGGAAGCAGCGACCGCACGCCGCCGTCTTTATCCTGCACGCAGCAGGGGAGCCGAACAATGACGCGCTCACAGCTGAGGAATTGCAAACTGATTTCTGCTCCAAAGTGCAAACTTATCATTTTTAAGACATAAAACGGCGCAAAAACGTCACGAGCACAGGCGAAAATAAAAGTGACCAAACAGTAGAGAACAACCATTTCTAAAATATGTCTGTACATATATATATATATATATATATATATATATATATATATATATATATATATATATATATATAAAATAATTTTGATTACAATTAAAGGATGTGGATGGTTTGGATCATCAGCTGCTCCACTTTGCACCTGCAGGGCTGCAAGTCTCAAAGCTTCTTTTGTCAAATTCTTGCTGTGTAGGAGCTGAAAAGCAAGCAGGGATGGAGGTGTTTGGTGTGTGTGTGTGTGTGTGTGTGTGTGTGTGTGTGTGTGTGTGTGTGTGAGAGAGAGAGATCAGCTGTGGATGCCCTTGCTGTGGAGTCACCTTGACGACCCCTCAGCAGCACAGAGAGCTGCCTTTGTCACGCTTCTGCTCGTGTTATTCACCTGCCGTCATTCATGCCTGTAGATGTAGAAGTATTTTAAAAAATAGGGAAAGTTTTGCATCGAGCAGTAAAGAAAAATTTGTCTCTTTAACAGTCTGTCGTCACGTTTTTTGAGTAAAATGCTTAAATGTGGTAGTTAGTAAAGCAACACGGTGCAATAAAAGTGCAGCGTTCTCGTAGAGGCGATGCATAAAGAGTCAAATTGGCCGAGTAAAGCATAAGTACGGCTTTAAACTTCAGTGCAGAACGTTTAAGGTCTAAGCAGCTCAGCATCTCGGCTCACAAACACCAGGCTTCCTGGTAACGCGTCGCCAGGGCGACGTCCTCAGCACCACAGAGAGGAGCGGGGCGCGGCAGCGGCGGCTTTACGGAGTGGAATAAACTGTGACTTTAATCTGACAGGAACCGGGACGGGGACGACTCTCAGAGCTCGGTTTGTGACGCGGTTTGACGTGAGAAGCCATTTTCTTTACAGTAGAGGCGAAGCGGACGGATTGTTTTCTGAAAATGAAAGCGTGTTTTACGTAAAAACTTGCCTCACCACCACTGGTTCATAAAGTCTAACATCTGCCCGGGTCTCTTTCTGGTATAAAATCCACTAAAAGGTCAAAAGAATCCGGTTCAGACACCGGCAGAAGAGATGGCCTTTAACACAGTAAGGGACTGTTAGGTCTGCAGTTTCTTCAGGCTGGTTTAAGACACGGTTGGTAACTGAAGTGTGCAACATCCAGGGCAATGACCCAACTGTAAGCTGTGTTATGTAATGGTTTTGATAACATACCCTTACTTTCTTTCTTTAATAGCGGTGCACCAACTGCAGTCTCCAGGTCGATCGCTGATTGCTGATCTTTTAAAGCCCGATTCCGATTTCGTTCGATGCAGATTTTCTTTTGTCTGAAATGTCCCTAAATATAGCAAGAAAGTCACCGAGTTGGCAGCAGTGGGGCGACTATTGTTAACTGCAAACATGCAGACATGACCTGGTGGGCTGGTCTGGGAGAGCAGATGAGGAAAGGTTGATTTTTAGATCAATGCAAAAAATCGGCTTTATATTTAAGTATCAGCCAATCAACGATCACCCAAAGTCAAGGAAATCAGGGCAGATCGATCAATGCACCCTTAATTTTTAACGTAGCATTTTGGTATGGATATGTTAAAGATGGTTGTTAACACTGAATTGTTCACACCATCAAGGTCCAACCAGAACCAGAGTTTGGATGTTCCACTCACGAATGCGTGTTTATGTTTTTGATCAGGGGGGTCCAACCAAGATCCAGTTAGTGTGACTGTGTGTGTCCTCTGTGTTGACCCTGTAACAGACTGGAGATCCATCCAAGTCCACCTTTACCTCCAGAGTACTGTCCTGTGAAGATTCTGCCAGATTCGGCTTGGGTATCTTTGTGTTTGTGGCAACTTGCCGTCTTTTAACACGGTTACGGTCTTGTTCTGCGCTCACCCAAACCTGTTTCGACGTTCACACAGGATCCTTGAGCCCAAGGAAGACCGGGAGAAATTTGGAAAGTCGTGTCATGGAAACTGAAGGAGGTCAACCAATCACTGTTAGTGAAGTTATTCATTTCAGCTGTGTTAAGCAACAGAGTCCAGCGAATTAACCAGCTAACATCAAGCTAGTTAGACTCCAAGTGTTGCTTTAGTTTGGAAAGACGGGGAGAATATTTGATGCAATGAGCATATTGACTTAAAATCTTCCATTAAATTCAATATGATTTATTCCATGATAGCTTTAGTCTTGCAACACTGAGTCCATGTGTTGAAACATTGTTTACAGAGATTTTAGCTGACTATAAATTTCTCTCACCACTTGGTACTAAAGTGGAGTTTAAGTCTTGATTTTATTGTATTTTTGACAATTTTCAGGTTATTAGAAAGTGAGAATCTCATGTTTACGACATAAATATGTGAAATGAACTTAAATATTAGACATGTTGAGTTTATTGGCGTGAATCCACTCTACGTGGCTATATAATCGTTCTTTCTTTGCCATACAACGACCCTCAAACTCCATAGTGAACATTGGCCAGTAGCTGCAGCAGAAAAGAATGACGTGTGAAAGTTTTCTTAATGTGCTTCTTGAAACAGTTGGGAAAACATGCATTTTCTGTTTACTGCCAAAAACACAAACAAACCTGAACTTAAAAGAGTTTGAAGACAAAGCAGTAGGAACGTTGTAGAAACAAGCGGTGGAAAGGTGCAATATGTCAATGTCAATGTCAAATTTATTTATATAGCACCTTACAGCAGACAAGACTGCACCAAAGTGCTGCACAAAATAACAACACAAAAACAACAACACAATGACAAAACAGAACACACATCATTTAAATGCCAAAGAGTAAAAATGAGTTTTAAGAAGCGATTTAAAATGGTCCAGGCTGTGGGCAGATCTAATCTGGAAAGGTAAGTTATTCCATAAAACAGGAGCAGCAACAGAAAAAGCTCGATCTCCTTTCCTCTTAAGTCGAGTTCGAGGAACTGTAAGTAATAACTGATTATTTGATCGTAGCGTTCTGGACACAGACTGGAAATTTAAAAGGCCCCGAAGATAAGGGGGGGCTAACCCATTTAAAACTTTAAAAGTTAACAAAAGAATCTTAAAATCTATTCGATAAAAAACAGGCAGCCAGTGTAAAGATGCCAGAGTTGGCCTTATGTGGTCATGCTTCCTGGTTCCTGTGAGAAGCCGTGCTGCTGCGTTATGGATCATTTGAAGTCGCTGAATCTGTGATTTTTCCATCCCTCTATATAAAGAGTTGCAGTAATCCAGTCGAGTTGTTATGAAGGCATGGATAAGTCTTTCAAAGTCCTTAAAACCGAAATAAGATTTAACTTTTGCTAAAAGCCGAAGGTGATAAAAACTCGATTTAACGACAGAACTAACTTGTTTATGTAGCTTTAGAGAGCTGTCAAAAGTGAAACCAAGATTCCTAGCAGAGGTCTGATAAGAGCGAGCTAAAGAACCAAGAATCTGATCTGGATTTGTAGTCTGAAGTTTCTGACCAAATAATAGAACTTGAGTTTTGCTTTCATTGAGGTGAAGAAAGTTTTTTTCCATCCATAATTTAACTTCAGCTAAACAGTTTAGCAACAGCTGAAGAGAATCAGTTGTACCATTTTGCAATTTAAGGGGCAAATAAATCTGGATATCATCTGCAAAACAATGAAAGGAAATATTAAATTTTTGGAAAATTTTACCAAGAGGCAGTAAATACAAGATAAACAAAATGGGCCCTAAAATTGACCCTTGGGGAACACCATACTTTAATGGTCTGGCCCCAGAACAGGATTGGTCAAGATGAACAGAAAAGGTTCTGTTTTCTAAATAAGACTTGAACCATTGGAATACTGAGCCTCGCAGGCCAACACAGTGTTTTAATCTATGTAAGAGAATTTGATGATCTACAGTATCAAATGCAGAGCTCAAATCTAGAAGTAATAAAACTGCAATGTTGCCTGAATCAACTGTTAAGAGGAGATCATTATACACTCGGAGCAAGGCAGATTCAGTGCTATGAGCAACTTTAAACCCAGACTGGAACTTCTCAGTTATATTATTGTCTTTTAAAAACATTTCAAGCTGAATAAAAACTAATTTCTCAAGAATTTTAGATAAGAAAGGCAATTTAGAAATGGGCCTGAAGTTTGCTAGGTCACTGGGGTCTAGATTGGATTTTTTAAGAAGAGGTTTGACCACAGCATGTTTGAGAGTAGATGGTACACAACCTGACTGCAATGAGGTATTTATCACCTTAAGAATGTAGCTGCCAAAAATCAGAAAAATGTCTTTTATCAGACGAGTAGGAAGACAGTCCAGTGGATAATTTGAAGGCCGCAGATGGTTTATAACCAACTTCAGTTCATCCATGGAAACTGGCTGAAAGTGCTCTAGAGTTGCTGGGCATTGTGGCATTCCAAGGGAATCTAAGTCTACCAGCTTATTCAAGCCTCTAAGAGCTTCAATCTTTCCTATAAAGAACATAGAGAAAGCCTCACAACGTTCAACAGAGTCTAAAGGACTTGATATAATCGAGGGATTGACAATCCTATCCAGGACATTAAAAAGGACCTGCGGCCTATGCCTATTTGAAGCTACAAAAGTAATAAAATATTTCGATTTTGCTAATTTGACAGCCTTCTGATAATTAATTAGACTGTCTCTCAAAATTTGAAAGGAAACCTGAAGCTTATCTTTTTTCCACCTCCTCTCAGCGCGCCTACATTCTCGTCTAAGCGCGCGTGTGGTTTCATTAAGCCACGGCTCCAAAACTTTCTTTCTTGTAGTTGATTTAATTTTCAAAGGAGCTACAGTATTTAGAGCATTAGAGCAGATGTTGTTAAAATTTGTAACAAGAGCTTCAATATCAAGGTTATCAGTAGGGAATGTAGTAGGAGCTAAGATTGCATTCAGTTGAAGAGCAGTATCAGAGTTAATGGTACGACAAAGTAAAGGTTTAACATTGCTTGTAACCACAGGAGGTGAAATCTTGATAGAGAATAATACAGGGAAATGATCTGAAATACAAGTCTGAAAGATTTCAATGGTATCCAAACAAAGCCCGTGTGATAACACCAAATCCAGAGTATGGCCCTTTGAATGTGTTGGTCCAACCACAGATTGTATAAAATCAAATGAATCAATCAAGTCCAAAAAGTCCTTCACCAGAGGTTTATCTGGGCAGCATATGTGTATATTAAAATCACCTATAATTAAAATACGATCATGCTCTACGGCAATCCCTGCCAAAAGTTCAGAGAATTCATGAATGAAGTCCTTGTTGAACTTTGGCGGACGATAGATCACCACACACAAAATTGGTTCAGTTAATTTTAGTTCAAAAGCTTGGAGTTCAAAACTGCAAAATGATTGTATGTGTGATTGTTGACAATAAAAACTGGATTTAAAAATTGTAGCCAGACCTCCGCCTTTTCCAGTCTGTCGGGGAGAGTTGATAAAAGTACAGTTCTGAGGTAGAAGTTCAGAGAACGGGGACAACTGACCTTCTTGTAACCAAGTTTCTGTGATGAATAAAAAATCCAAATCCCGAGAAGTGAAGAGATCGTGTAGCATGAAGGTCTTGTTAGCTAGTGACCTAGCATTAAGCAACGCCAAGGAGACGGTTGATGATCCAGCTTCACAAGTTGGGGTGGAGACATCGTTCAACCGCTTGAGATTAGCACTGTCCACATTCCTCCATTTACCCCGCCGTCGTCTGTAATAAAAAATCTTCTCCACATCCATCTGAGAGGCGCACAAACCCGGAAAGACGTGACAAATCCAACGGCGTCTTACATCCAGGAAACGAGGACACCATCCAAGTCGAGGAGAGCCGCCTCGACAGCGAAGAGATGCTAGATAAGCTTTAATCCTCACCGCCAGTCCTCCACGTTTACCACGTCTTCTGCGGGGACGCCTTTCCGGAATAAGATGTGGACAGCTTAGCAGCTCAGCGGGGATGTCTGAGAGGAACTCGAAGCCTCGGTTTCTCGGACCCAGACCACATCCAAATTGTAAATCTACCGATGTTTTAATGTCCAGAAGCGCCTGACGGTCATAATAAATCAAGGCACTGGAACCATAGAAGCATAAATGTACAAATAGAGCGAAAAGAACAAAAACAACAAAACAAAGAGAGCGAGTCGGACGGCGTGCCGTACACACTGGCGCCATCAAGAATATGCTTCAAGAAGAATTGAACTGAAGCTAATTTAGCTTCAAAAGGTTCTGTCACTCACTGTTGCAGCGCTGCTCCCTGAAATGACTCTGGGGTGTATATTTGGGCTCCACCACGTCTTTCTTGTCTTCAATATTCTGGGGACCGGTTCTTCTGAGCCCGTGAATGAACTCTTTCTGCTGCCAAACAGCAGCGTCAGTATCCGGGCCGAGACTCTGACGGTCCCCCGTCTCTGTGAATGAGCGACGTTAAGGCGACGATTCCCTGGAGCCGACGGGTACACAGACACCACTCATCATCGTCAACAAACAGCGTCTCTGTTGTCTGCGGGCAAACAGCCGGTGTTGCATCGTGGAGCTTGACATGGCGGCCCAATATCACCTCTGGAGTCGGTGCAGCAGAATTTGACACCGCTCTGATGGCGGCGGAGGTTAGCTTCGTTTAGCTTGAGCGTTGTGTTGGCTGTGGAGTGTGAGGACGTGGAGGCCTTTGGGTTGTTGTCGAGAACACGGCCGGGTTCTCGACACAAAGCAAAGCGGCCTCCGCTACTGAGCAACACAGACACAAGAATTCCCTCTCAGGCCTCAGACCGGAGCGATTATATGTTCCGCGTGTCAATACGCCACGCGGCGAATGGCGGACCTGTTGGCTTCCGTAATGCGATTATCCGTCCTCTTCATGTCTTCAGCGGATTCCGCCGTGCCACCTCACAAACGTTAATTGACCCCACGCCGCACAGCTCAATGGGGACGTCTGTCGCTAATTGCGGTGACATTTTCAGATGCGGTGGGAGCATTAGGCCGTGTTCCACCACTGGAAGGATTGCCCACAAGAGATGCCTCCAACAGCATTTTTTTTTGTGTGTGTGTGTGTGTGTGTTGGGGAGCATTTGTGTCTCTCTCTTCCTGTTTGTGCGTCCCTGCTTCACAGAACAGTGCGGCGACGCAGTCCTGGCAGCCGCCTCACACTGTGGAAACAACAACAAAAAGCAAATAAAGGCCTGCATTCATCTGGCTATTTTACCTTAAGTTCTCACTAGATAGTCCATTCACAATTCTGATGTGTTTACCTATCAAGACATTTTTCTCCTGCCGTTGTATGGTTTTATGGGGTCTTGTTAAACACCAGTAGATGCTTTTCTATCCCCACCCTGGGAGAAAAGATTTAAGGATGTGTTTTTATTAAGCAAAGATACGTTCAGTCTGTTCGCTCTGGACTCTGATGAATCTGTACGTGGCGACCCCGTGGTGTGCAAACGTAAGGGCAATCTGTCAAGTAGAGACGGGTTATAGAACAGGTGGAGGTGCACAAACTTGTGTGCAGCTATGCAGTTATAAATGGGGTCTGTTTGGGTTTTTCTTTTTGTGGCTTGTTGCTATGGTGAGCGGCTAGGGGTGGGCGATATGGACATGGAACTTTATTGCGATATTTTGTGGTGTTATTGTGATAATGATTAAAAATCATGATTAAAAAAACATATTTTTTTTACAGTAACTGTGTGTCTGTGAAAGCATAGTACAGCATACATATCTCCATAAGCACAAATACTGTTCTTGAAAAATATTCCCATTTGAAAGAAGCACTACGTACTTAAAAAAAGTGAGATTTCTGTCACCAATCTGCACACAGTAACTGCATTTGGTGAGTATTTACCATCCATAGCCGCATGCTAGCTCTATAACAGGTCAGAGTTCAGTAGGCTCTCATGTTGTCACAAGACAAAAATTTAGATCTGGATACTAAGAAAAAGAATTCAATAAACTCTTGATACCACAAGAGTAACAGAGAGGGGCACCCTGTTTTTTTGCCGTTTTTATTTTTTGCCTCACTATTTAGTAGCTGACCTGATTAATGTTAATATTTAAACAGAGAGTGTTAGTTTATGTCATACAGAAGGTCTGCTACTGCACTGTTGTAGATTTTTGAGCATCACTGACCTTTTAGGCGCTCTCAGACGTCGGTCTTGTAGCGTTAGCTTGTAGCGTTAGCACAGCTAGCATGCCGCTTCCTTCAGGACTTTGTTTATTTCCTGTCTGCTTGCTTCATAGGAAGAGAACGTTTGAATAATGTTTTAGTTAGCCTTCTTGGCTAAACAAATTGCACATACAGTACAGACCAAAAGTTTGGACACACCTTCTAATTCAATGGGTTTTCTTTATTTTCATGACTATTTATAAGGCAAGAAATCCCACTTATTAACCTGACAGGGCAGGTTGACCTATGAAGTGAAAACCATTTCAGGTGACGACCTCTTGAAGCTCATCAAGAAAATGCAGAGTGTGTGCAAAGCAGTAATCACAGCAAAAGGTTGCTACTTTGAAGAAACTAGAATATAAGGGCTATTTTCAGTTGTTTTACACTTTTTGTTTAGTGCATATTTCCACATGTTTTATTCATAGTTTTGATGCCTTCAGTGTGAATCTACAATGTCAATAGTCATGAAAATAAAGGAAACTCATTGAATTAAAAGGTGTGTCCAAACTTTTGGTCTGTACTGTATATTTTTCTGTATGTATCAGCTGAGTGTTTAGTGCCCCAAGTTTTGTGTCAGCATAATGCAAAGAAGTATCTGGATATTTTTTCGCTTGTATCAGTTATATAGAAATATTATTTTGACACCCCTTTTAAAAATGTTAATTTCTTTATTTTAATGTATTTTTCTACCACCCAAGAGTCATATTTACTTGGTATGCAATGTTGTTCAGAAATTAGAGTTCAAATCAGCAAGGGATCCAAAGATGTTTGCATCCATTTCCTGGACAATTTTTACGTTCTTATTGCGGACAAAAACCGATCTGTTTTGATCATATAAAATATGTGCAGATATACAGACGTAAACGCTGCCTTTTATGTTTTTAGCATCCATAAAGTGTATTCCTTCGTTAGAGACGGTCAAGCGTAGCACTGTTTAAGGAAACAGCAGCAGCCCCAGCTTCCTGTTAGCTCCAAGCTGATATTCAAAATTAGGATTTCATCAAAAGAGGAAAAAAACTAGATATTCTTCTTCTTTTTTTTTTTTACATTCTTCTCATACTCTGTAGAGAATATATTATACGTATATATTTTGTGGTAGGTGGGATTGCCTTAGCAAGATGATGGTAATACATTTTGGATGCCACATTTCTCAAAGGTCGGCCTTGTGCTGATTAAGGTCAACACAAGGATCTTTGTTAGAGACGCGGAAAGAGAGAGAGAAATGGAGAGAGAGAGAGAGGAGACACCAGCTGGGTATTGATCTAAAGACGCAGCATTCAGACTGACTTCTGGCTCTGAACCAATTTTTTCCCCTCCATCTCTCCTCACAGCTGGTTCTTATTGGCTGTCACTGAAATCCGACTCAGAGAATCACAGCCCAGTGTGAGCAGCAGGACAGTGTCTAGGCTGAACACACACACACACACACACACACACACACACACACACACACACACACACGCACACGCACACACACGCCTGCATACAGAAGAGTTGCCAGTGCGTTTGCTTTTTTGATTGCAGGTAGATATTTTCAAGCTGCACCGCTGAGATCTTCTAAACCAGATGCTCTTAAAGCTGGAGTTTTACTAGGGAAACATTCCTGTCCTTCAGAATAAAACGTTTTTGACATGCAAGTTTGAAAAAACATATCTGATTTCACTCAACGAGACATTAGTAATTGAATATGTGTAACACGGAGCGACTAATGGCTGGGAGGTTTCTAGTTTTATGTCTTCTTCCACTTCTTTTGTTTCGTCTTTACGGTGCCATTCCTTTCTCTGCCATGTCCGTCTTTGTGCCGCCATCTCTGTTCACACAGACAGTGTTCAGGTGATTGCACTTCTCAATATGGATTATTAAAGCATTAATTGAAACTATAATGACTATGAAACTGAATAATTACATCATCTGTTTATAGATTGATACTTTTGTTGCTGGAGTTTACAAAAAAATGCTCTCTGTTGATTCATTGATATTTAACAAGTACAGATAGATTTTTAATAGTGAGGCCTGTTTCTTCACCCAGGGCCTACATTTTAATTTACACATGAAATACATCTGGCATAGGTTTCCCTCAGCTGCGAGGAGGTCAAATTTTCTTTCAAATGGTCTTTTTCTAAAGATATTTTTGGCACTAGTGGCCTTCTGTTGAACAGTAAGCAGACAGAAATTAGGCAGAAGAGAGAAATTGTCTGAGTCTTGGAATCGAACCCAGAAAAACGGCGTCAAAGACCGTAGCCTCAGTGTGTGCTCCACCAACTGAGGCCCCCAAATGGTCCTTTTCAGAGCGGCGGCTAACCCGACTCCCCTATGAGATTTCCCTCCAATGTGACATTGCTCTGCTTGCTGGCTTCTCCAAACAAGACTTTTGAGCGCCCCTCACAGTCCTACCTCAGCAACACAAAGTATCCCTTTAATGGTCTCTAAAAAAAATGGATCTGCAGCGGCGCATTGTGTGTCACTCCTCAGGAGAGATGATGAAACTGTTAAAGTAAGGAGAGCAGCTTCTCCTTGGAGTGTGTGGGTATCAGCGGCGTGTGGCTGTAGGAGAGGTGGGTGTGTTTCCAGCATTAGCCTCAGTGAACCCCCATCCTCCGTCTCCTTCCTCCTCCTCATGTTAATGGAGACAAAGTCATTACCGTCACTCAAACCACAAAGCTATCTCAGCTTTTAGACTCGCACTGCGGCTCTTCACGTATCGGTGTGGGTACGGGCTTTCACAACCCATTTGTACGTCAGTGTTCCGTCTTTTTTCTTTCTCTCCACAACTCAAAGATCGTCCGTGTTAATGTTCCTGTTAGTTCTTACTCAAACAGATTTTTAAATACACTTTTGTTCAAAGAAGACAAGACAAACGTTGAACTTCTTCTAATGTTTCACTGTCTTAAACCTGGCAGAACATCAGAGCGCTGTATTGCATATCTAGTGTTTCTATGGTGTTGTGTCCACGGTGTAGCCCACATTTCACCCAATGGCCACTGGAACGAGGCACCAACCGTTCTGCAGCCCTGCAAAAACAAGCGAGTATAGACGATACACGATTGGATGTTTTTATGGTGTAAGAACACAAAGTCACCTTTATTAAAATGTGTTACAGTATCGTCTTTCCATGCCTCTAATGCTATACACTAATGATGCACAATATTTTTGGTCGATATCTGATATGCCGATATACTAAAACTCATTTGGCCGAGAACCGATACCGAAACCAATATTTTTTCCTATAAGAATATGGCTTGCTCTACTGTGGAATTAAAATACTGCATCATCTCTGTCAGTGTACCCTGCTGTTGTGGTTTACAAGACATGCTCTCTGTTGGTTCATTAACATTTAATGAATCAACCTTTGGACACATGAGTAACAAATACAGATGCTAAAAAGGAGGCTAAAAATGATGGCACACTTTCAACTTGCATTATGTTTAATGTCAAATTTATTCATGACGCCTGCTCTCTCTAAGACAATAACAAAGCTCAAGCGGCACAAATTTGACGTTGTGCTGAGCTGCAGGCATCATTGCCTGCCACTGGTTTATCAGATCAAAACAACACCATTCATATCGGTGAGTTATTTTGACAGAATGGCCGATATTAAATTTTACAGCTAATATCGGCCGATACCGATACCATGCCGATAACATTGTGCATCCCTACTAGACACACTTTGTTCTCCCAATGACCCCGGATGCCACTGAATGTTTTGGACCCACTGGGTCCCACAGCCGCTGTGGACGTGAAAGTCCATATCTACAGTCAGAAGGAGGCTGTACAAGGTTAACTTTAATAGGAGGAGACATTTGCCTTCTGAGAAAGAAAATTGAAGACAAGACTAAATTTTGCTGGAGAAAGTGTAGAAAAAGGACTTCTAGAATAACGTCCTTTGGACAGATGAGTCAAAACTGTAACAGGGTAACAGTAAGTGTTAGAGGGCAGGGTGTTCTGACTTGGCCCTTGACGTAAACATTTTTATTGATACATTTTTTTTTACGTTTAAAGTTCATTTTTATTTTTTACAAGCAATTAAACGATGTCTTTTTACAGAGAAAATATGAGATGAGACAAATTACTCACAGCATTGTAATGGTGTCGCATGCTAATGCTGATGCAGCATGGATGTAGCATGCTATCTAAGCTAGTATAATATTCACCTCCAACAGGCATAGCTATAACTTTATTTGTAAAGATATACCTGACTTGATACATACAGCTTCAGTCTGTAAGAAATTTACGCCTTACGCCTGCAAATGGAGCATGCATGCAGATAAATTGCTAGGCTAACATTAGCATGTTTTCTCTTGTTTTTATACAACTAACCAGAAAATGCACCTGTCTGTCTTTTTTGTTTATTTTTTAGCATCATTGCAAAGGGTGAAAAGCTCTTAAATATGTTAATGAATGCCCATTTCTAACTATCAGCTACATTAGTGTTTATCCTGTAATAAATGCAGTTTTGCAAGTCGTGTAAATGTAAATATTTGTTGATTTCTAAAGTCGTCCAGGAAAACCACAGCCACACAGCTCAGACAGTGGAGCTGAGCTGTTGCCAGGGATCAAATCTGGACGTCCCAGCTTGTGATTCTTTTATATATATATTTTTTTACGCAACCCTGGTTTAGCTTCTGCAGCAACCAGTTGACTATAGCAGATGATTAATCAAGTCAGCTGGTGTTTGTTTTGACGGGGGAAACGTGCACATTTATTGGCAGCTCTGTCTCATTTGGAGTTTTGCTGGTTAATCTGTTAACAGCCTGCATGATTTCAGCCTCACACACACACACACACACACAGGCACACGCCTGTGAGCGGATGCACATCAAAGGCTGCTCGACCATCAGCGAGATGGAGGAAGCAGCCGGAGGGGAGCGGAGGGGCTGCAGTGACAGAAGTGCTGTCTGATTCACACAATGGCGCGTGTGTGTGTGCGTGTGTGTTGTTTTGTGTTTTTTTTTTTCTAAGTGTAGGGGTGTGTGTGTGTGTGTGTGTGTGTGTGTGTGGTCTCTTTTCTGGCTACACTTCAAGTAAATCTGATTTGTGCTGAAAGCTGCAGAGGAGTTCAGCAGGAAATGGGATTTAACTTCCTGTCTGTCTGAGGCAGCGGCTGATAACGGGGCGGCGACAAACACACGCAAACACGCCCACCCCCCACGCACACACCCACATACGCACACACTCTTCATATTAATGACTCCGTGTGGGACAAAGGAGTCCAACTTTTAGTTCTCACTCATATTAAAAGTTTCAAATGAAAACAATTCATTGCCGTTAATTATTCACATTTAACAACATGTCAGATTGACATGTGAGAATATTATTGCTGACGTCATACCGCGCACCGCAACAAGCACAGATCCTCCACCACACGTAACAATGAGCACAAAGTGTTATAGATTTCTATTTTCTATCTTCATGCTTGTTTGAGAAACCCTTTAATCTCCATGGCAACCATTCAGGGATGCCTAAACGCTTGCACACACTGAGGGACGCCTTTTCTGCCGAGCTCCTCCTCTGAGCTGCAGTTTCCAAGCCAAGCTTCTTCCTCACAGAGGAAGCCTCCTCCACTCGGCTCCTTCAGACTAGCCAGCAGCAATTAGCAAACAGCTGGTGGAACTGAGCTCATTAAAGGAGAAACTTCTCAGAGCAACAATGTTAAAAACGATGTCAAAGGGTTAATAGAGCCGCCATGTTGTGACGACTTCCTGAAGGCAGAGTTTCTGAAAGAGCAGGAGCTTCTTAAAGAGACAGAGGCCCAATTTCAAAGCATTAAATTACAAAGTCATAATTCTTTTAAGTCATGTTTGATTCATGCTGCATTTTTTTTAACAACCGAAGGTAACATACTTGATTTTTTTAAATATGAAATGGCAGCAGGTGACTGGAAAACACAGTACTGCCCCTTTAATAGGGCAAATATCCTGTTTATGTTTTATATCTGCAGAATTTTAGAGATTTCCTTTCTGTAAATATTGCATGTTATATTGTTGAACTGTTAGAAACATTTGAATATTTTTTTATGTTTTAAATTGGATTCAAAAACTAGAAAGTCATGGTCATTGTGCCATCGGACGCCGCTGCACTAGATGATCAAATGAAACGAGGTTCACTATTTACTTATTTATCTATTTATGTATATTTTGCTTTTGCCTCTCTGTATGTTTTAATCCAATAGGTTTTGGTTTATAGGAGCTGGATGGAGGAGGCCACTGTAGGCGGAGCTCAGGTATAAAAAAAATAAATACATGACATGTGATGGAAACAGATGCAGCTCATCCTGTGGGACTCGTCTGCTCTGGCCGGACTGCGGCCCAAAACACAAACCGCTGCTGGACGGCACCTCATTCATCTCTGGCTGCAGCCGCTCCTGGCTGTTTGAGACGACGGCGGGGTCCCAGTCTGCTCGGGACGCCCGGAGGGGGCCGAGTGTTTGTTCTTCCTGGGCTTTTTCTGTTTGCTGCAGATGAAATGCATCATCTGCTCTCCTTCCTCTCCTCTCCCTGCAGCTTAAATGCTTTTAAATCTGTTGTGCGCGCGGCCCGGAGCTGGAGGCGCTAACGCTTTCATCTTTATGGCGGTGGTTTGACTTCATGGACCGGCGGCGTTTGGGTCTGGTACTCTTGACTTTTGTTGCAGGAGAGAACTCATCCCGGTTGCATCTGGCATGGATTAAATCTTTAATAATTTCGTTTTGTCAGACTTTGCTCTGTTCTGCTGCTTGGCTGGAGGTATTAGAGTGTTTACCCATGCAGAGAGGCAGAGGCAGCCAGAGAGACAGAGAGCTGCAGTGTTTAATGCAGGAGTGGACACTGCAGACTGTGTCTGGTAGGGATATTTATCGATTTATCATCGTAATGTTTACCTAACTCTACATAAAGGTGGTCAGACATGGCAGCGCAGCATTCTGCAAACCACCAGCGCTCATTAAAAGTCAAAAAAGGACAAACCAAATCTAATTCCCTTTCATCTCCACAGACGAGACAATAAAGCAAAACTGAGATCATTTGTGACAGATGCTCACATTTCTTTCAGCAAACGCTCTGAGAAAAAGTCTGTTCTGTTTTACGTCCCTGCTACAGTGGAAACAATAAAAACCTTTGTACTCAGGTCTGTTTATAACGAGCCAAATTAAATGCTTTAAAGGGACAGGAGTATGTAAACTTGACTTTATTCAGCCTTACATCATGTTATAAAGTTATTCTCTCATCAAACACATACTTGGAGTCTTGCCTTGATTCTCAGACATCATGAATGGATGTCTGAGAAATCCTCTAGTCTCCATGGCAACCATTCAGCTGTGGCTGGTTGGACCTGGCTCCACCTTCGAGACGAAGATCCTTCCACCTCACAGACCAGCCCTCCTTCAGTCGGCTCCTTCAGACTAGCCAGCAGCAATTAGCAAACACGTGGTGGAGCTGAGCGTCTGCTGAGCTCGTTATAGGAGAAACATCTCAGTGAAACATTGGTAAAAATGTTAAGGGGTTAATAGAGGAGTGATGTGAGGACTTCCAGTAGGCGGAGTTTCAGAAAGAGCAGGAGCTTCTTAAAGAGACAGAGGCCCAATTTCAAGTTGTTAAATTGCAAAGTCAGCTTTCTTTTAAGTCATGTTCGATATATTTTTGATAGATTTTTAACAACTAATGGTAATATAGATACTTGATTCTAAATGGCTTTATGTGCCTGAAAAACACCTTTAATAACTAAACATCCAATCACAGCGATTAGTGGATCTAATGATGATATTTAGTTTTTAATGAATGAAAAATGTGAAGGAGCCATGTTTTCTGATATGAGACAACTTAAGATAAATATTCTGTGGCGTTCACAGTATCATGGTATCTATACCAAATTTATAGTATTATCTACAAAAAATAAAGAATCATTCCTATTGATGCTAACGTATTATTATCAGAGTTATAACATTTTAGGAAAAATATTCTGTGGCCTCATCACACAAATTGTGGATGTGTTTCAGGGTCAAATAAATCGTTCTTTGTTTATGTGCGTGTGGGTTTTAGGATTTGGGAGGAATGTTGTGGCCAAGCAGTTGCTCTCGCTCTTCACATTAAGCCGACTTTACACCAATAACATGACTGCGCCGGTCGCTCTGCAGCCTCGCATTTAGCTGCATGCTTGGACTATTCCACTTCGTATTTCTATTTGCAGCAAAGTGCATTTCTGTCTCGGTGAGAAGCTCTTCCAGTCGGCGACAGCATGGCGACCAGATTTGCTGAGCCTCGCGGTAAAAAGATTTTCACAGGTTTCCTCTGTGTGCTGATGGCTGAAAGCCACCTGTTCACACACACACACACACACGCACACACACCCACACACCCACACACACGCCCACACACACCTGCAAGTTAGAAGCACTAGTGCTTTGTTTTATTTTTGTTCTTTATTGTTACAGGTGTAAGCACGTTGCAATAATCGATTAATCAGTTAATCTCATGATAAACTTGAATAAGCTGATCATTTCCATTCTGATGATTAAAATTTTTTAAGAGCAGTTTTGTGTACAGAGACTTCATAATAATTGATTTTATCTATAATTTCGGTTGTGTGTTTTTTTTTATTATTATTTCAGTTTATAGTTCTTAAGTTGTTGTGTTTTATTTTGGGTATTTAAAATGCCCTGCAGTTCCAGTGCTCAGAGTTCTTTACAAAATTAAAGTTTATTGGTCTTTGATGGGGCAAATTTGTATCATGAGGCCATTTTCAATATAGTATTTGAAAATGGCCTCAAAACGACAATATTATCGTTTATCGTAACAATTTTTGGGACAATTTATCATAAAAAAATGTAAAATCCTTTTGTTGACAAGCTGCATCAACAAAACACGCCGAAAGGTTTGCAGTTTAAAATGGCTGCTGGTTGAAAAAAAGAAGAAGAAGCGATTAGTTTGCAAACATACGTCTTCGTTTTGCCTCCCACAAAATTTCTGCCAGTACGCTGCTGAACCAGGCGGAGGAAATATGAAGCTGTTGTTTGAAGAGTCAAATAGCTAAATAATACATTTAGAAAGAACAAAAAAATAAATAAAATCGACTCTGTTGGTTCTTTCTTACTTCAGTCTTGTTCTCCATCCTGATCGCGCCTCCTGTTGCTGCGGGCGGGACGCGCCGAGACAGAGAACAAGCAAACCGGGCCAGAAAGCACGTTTTCAATTAGCTGCTTTTAATCAGAAATCACATCAGACAAAGTCACGATTCCAGTAATTGGAGGAAATGGCGAGAGTTAGTTCTGAAACGCGGCCATGCGGATAATTGGTTGACCCCCCGCTGTTCCCGTGGCACTTCTACTCCGTCAAAACGCATTTGGCATCGCAGAATCCGAACGCAGATCACAGTGATGCAATAAAACCCAGTGTAGCTCAGCTCTGCTGCTCGTGTGTGTGTGTGTATGGTGTGTGTGCGTGCGTGTGTGTGTGTGTGTGTGTGTGTGTGTGTGTGTGTGTGTGTGTGTGTGCGTATGACGCGGCATGCCCTGCGAAAGCCTCGGTTTGAGATCCGCCGACAGTGAGGAATGAGGCTTCATTACCGAGCCGACCGCTGTGGACAAAGAAGACGGATAATTACACCGTCCGGCGGCGGGAACAAAAGCGGGAACAAGCCGCCTGTGGCCCGCCGCCGCCGCCGCAGCATCATCCACCTCCCTGCCGTATCTCTGCTGCTCAGGCCTAATGAGCGACCCGCTTTCCACCGGTTGTTCTGCTCATGTCGCCTGAGTCTGTGCCAGCGCGGAGACGAGCCGAGACCAAGGTGTTCGCTCCAGATGCGACGGCTTCTTTAAAGGAGCAGTGTTGGGCAAAATCGACTTTTTTAGAGCTTTACATCATGTCATAATGTTATAATGTTATTCCCCTCATCAAAAAACATACCTCAAGTGTTGCTTTGATTCTTTCATGCATGTTTGAGAAATCCTTTAATCTCCATGGCTACCGTTCAGCTGTGCAAAACGACTGGATGGGCCTAGCCCCGCCTTCGAGGCGAAGCCCCTTAGAGCTGCAATTTCCAACCTTCTGAGCTTCTGCCGCACTTAATAAATCTTCTATTTATTATTTTGAGTCAGTCCAAAAACAACAATCACCACATCAACCTGACGCCGTGTTGATAAGTTGAGCAGAAAGAGCCGAGCTTTTCACGCCATGTTAAATTTATCCTTTGCTACAAGAATTTACTAAAGAACGCTGCATTGTCGCATATTACGCAATAAAGTGTTTATTTTCTTATTCAAAACAAGAAAATCTGCAGAAAGTGGCAAACTTAAAAAAAAAAAAAAAATCTAATTAATAGATTAATCTCCGGAATATTTGATAAATCAAATTTGAATGAGTGAGAAAGGAGCTCATGGGAAGATTTGATGATTTTTGTCATTTTTACAAGAGGATGGAAGATCATTTTGAAACATTTGAATGTGTCCCAGCATGTGGCCAAGACAAGGTGGACCAAGTCATTCGTTCGGAGTCGGGACGGACAGAATCTAAGTAACATGGGTTCCTCTGGTCACCGGACTCTGTGGCCGTTAGCTGATGGTGACTCAATCAGGTTGAATTTGCAGGTCTGCTTTTTTTCCAATTGAGCTCATGACAAAGGAATCTCTGGTGTTTCAGAAGCTTCGTTAAAAGTTTTAATGAAGAATGTCTGATCTTTGTTTGGTCCAGCTCTGTCCCAATGTTTTAATCAGGCCTTAGTGTATGTTTTCTTTTCCTCTCTGTATTTATTTATTGATTTAATCTTTGTGTGTATGCAGGAATCCTCAGGTGAAGAAGCACTTGAACGCACCAGCGTTCTCTCCACATTTTTTAAAGGACAAAAAACAATGAATACTATTTTATGATATGCAATAGTTGCTGAGGAATTCTCTTGTCTGCTGCCTTTTTAAAGTGACCTTCTCGTATCTGGTTCTACGCTCATGTTTCACTCAGTGTGGATGTTCACCTGAACTCAGTGTGATCACAAACACTGAGGATCTTTCTGCTAACTATGGTGTCGCCGTAAAATCTGAAAATGTTCTGTAGGCGGCTGAACATGCTTGGACACTTTCTACCAGGACGTTGCCTGTTTTATATACAGAGCATATTTCATTTTCTTCCAATTGATTTGTTTGTTTCTGCAGGAAAGTGTCTGTCCTGTCAGAAGGAATGGGACCAAATCTCAGTAAACTACTGTGTGAAGCTTGTTGATGCGTACGATCTGTTGGATTCTGTCGACGTCAGGACGACGTGTTTGTGCCTTCGTTTCTCGTGGCAACTCCTCTTTCTGCTGCTGACGGAAAGTCAGGTTGGGATGGACTTCTCAATCTTTCCCACCCATCTATTCCTTCGCCAAGCCCAGAGCCAGTAGGTGTATCGTCACGGCAAAATATCCGTTCAGATGTGCGTTTTGACGCAGAATTCACCGTCAAAGCTAACGGCTCGCCGTCCCGCTCAGGATGTGTTAGACCTTCTGCTCTGGACGTTAAGATGGCATGTTTACATCTGAACTGTCCTGACGTGGAGCGCAGGAAGTCCGCTGAGACGTCAGAGTTCATCTCTCAACCTTTCTGACTGAGGAGGGAAGTAGCCGCAGGGCAGAGAGAGGAGCAGGAGGTTAAGCGGGCCTCGTCTCTGCTCCTCCTGTGTTTTGTGGCGTCCGTCCTGTCCGCGGCGTGTAGAGCATGGCCGCGTCGCACGCCGACACGCTCCAGCTACAGCAGTGGCACGATTGTCCTTCTCGTTCACAGAGGGGAGGGGGAAAAAACTCAGGTTTTAGCCGCTGACTGTGTGGCGCTGCAGCTTTGTGTCGTCTTCTGTGACTCCAGCCTGGCAGACTGAGAGGAAGACAAAGAAAAAGAGGAAGGCTGCAGGTTTTCCTAAGTCAAATTTACTCCATCCTTTAAAATATATGTGAGTTAACAGGTTGCTAAGCAACAGAGGAGCGGTACTGTTGCTCGTGTTGTGAACCCGTTCGCTTTCTCAACTTTTATTTGTTTGATCAATTACTCAGCAGCACAATCGCTTATAAAGAAACTTATGTTTTTTCTTTTGATTGGTTGAAAGAGGCTCTTCTCTTCAGGGAGCAGCCATAAATGTATTTGTTTGTTACATAGATGTTTTATGGATAGATATACTTTATTACAAACCAGTAACATAAAAGAACAAACAATAATACATAAAAGAAAAAGTATACATAAAAAGAAATCTAACCTTTTCAGAAGGCAGATTATAAGTTTCCTAAAACATCCAGCAAAGAGCTGAGGGTTCACACGATCCCCCTAAAAAGGTTTTTGAACCTGGATTTTGTTCGGTATCAAACAGTTTTGGTTTCGGCCCTGCGAGGATTAGCTGTTAGCTTTACCATCTTAGCTACAGCAGCTGAGATAGCGACTGGTAAGAGAACCCTGGTCAAAACAATCTGAACTTATCCCTGTTAGACGGCGTCTTTATATTTAATAACAATGTCTTATTACCTGTAGTAATTTATCCGAGTCCTGGACAAATTCGAATTGGCGAGGTCAGCTGAGTGTCGGGTGACAACAGGAAGGCCAGCAGAGCGACAGTTCACAGAAACCGCTCCACCTGGGCTTCTTAACAAGTCTTAAAGGGCCAGTGCTATTTAAAATCGACCTTTTTGAGCGTAGCTGCTCACAGGTAGGGCTTGTCGCTCCATCTCCTGAATAAGACGCCGTCGTCTCTGACGGCTGATAGGTAATTGCTAGCGCCATGGCTAAATTATAAATATATCCATCGCTGCCTTGCTTTTTACTGACTTGTCGCTTGAACAAACTTATTTCCGTGATTTTAATTTGACTTCTTATTTAATGGAAACACCGCAATTGCAAAACTGTCTTTTTTTTTTTCATTAGATCAATATAGACAAAGACTTGGGCACAGTTTGTAATGGAAACGCAGTGATAGTAAAATAGATTCTTCTTCCCTCAGTAACACCTTCAACATGAAAGAGTGTCCTTGTCAGCGCGACCTGTTAGTTTGGATGTTTGAGTTTCTGACAGGTTTGTCTCCAGTCGTGCTAAAACACAATTGTGTTGCTGAACTTTGCTAAACTGTCACTACAGTTTGAATATCACATATTCAAACTGTAGTGACAGTTTAGCATCATTATTTTCACACATAAAATGAAACCGTTACTGCTAATTAAATCAAACCAGTTTTTTTTTTATTGAATTAGATTAAACTATGGTTTCGACGTCTGTTTGATCTGTACGCTGTCTGATGACCTGACAAAATAAAAGCAGAGTCATTTGTTGTGCGCATTAGCATGCAGCACGGACCCCCCTTGAGTTAAGGTTGCGCTTCTGCATAAATATGTATTTCCATCATCAGCCGCCGGCTTGCAGGGGGGTGAGGAGGGAAAAAAAGTCGCATTCCTCCCTCCTCCTTCAGGATTGTCTCCATGTTTCTTTGTGAGAAATCTTTAACCAACCACTGAGCCTGTGGGGCCTCCGAGGATGAAAACACATTTTTTTCTCACACACTTTCTCTTATCTTCCTCTCTAATTTTCTCAAACGCACACACATCGGTATGCACACACGCTTCCAACGCGGCGGGGTTATTTTTCCAAGCGAAGGCTGTAATGTGTGCAGTGATATTCAGCCGAAAAGAGGGAGGTGGGGGGGGCATGGGGGATGGTTTAAGTTTTAATGAGTTATGCAGGAGGAAGGCCTCGTCTCGTTATTTTATTGGAAACACTCGGGTGCACAGGGCAAAATCTATAATCCTCTTTATTGAAGGGAGTCCCTGTGGACGTCCTATGGGACTGCCATGCAGTGTGTGTGTGTGTGTGTGTGTGTGTGTGTGTGATGGAGCTGCCGTGAAATCTCTTTGTTCTCATTCAGGAATATTTCCATTTGAGCTCTCTGGGATAATCAGCTGTGGCTCGTGGAAAGCAGCAGTGTAAGTGCACCATGACTTATTCCACAATTCAATTTGAGCATCAAAGGCAGATATTTATTTATATTTCTTCTGTACTCGTCCGTACCGTTCACGTGCGTGGGCTTGTGAGACTCGCCGTAATGGGACGTGATTAAAAGTGCGCGCCTTCGTGAGGAAACGGCAACAGCAACGGCAACTCGACGGGTTCTGATTTAACACAGTATAAAGAGCGAGGTCAAGACTGAGGCTCTGTAGTCGTCTGCGTTTCTCTCTGTCGTCCGTTTTTGTGACTGGACTAACACCAAGGGCCATAAATCAAGCCGAAGTCATGAAACCGGAATAATAGTTAAAAAAATAAATAAATTCCAGCAGCAGCAGATGGCCTGACCCCCACAGAGCCCTGAACTCAACATCATGCTGAGCATCCCAATTCCCTCAACTGCATCCCAGTTTCCTTCACTTGCATCCACCCCTTTCATCCAAGTCCGTCCCAATGAAGACGTGAGGCGCGTGTCAAAAAGGAAGAGGAGAAAACCTCATCTACACACCAAGATTTCAGCCTTCTGGAATGAATGCATTAGTCTTGTGAAAGTAATTATATATGTATTAGGATTTAGGCTTTGACTGGGTCGTTTGACGTAAAGATGCTTTGATCTAAACCAGTTAGCCAAAGCTTTCTTCTTTGGATAAAAAGGTCAGGAAAAAGTTTTCATTAAAAGAATATAGTGATGGAGATGGAAGTCGGCCAGTTATGCTAGCTTGACTTTGACAACCTTAACATGTAGACGTGCTGCAGAATTCAGTGTTTCTGTTTAGTTTAAAAAAACCCACCTATTCTCTGACAGATCGTCGTTAGAGCAGGGGTTTAAATGAGCTAATCAATCACCTTTGTCTTCGCTTGTCACTTATTACAATCACTTATTAATAATCGCTAAATAAACATTAAGCCTGAAAACATGAAACTGTAACAAACTGAATGTGGGAAAAGTTGACCTGTTTTTTGGTCAGTCAGTCACTATGGCAACGGGCTTGTGTGTAGCGTAGCAGACACAGGGAGCAAAATAAAAGAGTAATATAAGGTGTTTTGAGTTGTCCTTCAATGGTTTTTCTGTTATTTTCCCTTTGCTGTGGTTCACCGCGCTAAGTTAATAACACCCAAATCTCCAGGTTTAATTTTGTTAACAGGTTTGTTCTACCGCAGCAGTGTGGCTACGGACTGCAAAGACAAAAATTGTCTTTTTGCCCTCAAAATTTCCGAACGTAAACAATAAACCGCTCGTTTACTTTTTTGGTCAGGTGACAACCTGACAAAACCAACAACCACATCGTCATCAGCAAAAAGTCGCCTATGTTCTCAAACCAGACACTCTTTTCCGCAGACTGAGAGGAGTTCCACTCGGGACGGTTTCTTAAACTCCCAGACGCGGTCTTTAAATATTCATGATGCCTCTTTGCTACGCCAGGTCATCTGTGAGTCATCTGTGAGTCAGCGTGGCATCCATGCGTTGGCCTAACTGGTCGATCAGCTAGCAGGCCCGGTTTAAAGCAGCCCAGCAGCCGATGTGTCAGAGCTAAAGTGAGTGCAGCAGAGTGTTTGGATTGCCACTTACAGAGCAAACCAGCCCTTCTGTGCACATCACATCAAATAATAGACTCTGCCGGTCCTCATTGTTCTTGGAGAAAATCTTGATCTCAGCCATTTTTCCCGCAGGAAAAACTTAAAACCGGCATTCGGCCATTACCGACAGCAGGTTTCAGTTTCAGACCGGCGGGAAAGATGGGAGCCGTGATCTGGATGCTGATGGTAGGCCTCTCTGTTGGGTCATTATGAGAAACACTAAAGAATCTGCAGTTAAAAGAAGATATTGATATTTTTAGGTCTTGTCAGAACTATAGGTTCTTCATCTGTGTTTGCATCCAGTTTCTTTAACAGATGTTTGGAACAAATCGTGTGAGAAGGTCCAAAGAGCGTAAAGTTCTAATTGGTGGTTTGAGGATCTATAGGGATTCCTTTCAGTTTTTATTGCAGGTTAGCTGAGGACGGCCAAAGCTTCTGCTTTAACTGGGGAATTGTTGCGACATTAGATCTTCTATTTGGCCTTAGAGTTGATTTTCCAGGAGAAGCTTTATATGTTGCTGGAAATGGGGAAAGGTCTGGGTTATTTCTCTTCACCATCTGCTGCGGTGTGTGTGGAATACAGCAGGAGGCTTAATCAATGCGATGGCTCTCCTGTATGAAATGCTAAGAGCTGCTGGCCCTCGTTTCCACTTGGTGAAGCTTAATGGTATAAAAACACAGAAGTTCCCATTAGTGGAAGAAATCCAGTCAAACTCACCTGAACCTGCCCACATTTACAGTCAGACAGCAAACAAAATGATTCACAGTCAATCAATCAATTTATACCATTGGTTACGATCAGGTTAGTCAGCTTTCTTCCCAAACAGGAGACTTTTTATAGACACAAAATGAATATAAGTGTAACATGATCAAAAATGGCTAACAAAACCCACACTGACTCAAATACTGTATCCTCAATAGAACAACATTAAGAAAAAAATATATTAAAATGAAATAAAACAATATAAAAATTGTGCTCATTCGAATTCTGGAAACTTACATTTAAAAAAAGAAAAAACTAGATTTAGCATTTACTATTAGTGATTGGTATTGTAACAAAAACACAATTTTTCCTGTCATTTTAGAAAATCTGGATCTGAAACGATGTTGAAAAGCTGCCAAGATGCCCATGAGCATCATAGGTTGAACGTTCAGAAATTTAAATAAAATAAAAATATTACAACTACGCTAAATTGAATTTTGGAGACTTATGGTATCGTTTTTTCAAAACTAGCACTAACATCATTTGTGAGTGATTAGTTCCGTCACAAAAATTTCAGTTTTTTCGTGTCATTTTAGAAAAAGTGGATCTGAAACGATGGCAAAAAGCCGCCAAGATGTGCATGGGCATCGTTCGTAAATTTAAATAAGACAAAACAATATTAAAACTATACTAGGGGCGTGCTGTGGTGGCGCAGGGGGTTAGCACGCCCCACGCTTGGAGGCCTTAGTCCTTGACGCGGACGTCGCTGGTTCGACTCCCGATCCCGGCGACCTTTGCCGTATGACCTCCCCTGCCTGTCTGCCTGCTGTCACAAAAAATACGAGCCACTAGTGCCGCAAAATCTCTTAGAAGAAAAAAAAACTATACTAAAACAAATTTTGGAAACTTATGGGTTCTTTTGTAGCTAGCTTTAGCATCTTCTATTAGCAAATGGTAAGGTCTCAAAAACAACAGTTTTCCCGTGTCATTTTAGAAGAAGCGGATCTGAAACGATGTTGATTATCGTGATCACCAGAGCCCTTCACGTTCACCTTCACGTTATCTACCCAACATTTTGTTCTCTCACATTCTGACTGGACCGCAAACATTTCCACTTACGACATCGCCTCTTTGTCTGACAGAGACTCCAAGTGTGAACAATAAATACTCATGTGCGTTGCGATGAGCTTCTTCTGCTGTTTTTGTCTCACTCTTGTTTTCTCTTAAGCTAGTAGCATCTTGATGGGGTTCCGGCTGAATATTTAGTGGCGCTCCTCTTCCTCCTGCTCCTCTTTCCTCATCCCGGCGTCATTAGCAGTGATTGATCGGAGGGCCCGCCGGAACACTGATGGTGCCAATAGGTGTGACGCGGGGAACATCGCCCGCCGGCCGCCCTCCTCACTTACTCCGCTCCACATTGTGATTGATCAACGCAACACACAGGGGTATAAAGAGGAAACGCACACAAATTAAAGGTGGGGGTGTTTTGTTTCGGGGGACAAGCGCTATTGTACCAGCAGGTCCGTGTGATGAATAGGGAGGCTGCTCCACGGAGACCCGGACGTTTGTCTTGGATTTCTCGCTCTGCGCTCGGTATTCGTCTGTAAACATGTACTGAGCCATTTATTTTCAATCAGATAAACACGTCCGACTCAATTATGGTTTCCTCTCGTAGCTCGAGGAGGGAAAAAAAAAAACCCAAAAGGCGTCGTGTGATATTTATTAAAAACGATTCCGTATTCGAAGCTCACCGCTTCCCTCATTTGTCTGCTGCAGTTTAAATCCAGTAATTATGAAGGAGTCGGATCATCGCTTTGGTCGGATTTAAAATCCATCCTGTTCCGAGACACTTCATAAACGTTCCAAGATGGCTGAAAGTGGAATAAGCGGATAGCACCAGCATGCAATATTGGCTGCCGTTTAATAATTATAATGTACTTTTAAAGTAATAGGTTACTCAATGGCTCTGTTTTATGTTGGCAATTAAATTCTATTTAAACTGAAACCATCTGTTTTCCCCTCATTAATTAAAGAACTCTGGTTGGTTTGAACTACAAGACAAACATCAAACATAATCAAACAAAGATACATGATCACATCAAAACACAAAGACGGGGTCAGCTTTAACGCCAAATAGTTCAATTTAATCCAAATTATGAGTGCAGTCACTATTTGAGAGAAAAAAAAACACTTGGGTGGTATTTGTTTAAATAATACAGTAAAAATTCATACATAGAGTTTGAGAGAAATTAAGAAAACAATGAATTGCTTTAACTACTGGAAGGCAAAATTTAGGCAAATATATTCCACAAATTCCAGCCGCTTCCTGTAGTAGCCGCTCAAACTTCGCTGAGCTGAGCTGAGCTGTGGTTGCACAGATGCGTTGCGTTGCTGAGTGCTGGTTTTTTAATCTGCCTCTGTAGAATCACGAATAAACAGACTCCACCGTTTTTGTTTGCTAAATCTCGTCGATGTTGTTGAAAGTTCTGGTTGACTTGAAAATTCGGCGACCAACTTTGACCAAGTCATCATCGTTTTGTGGTTCCATTGGGTCGACAGACTTCCTCCATCCTTCTAAAGACCATCCACATGGGTGTGCACCAGGGACATGTATTCTCTCCACTTATGTTTCTCAAGCAAGACTTTTACAAACTCTGCTTTTTTCAAATAAACAGATCCATTGAGTCTCTCTACATGACTCCAAAACCAACAAAGCTAAATAAGAAGAAGTTAGGAATCTCGGCCCTCAAGAATCCAATATAATGACCCAAAGTACCGTTTGAAAGTTCTCCACATTTCTGCCTCACAGCTGCATCAAATTGTTTGCCTTTTCATCTAAATTTCCATTTAGAAACGAAGACATCTGCGAATCAAGGCAATGTCTTGATTGCCTGTTAGTGATTGCTGTAGGTTTAACGAGTGGGTGTGCATTAACGAGTCATTAATTATTTTCACGGAAGAGAAACCGCCAGGAGGAAGAGTGAAGGATTTAGAATAGAATAGAATAGAATTCAACTTTATTGTCTTTGCACTGTCACAAGTACAAGCAACGAGATGTAACATGTTGCTCCTGTGAATGTTTTTGTTCTCATTTAAGTTTTTCTCAAAAGTTTGGATTAGTGTTCAACACATAACATTTCAAACTCCTTTTAAACATAACAATGAACTGAAAAGACAACACACACACATATATGTGTGTGTGGCTATCCTTGTGGGGACTTTCCATTGACTTCCATTCATTTCTACAGCCTAAACCTTACTCTTACCCTTATCCTAACCCTATCCATTACATACCTAACCCTAACCAAAACCCAATTCACACCGCCAAGCTTCAGTCCCCACAATGTAGTATATGTCAGTAAAATGGTCCCCACAAGGGACAAAACACAAAGACTTGCATAATTTGGATGCACAAGGTATTACAAACAAACGCACACACACACACACACACACACACACACACACACACACACACACACACACACACACACACACACACACACACACACACACACACACGCACACACACAAACAGATATTAATTCCCGTAATCTTACATTTTTGTCATTTTTCAGCCATATTGTTTTATTTTGACATTGCCTTGTAGAGACAGCATTGTAAAATCGACTTTTTGAGCTTTACATCATGTTATAATGTTATTACCTCATCAAAACATTTCTAGGGTGTTGCCTTGATTCTTTTATAAAATCCTTTAGTCTCCCATGGCAACTATTGCTGTATAAGACGCCTCGGTGGGTGCAGCTCCTCCTTAGAGCTGCAGTTTCCAAGCTTCACATGGCAAACCTCCTCCACTCGGCTCCTTCAGACTAGCCAGCAGCAATTAGCAAACACCTGGTGGAGCTGCACATCTGATGAACTCATTATAGGAGATACTTCTTAGTGCTATGCTGTTAAAATGTTGCTAAAGGGTTAATAGAGGAGCCATGTTGTGATGACTTCCTGAAGGAGGAGTTTCAGAAAGAGCAGGAGCTTCTTAAAGAGACAGAGGCCCAATTTGGTTAAGTTGGGGAGTAAAATTTCTTTTTCTATTTGATATAGTCAGCATTTTTACAACTGAACATAACATAGTGACTTGATTGTGCTATAAAATGGCACTATGTGCCTGGAAAACACACATGCTACTGTCCCTTTAAGATTGAATATGCATGCCTTTGAAAACTCAACAAGCATAAAGTAGAAGTCGAGTATAAAAATGTTCTTATTTCACCTTTGAGTTCTGAATCTAGTTCTTCCTAAATCCATCTCCAGTTGGACTTCAGTGCGGATCAGAGAAGAATCAGTGGTCTGTCCAGTCCCAGGCTGTGACAGCGTACTGGTGCGGCCCTCATGTTGGGAGGAGCTGCTGGGGGAACCGGACCGCCCCATTCTGGTCTGGACCGCCTGGGCTGGCGGCCGCCTCGGCCATATGGCCCGCTCTGGCTGCAGCGCCCTGTACGCTTCACTTGGCCGAACATTAAATGGCACACAGTCGCTTTCTGCTCAGAGGTTGCAGTTCAGTTGTCATCTGCTAGTCTTATTGTTATTTATGATCTCACTTACGCCGAGTCATTTTTAATTTTACACAATCTGCTGTGAAAATGACTACCGACAAACTGACTGGGCTATTTGTGCGTGCATCACATTGAATTATATCACAGGAATCAACGTGAGTAATGCATGTTTTCTATTCTGTCCGTTTCCACTGGCTGCATGAATACACAGTTTGACATTTTAAAAAAAATAAATTGCCTTAAAGGAAACGGCAATTTTGAAAAAGAAAATACTGTTATTCAGTAAGATTTGGCGCTAGGATGAGGTGGTTTTTTTTTTTTTTTGGTCGTATCAAGACTGGTTTAATTCATAAAACTGCAATGGAAACATTTTATTAACATCATGTGATCAACAACAGCCTGTTTCCACTGGCGAAAACCACGAAGAAGAAGACAGGAAGTGGTAGGAGGACGACGACGCGGCAGGAGATTTAACGGTTTATCGCATGAACAAACTTATTCATGTGTGATTTTGATTGCATTTGTTTGAGTGAGATGATTTCATACTCGTACGCCAGGCTGCGATGTAGGTGTACCGCGCTGTATCGCTGCAACCAATGGGAAAATTCAACCCCTTAAGCACCACTGGAGGGCAGCACTGAGACGGTTTCAGGCAAAAGTAGTGCAGAATTAAACATATTTAACCAATTTAGTCAGTCTATCAACAAAAAAAAGTTGTTTTGAGGGTTAGTTAATAAAAATGCACTGATCCAATAGTAATATCCGTATTGATACCAATATTGAAAAAAACTCAAGATTGGATATTGGTGACAATCTACCCGATCTATAAGAGCAGATCTTTTAATATCAGAATTTCTTTTGTATTTTTATTTCGTTTTCTCTTACACTGTTATGTATTTTAATAGATTTTGTTTTCTTTTTTGTGTCATTTATGATGTTTTAGTAGATTTTTTTATTAATGTGAAGCACTTTGTAGCATTTGATTTAAAAAAGAAAGTATTATTATTGTATGCTTTGTTCTCTGAGCAACGTCATTCTTTATTATTGATTTTCCATTGAATTTTGAAGTCCTAATTTCACTTTCTGAACCATCTGAAAGATTTGTTGCAGTTCATTTTTTTATGTGTTTTACCAAAATAGCCAACGTTTTGTTTTTGTCAGTTTCAGTTTCTTTATTATTTATTTTGCGTTGGTTCTTCTCCTAATTGGACTGAACTGAACAAATTAAAGTTGTGTTGCTTTGGGGCGTGCTGTGGTGGCCTGCGCCTGCGTTAGCACACCCCACGTTTGGAGGCCTTAGTCCTCGCTCGACGCGGACGTCGCGGGTTCGACTCCCGGTCCCGACGACCTTTGCCGCATGTCTTCTCCTCACCCTCCTTCCTGTCTACCTACTGAAGAAAAAACTATGAGCCACTAGCGCTGCAAAAACTCTTCGGAGGAAAAAAAAAAAAAAAGGTTGTGTTGCTTTTACATGTTGGACGAAGCTCGTGGAGCTATTGCTGTATTTTAATGTGCTGTACTGGAGCAGAGTTATCAAATAAATGTGGAATTCAGCACATATATATATATGTACTGTATATATATATATATTTTTTAAAGAAGTAAATTCGTCTGTTTCTCTGTTTTGGTTCGGAATCGGCTGATGCTGAACCTCAGATATCGGAAGTTAAAAAAGTGGATCAGTGCATCCCTACTTTAAATTAAAACCTGTCCTTCTGCAGTAACTAGACCAGCATCACCCTTTTGTTACATATTATGACAAGAAGTTATGGATTTCCATCCTTGAAAGATTATGATTTTTCAGGTTGTTTTTCCCCATAAATAGTTTATTACACTAAATGATAAATCTGATCCACAGCAGCATTTACTGTCTAATTACAGTTTCACTTGTTGCGCTTTACAAGCTGAAGAACCTAAATGTCTGCATGTCGCTGCTGATTTAGATTCTCACAGCAATCTTTAAGATGAAGCGTGTTATTTTTCTTTTCCCTCCAGCTGTTCCTCCCTGCTTCCATGTGGGTTTCTGTTGCTCCCCTCTTTATTTGGAAAGGTCGCCGCTGCCCAGCTGGTGCTCGGCCCGGCGCATCTGTGCCCGGCGCTCGCCCTCCCCCCCTCGCAAATCAAACGCTGCTGCCGTTTGACTTGCGACTCGCCTCCTCCTGTCAGCCTGGAGTCCGGCGACGTGCAACGTTAGCATCCGCAGAGCACAGCAGCGTGCTGCTGCAGGGACTGGGAGGGATGGGGATGATGTCATGGCTGAACTGGTCTCACGCAGCACATCGACTTCATCGGGAGGCGGTGAGAGCTTCCAGCAGAGAACGGTCGAATTTCTCTCGGTTGTTTCCCCGGATGTCAGAGGCGAGTATTATCATCGTCGTTTTCTTGAAACGTTTATCCTCGTTGTGCGCCTGATGATTGGGATGGGTCACCAACCCGCATGCTGTTTTGAAGGCGGAGTCCAGCGAGCCTCGCTGAGGCCTGTTGGCGCTTACTGTCACTCATCATACAGGAGGGATGCTCAGGGTTTGGTCTGCACTCCAACATTTCATCAGTTTCAACTCGTTTCAGTCGAGGCTCAAAACGTGACCATAGTTTCCCACATTTATGTTTCATCAAAGGGGTTTTTGTGAAAGCTCCTTTTACAACAGAATGATTTATTCAGATTCAGCCATGTGCTGAGAAAGAAGAGCTGCTTCATGTAAAGCGTTGCCTTGGTTCTTTTATGCATCTTTGAGAACTACTTTAGTCTCCCATTCAGCTGCGTAAAACACCTGGTTGGACCTAGCTCCGCCTCCGAGAACGAAGCTCCTCCTCTGAGCTGCAGTTTCCTCACAGAGCAACCCTCACTCCACCGCTCAGCTCCTTCAGACTAGCCAGCAGCAATTGGCAAACACCTGGTGGAACTGAGCATCAGCTGAGCTCATTATAGGAGAAACTTCTCAGTGAAATGCTGGTCAAAACGTTGTTAAAAGGATTAACAGAGGAGCCATGTTGTGATGACTTCCTGAAGGCAGAGTTTCAGAAAGAGCTGGACCTTCTTAAAGAGTCAAATGCCTTTTAAGTAATATTTGATATATATATAGCATTTTCAACCATGTAACTGAAGTTAAAATTACCTTATTATGCTATAAAATGGCACCATATGCCTGGAAATACATAATGCTGCCACTTTAAAACCTTTTCCAGACACATATGTAGACCAGTCACACTGAAAATATTACAGCAAAGCTTGTCTGTGCCGTGGAACATAGTGGATTTGGAAATGTTGAGTGTTTTTGAAGGAAACCCAAAAGGTTTGACCCAAGTTTATAGGACACTTATCTTCCCCAGTGTATGTACACTTTGGAATTTGAAGAAAGTTATTAAAAAAAAATCTCCAAAAGAATTAAAAAAAAGTCCTCGCTAAGTTTTCTGGCATTTAGCAAATAGAAATAATTTTGTTATTTCTAACTAATCTTAAACAAGAAAAGTTTGGTCTGATTCAACATCAGACAGCGAGAAAAAAAAAAAGTCTTTTTATTCTTTTTATGTAAACGTCTGGTGTTCTCTCAGGGAACTGTGTTGAACATGGCTCTTGGGCTTTTTCTAAACTTTTTATCCCTATCAAAGTCTGTGCTGATCACTCACATCAGACGCTAAATGTCACCTGAACAGAAACTGTTTCCCGATGCGTACGGACACTAAAACCCTTTTCTACAGATAGTGCTCTCGTCTCACACTGTGATGTCTCTGGTCTTCATTTAATCGCTAACAGCTGGAAGCTTTCAATGAAATATGTTGATTACTAGTAATGGAATTTTTTCAAAGAGAAACTGGCTAAAAGCAGCGCTGGTGTGAAAGCTTTACAAAAAAAAAGAAAGCTAGTGTCAGAAATCATTCACACAGGTAATTGTTTCAAGACTCCATATTGGCCTTTGGAGTCTTGAGTGTGTTGATCTAGACTAGAGGGTTTTAGAAAATGTACTTCCTGTATGTTAGAAAAAAACCCAACTCAAAAACAAATGATGAACCGACCCATGTTGTTTTGCGTTTGCTCTTCCGACTGTACAGAACTTTGTGTGAGCCGGAGTGTTTTTAGCTTCACTGGAGCAGATGGGGGAGAGAGAACAGAGTCGTCTCTGATAATTGTGCAGACATTCGATTGTAGCAATCCGACCATCAAGGCTGTTCTATCTGACTTTAATCTGAGGCATGTATGAGGATTCTTAAGTGATTGGAATCATCTGTTTTATCAGGAATGTCCGAGAGTTTCAATTTTCAAACCTGTTTTTTTTCTTCTTCTTCTTCTTAATCTGCTGACTCATCAGCTCTAGAGCAAGGCCATCATTAAAAAAGAAAACTTTCGAGCCTTTTTAAAAACACACCTTGAGGAATGGCTAAAATTCTTAAACTCAAAGCATATTGCATTATGCTTTCAGTGAGTTTTGTTGCAGGAGGAAATGCTCTCTGGCTTTATGAACTTAGCACCAGGGTTGTCTAAGATTGCTTCTGTGCAAGTTGATTTTAGCTGTCTTGATTTGAGCAACAACAACAACAAGTACAGGCAATTCAGGTTCCATTTTGTAAAAATTAATTATTCACAATTTTGCTTTCTTGTGCAGTAAAATAGACAAATTAACAGCACTTCAGTGTTAACATCCTGAATAAAAGGATTTACCTTGGATAAATAGCATAAACAAAGGCCTGGAGAGAGTTAAATAACTAGATAGCTGCTGACATCTTACCTGTAGCTAGATAGCTGGGTAGCTAAAACGCTACAGCTATTGGCTGGGTGCATTTTTAAATGTGTCAAAGTTAGAGCTGGGCAACATGGACAAAGAATACAAACTTTAAGAACAGGTTAGCGCTATCTAGCTAGCTAGCAAGTTAGCTAGCTAGATAGACAAATAGCATAGTTATCTACCTGGTATTAAAAAAAAGAGGATCATTTAATGCTAGCTTTGGACAAAACGTTTGGCTCTTTTCCTCTTTAATCTTGCCCGGGATTGACGAGTGACGCTCTCCATGGGCGACGTGCAGCGACCGCGTGCTGCTAAAACGAAACAACAACGAAGCGTGTTGACGTCACAGATCACAGAGTTTAATCTCATACAAAGCAGTGAACAACAAAGCTGCAGAGGAACAGAGATATGCATTTTTCTCATAAAAATAAAGACACACAAGGGGGAAGACAGACAGACACAAAACAAACAAAAAGCAAAGACGTCTTTGGAGAGAGAGCCAAGGCAAAAAGCAAAAAAGTGGCAACAACTCTGGATTTTCTCTCCTAACCCGAAATCATATAGTAAAGAGGTGTTTCTCTATTTAATTTATGCATTCTAGGCGTTCCCCTTGTTGACCAACTGGAAGCTCCCAGAAAAACTTGGAACTCCCCTCAATCTACGGCCAAGATCAAAGGGCCATCTGCCTTCTACTGAAACAAAAGAGCGGATAGCTGGCCCTGACCCCCCGTGGCTCCCTCGGTCATTCTGAGTACAGAACGACCTGAGATAAGACCTCACAGATACCTGAGAAATCTAAAGTCTCTGTCTCCCAAGGAAAATGCAAATTTTATGGCTTCGCCTGTGGCCTGGCCTCACAGTGGGGGTCCCATTGAGAGATCTCCCTTAATCTACATTTGGTTCCTGTGTCTCTGAATGCTCAACAGAAAACTGTTCCAAATAAGAGTGCTGAATGTAACTTTAAGATTAACTGTATCAAGCATTAAAAATAATCATTTTTCTTTAACACTGGCCAGCTTGCTAAATGCTGACAGCTATCTATCAGGTATCTATCTAGCTAGATAGCTATGTAGCTGTCTAGCTAGGCACGTTTGGCTAGCTAGACAATAGCAGTATATTTAGCTAGATAGTTCTTTAATCTGTTCTTTAAGTTTGTACATGTAGAATGAGACTTAGTGAAATAAACTTTTCTTCACTCCTGACATATTTTATTTCTTCTCTTCATCCTGGTACACGATATTGCATTTTCCTCATTTTGTTGTCTTCTTTGCTTCTTTCATTTCTCCTGTTTTCTGTTATTTCAATGTTTTCACCGTCTTCTCCTCCCTTTTCCTGCTGCTTAAAGCTCCTCTTCTCATTTGTCACCATTCTTTAAATGTCTCCTTCCTCATTTGTCCTTCAGTTCTCATAATTCCCTCTCCCACCCCGCCACCCTTCCTCCCTGCTATTGTCTCCTTCCTCCTCTCCTCTCCTCTCCTCTGCCCGGGCCCAGGAGGACGAGGAGCAGCAGCAGCAGTGGAGCCAGAATTTACATCTTGATATATCACTTTGCAGCAGCAGCGAAGGCGGTGATGGATGGCATGTTGCCAGTAGCGCGGCGCTACCATGAGTTACCGTGGTGATTACCGGCAGAGACGGCTACTCACTGGCCACTTCATCACGGTGACTGGTAGGGAGGAAGGCGAAAAAAGAAGGAGAAAAAGGAGAGAGGGACTTGGAAACAGAAGTGAGAAAAACACGTTTGGAGGCGAGGCAGGAAAAGGCTGTGTAATATTCTGGATTCAATGAGACACAACCGGGTTAGATTCTGAACAGATACTGGACTCTACACAACAATGTTATTGTGATATTGACAATATTTCACTCAGAGGTCCAGGCTGCATTTCTCCATTGATTGTCACTCAACGCCAGCTAAAGTAGGCTGAATGGTACAGAATTGTACACAATTATTATTCAGGAACTGTCAACTAAATTGGCCGCCATTGTTGTTTTGTCTCTTTAGTGGTTTATTAGGATATTTAATAGAGAGAATGTGCAAAAAGACACAAATAAAAGACGCATTAGCGCCAGATCTAGCTTATGCTAGTTTTTTAAACCTGTGGCTGCACTGATGGCGCAATGGAAGCTTCTTGTTAATCAATCAAACAAGAGAAACTATCATCCCACAACCTCTCACACTGCAGCTTTACTTTGATTTGCTCCTCTTGGTGGCGCTGTAGTATCTCAGCACCTATTTAACTTTAACATGAAACGAGATAACGGCAAAAGTTGGACCTTTTTTTAACTTTCTTGTGTCGCGTCGCTAGCCCGCTCACTAGCGCGTGATTTTCGTGGTTAAGAAAATCACGTAACATTTTCTTCCTACTTCACTATGGCACACTATTCGTGTTGGTTTTTCACATTAATTTCCAATGAAATATATCCATGTTTGTGGTTGTAACGTGACAAAATATGAAAAAGCGGTATGATTATTTTAGCAAGCCACGTATCTGAATTTACCGCATGCTTAATGTCAGAGGAGGTAGGGTTAGGGTTAGGGTTAGCACTTTTTACCCATCTTTTGTCATGTGGATTCTTATAAACTCCATTGCATTGAGCTCAGAGAACAACTTCAATACTAGCGTCTGCTAGAGTATATACATAATACACATAAAATATTGTTTTTTAAATTTTTTTACAAAAGTCAATAGAGTCCCTAAAGCATTGATGTGTCTCTGCTCTTGCACTTGAGCAATCTGGTGCTGCAGGGAACATTCACCTCCACCCTGCCTCCGCCTGTGGTTGGTGATTTCATGTCTAGACCGGCCGCTGCCTGCCATCCGACTGGAGGAAAATCTGACATGCCCTCTACTGTAAAACCTGGGGAGAAGCAGATCGATGCTGGCTTGTTTCTTATTTCTCTTCCTTTTTTTTACGCTGTGGGCTTTAAGAAACGGAAAGTTCCAGGTCGGGGTCTGTGCCGGCGACGCCGCAGCAGCTCTGGAGGAGGCGTTCCTCGCTGTAAGGATTTCAGGGGAATGGTCCGTCATGCAGGCGAGTGATTCTGTTGACACGCGGATGTTTCTTTTTCTGTTTTCTGTGTTGTGTTGTTTGTGTTTTGTGGAACATTATTGAAGCTTTTCTCAAATCCTTTCGGCCTCCTTTTCCTGTTCCACCTGATTTGAGTCGTCTGTTGGTTAAACGTCCAGCAGTCTGAATTGTGTTTCCTATTCTCTCTGCAGTGTCGGGGAGGGAGGGAAGAGTTGTATCTGTGCGTGTTTGTGAATAATTTACAGTCGTTTGGTTCAACCTTGAGGTGACCTGAACATGCACCGATGTCTCTGCTGCCACCTCAGATAACACTTGTCTGAGAGCGTGCTTGACTTTTGTGTCTCCGTGGTCTGTGTGGGAGACGTGGGGTTTGAGTTTGTCCTCCACTCCGGCTCGGTGCGTTACGCCCGCCGGCGGAAACGCCACTGTCAGATCCGTGAGTGTGGTCATGCAAAAAAGAACAAAAACCATGCTTACAAAGTGGAAGAGGGCATCACTATGAACTAGAAACACCTCCTGGATGAGCTACTGAAGGACTTCAGCCACTTTTAGCTTCACTAGCTGGGTTTTCCATTAACGGTAAAATTGCGAGTGTCAGGTCTGGTTGTGCTTCATCCACACCTTGATCTCCCATAAGAAGTGATGATGAAAGTGGCATTTACATAAAGCTGTGAGTCATTGGCATGGCAGTGAAAGGAAAAAACCATAACGACTGATGACCTCACCCAGAGGAAGGAGGTAAAGGATGAAGAGGATGGGACCGAGGACTCACCCCTGAGGAACTCCACAGGTGAATGTGGATTTGATGTGGAGATGAATTCTGTCTGGTCTGTGTTGTGACATTTTACACTGACAGCAGTTGTTGATTGATAGCAATCGTTGCCAGAGAAACCGGAGGTCCACAGAACCCGTCGCCATCCTTAAGACTACGAGGACTGGACATTTTTGCTTGAGCTGTTTGAACCAATGGTCGTTGCACATTATCGTACCCAAGAGGGAACCACATTTGTGCAGGTCCACAACTATTTCCCTGATTTCTTTTGTTTTTCCCATGGTGTCGCATCAAGAAGTAGTGTGTTGCCCTAAAATGCGGTAAATCCACAGAAGCTCCTCCGAATTCCTCGAATATCCCCGTCGAAAGATGCCACGTTTTTTAATGACTTATCAGGTGAACAAACTTATTCAGCTGTGATTTTGATTTCTTATCTAATGGAAACACCACAACTGCGAAATCGTGCGTTTACCACGTGAGCGTAGCACCGAGAAAGTTTTGCTCAGATTTGTAACGGAAACGAAGCTCAAGTTCAGGAGAAACACAAAAATAACTTCTTCTTTTTTTACACAAACAGATAGTAATAGAAATATACAGTATATCATGCAGAAATCCTTTCAAATTCAACACATACGACGTTACACCTCCATAAATATCAGTTTCTCTTTCACAAAAGAAGCTCGTCTGCAGGGTTTTGATGAAATGATGGGGGGTTTTTTCTATCCTGCCGTCTCTTTGATTGGGTCACAATAAAAAGTCTCACACCGGCTGACAAATTACTACATTAGCAGCACAACGCAGCAACAGAACAGCGCCTCCATGCTTCATAAAGAGCCTCTCTGCGTGAGCGTGGGAGGCTTTTGTGTGCATGAGGGGAAACCTTATCGCCTCCTGACCTGATGCTCCCTCTGATCGCCCCTCCTTCCTCCCCTCCACCATCTTCATTCTTGAGTATAACGAGAAGTTGCTACCTGCTCGCTGATTAAACGTCTCCACGCAACAGCGCTTCCATTTACAGAGCGATCTCGCGTGGTTAGTCGATGTTTCTGAGATGAACCGGAGATTTTACTGTAGTGAGATTCTTGTTTTGTTTTTTATTTATTTCTTTTTTCAATTGTCAGTTGTGTGTCTTTATCTGTCTCGTGTCGATGCTTTCCGGGCCGCCGCATGCTGAGTAAACGAATAAGCGAAACGCGTTAAACACGCAGCCAGGTAAAGTCGCTTTCAGCCAGGAGACGCTCGGCTGTTTGCGTGACTCTTTGCGGAAACGTGGAGCAAACCCAGCTGAATAAACTTTATTGGGTTTTAGTGTTTTCTGATGGCAAAATTGCTCCGCGCCCACATCAGAGACTACAACAAAGCATGCCTTCGGCGGGAAGGAGAAGAAGAAATAAAAGTTCCCTGCTGGGAAGCCCTTCACTCTCAGGCTGTTCCCCCAGCAATAAAAGCCTCATTTGGACGAAGCCGTAATCTGTTTTTCTTTCTCCCAGTTCCACGCTGTTCACTCCTTCCTTGTTTCCAGAGCCGCGGCTCGTCAGCAAACTGTGAGAGGAAACGGGAGTCTGAAGGTGAAGCGAAGGTCTGCCGTTGCTCTCGTTGACGGAGTGATCAGAGATTCCTGTTTGCTAGCAGAGGCTGTGATGCGCCTTGTTTACAGCTAATGGAGGCGATGTATCGTTGTTTATGCAAGAGGATTAAGGTCACTGAAAAAAAAAAAGAGTTCTCATCCAGGAACCCTCTCCATTTTCCTCTGTGCTGATTGGCTGGAGATATGTAGGACATTGGGTATTAGCTTCGGTGATATTGCCAAGACCGTTTCCTCTGTGCGTATTAATGCATATTAAGGTATATTTGGTGTCTGAAATATTACAATAGGCAGCTGTTAGTGCTTTTAGAGGGGATTTTCTTTATTTGTTGACTTTAGTTATTCACCAGTGGTTTTGGTCCTTCGCATCTACAAATTATCGGGGGGTCCGCCAGGGTTTCCTCCACTGTAGTTGATCACGGCGAACCCTTATGCTAGCCGTAATGATAGTTTGAAGTGAATTGAAATATCATAAAACGTTAAAATTGACTGTCACTTTGACCGGCGGAGGCTCTGCGTTTCAAGAAGGAAGTGAGGCAACAAATGTCTTTGAGGTGGATTTATTTGGGAGCTCCAAATCTTCATTACACCAGCACCCTCTTTTTTAGTGAAACAAAGAAGCTGACATTTATACCTGAGGCAAGTTCCAACACTTACACCAGGTAAAGGGGTGATCCAAAAAGAAAAGACAAACAAACACTACTTACACAAACCTAACAATAAATGATCCAACAAATATTTACATGCATGCAAATTATTAAAATTAAACTAATCTAAAGTCAATCAAAAGTAAATATAACTAAATATAAATCCTCAGAGTATTCCCCCTCTTAATGGGAGTTGGTATGCTCCAGGAGCATTCGTCTTCCTCTCTGATCCACCTTGCTGAGACACACCCAGAAAGGCAAATACTCAATTAACTCAAATTGAACTAATCTAAATCAAAACGAACTGACATTTCCCCCCCCCCCC
The DNA here is from genome assembly GCF_002775205.1 of Xiphophorus maculatus. Classification (NCBI taxonomy): domain Eukaryota; kingdom Metazoa; phylum Chordata; class Actinopteri; order Cyprinodontiformes; family Poeciliidae; genus Xiphophorus; species Xiphophorus maculatus. The sequence goes on along the minus strand of NC_036449.1, from coordinate 5,262,671 downwards.
ACATTCTCCGAACAGGAAAGATGGCCAGTCTCCCCACCCACAAAGAATGTTCACCAAATGTCACAATATAACTAAACAAAGAACTAATACAAACACATTTGAACTGAAAACAACATAATATCAATAATCAACATGGGATGGAACCCGTGGTCTCCATCACATTGACCTTATTTTGAAAAGCCAACACCGATGCCTCCTGCGTGAAGCTGGTTACTGTGCGCTGCGCTGCCCTCAGGAGTGAGACGGCAGTTCAAAGTAGAGGGAAGAGAAACATAATGGAAGGTTAAGTTGACTGCATTTTTAGTTCAGGTCTGAGAAAACGATCCTAATATTAATGTATGTTGTATTTGAATGGTAGGTATGTAGCTTATGATTCTTTATATTTTGAAGGCTCCTTGGTATTTAATCAGCAGCATCATCTCAGCCCACCACCATGGTTTAAAGGGGCAGTATCATGTAAAATCAACTTTCTAAGCTTTACATTATGTTATAATGTTATTTCCTCCTCATAAACACGCCTGGAGTGTTGCCTTGATTCTTTCATGCATGTTTTAGAAATCCTTTAATCTCCCCTGGCAACCATTCAGCTGTGCAAAACGACTCGTTGGACTTAGCTCCGCCTTCAGGGTCGAAGCTCCTCCTTAGCGCTTTAGTTTCCAAGCTTCTGAGCTTCTGCCTCACAGAGCAGCCCTCCCCTGTGATTCCCCCACTCAGCTCCTTCAGACTAGCCAGCAGCAATTAGCAAATACCTGGTGCAACCGCGGCTCTACTGAGCTCATTATAGGAGCTACTTCTCAGTGCAACACTGGTAAAAAGGTTGGATTAATAGAGGAGCCATGTTGTGATGACTCCCTGAAGGCAGAGTTTCAGAAAGAGCGGGACAGAGACCCAGTTTCAAGGTATTAAATTACAAAGTCAAATTTCTTTTAAATTATATTTGACACATAAAGCATTTTTATAGCAACTGAGTTACCTGATTTTTTGTCTATAAAATGGGATTCTATGCCTGGGAAGCACATAATACTGGCCCTTTTAGAAAGAATCCTAGAAGAAACCCTGTCCTCTGTTGTGTACTCAATATAATACCAACATATAAAAACAACCCTACGTAGTTTATTCTTCTTAACATTTTACACACAATGGCGTTAAGCTGCACTGAATCCTGCCATGAAGAACCAAAGCAGAGCTAGCTTGTCTGTCCCTGCCGTAGACCTTTCTGGAAGCAGCAAATTCACTGAGGATAGGTCGTTTTATTTAAACGATGTGAAATGATCTCTCAGTGTGTATGTGTGTGATATCTATCGCTCTGCTCCTGAGAGGTCAGACTCGCGCTTTGACCAAAGAATCGTTCAGCCTGCAGTCTGCGGCTCAGACTGCAGACTGAACGCTCCACCCAGTCACAAGCCGGCAGCACTTAGGGAGAAAACGGAGCCAGACCTCAACAGAGACTCTCATATGATCATTGACCCGAGGGGAGAGATAAATGACTCAGACTGACGGAACAGGACTTTACTCCTTCTCTTTCTTCAAGTTTAATAAACAAGAAATATGTGCATGGGGGGGAAAAGCTGTCCTGCTGATGTGAGATCCCAGGGACAGTGAGAACATCTGGACGGCTCTAAAAACGTCCGTCTCAGAGCAACGACCCTCAGGGCCGAGTCTTGGCTTCGGGTCTCCCGAACAAAATCCGATTAAGGCGGGGAGCTGGGGAACGGGTAACATCAGAGGTGGGAATGGAAGGAAGAGTGTGTGCTGAAGGTAGAATAGCTCTTATACAGATGAACTGACCTCAGCTTTGGCGGAGAAATTGGGGTTAATGCTCATTTAATTCATTCCACGCCCTCCCTTAAGTCTTTGACACCAACTCACACTCTCACAAGCTCCAGCACTAAAACCGAAAGCCAAAACATCTGGACTTCTCATCAGATTTCTGGAAGCCTCTGCAGAATGAAAGGCTTTTATTTTTATTTCTCCTGCCTTTTCGTCCAGTTAGCTATGTATTTATCTGTAAGAGTCGGTCTCAACCTGAGCTTTTGCGCTCTGTCGCGCGTTGGTGGTTTGGTTATTAGGTGCATCCAGGTGGCAGTGTGTCTTATAAAAAAAGAAAAATGGGCATAAGAAACTTCTTTGGAAATCAAAGTGTAAGTTAGTCAGAGGAAGACATTACACCCCCACACTCTGGACCAGGTGCGTTACAAATGTCCGCATATCTTTGTTGATGTTCCACTAATGTTGAAAAAACACAGTTTTGCACTTGCAGTGTTTCCATTAAATAGGAAGTGAAATCAAAATCCCACGTCAATTAGTTTGCGAAATAAGTCATTAAAAATCATGGTAGTGATGGACGTAAACAGTTATGAGAAACGCTCATAATTCAGTCATGGTTCTAGCGCTCATCATCTATCAGCCAATCAGAGGAGACGTTGTCATTGTATTCAGGCGTTGGAGCATTAAGCCCCTTACGCCTGGGAGCGGCTGCGTCTGAGGCGTTTTGGGAAAATTGTAGTCTGCGATTTTATAAAAGAGTTGTGGATTCAACACGTTGGAATGATACAAAACTTTTTATGAACTTTGTGATGCTGAGAGAGCTCTGGGGGAGCCGGCTGCATACTGTCCAAAGAAAACAAAACCGAACCATCATCCTCCCACCACTTCCTGTCGTCTTCTTCCTCATCATTTTATTTGTTTATTTGCCGTTCACCCTGTTCTGTTGCATCTTTTCATCTGATATTAGTTGTCTTATTGTTCCCAGTGATTAGTATGGGAGGATGGAGCGACGATTCAATCTCACCAGCAGTGAAGTTTATATAGAAGTCCACAAAGCCATGGTTTTATTTTGATATTCCACTTCCACCATTTGTATGACTAAATATGTACTTAGCTAATACTTAGCTACTAGCTAAATATTTAGGTTTAAGCCAGTAAAATATTAGCTAGCTAAATATATAGGTCCAAGCTAGCGCAGCATTTAGCTAGCTAAACGTGAAAGGCTAAATAAGCCAGATTATGACTGTTAATTTCTGACTTAGTAACTTTACAAATGGCACCCCAAAGAAATCTGGTTCTCCCATTAAATCTGTTTCTGTGTTATTTACTAGTTCTGCTTCTTCCCGCTCTGTACAGTAACAAAGCAGCTGCAGGTTACTGAGTTTGCTGAAGCAATTTCTTCCCCAGTTGCTTATGTGACCGGTGGACTTCTGCGTTGTGTGTGTTATGTGGTGATCGGACAAACCACAAAACACCAAGTCTGGGTTTGGAGGCGCTCTCCGTTTATTTAATCTGTCAATCGGGAGATATTAGCATTAGCACATAGCATGTGCTCCAGTTCTCCAACCCGATCTATACAAAATAATAGTGTTAGCATGCATCAAATGTTATAAAGGCGTAATAGCAACTCAGATAAAAATATCCAAACACCTATTGTTAATACAGAAAGAAAAATAAACATTTGAACAATATAAATGAAAGGATTACAATGGATTATAAAACTTGCCTCTTCCCAGTGGAACGAGTAACAAAAGGGAAGAGGAAATTAACAACTTAATATTTATAATAGTCCTGGAGGACCCTGAACAAAAGAAGAAGAAAGTAGGGCGGAGCTGGAGGACCAAACCCCTCATAGCAGAGGAACACAAAGACAGACAAGTATAAGAGGACAAATAAATTAAAGAAAACATTTTGTGAAAATATACAACTAACAATATGGACCCAGTTACACTTAGCATATAAACTCCAGCATTTTTGTGGTGGTGGTGCTGCCTCGACGTTCAACGCTGCAACACGGAGATGAGTTGTGCCACTTTTAGTTTTCCTTGATTGTAATTAGAGGGGATGGGAACAGACGGCGCCGCCTCACCCCGCTGCTTCTGTCAATCAGCCCATTTAGCATGACTACGGTACAAGGCTGTGATCACACACATCCTCAGACGCACAGCCGCTGGATTCTGTCTCCATTAGTTTTCGAATCCTGTCATTCTCACTTAGCCTGCGCTGTTTGATTTATTTATTTAGCTCCACCTTTTCTCCCCTCCCACAATGCTAACAGCCACGTGGAAGCTGATAGCAGCACTGCGTCGCCGTAGCGACGGTACGACTCAGAATGCAGATTTAATACCAAAACATAAGAAAAATATTACAGCTTATACACTTCTGAGTCAATAATGAGGAGAATGATATATTGTTAGCAGATTGTGTTTAATGTATAAAGTCATTAAAGTTGATTTTGTAATGGTTGAGAAAAGGACAAGTTCATATATGATTTTTTCTTCTTCCTGCTAGATTTTGTAAAGTAAGTGTTGCGAGAGAATTATTGATGAAATTTGTTAAATCAAGTGAGCAAACTGGTCGCTTTACATAATTAATGTAACTTATTACTTAATTATTTAACGTGAATGTAAATAGCATAATATAAACTAATCTTACTTATTTGACTTTTGTACTTAGTTTGATCATATCCTAATTCCAGGATGTGAACTGGAACGTCTAACGGAGACCTTGTTCTAAAAAATATTCATGTAATTTCACATATGTAAATATGTGGATATTGAATTACAGGAATGAATAAATGCAGTTGGACAACATTACAGAGATAGTTCAGTTTATATCTCTGCACAGTGTAACCCTGCCTATTTATGGTTCCATTTGCAAATTGTTCTGTGGAGGGTAACTCTGATTTATTCATGAACAACGCGCCTATTTGCGTATTTTCCTATAGAACATATCTAAAATGTTCAAAGGAACATTGTAGCTTTGAAAGATGAAATACCCATGTACTGATTGGCTGGGCAGATATAATAATGACCATGGATGTTAGCTTCTGCGATAGCGCTAAGATGGTTTCCACTGAGCGTATTAATGCATTTTCAGGTATATTTGGTGTTTGGACTTTTAAAATAAGCAGTTATAAGCGTCGTTCGAGGGGGTCTCAAGTATTTGTGTATGTTAGCTAGTCACAGACGGTTGGTCCCTCATTTCTGCGAAAACCACAAAGCCACCAAGTCAACACGTAAAACACACATACCGTCCAGTTAATAACTAAAAGACTCGTGGTTTTACACCATTAAAGAGTAATGATACTTTTACCTTAAATTACCATGTGTTTATTAGTATTAATGGCCAGGCTAAGAGATGAGATTAGGCAGGACTCTCCATGGATTATGACGTTTGCAGATGACGTTGTGATCTGACTGAATATTTCAACAATATAAGGAAAGACTGTGCAAAGCCACGTTGCCAAACGGAAAAGATCATTTAAAGTGATTTGTAATGAAACGGTAAAGCAGAGGTCACCAATCTAAAGTTTAATTATGAAAAATAAACGCTTATGTCAGTCATTTTCATCCCCAGTTTCCACTGTGTGAGGTAATCTTTGGAAAAGCAGCATTATATTTGGTAAAAATGTATCCATATGTTTTTAAATTGGGGCATAAATCTTACTGGCAGGCAACCTGATTATCATTAAACTGATAACGACGTCAGGAGTTTTTTATTTCTCATATTTATTTTTTTAATCACCTGTCTAAAATAATGACCTAAGTCCTTTTTTTTCTAAATGTGATTTTGGCAAAAAAAAAAAAAAGACACACACAACTTCTTTCTTTCTAAAATATGTTTTAGGCAAAAATATCACTTTTATGGCAAAAAACATTGGGCTTTTTTTTTTTGCTAAGTTGATCATTTGACACTGTTTACCTCCTACAACACAACAACTTAAAGCGATATATGGATAAAATCTGTCCAGTCCGTATGGTCTTGTGCTTTTGAGTCAGCCATCCTCAGCGTGGACGCCCTCTCTCTGTTCCAAACGGACTCAGCCTGTCCTCAGCTTGTAGGTTCACCGAGTTGAGTTTGGATATAAATCTCATGTGTTGCTCTGCTTCCACATCATGGATGATGCTCTTTCGCAGTCCAGATCTGGCCAGCTCTTTGCTTTTGTCCACCAGAAAAACATAAATATTCACAGGCAGGATTTATTTGCTCATTCTGTGTGTGTGTGTGTGTGTGTGTGCGCGTGTGTGTGTGTGTGTGTGTGTGCGTGTGTGTGTGTGTGTGTGTGTGTGTGTGTGTGTGTGTGTGTGTTTGCCAGTGAGTGAGCGATGCTAATTGGTGTGTCCTGCAGAGCCCGGTCTGTCAGCGACAGAAGGGAAGGTGTTTAAAATGCAGAGAGCAGTCACGGCTGGAGGAATTCTAGCTACAGCCCTCCACCTTCCCCCCGAACACCTCCTCCTTCTCTCAGTCTTTTCGCTGCTCCATCTTCCCCCCTCCCTCCTCTCTCTCTTTCCCTCTGAAGCATTTACCTTGTCCTCTCTCTTTTTCTTCTCCCCTGTTTGTCATTTTGGTTTCCCTCTCGCTTCTTCCTCCAACACCATCTGGTCATTTTCTGTGACTCAGCGCTGTGGCCTGCAGGAGGCTCTGCCACACACACACACGCACACACCCACACACACACACACACACACACCCCGACCTGTGACATTTAAAATCCACTGCCCTAGAGATGTGTGTGTCAGTGTGTGATACTGGGCATGTTGTGCAGACATTCTAAACATTTCTGAAATCAAGCCTGTCATCTCTTCACAGCCACCGCTGCAGGTCGCTCCAGGGCCCTCTAGTGGCAGGAAGTAATTATGACGCTAGAATTGAACAGTGAGCACACAGAATATTTTATTGGCTTACAGAAAAAATATAAAAACATTACCCAAAATAATAAAACCCAGTCATTTACTTGACTTGTGCTACTAAAAATTAAAAATCCTGTGCTATCTTTTTGGCTGCGTTTCTGAGGAAATCATTGTAACAAGCTAAATGTATTAGCGATGTTAGCCTGACTTTTTAACTCTTGAATGGATTAGCAGCTTTTTTACTGGTAGCAAAACCTGGACATTCGTTCACTATTTTCCCCACATCATAGTTGAAGGAGTAGTTCTGATTTTTTTAAGTTAGCTTTTTTAAGGAGAAATGGAAGCCTAGCTTAACCTGACTAGCTTATTAGTTAGGCTGACTCATAAGCTAGTTAGCTGCTTACTATTCAGTTAGTAGCTAGCTACTAAGACAGTAAATAGCTTACAAGCCAGTTGGTAGGCTAATTAGCAAATAAGCTAATCAGCCTACCAACTAGTCTAACTAGCTTACTAGATGGCCAAACTAGTAATCTAGATAGGCTAACTAACTAGTTACTAAGTTAGTAGCTAGATTTATCAGCTTTTTAGGTTTTAAATAGCTGATTTAAGCTGTTTTAAGTGCTTAAAACATCTCAAATGTTTATGGTCATGGGATAAGCTCCACACAAACTTGGACACAAACTGTTTAGACTTCTACTGTCAGGTTGGTGCTACAGATAGCTGCCACAAAGACAAGCAACCAGCACGCTTAAGGGATTTTTTCGTGGTGTGTTCACATATTTTTGGTCATTTACACTCTGGTGACTGGGCTAATTTAATATTTACAGAACAAATCACTGTAGCCTATCCATAAAAAAGGACTGTGTGTCATGTGGTATATTATTATGCTTTTCATAAAATAATTATTTATCAATTGCATTTTGCTTATTTCTGTATAAATACAGAAATTTATACAGCTTTATCAAGTTTATTTCTGTATACATACAGAAATAAACTTGGAAATATTTAGTAGAACGTAATTACATTTAATCAGTAAGGTCAGCAATATTCAGTAATCAATAAATTCTTCCCAATGAGAACTCTTTGGTTTTAATTGGCGTATACTTCCACCCCAGGAATTGCGCCACACAAACATAAGTTGAAGTTATTAAAATCTATTCAATTATAATTATTGGCACTTTGTTACCTTTTTTTTTTTAAATCAACAATGTTCACACTTTTCTGTGTTCTACATTTTTAAAATGTTAGTAATGTTGCTTTTACTTAAGCAAATACTACCAAAGTATCATGAGAAAATTGTATTTTATTATGCCTTAAAATACGGCGAAATGCAAACCTAAAGCAGAAGAAAAAATCTCCGTCCATATTTGTTACTAGCGTCCTCCTTTGTCGGCCTGGTCAGTTTCACAAGTTTTCTCTTTTTGCAGAGCTGGCACTTATTTTGACCCCCCACAGCCCTCCTCCTCTCGCCGCGTCTCTGGCCCTAAGTGGATTAAATGGATTCGAAACACGAGCCAACAGAAGCCGCAGCCACACTAAGAGCATTGCCTGAATTATAAGCAATCCACGGCGGATTGATTTTGCAGAGTAAAGAGCCGGAGCGTTGTAACTGAGATTCATGGAGCGCTCTTGGTAATGTGGCTCTGTCACGTTGACCCAAAAAGGTCCATTATCAGTCTGCTGAGAGAGGTTCATCTAATGTGCAGCACAGTTTTTGAAAGCTAATGGTGATACCTTTGGAAGAGAGTGACTATTTTCTGGTTGTAAACTGTTCTTGCTGGGGGGGATTCCCCCCTAACTGGTTGATTTGTGTTTTCATACTTGGTTGACTGGGCCAGCAAAGTGAAGTTTACACTGTATCATTTGCTTTACAAACTGTTCTTCGCTTGAAAGGATCCCCGGCTGAGCCATTTCCTCTGGTAAAATGAAAATCTTCCTACCTCAGAGGAAAAACAAGGTTTATTATATTTTTTACTAAGAACTAAATTTGTGTTGTGAAAAAAAGACTTGAAGCAGTGTCTTTCTACTTAAACCTCATGCTCCTTTTCAGGGATGCACCGATAAACCTTTTTCACTACCGATACCGATATCTGAGGCTTAGCATCGGCCGATGCTGATCTGATACAGAAAAACAGAGATGAATTGATTGAAAATGTTTCTTTTTTTAAAAACACAATCATAAACGTTCAGAATTACAAATTTATTTGATAACTCTTCATCAGTACAGTACACTTAAATACAATGATAGCTTCTCAAGTTTGGTCAAACATGGGAAAAACAACTTTGATTTGTTCAGTCAGTGCAATTAGGAGTAAAGCAGCCAATGGAAAATAAATGATAACAAAACTGACAAAAACAACAGATTGAGTATTTGGTCAAACATCTAAACAGTAAACTGCAACAAATCATCTTTCAGGTGGTTCAGAAAGTGAAGTTAGGAATTCTAAATATAATGTTGAATAATAAAGCATGACGTCGCCCAGAGTTCAAAGCATAGAATTAGACTGACTAGATCTGCCCTTACAGATCAGAAACTTTGTCACCAATCTAGAATTTCTTTTGGTATCGGGACCGATACAGATGTTAGTATCAGATCGATGCATCTCTACTCATTTTCACCTCAGTAGTTAAAACCTAATTACTGTTACAGATCACTCATAGCTGAGTGATTACATCACTGACCTCTGACCTCAAATGGATCAGTCTTATAAGGGCTGATGTCCTAGAACTATTTAACTTGCAGAGCTAGGAAATAAATTAAGGAGCATTATAACGAGTTTTTTTTATATAATTTTGTTTTTTAAACGAGATACAAAACTCATAATGAGAAACTTTCCCGTTTTAATGAGTCATAAAACTAAATTATAGTTGGTTATAATGACTTTTATATCTAATTAAAACCAAAATATGTTCTCATTTAAATAGGAAAGGTGATTACAGTAAACTGGTACCCCCTCTTAGGATGCTTGGAGGGCCTGTATGCACGGAGACGAGCGTGGTACAGTTTTGTAAACGACAGAGAAAAAATGTGCGTCAACAGCAGCAGGTATGCAGCAGAAGCAGAGCCGTTTGCTTTCAGTTTTACTCCATTCTCACCAAAAATATGACTATTTACACAAACATATCAAACGGACTGGACTTTCTAGGCAAACGGACTGGAGTTTTATTAAAGCGGACTAAACAGGGCTGGTGTGAATGCGCCCATAGAGTTTGACTGCAAATTAAAAAATTGACAAAAATGAAATGTAGTTCTGGTAGTGAAATCCTCACATAAAGAGTTTTGTTATCTGTTCTCTATCAGCTTTAGCCGGTAATTATGTGACTGAAAATAAGTATTTAGTTCCCAACATGTCCTCCGCTTCCATATTGCATGAGCTGGAAACTGCTAATTTTAGACAAAGCATAATCATAAGTCTGATTGCAGGATATAACTACACAGGAAAGAGATGATAAAGATGTATTGCGTTTAATTTCCACTGCAGATTCTAGTCTCTGAAATTACAGCCGTCAATATCACAGCTACTGTTTTAACAGATGCGTTTCCTGACTTGCTCTTCAGGCCGTTTGTTGAAACCATCTACGTTCTGTTTGTAGAAAGGAAACCGCCGCCGCCATCTTTCCTTTTCACCGGCGCCCATTAGCATGTTAAATGCAAAATGCTCCCCTTCTTTTTTGCGATCATTACAGGGCCGGAGCCTGGCCTGTTTCCCTGCTCGGTGATTTGATTGGACCTGATTGGATTTGCTGCCTCGGCCGCAGCCCCGTCTCCCTGCCTCTTTCTCTCCGTCTCTGTAGTTAATGGAGCCTTTCTAAAGGCTTTATTAGAAGTAATTTGCTGCAGCGAGTGCTGACTGATATCTGGGCCGTGACCCTGTCTCTCGGCTGAAGGGTAAAGAGGGAGTCCCAGTCGCAGTGGAGATGGCAGGCCCTGCACTCTGTCCATAGATTAGAGTTTCTGCCCTCCATGCAGAATGCATTGAAGAGCTCTCAGGAACGGACGGCGACGAACCGGGAGATGACAGTGATTACTAACAGAGATGTGTTTGGATGGGATTAACCCATCAAGTGAAATTCTCATACAGACAAGAATGACTAAAATGATTATATATTCCTATAACATAGGCATCTCTTTGGTGAATGTTTGGGGCTAAGTCAGCCAAGTATGTTTTAAAAATGCAAGTATTATGTCAAATTCGCTTTTCATTTTTGAGCTTTTTATCATTTTATAATATTACTACCTCATCAAAAATATACCTGGATGAGAAATCATTTAATCTCCCATGGCAACTATTCAGCTGTGCAAAACGCCTGGGTGGACCTAAAGAGCCACTTTCGAAAGCTGCTACATTTTCCCAGCTTCCAGCCCTCCCTTGTGATTTCCGCACTCAGATCCTTCAGACTAGCCAGCAGCAATTAGCAAACACCTGCTGGAACTGTGTATCTGCTGAGCTCATTAAAGGAACTACTTGTCAGTGAAACACTGGTAAACACGTTGTTAAAGGGTTAATAGAGGAGCCATGTTGCGATGACTTCCTGAAGGCGGAAGTCATCGCAGATGGCTCCGGAGTTTCAGAAAGAGCAGGAGTTCCTTAAAGAGACAGAGACCCAATTTCAAGGCATTAAATCATAAAGTCATATTTCTTTTAAGTCATAATTTATACATATAAATAGGATTTCTATAACTGAAGCTAACAGTTACTTGATGGTGCTATAAATTGGCACTATGTGCCTTGAAAACAAGTCGTACTGTCCCTTTAAGCAAATCCAATACACATATAGGCCTGTCACAATACATTTTTCTGGACAGCAAATTGTCCCAGAAGTTATTGCAGTAAGCGATATTTGTGTTGTTTTCAAACACTAGATTGATAATTACATAATAATAATAATAATAATAATAATAATAATAATAATAATAATAATAATACACATTTCCCCCCTCAAAGACCAATACACTTTAATTTTGTAAAGAACATTTAACTCTGGAATTGGACGATATTTTAAACATCCAAAGTAAAACACAACCAAAAACAATAAATACAACGGAAATAAAACCCGCACACAACTGAAACCATAAATAAAATGTTTAATGAAGACAACGTAAACACCAAAATATTAATCATCAGAATGCAAATTATCGAGCAATTATTTGATTAAAAATCGCTCGATAATGCGATTATTTGTTTAACTGCTTATTTCGACAGCCTCATGCACATGGCATTTTCTTAACCTGCAATGAAGCATCAAGCCAAACTCATTAATGATAGGCTCAGAATTACAGATGGGAATTATCATACTCGTTACACACTGGTCTTTCACACTGCAGCAGTAAAAATAGAAACTGATTGATGTTTCCAAACCTTCCCAAAACTGACTTTATGTTGAATGTAGCTCAGCACATCTAGAACATGCCTCCATTTAATTCTATAGATCTCCTGTCTGTGCTTTTAGGAAATAGGCAGGAGTCTTACTTTTAGCTCATGAAACGTTGATGAGGCTTTATCAGATTATTTTTTCAACAGTGACGTGCAGTTAAGTTCACATTCATATTTAGAAGGGATTAAACATGCAAATATGAGTGTGGGAGAATTTAAACTGGAACTGAACTAAAAATCTTGTTTCTGCCCTCTGACAGTGGAGCGATTTAAAGAGTAGCTGTGAACCGTAATTAAGCTACTTTGCTGCGTCAAATTGAATGTTTTGCGAATGTTGTGTAGAGGAATGTGTTTGAGCGTAATGCTTAAACAGCCGGTGTCAGTATCTTTTCATCTATCAGTAATCTGTTGAGCGGCGGAACGGTCCTGGAAACAGACAAGAGTATTTAGAGAGCTTCAGCGGGGACTGCTGAACATTTCTGATTCAGATGGAATTTGTGGAACATATTTTTAAAAGCTGGAACAACATGTGTCTAAAAGAAGCAGAGAAGCATGACATTTTATACAGATTTATGGCTCAGTTTTTGAAAGATGGACATCCTGAGACTGATCAGGAGCACATGTGTCAGAAAGCACAGAGCTACTGCAAAATCCTCAGCTGCCTATAAGACCTTTCCTGATGGAAAACAGTCCCCAGATTAATACTAAAGCTGCCACGAAGTTCATTCTGCAAAGGCAGGCGCAGAACATGAAATATGGAATGTTTTCCCAGGTTATAAGTGAAATTATTTACCTGTGAACTAGCTAGTTGCAATAGCTAGCCAGTTCCAGTGGAAGACCTCTTTAAATTGGAAAAAGTAAAATAAGTTGCCAGAGGAACTAATCTGTAAGCAGCCAGTGCTAACTAGCTGTTTCCACAGGTAGATTATTTCACTAAAAACAAGACCGTTTCCTATGTTGTAATTAAAATAAGTTGCCAGTGTAACTAGCAAGTAAGCAACCTAACCAGCTAGTTAGCAGCCCATGCCAACTAGCTAGCTCGACTGGCAGATTATTTGACCTATAACAAGATATTTTTCCCACGTTTTAAGTGAAAAGAGTTGCCAGTGGAACCAACTAGTAAGCAGCTTAGGCTAACTAGTTAGCTAGCAGCCCATGCTAACTAGCTAGTTCAACTGGCATATTATTTCACTAAAAACAAGATCTTCTCCCCATATTATAATTAAAATAAGTTGCTAGTGGAACTAGCTAGCAAGCAGCGGCTCACTAGCTAGTTCCACTAGCAACTTATCTCACTTATAACTAGATATATTTGATATTTCCCATGTTATAAGTGAAATAATCTGCCAGTGAAACTATCCAGTTAGAAGCACTCGCTTGCTAGCTGCGCAGCATCAACTTGCTAAGCAACATTTGAAGCACTGCTTAACAGCTAGAATAAATTTGCTAAGTGGATGTGATGTTGACATCAACATTATGTGTTGTGTTCTTTATAAATATTTGAGATCCTCAAATAACAGAAACCATTACGAGAATTTTAAAACCTACCTCCAGACTTCCAGAAACACCCAGATTTCTTACCTTTGTGGAATTCAGCAATCCAAAGTTGTCTGTTTTTATGCTGCTTGTGCCCAACTGAGAATAAGTATGTATGCAAATATGATTGTGCATCTCTGACTGTGTGTCTCAGTGTTATTTTGACAGAGCACCTCCTGCTGTTGCTTTGTGTGAAGGATTCAGAGATCAACTGAGCTCATGAATAATTTAGAGGACATGCGTTCGGCTGTGAATATTTCATAATGTGTGAAAGTGAGCAGAAACGCTCGGATTGTCGTTTGGCATCGGCCAGTCCGCTCTCAGAAGAAAAAAAATGAGAGAGAGAGAAGTGTAGACGGGAAAATTACAGCAACCGCTTCCTTTTTTTTTTTTTTGTCATTTTAGTTTGAGAACAACTTGTGGCTCTTTTATCTCTTACGCTACAGCAGCTTTCACAAACCCTCAACACTTTATACAAAAAGCTTCTTTACTGGAAAACACATGATCAAGAGTGTGGCTAAAACTGATAAAATGTTGGACAAAACTTTCAGATTTTGTCCAGGCACCACGTTGGTTCCCTGACAAATGGACTACATCAATACGAGTCAAGTTAATATTTATTCCGTTTCCTTTAGAGGTCGGTGTCTGGAGTTTGTGATTGGGGCAATAAAAGTCAGTGGTTTGATCTGGGACCCAAGGTTAAGGTTCTTTTCAATAGCAGAAAAACATTATCTGTTGGTTGCTGTATTGCAACTCTAAATAATTGATGTTTTAAGTATTAAATCAAATCAGTGTTTTCTTGATTGTAAATCTCAATGGCTTGTGCTAAAGTATCCCAGTTGGTTGCTTACATTCCTAAATACTTTATGTTCCATTGCAGATAGAAGCTAAAAGCCCAAAACAATGGAATAAAATAACCGTACGTCGTCCAGTTAGCCTTCCTGTTGTTTCCTTAAGCTCGTTGACGCTCCTCTGGGTGGAGATTTGTCATCAGTTATTATTGCTGGAGTAGTAAGACCGGTGTAAATTTGTTCATAATATTAACTAAGGGTGCATTCCCACCAGCCTTGTTTAGTTCACTTTAACCAAACTCCAGTTTGTGTGAATGCTCAATGAAACTCTGATTAAGACCAAAAAAGTGAATTCTGGTCCAACTAAAAACCTACATTCTTAGTTTGGTTGTGGTTCAAACGCATATGTGGATGAAAGTGAACCAGATACTGCTCCAAAAGCACAAAGCGGACTATACTGCAGGGCATTCTGGGTAAATACAACCAAAACAAATGCAACTGACTAGCGGGAGAATCGGCTCGTGGTCTTTTACCAAAGACAAAAGTGAAATCCTACAACCGCTAAAATCTGACGCTACTCCACTATTGGTTATATTTAGTGAGGAAGGAAGTTGAGTTCAGTGTCTTCCTCTGAGGTTATAGTGTCGCTTCTTTCAGTGGTTCCTGGTGCAGTGCCCCCACAGGCGAGGAGGTGGACAGTTTTTCCAATGGATTGTGCAATGTGAAAGCAAACCACAGCAGCTGAAAATGGAACAAATGTTGCTACTTTGGTCTCAAATCAAACCAAGTCTACCAAACTATCTGGTCAGAAAACACCGTAAATGATGTCAGATCAGGTTTGACACAAACTGCAGTTGTTTGTGAGGTGATTTATTTAACTTATTTCACAACTACAGTGTTCGTTTCTACATTCCTATTAGTACACAAGGCAGTCGTCAACTCTGCTATGGTACATTACATCCTCAAAGACGCACACACCTATCCCCCCGGAGAGAAAATCAGGCAGATTTGACAGGGCGGGCTGATATGAACAAGTAAGCAGCAGGATAAAGAAGCAGTTCCTGCAGACGGAACGTCGCTGCAGGTGTTTGAGTCTGTGTAGATTTTAAGTAAGTGCCTGCTGCAGCCCATTAAACATGCGATCCTTACCTGGATTAGGTGTGCGTGTGTAGATGTGTTTGTCAAATTGATGTGTAACTCGCAGTGAGGAGAGGGAGCGATGTTAGCAGCTCTGCTGTTTTTCAGGCTTACGTAAGCCCTGCCTCTTTCAGTCGGAGTTTTCTCTCTCACGCTCGGGCTGATGGAAAATCAAATTCAATCTCATCTTTCTTCCCCTATCAGCCAGTCAACATGTCACGTTGAGTTTTGTTGCGTGGGACCTTGCTTGACTTTTTTTCCCACTCTGTGCCCTTTCATTTTTTTTAATCACGCTAAGACGTAGCCTTGACGTGAAAGTGGCTGACATTTGCACTTTGGCTCCAGTAAAACGTGACATTTCGTAAGAGAATTCCCTTTTTTCAACAATCAGCATTGTTTTTCCTGGCAAGGTTATTATTGTTAATAATACTAGTTATAGTAATAATGATGATACCAATAATGGTAACACTAATAAGATAGTGGTTGTATTTTTGAATACGTGCCATGCTTATGACATGTATGTCAAGAATACATATCTGAGCAAGATTGTAAAAACGTTCATTGCTTCTATAAATAAAAAAATGAGCCATCATGACGGCTACTTTGGGCCACTCTATGGAGGTTTTTCTTTTACAAAATCACGTACCCTTAAAAGTAACTGATTTATTAAAATTGTAATAAAGTCTTTCAAAACTTAAATTCACAATAAAAGTAGATGCATTTGATCAACACCAAAAAAAAAAAAAACCCAGTCATTCCATCTCACATAATCACAAACATGACAATAAATGACAAACTACATACCAGTCTCGGTTGACAAGACAACATTCCCTTAGTTATGCGCAGGCAGGTCAGAAAGCAGGTTATATTTCCATTGTTGTGGCTCATACATCATACAGGCACTGCTGCACCTCTTCTTCTGTCCTGACAACAGGACTAGCGTTCTCCTCATCACTCCCTGTCCAATCGCTGAGTTTTTGTGCATTTGAAAAACAAATTTCACATCGATTCCTGGCCATTTACGTGAACGTACATTCTCCTGAACTTCCACGGCAATTCACGTGTCCACATACTGGCGAAAAGCCCACCTTTCATCCAGTGAAAGCTTGTAATAAATGTCAGAATGGTGTTCTACTGCCAAAACAGCAAAATCTAATTCAAAGAGTTGCAGAGCGGTGAAATCAACCCCTTAAGGCTATTATTGTGACGGTCTGAAGAAAGTTATCAATCTACTTATCTGCCTTCTTTTGTCTACTTGTTTTTTGCTGTTCTGTAGAGCATGAGCAGGCCTTTGAGTAGAGTGCTGGTTGCTGAAGCCGCTAACGAGGTAAACAAACTAAATCATTTGGAAAATTCCATACGAACAGCTGAGAGTTCACCTCATCATCAGCCGGCCGCAAAGTTATTTGTTCCTAGAGGACGAGGCCAAACGCATCTTACAAAAAAAAGGTTCCACATCATAAAGTCTAAAATATTACGACAGCGTATTAGGACCATTGTAGATTGGGGAAAAAAAGTTGTGGTACACGTCTACCATCTCTACCATCTAGAATCTCAGAACTTTTCCAGGAAAAACGTGGAAATTTTTGAGTTTGAAAAGTCTTAAATTTCTTGGAAAAAAAAGATGAAATTTCTGAACTCAAAAAATCAAAATCTTTCCAAAGGTTTGTAATGAAAAATGTTGTAATGTGCTCCTCCCCCCTCTTCTGCTTTAGGTATTTCTACATGGTCTTATCATGTATCACTGGTCAAACTGCTCTCAAGACGTATGCAGTGTCTTAGAACAGCAGTGGAGAGCTCCTTCTTCCTGGAGACTAAGTGTTACTTCCCCAACGTAGAACTTATCTGCCCTCTTTAGCATGAAAGAACAACTCCCTGTCCTTAACAATAGACAAATGGTCAGACCGTCTGTGTTGGGCTCCACAGAATCCTTGGTGCAGAACGATCAAGGATTCACACCACACCTTACGTACACAGCTGTACGTAGAATACACCCCACAGACAATACTATGATCCATCGGACTTGCACATCGTCAGTAAGTTCTCATCCGTAACAAGAGTGAGTATTTGATTGGCTGACTCTTCACTACTGATGAACATCACCAGGGAGCTCTCCCCCCTACAGCTGCACCAGACAGTTTGGTTCCGTTTTTCCCCCTCAGTAATCAGATTCATAACCGAGAGTGAGGAGGACTACGTCAAGGACGGTCTCCGTGCGAGTCCGACTGCGAGCGTCCCTGAACTACACATTACGGTGTGTAGTCGTTGATAAAAACTCATGTATATGATTGTGTCTCAATTAAAACGGGATGTGGCGGGAGGCTCGGATGGTTTCCCGGTGTCAGAAGTGAAAAATTTAGATTGCTGCACAGTGTGGTCTGACAGACATTGACAGAGAGAGAGAAAGAGAGAGAGAGAGGAAGGAAGGGAGACGCGCGCCGCATACCAAACACCCGCCACTTCATTGTTGCACTGAGATACGTCAAAGTTTCGCTGTTCTCCTAATTAAAAGCGCCGATTACCAGCGTGGTGTCAGGGTTACCATGCTTCAGCCCTCTAGACCTGCAAACTCTCATTTTTCCATCAACTATGACAAGGCGTCCAGGTCCTGGAGATGGTATGATGTTCTTGGTTTGAAGTGTTGGGGATCATCAACTTCTTTTTGCCAAATGTGACACAGACCTTTGCCATCTGTTTGGTTTCCACTTTGAAACTCTCCAATGGCCTCCACTGACGTCCAGTCACTCTTTCTTATTGCAGAGTCATGGACACGGACCTTAACTGAGGCAAACGAGGTCTGCAGAGCTTTAGTTGTACCTCTTGGGTGTTTTGTGACCTGCTTTATGAGTCGTTGATGAGTTCTTGAGGTATTATTGGTACGTTGGCCACCTCTTGGAAGGTTCTACTGAGGTATTATGTTTTCTCTACTCTTACTGTAGTTTACTGGAGTCCCAAAACCTTAGAAATGGCTTTATGACCCTCTCCACTCTGATATGGCCTACTTCATGTTGTCAGACAGCGCTCTCAGGCGGGTGACCACAGCGGTGCCAGCCCACAAACGGCCCACATAAAATGGCCCGGGCCTGCGTTTGTTTGCGTGTGCACACCAGTGAGTGCCGGTAACGTTTAAGGACGAGAAGTTTAAAAACCGATGTTTAGCAGTTGTTGTTGCGCATGGATCAGGAGTTGGATGTGTGTGTGTGTGTGTGTGTCTTTTATTGCTGGAAACACAGCTGGGATTGGAACTGTCTAAAAAAAAATCCACTAATGTAGATTCCTGTGCAGTTTTTTTCTTTTCTTCGATGACTTTGGCCTTATTTTTTCTTGTTTTCTGTTTTGCACAGGTAAACCGTGAAGGCGGATCAGACCAAACTGGGCAACACGTCCGCTGGTCCATGGCTCTGTCTGTTTGAGAGGCAATCTGATGACAGGACTTCAGACGACGACAAAGGACGACCTGCTATGGCCAGTGGTAAATAATGAAAAGCTAAAACTGCCTGACAAGACTTTGAGCAAATCAAGGTTGGTGATTTTCGGGATGAAAGATCGTCTGTTTCTGACAAATTCGTTCCAGCAGCTGATGGTCCAGGTAACCTCGGAGCTGAGCAGAACCCCCTGAGCGTCCCCGTTGCTGATCATGGAGCCTGGGCCACAGCCATGAACAACCTGGGCATCATGCCTGTGGGCATCAGCGGGCAGCAGCTGGTTTCAGGTACTGCCTTCTCGCTACGTGAAGCCTTTATTTTCATTGTGTCGAGGATTATGTCTTTATCTCTGGCTACATGTGAAGATGCCTTTTCCTTCTATTTGATGGTCCTTTTCTCTGCCTGCGGCGAGACAATAAAATCATACACTTTAAATCTGAACACATTTAATTAAAAATGTATATCCTGCACTCAGAAAGAGTGTACTAACATGGGCTTGTTGTCAAGATTTACACGTAAAGTAATGGGGGTTTTAAGCTTTAGACCAACAAAAACAAAGGGTGAATAAATGGAAGGTAGAGGAAATATTCTGTTCTTAGAAATGAAAATGTGAAAAGTGCAGAGATGTTTATGGTTAGCTGGGCAGCATTATGTAAAATCGACTTTGTTCAGCTTTATGTTATGTTATAATGTTCCCTCAAAAACAGACCTGAAGTGTTGCCTTGACTTGTTCATGCATGTTGGAGAAATCCTTTAATCTCCGTGGCAACCATTCAGGATTGCCAAAACGCCTGGTTGGACTTAGCCCCGCCTTCGAGGTGCAGCTCCTCCTCAGAGCTGCAATTTCCAAGCTTCCATCTGACAGAGCAACTCTTCCCAGTGAATCCACCAATCAGCTCCTTCAGACTAGCCAGCAGCAATTAGCAAACACCTGGAACTGTGCATTTCCTGAG
Source organism: Xiphophorus maculatus (assembly GCF_002775205.1). Lineage (NCBI taxonomy): Eukaryota > Metazoa > Chordata > Actinopteri > Cyprinodontiformes > Poeciliidae > Xiphophorus > Xiphophorus maculatus. The sequence goes on along the minus strand of NC_036449.1, from coordinate 5,242,834 downwards.
CTCATTACAAAAAGTACTCCTCAGCGAAAAGCTGGTAAAAACGTTGTTAAAGGGTTAATAGAGGAGCCATGTTGTGATGCCTTCCTGAAGGCGGAGTTTCAGAAAGAGCAGGAGCTTCTTAAAGAGACAGAGGCCCAATTTCAATGCGTTAAATTAAGTCAAATTTCTTTTGAGTCATATTTAACATCTAGGAATCTAACGAGACACATGGCCAAAACAAACAACCAGCACTATGAAACGAGGTGGTGGCAGCATCATGCTGTGGGAATGTGTTTCTTTAGCAGGAACAGAAAAGCTGGTCAGAGTTGATGAGAAGATGGATGGAACTGAATTCAGGGATATTTGGAGGGAAACACAAAAGACTAAAGCAAATTAGAATGGTCCAGTCAAAGTCTGTTTGTCCTCAACACAGTCATCCAGGCTTCGACTCCCAATATCTAGACCTTTATGTCTGTTTCCTGTCTGAAAAACTGCAATTAGAGACGACTGGTGCAAAAAGAAAAACAAGCACAAAAAAAAAACAAAAGAATTTGTGAAATAATTATGCAAAACACTTAGAATTTTATTATTTGTACAAAAAAAAGCAGCACTTCTTGTCTTTCAATTGATTTAAAATTGCACACCAGAGATGCAAGGAAGTGGTGGAACTCTCTGAAGCGAGAGAATTTGCATTTGTGTGAATTTATCTGCAGCACCAGATGTTTCCAAGCATTGTCCCTCTTACAAGCTTTACTGAGCAGAACTCGCTCCAAAAACGTCCAGCGTTGCTCCTCTGTTGCGACGCCACTTTCCGTCTTTTTGAGATCTGCTTCCAGATATCCAGCTGTGACACTTTTTCTTGGGAATGCAGGACTGAGGGGGGGGAAACAGATATGTGTGCATCTGGAGTTATTCAATCCTTCAGTTTCTGTCCTTCTGTGACGCCCAAATGTTCTGTGATCCTAGTAATGAATGTGTGAAAACTTTACAAAAAACCAAAGGATTTATATGTACTGGATCACTCTGGGTACTAGTGCTCTAAAATATAACTGAACTCCAACAATACGATATTTATTCTATACGCAAGTTTCTTTTTTTAATTTCTGTACAATTATGTGTTTGTTGCCAGAATGTTTCAGCATGTGGACCCGAATGTGTTCTGTGGTAAAGTAAAATGCATGATGTCATCGTAGCGATGGCATGATGCTCAGCTGCCTTCACCTCTGGAAACATCCGCAGACGTCCTCCTGCGCTACATGTGGGAACGTTTAGGGAACATGAGACAGCCGTGACATGAAGTGAATCTGACACAGCATGTGTTGCTTTTACTGCGCATCACAAAAGCACGTGTTGACACTTATCTCTGAGAGAGACGGTCTCATGTTTACACAGTGGCAGTGAAGGTATCCACGGCTTTTGCCCGACTGAAATGAATACCATGAGATACAAGTGTTCTTAGTTTGGGCTAGCACTTAAATCTGGATAAGTATCAAATTTACAGTAAACAGAATGACACTCTAGCGTATAAATGAATAACAATCAGCGGAACAGTGAGGATTCTGAAAAGTATGTTTATTTCTGTACTTGACTGTGAACTGGAGTTTTTATTAATCTTTCTTAGTCCTGTACGTAATTGTTTGCAAAAAATGTGTTATGTGTAATATGAGACATGATAACATGAAAAAAAATCTAACTCCTCCATCACTTCCCTGTGGTTCTACTGCCATGTGCAGAAATCCACCATTCCCAGTTAGAAACAACCAATCAGAGCTAGGGAGAGGGTCCTAGTGCTGTCAATCACCCCGGTGTATACACTACTCACATCCTCCCCCTTTCTCTTTGCTAATCTACAGCTAGTTCTCCCACACTGCTATAAATGCTTAGGCTAGTTAGCATAGCCACCGGTGGCGGGGGATAAACAGTTTTAATGTAAGTTGTTTCTTCACCATTTGCACATTTAGCATTTAACCAAGCCTGTGAAGCTATTGGTGCATTCAAGTGTTCTGCGCTGGCGCAGAGTTATCAGATAAATTGGTAATTCAGTACATTTATGTCTGTGTTTGAAAAAAAAGAAGAAACATTTTGAGTCAAATCAGTACTATTTGTCTGAATCGGATCAGTATCGGCCGATATTAAACCTCAGATATCGGTATCGGAGGTGAAAAAAGTGTATTGTGCATCCCTACTCTTAATCTAACAACAGGAGGTTTGACGTCTCTGCCGACATCCGGTTCTAGATATTGTTTTTATGATGGATAAATACAAGGCCCTCAGGGAGCACACAGAAAATTGTTCTGAAAATTAGCCGTACAAATTGCAGATTTGGGTTTTGGTGGAATCCCACAGGAGCGTCTACTGTTTCCCACACGATTAATAGGTCTGGAGACGTGTCCAGGTCACGTTCGGATGTTTGTTTCAATTAAAGATTGGACTCAGGATAACTTTAAACCTCACGTCGTCGTCTCTCTGCGGCGCGCTGAACGCAGCCATATGTCTCGCCGCCAGGCTGCCGCCGCGGCTCACGTCTTTTGGCAGTTCCGCTTTAAGCCTTTTTTTAAAATAATCACATTTACCGGGCTTAAACACTTATTTTTCTCGCTTCAAATTGTGTTTTGTTGTGGGGTTTTTTTGCTTTTATTTGCCCCCGATTTTGGCTGTGCCTGCCTGTGTGTGTGTGTGTGTTTGTGTTTATTTTGCCTCTTTCTCTATCTCTTCCTGTGTTTGCGTCTCTGGCAGAGGCAGAGCCAGAGCTCGGAGCCAGACAAACGAACCTGGCTCGGCTTGATTTTTGGCTTCGAGAGAAGAGCCGAGAGCAAAAGGCGACCCCCGTGTGATTACGACGAATGCGTGGCACAGAGATGTGCAATTTACCTGTCAGGGGGTTACAGCTGAAGGCACTTTAATGAGTTTTCATAGGACCTGAAGAATCTCTTCATGCCGCAGCGGCTCAGATTCATGCTTGATTATCTCGCCGCGTGTTTTTATTTCTCTTTTTGATAAGCTTGAAGATCTCCAATATTATGCGGCTCCAATATTATTTTCCAAACGTGAAAGCATTGAGTGTCTGCAGCATTGAGTTTGCTTGAATGCTGAAGAAAAAAAATGCAGACATGTTAGGAATTACTGACCACAGAATAGCTGCTCAGAAAACAAGCCTCTCTAAGTAAAATACGGTTTTAAAAGCGGCAAGATAATTCACTAGAAAAATAAATAAATAATTGCGTAAGTGTTTAGAAGAGCATGATTGTAGCTCAGAGCAGTAGCACAGCACATATGTGTGAATGACAATGCCAGAGGGGCCAGTATATAGAGCCTGTTTGGAGTGCTGGGGAGGTAAAACAAACTACCTGGCCAAACAAAGTGTTTCCACCTGGATTTTAACCAAACCAAAATGGTACGAACCTCTTGTTGGTTGTATACTGCCTGGTTCCAGCTGCCAACAACCCCAACTGAGGGGTCGCTAACAACCATGTAGAAAGACACATCCTGTGGTCATGAAAAAGGTGTTAAACATGTTTGGTCCTCTTTAATTAAGCGCCTAGAAAGTCCGATTCGTTTGGGGAGGTGTGAATGCCTCAGGACCGCAAATGTTTAATACTAACGACAAATGGAGAGGAGACTGCTCCAAAAGTAGGACGCGAACAACAGCGCTGGGCATTCAACCAAAACAAACACGACGGTGAAATGGCTCGTGGTCTTTTGTCAAAGTCAAGAGAGAAATCATACAACCACTGTCGTCTTCGCCACCACAGATGAATGCGTGAACAGGCTTTCAAAGGGTTTGGATAGTTTGACAGCTGAAAAAAGAACAAATGTTTAAATATTGGTCCCCAGTCGAACCGAGTCTACCAGACTATCAGGTGTGGAAACACCCTAACAACGGTCAAATCATTGGCAAGCTTTAATCAAGGGAAACATTTAAAGAGATTAAGTTAAGAACTGTCCAACACATTAAAACTGGAACTATGAATTTGTATTAACTCTCTCGCAGTCTTAAGAGATGGGATCATTTGGATCCCACAGGCTTCCGGCCCTGTGTGCCGTTCGTACACTTTTATTATTTTTCTTTTGTGTGTGTAGTTTCGGGAACTGACGGTCTGACGGGACAACACCCTATATCGCCGACAATTGCCACGTTCCTCCTGAGCGCTGCTGGAGGGTTAGCTTAAATAATTCCCTTGACAAATACATTATAGCAGCTTATGCTGACACTGAAATCTAAAGCTTTATACCACTTTTGCGTAGGTAAATATTTTCACTGACATAATGTGGCTTCAATCTTATTTGAACAGAGATATGATGCAACAAAAAAGTAAATCACTGCAGTATTTTTTTTTGTATTTTTTAAATCGTCTTACTACCTGTAGTTGACTAACTTTCCCCAGATGCTTTAAATACAGGTTCCAGATAGAAAGATTAATTGTATGGACTATCTGTAGTAAATTACTTCTATTTTATACAAAAATAAATACACTAAGACAGTTAGCAGAAATTTACGCTGATAACTACTTAATAGTACCACACTTTGAGGAAAAAAATTAAACTGACAGAACTACCCCTTTATCCCAGCAGCAGACATTATTAATATAAATAGACATTTCATGGTGCATTGATTGTTTTTTTCAGCAGACTCCCTCTGCCTTTGCCCTACTGTGTGTTTGCTGCTTTGTTTCGTCCAGCGTTTTTCTCCTCTGTCTCTTTAAGAAGCTCCTCTTTCTGAAACCCCGCTTTCAGGAAGTCGTCACGACATGGCTCCTCTATTAACCCCTTAAACAAAGTTTGTACTCGTAAAATGAGCTCAGCAGATGTTTGCTAATTGTTGCTGGCTAGTCTGAAGGAGCTGAGTGGGGGAGGGCTGCAATGTGAGGTGGAAACTGCAGCTCTGAGGAGGAGCTTCGTCTCAAAGGCGGAGCTAAGTCCCACAAAGTGTTTTGCTGAGCTGAATGGTTGCCATGGAGATTAAAGGATTTCTCGAACATGCATGAAAGAATCAAATAAACACTCCAGTATGTTTTTGATGAGGGAATAACATTACAACATGATGCAAAGTTAAAAAAAGACATTGCTTTTACGTAAACATTGCCCCTTTAAAATCAATGTTCTCCATCCAATCTGACCAATCTTGAGCCAGTTTGCAAAAGTTAAACAGTATTTTGTCTTGATTTATATCAAATTAGCATACGTGCTAAATTCCCCTCCTCATTAAGTCAACAGAACATTTAAAGCGCCTCAGTCTCTGTTTTCTGTCGTGTCCTTACTGTTCACCCCAGCAGCAGCAGCAGTAACAAAAAAAAAGGCTTTCACTCTGAATCAGGGCTGCATTTGATCAGTTCTCTGCACAGAGAAACTAAAGAAACATTTATTTCTATTAAATTACGATTCGGGAGGCATTTGTTCCTCCTGTGACAGCCCCTCTCTCGTGCGATTTGAATCACCGCCTTCGCGGCGGAGCTGTGGGGCCGCCTTGCAGGAGGACTTTCTGCTGACGTTCTGTTCCTCCCGCTCCCTTGTTATTGCAGTGTGGGAGACGGGGGGAGCCTGGAGGGGTGACGTGCGGCGCTGCACCACCCTCCTTCAACCCCCACCCCACCCCACCCTCCACTCCAGACAGGAGAAGCATTGCTGCTGTCGCCTCTGTTTTCTCATTGTTTATCTTCCCCATTCTTCTTCACTTTCTTTGTCCTGGAGAAAAGACACCCTGTTCTTCCTTCCCTCTCCTCCATCTTTCCCACAGGCCTATTTCAGATGATGTGTTTTCAGTTTTTTTTCTTTTTTTTTTACCACAGATCCAATCTGCAGCTTTCTCTTTTTCCTATCTGCTACCTCCAAGATTAAAGCGATGCTTTCTTATCTCTTTTGGTTTTCCTTTGTTGTCTGACCCACTTTTGAGGCTGGGATCTTTTTATGTTTGTGATAAGTTGGAGAGCAGTTTATTAATGTACTATTTGGAGCAGTACTTTAAACAGTACTTATTTGCTAAAAAGAAGAAGGAGCTACTTTAACAAAAGCCAGCATGAGGAAAGCAAGATACCAGTTTTAGGAGCCGTTGTAAGTGTGATAATAATCCTTTACGTTGTCATAACGACCTCAGTTCTGCATTTTGTGGCACATCCTCTCAGGTCTCTGGCTTGACGAAGCTTCAACCTGCCAATTATCTCTCTTAAAGCAGGGGTGTCCAAAGTGTGGCCCGGGGGCCATTTGTGGCCTCCTGAGATGATTTTGTTCGGCCCCTGGCCACAAGTCAAGAGTGGTAAAAAAAAAATCTGAACAATAGATGACCCCCAAAAATGTGGAAATTGTCCGTTTTTCTTTTAATAAGGCAACAGTCTGAAGCCCTTCTTTAATGATATGCAGATTAAAAATTAGTTTATTGTTGAGAAGGTAAAAGAAAACTAAACAAGCAAAACAAAAATCACACTCAGCTCATTTTTCATTTAATGAATTTTGTGGCCTGCCAGTAGTTTAAATTTGCCAATTTTTGGCCCCTGGACACCACCGTCTTAAAGGTTACAATACGAGAAAGCCATTAAAATATATTCTTTCAAACATGTTTAGGTCTGAGCTTTGGCTAGGCCATTCCAAAATGAAAATGTTTTGATCAGAACCATCCATTGCAGCTGTGGCTTGTTTTGGAGTCGTCGTTCTTTTGGAAGACGAATTTCTGATGAAGTCTAAGCAAATAAGCCGACAATGTAAAACAATTGCTAGAGCGATTTGGACGCGTGTCCTCGACGCGCCTCCTCTCCGACTTTGAGTGTAAGCCAGACACACCTGACGCTGGAAACGTTAGGTGTAGAGCAAAATGCCAAGAATCTGCATTCAAAGTGCACACGCATCAAACTTGAAGACGCGTTTTTGACGCGCATAAAGCTTTTGAATGTTGTGCAAACTTTAGGTAAATCTTTAAAAATCATATCCGATTAAGTATTGCCTTCGATAAATGTAATGGTGTATAAATGTTTCATCTTGCCGATCTTATACGGTCTGTGTTGTTTTTTGTTGTTGTTCTCCTGTCTGTCCTACAGAATCTCTGTGCATCCCGAGATTTGACCCCGGACTGAGCCTTATTGGACCAATAAACCCCATGATGGGAGGCATCGGCCTGGTCCCACCTCCACCCATTCCCCCCGACGTGCCTGTCATTAAGGAGATTATCCACTGCAAGAGCTGCACTCTCTTCCCTCAGAACCCCAGTAAGAACCCGTCAGCCCGTGCTCTGGAGGATGTTCGTTTCTTAAAAAGGAAATTCAAAGCAGATTAACCCAATGCAGGAATAACCACCAGAATATCGATAGACGTATCAAGTACAGCCTAAATATTGTCTCATAAGTTGCAGATTTGTCCCAGTTTAGAAAACGATTAGACTGCGGCGTAATGATGCCTATGCTGGTGGCTTCAGATCTGCCCCCTCCGTCGACGCGGGAGCGCCCCCCCGGCTGTAAGACGGTGTTTGTGGGAGGCCTGCCTGAGAACGCCACGGAGGACATCATCAGGGAGGTGTTCGACCAGTGTGGGGAGATCATCGCCATCCGCAAGAGCAAGAAGAACTTCTGCCACATCCGTTTCAGCGAGGAGTTCATGATTGACAAGGCCATATATCTGTCAGGTGAAAGGCAAAAGGCTCATATTTTATATTTTCATTTTATTAATGGGACTAAATAAACCAATGTTGTACTGACATAAGGGGGTTTGGGGACAAATTCAGCATTACTTATAGCTATTTGTGATATTTTGATGTCTGCTGACTCCGGAGCATCCACTGTAATATTACTTCTGACTCTGTTGATCATCGGCGGTATCTCTAACTGGGTTAGGGACGTAGTCAGTTTATCAAATGTGGCTCTAGAGTGGCATAACTTGTGTTTTTCTGGCAGAAAACTTGCGGTAAGGCAGATCATGTCAGATTCCAAGAGCCTACCATGCGGCGGACTCAACCTTTCATGAGCGTTAACCGCGCTCCATTGTTTCTCGGACAGGATATCGGATGCGTATCGGCTCCAGCACGGACAAGAAGGACTCCGGGAGGATCCACGTGGACTTCGCTCAGGCCAGGGACGACCTGTACGAGTGGGAGTGCAAGCAGCGCCTGTTGGCCAGAGAGGAAAGGCACCGGCGAAAAATTCACGAAGACTGCCTGCGTCCGCCGTCTCCTCCTCCCATCGTGCACTACTCTGAGCATGAGGCGGCGCTGCTGGCTGAGAAACTAAAAGGTGGGTCACGCTAAGAGGAACGGGCCCAGTAACGCTAGATTCACAGCTAAACGTCATCCTGCTGGGTGTTAAAAGCCGAGGCAGTTCATTTTACTTTCAGGGATACGGAAACGTCGTCACTGCTTCAGCAGCAATGAAATCTGGAGGCGTTATGGACACAGTGACATTTTAGTTCAGAATCACCTAAAGCTCCTTAAAGATGACGCACAGGTTTACGTGTTTGTGTTGCATAATCTGCTGCTCAGACCACCTGCTGGGTGTAATACCAAATGTAGATGAGTCTTTTAAGAGGCTGAACAATTATCGATCTTTGACCCGTTTGTGGAAAATGTAAGAGCGCCGTTACAAACAAGGGTGTTTGTGTAAAGATAAATCAGGTTAATCTGCTTGTTAAATCATGTGAATTCCACAAAAATGACAGGTTACCATCAAGTCAAGGGAAAGTAACTGGATTATATATATGTGTGTTTTAGATGTGGGAGAATAAAAATCTGACCTCATCAGCCTGATTGCAGGGTTTCCAAACATTGTTTATTTCATAGGTTCACCATTTTTCAGACTCTTCCAGATTTTTTTTTCCCTTCCTCTGCACTTTGTGCGCTGTTCTTGACATTTGAGTCCTCAATATTCATCATGAACTGCTTACGTTGGGCTCTCATCTGTAGGGTCGACAAATCGTGGCAGATCCAGTGCCAAAACGTGTTTCCAATTTTCAGAGTGTGGTATAGGGCCTTTTCCTTGCTTTTTTCCTCCCTCACATCTGGTTTCACTTAGAATAAATTCATCTCAAAATCTGTAAGGCTTGTACCTGTCAAACGAGAATTGAGGTGTTCAAGAATAAATCGATTCCTTAAAGGAAAGTTTGTAAATCAATTTTACCCGTATTTTGTTTGGGGGTAGGGGAAAGCTTTTTAACTGGAAATGACAGATTTTCTGTGTAAAGCTAAGCTTATTTTGCAAGTATGTCAAAAAAATCAAAACCTTGATGTTGAAGAAAGCAAAACTAGATGGACGTGGGACAAAATGACCACCATGTAGGTCTGAATTGGGAGTACGAATAGATGAAGGGGTCGCTTCTCTTGTTTCCTCTTTCCCCTCCGTCCTTCTAAATGTTTCACCTGCTTCCGCCGCACAACGGGAGACTACATAAGAAACAGCGTGGGAGTGAGCTGAATGAGGAGTGGAGTGAGAAGCCGAGGATGAGCGATTGTTTGTGGGGGCGTGTGAAGGTCACCGCTCCTCCTCCGTCATGTATCCTCCGCTCGGCCGGGGCGGGAGTCTATCTTTCCCTGGAACGAGAGCGGCTACGTATCTGCAGGGAGGAGACTTCTTCTCCTCTCTGGGTTCCTGGAAAACAGGCGGGCTAGAACCAGTTAGGTAATTTAGTGTAATTCAATCTCATTGAAAACCAATCCACTACCTATTTCTCCTTAAACATGTGGCGAACCCTTTGGAGGCCTTCAGTGCTCGACGCGGCCGTCGCGGGTTCGACTCCCGGACCCGACGATATTTGCCGCCTGTCTTCCCCCTCTTCTTCCCTGTTTCCTGTCAGCCTACTATCATATAAGGGACACTAGAGCCCACAAAAGACCCCCTGGAGGGGTAAAAAAAAAGAAAAACATGTGGCGAACCCAGCATTCTGTACCACCCTGTGTTGTTGTTTGACGCGATAATAAATCTAGCCACAGCAGGATAATTTACGGACTAACATGTGTGGTCTCTATTACATGAGCAACTCTTCTGTAGTAAGCCTCTCTGCATCTACCATATTTTACCATACCCAAGCACACATTAGCACACTAGCTTCTGAGCTTCCACGTGACACAGCAGCCCTCCCACACTCAGCTCCTTCAGACTAGCCAGCAGCAATTAGCAAACACCTCATCACAACACATCAGCAGAGCTCATTACAGGAGCCACTTCTCAGTGCAACCCTGGTAAAAACATTGTTAGAGGGTTAATAGACGAGCCATGTTGTGATGACTTCCTGTAGGCAGAGTTTGTCTTTGGCTTTTCTGTGACAAAGAGTTTTGTCAACACTGATTGCCCACATCATTTTGAATTTATAGCATTGCAATAATTACTAGACAAACAGTAATTCACATTTTTACACATTTTTATATCAACCCAATGTGTCTAAATAGATATGAAATAATGGAGAATCTGAAAATACTTTTGAATCTCCTCTGTGTACTGAATACTTTTATACAACAACAACAACAAAAAAAAACAGGAAAATACCGTCGAACACGTGCCAAAGCGTACTGGTCCAGACCGGTTAATGCTCATCCTTTCCAGCAGCATTAAAGGAGAACTCTGCAGTCTGCTTGTTTCTTTTCCCATCCCTGCTATATTTAGCCATGTTGTTCTCTCTACATTCTCCTTTTGTTAAAGCGACAGAGCAAATGCATTGGAGAGTTGGATGGATCATCTATGGCTGACGTACTGAGTGGAGTGCTGGCAGACAATGGGGACGATTCTGCCCCAAGGACTCCCTGCAGAGAGCTGCAGCTATGAAAAACCACCACATGGTTTTGAATGACGCGTCAACCAGGAAACTCAGCAATTTGTTGTAGTCAACGTTGTTATTTTGTGTGGACTGGTCATTGGAGCCTGGGAATGCTCCTGTTGTTGGTGTTCCCAAATGACCAGCCTTAAAACTCACTGAAGGAATAAACACCAGCCAGTCTGAGGGGGAAAAGAATAACTTAAATCAAAAGAACAAACCAAGCCAGCGACGCACGATTCAACTGAGAAAGTATTCGCCCAGCCGTTCAGTCAGACGACGCTCAAACACAGAGTTACCATGGCGTTCTTAAAGAGGCAGCAGAGCATCGATAGGGTGGAGTGTAGATTGCAGCTGAGCTGAACTGAATAACATTATCTTAATATATAATATATAATCATTATATTATATCCTTATATTTTATGATAATGATTGAAAAACAGATTTGAATTTATGAAACAATTATTAAAATTATAATAAAAAAAATGTATGAATAAAATGTTTTGATACATTTTTCTTAATTTTGGTAGTTTTCCATTTTTCCCACCACCACTCTGAAAAGCACGGTGTTAAAGGACAAGCAATTTAATAAGGCTGACACGTGGCTAATAAAATTTAAAAAAAGAAGTTTTATCCTCAAATTGAACGCTGTAATTCAGAAGCAATAAATCGAGCTACAAACGTTTGATATAAAACTGAAATACTACCAATCATAACAGCAAAATTAAAGATAAGATTTCCCTTGTTTTCTCCTCCAGGTTGGTGCTTCGGTTTTATTCCCATATCTTCTGAGAAGTAGCAGCCCGCTGCTTTGATTTGTTAATATTTGCTTCTCCGTAATCTGAGCCCATGTGCATTTTTTTCCCCTCTCCTCCCGTCCTGTAATACCTAAATAAACAAGCATGTTTTCTCTCTCAATAACCCTTTTCAATTCATTCTTCCCGTCAGACAGCAGGGGAAATAAATTTCCATTCTCCCCGCGCTCGTCCCCCGTTCAGCTGCGTCTCATTGTTGCGCGCTGTAATGTGACTGTAATCTGCTGCTGGGAATGAATGGGCCTTTATCAGAGCCGGTGGAAAGTGTCTTCTTACAGGTTGTGTTGCGCTGGGTATTGAGCTCATTAAGCGCCGTCTAATTCACTCTGTTCTGGTCTTCAGCCGCTCTGTGGCATCCTTCAATTATTATTCAAATGGCGAGGAAGAAAGCCGAAGTCGGAGGCCTGCGGAGACTCGGCTCTCTGCAGCTGAGGCTGATTGTGGGTTAGGAAGTTGAAAAATCACCAAAATGACTTTTGGTGAGCGGCGGCGGCGGCGGTTCATAGAGCAATGAGCAGTGAGGGGCTGCAGAGAGGGATTTTATCAATCACTTCCTGAGGTTGTGTTTGTTTAGCCAGGCTGAGAGTTAAACCTCCGATGAATTTTAAGGAAAAACTCAACATTTCATTGTTAAGAGCTGAGTCACAATTTAACAAAGTTGTTATGAATGAGCATAAAACATGACGGGAAGTCATGCATCCTGAATGTGACAGAACAATTCTAACCTCGCTCGAAGGATGATGCTTTTTAGTACTTTATCGCGTGAACAAACTACGAAGTGCGGCTTTGATCGTGTTTCTTATTTAATGGAAACATCACATTTGTGAAATTGTGTTGCTTCAAAATTTGCAGACAATCAACAAAACGGGATAATGGGAACCAATAAATGGTCACCTAAGAGGGATTCGTTTTAAAAAAATCAGGAGTCACTGGAATAACAAAAGGGAGCAAAAAAAAAGTAAAAAATCAATCCAAACCCCACAGTGGTCAACTTTCTAGATCCGGTCGAACTGTTCTTCACTGTTTCCACAGACGACAACAAGTTCAGCGAGGCCACGGCGGTGCTCTTCACCTGGATCGACCGCGGCGAGGTCAACCGCCGGACCGCCAACCACTTCTACTCCATGGTCCAGTCGGCGAACAGCCACGTTCGCCGGCTGATGAGCGAGAAGGCTCTCCACGAGGAGGAGATGGAGCGAGCCAAGGAGATCTTTAAGAACGCCCTGATGGCCATATTGACACAATGTAAGTGGGCTTTTTAAATGCAGTGCAGTCACGGTGAGAGAACCTTTTCAGGCTGATGGTTGAATACTGTGAGGTAAAGCAGCGGCGAGCCGTGCAGTCATTAAGGTAAGCCAGACGGATGACTTCCTCTCGTTGACGAGAGCAAGAAACACGATCCAGGAGGGATTCACTTTCATCTGAGTTGTGAGGCGATTAGGATTTGTAAGAACTTTCAACACAGTAATATTTTGTTGTTGGCTTCCTGTTATTAAATCCGTAGTGAAACTCCGGTCATCTCATCCCCATTCCCTACTAGTGCAGTGGAGTTGTTCTCTGCTGCAGGGCGTGGTGCCGCAACAGATTACGGAGGTGCACACCATAAAGACATTTATAGCACCTCGGCTTTGGAGCCCGTTCTCGATTTGATTCATTTACTCCGCGAGCATCTCAGCCCTGTCTCCATGACAACGCTCTTTCATCCGTCTCCCCATCAGCCACGGCATCCGGAGCTCACCGTGCTGCGGCGATGAGGGTCAGTCGCGCAGGAGTTTCAGAGGCAACGTCATGACCTTTCCACGCCCGGGCAGCGGAAAAGTCCAGAACACGGAGCCGCCGGGGACAGGCTGTTTTCTGCTGTCATAGATTATCCAGCAAAAGCAAGTTCAACATCTTTTAGTCATCATCAGCTCAAAGTCCTGATTTCACAATCTTTACAGAGCTTGAGTTTTTACTTCCATCATTTGGCAAAACTCAAAAGTTCAGCGACTGAGTGTGTTCTGAGCTTAAAGGAAAAACACATCACTGACAGCTAGTTCTGTTAGATTTAGCTACATAAATGTGTATATATAAATACACAAGGCAGTACTAAACTGTAAAAAGAGACCCCAAGAATTTCCTTTGAGCATCTATCTGTGAAGCTGATGTCACAGATGGATCGATGACGATGATGTTGATTTTCTGCACTGTTACTATTGTAGTCTGTAGTTTCAGCGATGGCAGCGGAGGAAGTGAACGAAGCCGTTCATGTTGGCCAGGCTTCCTAGTATTTAGTTAACAGTAACAGCCGCCTCGTTCAGCTCGGCTCTTCTCTCTTCGCCGTGGAAACTGTTTACCGCAGGCAATTTCCGGTAAGCTGTATACCGTTGAACTGATCCATTACATACATCTCGTTCGTTAGCGATTGGGTAAAATGTAAAGCTGCAACGCAGTCCACGCCTCCAAGAAGCAATCATTTCTCGGAAGCAGAGAGCCCACCATAGCCCAGACCCTCTGAACGACGATGTTTGCCTTAGACTGTAGACTGTTTTGATTGATCAAATATTACATCCTGAACAGTAACCAAGGCAGATACTTGGAATGAAAAAGAGTGTGTCATCAGTTTGCTTTCCGTGTTCCTGTGTTTGAATGGTGGGTGAAAGAAAGCACAAAGGGGTAAGTACAGTGCTGTCAAAGTTTGGTTGTTTTTTAAATGTTTTTTTAAATTTTTCTTTTTTACTGTCTTTGTGTAGATTCACATAAGAGATAACATTCATTACGCTCTTTGAAATGTCTTGATTTTTTAAAAATATGTTTGCACAGAAATGTTCAGTAACAGCAAATGTGAGAGCAAAACTTTAAAGGCAACATTTTCACACAGAATGAAAGAATGCTGTTACTGTACCTATCTAATGTGAAAGTAACCGGCTTCGTTTGAAGTATCCACTTCGTCTGAGAGGAAATGAAGTTAAAACCACCCTTATAGTTGACATGGTAACTGTGTCTGACAGTCTTGCATTGGAAAATGAGCTGAAACACAGCAAAGGGGGGAGCAGGGCGAATCATTTCCAGGCTAAAACTCACGACGAGAATCCAAACGTTGTCTTTCCATTCTGGGATAAATGTTGCCTTGTCAGTCTTGAAGGAAGTGAGTCTGCTTTTAATGTAAGTACTGAGCACCCACCAGGAGAGAGACTTGTTCATCACATCACACAAATTTACAATTGTTTTATTATTTAATCCCTGTTAAGACAAAACATGATTCACATTCCTCGCTAATTTTGGTCTAAACAGATACGATTAAAAATCAGCAAAAGCATTTTTATTGGCATTAAAGCAACTACTGACCAGTTTTATACATTTTTCCTCTGATATTTTTGCCTTTTTTTTTTTTTTTTTGACAGTGCTGTGACGCTAACCGTTAGCAGCAAACACAAACTGAAGTCAGGACCCAGGTTGGACCACTGCAAAATGGTTACTAGACTTCTTATTTGTTATCGTACAGTTTCACTTCATAAAAACCAAAAAGGGTTAATTAAAGCAGCAATATTCGAAGCGTTGTTTACAGACAAATATCCACCAGAGATTTTTTTTTTTGTCTAGTTCAGGACTTTTTCACATTTCACACTAAAACCAAAGCCTAAAAATACAACCGGGTACAATGTTGTATTTTGTTTCATTCTTTATCTTAATGTATAAAAAGTGCTGATGAAACAAAAACCTGTTTTATACTGACTAAAACTGTTTTTAAAACTCTGTTTTTATGTTTTAATACCCTATCTTGTTTGCACAGGAATGTCTGTAATAAAATAAAATCATGATGAAGGTAGCTGGCTTTTTAAAACACAATTATTCATTTCTTGGAATTTATTTTTTTTCTTTAGCCTCCTCAAGCCTTTGCAATTTGTGAGGAAAACAACCGTCTTAATGAAGAAGAGGATTTCCTCTTAAAGTTTTTCCTCAAACATTATTATCCAGTCTTTCATAGATGAGTCGTTTATGTCAGAATTTATTCCCTCTGGTTTTGGATTCTGTGCAGCTGGAAGGAGTTTTGCTCTTAATCTTTCTTTTTGCTTTTTTACAAATGTGAAAAAAAGAAAAGAAGTAAAAACACTGTTTAGTGTCTTAAAAGTTGACATTACTCCCAAATCCCAGAGGAATAGAAAAGGAGGCTTAAAAAAGTTCAAACCATGTCTCACTTACACTGTAATGGGCAAATGTCATTTCTCTGACTCCAACATCCGTCCGCCCAGCTTCCTAAACAGCAAGGCAGAGATTTAAAGAGGAGGGGGAAAAGCAAACACTCATAGTAGTAATCCAGGACGTGTTTCTGTAAAATATTTTCTCTTCAGTCTGGAAATTGAGCTGTTAGCGGGTCATGACAGCCGTGAGACTGTCACAGCAACAGTCTTCAGTCAGAGGCCTCTAAAGATTTGTTGCGAGACTGACTTCTATTAGAAAGCCTTCATCGCCTCTCCCAAAGTGACTCTTTGAAGATACTCAGATGAAATGTCTTACAACATTTAGCTTCCCTTAGGTGTAAATAAAGTATTTTTTAAATTATTATTTTGGTCCTAAACCTCCATAAAACAATTCTGAACATTTGTACACAATGAAAGAACACAACAAAATTTCAAAGTTCAAAGCATTAGCATATATTCTGCTGATTATTCCTGCTGACATCCTTGTAACCAACTTATCTGTCTGATATCCAGTTTGATTAAAAAAAAAAAAAACATTTTGTTTGGGTTAAAAACACAAATAAAATTCTGAGGTCTTATCTCTCTGAGCCAGAGTGTCTAAATCCAGTAAAACACAGACGCGTTTTTAGGGAATCCTGGTAAGATAAACCAGACTATTGGGAAATTGGCATTTATTTTACGTGAATTATTTCTGAGTAGTCAGAAAAGTCACAAGCTGCATTACCATTGACTGTAAAATTACACAAATCAGAATTACAAAAATAAATTTGCTTAATGTATCTTAAAACAAAACAAACAATAAAAAGGCTTTTGCGCTAGAATGACGAGGATTTTTCGGCCATATCGAAATTAATGTATTTTGCAAAAAATGCGATGGAAACACTTTTTTCGTGTCCTGTGAGTCACTTGATCAACAAGTGGATGTTACCACTGGTGGAAATGACAAAGAAGATGACAGGAAGTGGTAGGGCGATGATGGGGCGGCATGCTTTTGAACTACTTAAGGCATGAACAGACTTACTCACGTGTGATTTATAATTGTTCTTAACAAATGGAAACATGGCAATTTTTTTAAAAATTCAAGCTTCTCGAAAAAAATGATTTTTGAGCTAAGCTGACGTGGTTTTTCAACCTTATCAAAATTAATGTAATTCGCAAAATCCTCGATGGAAACACTTTTTTCACGCCCCACGAGTCACGTGATCAACAACTGAATGTTGGAAGCAACAAAGAAGACGATAGGAAGTAGAAAGAGAATCTTTTTTGGTGTTTAATGACTTATTACATCATTCACGTATGATTTTAATTGCATTTTCTATTTTAATGGAAAAACTACAAATGCAAAATTGTGTTTTTCTGACTTTAGCGGTAAAATCATCAAAATTTCGAGTAGACTCGTAACAGAAACGCAGCTACAGAGATTGTGGTTCAGAATTGGGATTTATTGGCCTCTCTTTTGATCACTCAGACTCCTGTAAACAAGTAGCATACTGACCACTCATAACTACTCAACACAGCCCCGCTTTGGAGAGCAGTTGTCATTGTTTCTCTGCTAATTGACTTGAAATGAACCACAGATTATGAGGAAGGGCTAAACCCAGCATGGTGAGTGTGTGTTCATGGTCTCTCCTCTGTTTGGGTGCAGGAGCCTCTAGTCAGAGCTGCAGTGCTACCTAAACGGCTTATTTTGTCTTGACTCCCTCCTCCTCCTCCCCCCGTTCCTCTTCCCTGTTCACCTCGAAGTCGAGCAGATCACCGCCATTTTCACGGCCGCCACCAGGCAAAAGGCATGGGACCATTTCTCAAAAGCGCAGCGCAAGAACATAGACATTTGGCGCAAGCAGTGTGAGGTTGGTACGCCTTCTTTCTGTTTTCTCCTCCCAAAACCCCGCAGGCCCGCCGCTTTCTTCTCCGCTGTCACCTACGAGTCCCCCGGGGAGAGCGCTGACAGACAGGGGCCCCCGTCTGATCTGTCAGAGTCGGCGGCCCCCGTTGTTGCTTTACCGGATGTTTTCCCTCGCGCAGACAGACACACACACAGACAGAAAGGTAGCTGCCTGTGATCCCGGGCCTCTCCTCCTACCAGCTGGGGAACTGCAAACCATCTGACGTCTCTTGGAAAGTGTGAGCCGCTGCCATGGCAACAGTGATTTCCAGGATTAGGTCTCTGATCAATTATTCATCCAGAATTAAATCAAGATAACGAGCATGAACACGAGGAGCCGGCGTGTAAGGGGGGGTGGGGGGACGGTTCCAGCGCAGTCTGCACTTGAGAGCTGCCTCTGGGTGCAGACGGATGTCGCCGCCTGGGCTGGGCACGGTGGTGGCTTCATGCTGCGGTGGTGACGAGGGCTGAAACTATCAATTAGGATGAGTTGATTATTAAAATGATGGCCAACTAATTGAGCAATTGATTAATCGTTAGCTGGTCTGTATGAACTGGGAAAAAAAAGTCCATTTGCTGAAAGAACAACAGCCGGAGCAGTAATTAAGCCAAAACTGTTCAAAGAATAAAAACATTTTGCATCCGACTTAAAAAGCCCCTTTGCCTGTAAAAATGTTAGACCCAAATCTCCTCAAGTGGAAGTTTTAGCTTCACCTGGTTCAAATTCTGTAAAAGAAAATCTCCTATTAACGGGACAGTATTGTAGAAAATCAACCTTTTCTAGCTTTACGTCATGTGATAATGTTATTCCCACATTAAAAAAAAACATGCCTGGAGTGTTGCCTTGATTTTTCAATGCATGTTTGGGAAATGCTTTAATCTCCATGGCAACCATTCAGCTGCTCAAAACGCCGGGCTGGACTTAACTACGCTTTCGAGGACCAAGCTCCTCCACTGAGCTGCAGTTTCCAAGCTTCTGAGCTCCTGCCTCACAGAGCAGAGAGGTCCTCGCCCACTCGGCTCCTTCAGACTAGCCAGCAGCAATTAGCAAACACCTGGTGGAGCTGAGCATCTGCTGAGCTCATTATAGGAGCTACTTTTTAGTGAAACACTGGTAAAAATGGTAAAAAAAAAAAAAAAAAGGGTCGATAAAGGAGCCATGTTGTTTTCTTCCTGAAGGCAGAGTTTCAGAAAGAGCAGGAGTTTCTTAAAGAGACAGAGGCCCAATTTCAAGGCGTCAAAATACAAAGTCAAATTTCTTTGAAGTCATATTTGATATGTATATATCATTTTTATAACAACCAAAGCATTTTCTGTTCATAGTTATCTACAGACAGTTTAATCGACTTGCTGGTTTAAATAATGCCTCATGGTGAAAACCTGACCTGGAAACAGTTCAAATATGAAAGATTCTCCTTCATTGGCTTTTGGATAGGCATTGAACTTTTTCACATTAATTTCAAGCAACTAATACCAACACTGACGACACCGATGGGATTTTGTAACGTCTGTCGCCATGGTGAGGACCACAGCAACATCCATTTTCAAATCAACTCTACCAGCTTCTCTGTTCCTGCAAGAAAAATATATTTTTTAAAAACGTCCCACCCCACAGCATGATGGTGCCATGGCCATGTTGGGTTTTTTAAATCCAGCTGGTGCGTTCAGAGTGATGTGCAGCTGAAGTTATGCTGAGATTAAATTGAATATCAAACTCCTAACTGGGGGACTTTTAAAGGCAGCTGGTTGCAATGAATTGTAGTTAAAGATAGGATACTTTTTTTTTATTAAAGTGCCACATTTTCAGATTTTCTTTTTTTTTAATGCCAAATTACACACTGCTTTATGATTTAACGGCATGTGGAAAAAGAGAGAGGTTTCACTCTTCATCTGTAGAAAGAAAAGTTTTTGTTTCCTGTGAGAAGTCAGGCTAAAACAGGCGACTTTCGAAGAGCTGATAAGTCACCGGCCAGGTGGGGGTTTCATGTTTTCACTTCTCTGCTCTCCACTTGTACCTCACACAGGCATGTGCATGACTGATTGAAGTCCACAAACTCTTTGTTCCTGGAAATCTGAATTGTAACATTGCCACAACCAAGTTATTGTTTAGTTTCGTAAAGTGCCCGCCATGTAAGCTGTGTATATATGTATATATATGTGCGTGTGTGTGTGTGTGTATGCTGTGATGTTTCAGGAGCTGAGAAATGCTCACAGCGAGGAGATCATGGGCATCAGACGAGAAGAAGAGATGGAGATGTCGGATGACGATTTGGATGATATTCCCAACAAGAGGATGCGCATGGAAGAAAATGGTTTGATGAACCGTTATGTCATTAAAGGGGCAGTATTATAAGTTTTTCCACCATATACTGCTATAGCACAATCAAGTAACTATGTTACCTTAAGTGTTATGAAAATATTCTACATATCAAATTTAACACTGAAAAAATTTGTCGTCTTGAAATTGGGCTTCTGACTCTTTAAGAAGCTTCTGCTCTTTCTGAAACTCCGCCTTCAGGAAGTCATCACAGCATGTCTCCTCTATGAAACCTTTTAACGTTTTTACCAGCGTTTCACTGAGGAGTAGCTCCTGTAACGAGCTCAGCAGAAACACAGCTCAACCAGGTGTGTGCTAATTGCTGCTGGCTAGTCTGAAGGAGCAATTTTTGAAGTACCTTGTAAGCTTTTCGTAGGGGAGGGGTGCTCTGTGAGGCAGGAGTTCAGATGCTTGAAAACTTGAAACTGAGCCGTCGCCTCAAAGCCAGAGCTCGGTCCACACAGGTGTTTTGCACAGCTGAATGGTTGCCGTGGAGATTAAAGGATTTCTCAAACATGCTTGAGAGAATCAAGGCAACACTCCAGGCATGTTTCTGACAAGGGAAAACATCATAACATGACATAAATCTAAAAAATAAAATAAAAAAGTCGACTTTACACAATACTGCCCCTTTAAAAAAATAGTTCCAATTGCAAAAAAAATAAATAAATAAACTTCCTAACTGATGTCACGTTGCCTCCTGCAGGTGTGTGTGATCAGACCCAGGCCTCCCTGAAGGAGGAGAACGACTCGCTGCGCTGGCAGCTGGACGTCTACCGGAACGAAGTGGAGCTGCTGAAGAAGGAGCAGGGCAGAGTGGGCCGGCCGGACGACGACCACGCTCACACACAGCCACACACACACGCTCACCCCGCCGAGGCTCAGATCCAGCTGCTGCAGCAGAGCATGCACAACATGCAGCAGGTAGGGGCTGCCATCTTGGATTGATCTGATTTACTCTGGAATCGGTGTTCACATCTGTAGCAGGGTGATACTTCAGTTCCATCTGGCCTCCTTCACTTTGAGTGAGAACAGGTTTTTCAGGTTAGCAGCTGAAAGTGTAACAAGCGTTGCAGTTTTGATCCCCAATCGAACCGAGTCATCCTTAATCTGCTGCTGTGAGGTTGTTTGAAAAGTCATATAAACAGGCGGCTAAATTTACACACACATACAGACACAAATTCTGGTTTCTCCCATAATCCCCCACTCCTTTGAATCCACAGCTCAGAAAGCTTTGTTAGTTCACATCACTTGTTTGGCACGAGCCCGCCTGATCCGACTCGACTTCCTGTCCGTCTCAATCTGAAGTGACAGGGCTGAAGGGACGACCACCAGCGCACGCACACACACACACGCACACACACACGGTCACTCTGCTGTCACGTCTTGTTTGTCACCTGCTGCTGTTTTACTTCCCAGGCGGCAAGCCACAGGGAACAAATTAGATTTGTTAAATACAGTTTTCTGTGCCGTCGCTTTAACGCTTTAACGTCGCTTTAACTTGCAAAAGTATTCATACTTCATAAACGTTTCACATTTTTATGTGAAAAATTGTGCATTATTGTGAAGTGGAGGAACACATGTTTTTTTTTTTCCTGGCAGATAAATGAAGGTTTTTGCTCCGTACCTCCAACAGCTTTACAGTTTTTTGGAAATATTTATTTTCAAAGTCGTTCAACCTCAATCAGATTAGATGGAGTGTCTAAATCTTGGTATAGATTTTAAATTTAATAGCGTTTTCACTCCACACCCTCTAGTCAACTTCCCGCAGCATGATACTACCACCACCATGTTTCACCAGGTGATTGATTTGTCGAAGTTGATGCGCAGAGTTTTGCTTATTTTTAAAATTTTTTTAGTTTTCATTTTCTTTCACACAGTGACTTGGATTTGGGGTAAAAACCGCAATTTTGTTTTTGTTTTAACATTTTTGGGCAGTTTAAGTTCATTTTAAATTTGGAGACTTTTTAGCTTTCTGTTTATTCCTGCAATATTATAATTGAATTCCCCCCAAAGGATAACACCAAAAGTGCTTCTAATGTGTTTTAAGTTCCGATTTTGTCACTAGGTTGGAATCCGTTTGCTTGTTTTATTTGCAGCATCTGGACCACGTTCTACGGAAGCTCTGAGAGGCAAATAAAGACTTTATTTTTATATGGCATGCCTATGCTCTAAGTCGGAAATTTTCTTTTTCACAACTTTGGAAGCCATCTGCATGGTTAAAACTTTTTTTTGAAATATTTGCCTGCTGAATTTTTTTCCCTGAAAGTGAAGCAAAAATACATATACTGTACATAAATTTGGTCAAATTTTGTGCCTCACTAAAACAGGGGGAAAACACTGATAGAGATCAAATATATTAAATATTTGACTGTACTCTGCTTTTTTGTATTTACAGTTGTTAGGAAAATTATCCTCCTGTTCAAGTTATGTTTTCATATTATTCTTTTCATATTATTCTTTTTATATTATTACTCTCATATTATTCTTCTTTTTATATTTACTTAACTTCTCTTTCTTTTGTAGTATAGTATATTATTAACTTTGTTTAGGATGTTTGCTTGGAAGCTAAAAACGTTAAACATTCATGTGTTATTAGTTCCATATGTAACTGATTAGTTGTGGTCAGTCACATGCCCTTGTAAGGGCATGTCCATAGGAGGCTCCAGAATGTAAAGACGGTTGGTCAATTCTCTGTGTGACTGTGTGAAGAAGCCCAACCTCCTTTTTCTATACAATAAAGAGAAATGCAAAGAAAGAACTGGCAGAATTGAGTCCAGACAGTGTTTGACAGCGATTCGTCGCGTCTGTTCTCAATTCTCCTATTCTGCAGAAAAGAAATTAAAAGAAACCTAATCTCTGTCTCTGGCTGATTCTTTGCAGGTTATGACAAATAAACCTATCAACAGTGAGAAAATAAAATAAAAAATTGGTCAGATTTAGAAAATAGGCCTTTCAAAAAGCATATTTCCCCCCCACACCCCTCAGGGCTTCCGTAGTGGATATAGATGCATTTCTTGCTTTTAGACTGTTTTAAACTTGAATCCTTTCTTGACGCCAAGCGCGTATCTTGTTTTTTTTTTCTTTCAGGAACTCCTGAGCCTACAGGAGAAGCTTTCGAGTAAAGAGACGGAGCTGGAGCAGGCGAGAGAGGAGCATCACTACCTGGAGATGGAGGTGCTGTCCCTCAGAGAGAAGGTGTGTGCTCATTGTCACACTGCCTCTGGATAACAAAGATCACCCAGACAGTGTGATCAAAATGGGCAACTTGAATTTAAGGCCACTGTTTTAATAAAGATAAGGTTGCAATAAGTCCACTTGAAAAGTTACCTTTAAGGCACACAGGCCCGCTACAGATGAGGCTTGAGACAATCTCACCCAATTCAATAATTTTATTTATTGCACAATTGTTTTCAGTTTAGTCAAAAAAAATATACTAATTTAAAACCACTCACATTAAAAAACAGTTATGGCTCACTCAGATGAAATCAGGGTAGTGACCTAAAAAAAGAAACACCGGGGCGTTCTGTGGTGGCGTAGGGGTTAGCGCAACCCACGTTTGGAGGCCTTGAGTCCTCGACGCGGCCGTTGTGGGTTCGATTCCCGGACCTGGTGACATTTGCCGCATGTCTTCCCCCTTTCCCGTCAGCCTACTTTCATATAAGGGACACTAGAGCCCACAAAAGACCCCCTGGAGGGGAGAGAAAAAAAAAGAAACACCGCAAACGAATCAGCAAGAATAAAAGAAAATCGTGCACCAAACCAGAAAAGTACCACCACCCGGAAAGTCCACCACCAACACCACGAGCCGGCTGTTCCTGTCAAAATATTCAAATTACATACATTAATTCACAATTATACAGTTCAGTCCACGACAAATAATCAAGCAGTAAATTAAGTAAAGCGCACCATTCGAGCGTGCATAAAGGGAGATGAAGCCTGCCTTACCTAGCGTGCAGCTCCAGCAAACACCGAGGTTCTGATCCGGAAGGAAAACAGCGTGATGTCAACCAGGTGAGGGAGGGTCCTTTATATACAGACAGCCAGCGCCACAACCAATTAGATTCAGTCACTTGTGTGGGGCGTTCATACTGCCACACATGTAAACATGATGCATAATAGACACACAATGAGGAATTTATTGAAGAGCAGAGGATCCAAGTAGCCCCAATCAGGAATTGAACATAGAAATAATCTTGTTCACTTCTTTAAGCTCGCTCAGAATACCTGTTTTATTTTCCTATGAAAGAAAAATAAAACAGCTTCACTCTTAGCTTCAGTTCATGCAAGTTAAAATGTAAATATTTTATTGTTAGAACAATTACCTGTAGGGCTGAAGGGATTTCTCATATCAAGTTGAGCTACTTAGCTTTGCTTAATACTTAGCTTAGCTTGATATGAACTACTAAGCTTAGCTTGAAATGAACTATTTAGCTAAGCTATTTAGCTTGATACGAGCTACTTAGCTTACCTTGATATGAGCTTAGCTTAGCTTGAACTGGACTACTTAGGTTGATACTTAGCTTGATTCGAGCTACTTGGCTTATTTTGATACATAGCTCAGCTTGATATAAGCTACTTAGCTTTGCTTAATATGAATTACTTAGCTTAGCTATTTTGCTTAGCTTGAAATTAGACAATTAGCTTGGCTATTTAGCTTAGCTACTTAGCATAGCTTGAGGAACTTTTGCTAAATATATTGAATATTACTTCTATATATTGTTTTTTAAGTTTATATATAAAAATTAATCAGTATTATTTTGAGTATAATATACTAAATCCTGTTTAATTTTAGCAGCAGCAGGAAATATTGTTGCTGTTCGGTTTCATGTATAAGCAACTATATAAATTTTTAAATATTTTGGTGTAAATACTGCATTACTTTGAAACCATAGAAACAACTATGCTATCATCTGCATAAAGATAAGATGGAATAACTTTTTTCGCCCAGGTTTAAAATGTTTCAGCTGTTCATATTTGCCTCTGCCTTCATTTCTTGTCAACGTGTCATCCGTGGCTTTAGCGAGTCTCAGTCCGTTTGAAATGACAAAAACAGCATCCAGCCCAACGACACAAACCGAACAGCAAGAGTCTGATAAAACCTTGCGCCCTTTGTGGCATCAGCTGCAGTTTCCTCATTCTTTTTTATCCTCCTTGTTACTATGAGTTTCTCAGACGAGACATGGAAACATAAAACACACACAGACAGATTGAGAGAGGGAGAACGATGGGCTTAAAGTGTTGGAGAGATGAAGGATGTTGGAAGGACACGAGCGCTGCCATGGCAACAACAGTCAATTCTAATGAGGGACTCTTTCTGCATTTTCCTGCTGAAAGGTGATTGCTATCACTTTAGATAAAGGATGTGTGGGCTAAAGGCTGGTTAGTAAAACTGTTTTGTTTCTCATATTGGTTTCTCAAAAACAAAAAAAAAACTCTTTTTAGGACTGATTACATCGAAATGTCAATTATTTTTCCCAACCTCAGCGTGTGTAGCTGAACCAGCGTTGTGTTTCTCTTCGTCCGTTGATTCTATCTTAATGCAGATTGATTTTAGTTTTTGCTTGGACTGCAGCTACCGTCTCACTTCGCTAATGCAGTTGAATAAAACATTAAGGCCGATCATTGTTTTAAAATTAAAAAAAAAAAAACAACTCACATGTAGAGGAGTCCGCAGCTGACATAAATAGGGAATTTTGTAAAAAAAAAAGTTTCAGATATGGAGGCCTTTGTCCATAAACTCACTATAAAGACGCCTCTTTTACCAGTTGCTTGGAAGAACGTCATCGTGTTTCGTCTTTGGTTCAGCGTAAATCTGAATGTGAGTAGTGTGGGTTTGCTTTTGCATACAAGCTGTTGAGTGAAAACACATCTCCCTGCTCTTGCCTCTGCTATGCTGCTGTAATGGGAACATCGTCCCGCTCCGCTGACGGACAGCTGCCTGGGCAGAGTTGTAGCAGCTGTCAGTTATTCGTGTTAGCTTGAGGAAACAGACGGATGACCATAAGCTGGAGGGAATGAAGACTATTTCAAATAGATTAAGGGAAACTATATTCCTGTGCAGGTACAACCACATAGAAAAACTATTAGCCATGTTACATGTTTCAGATCACCAAACATATTTTTAGGACAGTTAAAGATAACCAGAGTAAATATAAAGAGGATTTATTAAAGGAGGATGTCATGTATTAAAGGGGGAAAAAAAACCTAATCCAACATGGCTCTATGTAGAAAAATAATCATTTCTTTATTAAATCTTAATTTAATGTGATTAAACAGATTATTTAGAAAATAATGTGTTAGTTAAGACATTTACAAACCACATGAAGGCCTGGTTACTGCCTGACCCGTAGAACCAGAGAAATGTTTACCAAGCTAAACTACCTAGCTAAGCTACATAACTTAGCTTTGCAAACGTTAGCTTGGATTAGTAAAAATCCACTTTTATATGCAGTTTAGGCGACATAACAATGTTAACCAAGCTAGCATTAAACCACTCTTTAACAATTTAACTTGAAGTAAAATAAATTTAAAAAACCCAAAAAGCTCAATTCTTCTTTGAAGCTAAACTGAGGAGAAAATGTGCTTTTCACCTAGCCACTGCTTACATCCTGAAAAAATAACTAGCTATTGACATTAGTTTAAAGGTTTATATGTAAAAGAGAAAAAAAACAACATTAAATGTTGATGTACACTAACAGCTTGGACTAGCTGTTAGCTTAATCCAGCTAGCTTCGACTAGCTGTTAGCTTAATCCAGCTAGCTTGGACCAGCTGTTAGCTTAATCCAGCTAGCGTGGACTAGCTGTTAGCTTACAGCTTGGAGTAGCTGTTAGCTACAGCTGCTAGGAGCAGTGAATGTGAATTTTTACTAAATATAGACATTATGTAGGTGGAATATAGCTGCTGATAGCCCTTTAACATAACCTCCACTCTGAAAAGCCATGCTTCTTGTTGGAGTAATATTGAGAGAAATTTCTAGCGGCAAAAATAAATTTCCAGACTTGATTTTTGCCTTATGTTACTTTGAGATTTCACTGCAGGTTAATTTTGGTTCCAAGCTTTTGATTTTTCAAGATATGCCGGTGTTATTGTCAATATGTTGCTCTTGTGTGGTTTCAAAACATTCACAAGGTCTAAGTAGCTGTTTGAGGCCTTTTATTGTGAGACAAAAGCTAAAGTAAATTCTAATTTTTGACACCCTCAATTGTTTTTGGTATTCTGTTGCTTTAAAACATTGTTGAATTATATTTCTAATAAACTTGCCAGCCTTTATTTTTGTTGCAGCCATCATATGTCGAGCTTTTGACATTTTCTGACTCAAATTTTAGTGGCAGAAACACAGAATAATTATCTCTCGCTGTTGTTATTTTTAAAAAAATTTTCTCCAATTAAATTTCTGTTTTCTGTCTTTTGTGTCTCGGCAGCTGTTGAGTGGAAAAGGTGAATCTGTGGAGGGAACCAATGGAGAGCTTCATGAAAAGGTAAAACCAGAAAAATAATAATTCTGATCAACAGTTAGCTGTTAACATTTCTGCAATAACTGCTGCATGAAAAATGTGTTAAAGTCAGAAGAATTGCAGAAGTTATCTTGAATTAAAGATGTAAAACATCTGGTCCTCCATGTTTGAAAGGAGTGCAGGTATCCTGGCGGACTGTCGGCTCACCCTCTTTAATATCTTGACATATTTCATGGCTTTGCATGAGTTTTCAGAAAGAACCTTCTCCACGAGGTGTGTGAAGCCCGCCTGTGTGTGTGTTTTTACAGAGCGTGAATGGGTGTGTTCCCTCGCTGTACCTCAGCAGAGACAGGAGGAGTGAGTTCATGAGAGGAGGAGTCGCTTCGGAGAAAGAGGCTCTGCTTCTGGGTAAGCCAGTTAGCATTGGCTTAGCTGGGGAGAGGCGATGTTTTTGAAGAAAGCTGAATGCCAATTGTCGACGGCTTGTCAATTTACTGGCAAAAACGTTAAGAAACAGAAACAGTATTTTTGGGGGGTTATATTTTCTGAAAATACAAAGTATAGTAAACACAAAGTATTCATGAGTTGTTAGGGAACAACATTACCCACAAATACTTGAAGTATGAGAATACCTGAGATACTTCTAAAAACACTCATAACTGCGTCTTTAATAGTCCAAACACTAAATATACACTAAAATGCGTTGAAGCGCACTGTGTAAGCCGTCTCAGCTTTACCGCCAGAGCTAACATGCGGCTTTTCTTCAGAAGCTAGTTAGCGATTGAGCTAAACACAGGGCTGTTCTGGGGAAAGATATGCTGCAGCAGAAAAAGAAGATTGAGGCAGAGCTGCTTTGTGTTTTGGGGGCATGGTCAACAGTTTGTGGTTGTAACATGACAAAAAGTAAGAAAAGAAAAGGATAATTGGGGCCTGCCATGCAAAGCAATGGCAGGAACCTATTACTATTGTCGGAGAAAGTGTTTCTTTCTTCTTCTTTATTTTTCTTCCGTAACCGTTAATGCGGCTCGTACCGCTGGGTGCACACCTACAAATGAGGTATCAAAACGTGCAGAAAATTCACGCCATTCCAGCTATTACTTTTGGTGGGATTTGGGCTTAACGTGGCGACATAATTCGCAAAAAACTACGAAAAAAACCCCATTATAAGTCAATGGGAAAAATCCTAGAAATACCCTATTTTTGAGGATTTTCTGTGTCGTCACAATTTCACCTAGAAATGCCATTCAAATTTCATTTTGTAGATACGTCTGTGATCTCTTCGAAAGTGAAGACGGCTCGTCGATACCAGTTACGGTTTGTCCACAATTTGCCTCTAAGCGACCCAAAGTTTCTCATTTTTCCTAAAGTTAGAGTGCGTCTCTGGCTGCTTAGAGTGAGAGATGAAGACAACTTTTTCAGCCCAAATCATTTTTGAAATCGCCATCACGCCTACAAATATCGCACGATTAGTATCACAATCGGTCCTGACATTGATACGCCTGTCTGCTCCGGTAAAATGTTTTCGAAATTTATCTAGACCGTACGGTTTTCTGTCACGGTGCTTCAGAGCAAAGTCATGCGACAGGATTTTCTGAGGCTGTCTGAGGCTCTCTCCCATGTATTTGAATAGAATTTCAGATCTGGGCACAACATTTCTTTCTCTCATCACTGTAAATGCTCTGACTGAGGTACAGATATGAATCTCGGGACTATAGCAGAAGACACATTGAACTGTCATACGCTCGAAACGCTTTTCGAATATGTATTACGGTTCCCGAACACGAAGGATTTGTTTCCAATGCTTTTTTTCAGTAAAACGTGTAGGCTCAAACACACAATTGTGTGTTTGAGCATGTATGACTCACAGCTCACACCTGCTGAGACCATTATTTACCATGGCAACGGAACTCAAGAGGCTATTGGCTGCTGATTTGGACTACAAATACGCATCGCTGTAGTTCTATCTATCCTCAGTTGAAACAGATCAGGACTGAGAACTGGCCTTTAGAACTACCCGCTGCTATGGGCTGTATATAACTGATTTAACTCAGTAACTGTTACACATGGGATTAGTTTGGAACTTTAAAATGGAGCATAATAATAATTTCAAAATAAAAGCCTTGAATATTTTTACATCATGTAATTGCTGTTTTTTACGGTGGCCGACAGGTGCAAATGCGCAGCAAAAGAGAAAACATGCAAACAAAAAAGAAGACACCCCCGAATGAAATGCAGCAAATAAAAAGAGAGACGCAAACACCCCCGAATGAAATGCAGCAAACAAAAAGTGTTGAAAACGGAAGTGCTCCAGACCACTAGGGGGAGTCAAAGAAAATAGTATTCATTTCTATGGGACCAGATGCAAGATTCAGAGAAAGAAATTTGAAAGAAAGTAAAGGTATCTCTCTGAATCTTGCATCTGGAAAGTGTGATTATTGTGAGAAGTCTGAAACAATAGAGCATGTTATTTTAGAGTGTTGTAAGTATGAAGAAGAGAGAAGATGCATGCTGAGAGAGTGTGTAGGTATTAAAGAAAGGTTTAATTTAATAGAATTTTTGAGGAGAGATTTCGGGAGTAGACATATTCAAATAATTATTCGGTATCTTAAAAAAACAAAGCTATTTCATAGGATATGAGTAGAGCAAGTTGGGTGTGAATGTGTAAAGAATATCAAAGAGGGGTATATAAAGCCTGCGACAGACTGGCGACCTGTCCAGGGTGTACCCCGCCTCTCGCCTGGAACGTAGCTGGAGATGGGCACCAGCAACCCTCCCGACCCCATTAGGGACAAAGGGTGAACAGAAAATGGATGGATGGATGGATGGGTATATAAAGCTATAAGCAAGTTGGATAATATAAGCAGGTGTGTATGTGTGGGGGTATGTTTAATCAGGAGTTAATGGAGGGAAAAGGTAGAAAGTGAAAGTTTATAGACCATCTCGAACCACACTCCATACTGGTAAGTGGCGGTAATGCTACTGTAAGTTTGTTGCCAACCGCCAATAAATACCAAGAAGAAGAAGAAGAAGAATCTTGCATCTGGTCCCATAGAAATGAATACTATTTTCTTTGACTCCCCCTAGTGGTCTGGAGCACTTCCGTTTTCAACACTTTTTGTTTGCTGCATTTCATTCGGGGGTGTTTGCGTCTCTCTTTTTATTTGCTGCATTTCATTCGGGGGTGTTTGCGTCTCTCTTTTTATTTGCTGCATTTCATTCGGGGGTGTCTTCTTTTTTGTTTGCATGTTTTCTCTTTTGCTGCGCATTTGCACCTGTCGGCCACCGTAGTTTTTGGCTTTATGTGACTTTTTTATCCAAAGCACTGTTACACATGGGATTAGTTTGGGCCTCTGAAATGAAGCATACTGAAAATTTCAAAATAAAAGCCTTGAATATTTTTACATCAGCTAATTGCTTTTTTTGGCGGTATGTGACTTTTTCATCCAAAGCACTGTTACACATGGGATTAGTTTGGAACTTTAAAATTAAGCATATTGAAAATTTCAAAATAAAAGCCCTCAATATTTTTACATCATGTAATTGCTCTTTTTGGCTTTATTTGACGTTTTCATCCAAAGCACTGTTACACATGGGATTAGTTTGGCCCTTTGAAATGAAGCTTAACAAAAATTTCAAAATAAAAGCCTTGAATATTTTTACATCATGTAATTGCTGTTTTTGGCTTTATTTGACTTTTTCATCCAAAGCACTGTTACACATGGTATTAGTTTGGCCCTTTGAAATGAAGCTTAACAAAAATTTCAAAATAAAAGCCTTGAATATTTTTACATCATGTAATTGCTCTTTTTGGCTTTATTTGACTTTTTCATCCAAAGCACTGTTACACATGGTATTAGTTTGGCCCTTTGAAATGAAGCATACTGAAAATTTCAAAATAAAAGCCTTGAATATTTTACATGACGTAATTGCTCTTTTTGGCCGTATATGACTTTTTCATCCAAAGCAATGTTACACATGGGATTAGTTCGGAACTTTAAAATGGAGCGTAATAATAATTTCAAAATAAAAGCCTTGAATATTTTTACATCAGGTAATTGCTGTTTTTGGCTTTATGTGACTTTTTCATCCAAAGCACTGTTACACATGGGATTAGTTCGGAACTTTAAAATGGAGCATAATAATAATTTCAAAATAAAAGCCTTGAATATTTTTACATCAGGTAATTGCTGTTTTTGGCTTTATGTGACTTTTTCATCCAAAGCACTGTTACAGGTGGTATTAGTTCGGAACTTTGAAATGAAGCATACTGAAAATTTCAAAATAAAAGCCTTGAATATTTTTACATGACGTAATTGCTCTTTTTGGCTTTATTTGACTTTTTCATCCAAAGCACTGTTACACATGGTATTAGTTTGGCCCTTTGCAATGAAGCATACTGAAAATTTCAAAATAAAAGCCTTGAATATTTTTACATGACGTAATTGCTCTTTTTGGCTTTATTTGACTTTTTCATCCAAAGCACTCTTACACGTGGTATTAGTTCAGAACTTTAAAATGAAGCATACTGAAAATTTCAAAATAAAAGCCTTGAATATTTTTACATCATGTAATTGCTCTTTTTTGCTTCATTTGACTTTTTCATCCAAAGCACTGTTACACGTGGTATTAGTTTGGCCCTTTGAATGAAGCATACTGAAAATTTCAAAATAAAGGCCTTGAATATTTTTACATCAGCCACTTGTGTTTTGAGCATTATATAACTATTTTAACCCAAGGACTATTACGCATGGGATTAGTTTGGCCCTTTGAAATGAAGTTTAACAAAACTTCCAAAATAAAAGCCTTGACAACATTTTAAATCGTACCGAATGGTGCACGTCCGCCTCGCTTAACGTTCTTGCGGTTCTCCGCGTGCCACTGATCACGTCGCGGCGTTCTTTAGCGTCGACGCCGATTTGTGGCGCGACGACGCCGGGCCCGAACCCCACGGGCGCGCCTCGGCAGGCCCCGGCTAAATTTCTTCCGAAATTTTGTTTTTCTAGTTTAATCTATGCTATTATGTATTCATATGGTGTCTTGTGGAATCATTAGAACTTAAACTAAATTTGGTAAAAATAACAAGTCCAGGTCCATTTTTCTTTGGAGAGCTGCTGCTGCTTTAATGTGATCCAGAAGTGACTGTTAGTGTTTCTGTTGCTCCATTACAAATATGCACAAAACGTCTGTCAATATTCCGCTAACATAAAAAAAAAAAAAAAAAACACAATTTCGCAATTGCGATGTTTCCATTAAATTAGAAACACAATTAAAATCACATGTGAATAAATGAGTTTGTTTGTGATGAGTGGGTAAAAAAACATCCTCCTCCTACCACTTCCTGCCGTCTTCTTCTTCGTCTTTTCCACCAGCGGCGACGTCCGGTTGTTGATCACGTGTGATGCGAAAAAAACTGTTTCCATTGCAGTTTTGCAAAATACACTAATTTCAGTGTGGCTGACAAGCTACCTCAGTGTAGCAACAAAGTGTTTCATGGAAAGTTCTTTCGAAATCAACATGTTTCCATTATTCACGTCTATTGTCGTAATTCCAATTTGAGCAACTGAATGGTCAGTGGAAAGGCAACTAGAGGCTACAGGCTGAAGAAGGAACACTTCAAAGCTGCGTGTTCGGGTTTAGACAGCTTCTTCATCGTTTTGGACTCGGCTTCCACTGACCCCATCTGCTGGCCTGACTTTAAAGAACAGACGGTGTGTCGGGAGGCCGATTGTTGCTCCAGATGGATCGTACACACGTACCAGAACGGTGAAGAATGTTGGCTGAGCCGCATCGTATGGAGACATCAGTAATATAACTGTGAGTTTACAACACGACAGCACCTAAAACATAAAAGATGGAAGGTGTCTGAACCGTCCCACCTGAACTCCACCAGCAGCCGTTAGCACACGGACACGCTATCTGGACCGGATTTGTTTCAGACGCCTCTGTTTTCTTTAGTCATTTAAAAGCCCTCGTGTTCCACAAGCAGTGCGGCTGCTATTAAATGAAACCGAGCAATGTGTATTTGGGCTGCTGTGTCCACAGCAAAAATAAATAAGCGCCGAGGAGAAACAGCGCCAGCACATTTATCTCTCTTAGCGGCAGAGGGAAAAAAAAAGATACAGACATGAGAAAAGAGGAGGCCCGGCTTTCTGTCTTCGTCCAAGGCTGCCCTGCCTGTAGGCAGAGGAGGAGGATGGAAAATACAAAACGTAAGCTGCATTTTTTTTAATGCAAACAATCAAAACACAGGACTTTGTGTGAATGTTTTTTTTTAAGTAAGGTGACATGACCTATTTCATTTATGAAGCACAGTTTTCTGAGGTCTTATGGCTGCTCTGTCTTTCACTTTATGGTTCCAGGGTAAACACACAACAACACTTTTATCCATTAAGAATCACATTGTACTTTCCCAATAGTCAGCTCCTATAAAATGTATTTACCACCTTGGGTGCTTTACCCTTTTTTTGCTTTTACAAATTGATCAAAATTCATTTTTTTGACCAAAAGCCCTTCATTGACAACCTAAAAACTAATTTCTAAAAATTATGGACAATCTAATACCCATAACTGGTCAAAGAATTAATCAGAAAGCATGTTAGGCTACCAGTGGTTGGACCCGCTCAGAGCGTTTGGTATCCTAAGGTGAGCGAATATTCCTCAGTGCAGACAGAGCGTCGACATGGCTTAGCATGACACTAAATAGTGTTTCTATTAGCTAACTGTTACATGCCACATCTATAGCTCACGGTTTCGCAGTTATTTTCAATGTTGCAAACATGAGGGCCATTTCCTTTGAGCATGTAATTGCGCAAATTGGAATTACGAAAATAAATTTGCTTAATGGCAACACGGCAACTCACATTTTTCAGTAAAACCTATGTGTGCTAGGATGAGGGGGGGTTTATTTGCCCCAGCTGCATCAAAATTAGCACATTTTGCAAAACTGTAACAGAATTTGTTTTTTCTTCGCATCACACGGGTCACATGGAGAACAACCAGATGTTGTTACTGATGGAAACCACAAAGAAGACGACGACAGGAAGTGGGTAGGAGGACGACGTTTTTTGACGACTTGTCGCGTGAACAAACTTATCGGCGTGCGATTTTAATTGAATCTCTAATTAAATGGAAACACCCCAATTTCGAAATTGTGTTTTTGACATTAACGGGATATCAACAAATTTGTTATGGAAACACAGCTGCTGTCACACACCCTTTCTTGGTGGTTCATGAAATAGTTTTCTTGGCCACATTTGAATGACTAATTTATTTGGAACGCAACAGAACCGGCCACCTGTCCATCCTCCCCTCAGCTAGCAGCTGGTCTCTTTTCTGTGACGTCGTAGAAATAAAACTCTGCTTTCAGGAGACGAAACGCCCCGCCCCTCTGCCCCTCACCCTTCAGTTCTCCTCCGGTGGCGTTGTTCCATGCGAGCTGTTCCATGCGTTGCTCAATTCCTTCTGGTGGAAGGAATTGAATTAGGGCCACTGCCTGTAATTGCCAGAGTCTTGCCACATAAATCAAGGAAATAAATATTGGGCTTGCAGAATCCTCCAGGGATATGCCACTCTATTTCCTAACCCGCCTGGTCCTCCTCTTCCCTTCCCCCCATCCCTCTGCATGACTGCTTTCTTCTGCAGGACCTCTCAGAGGTAATCAGCTTGAGAGCTGGTTCTGCTCTGGCCAGCATATTTCACGGCAGCCACGCTTTGTGTACAGCGCAGCCCTTCATGACGATGCAGACTGGCCGGAAACTTTACATCTAATATCCAGTCTGGCTCAGCCTTCCTTCTCTGTTGTTCCCCTATTGCTCTCTCACTTTTTCTCTTTTTCTCTGCTGGTTAAGTTAAATACTGATGGTACATTTTGTCTTTGAAACAATTTTACAACGCTAATCGCGATCCACGCTGGTGCAGGGGCACGTGGGCCAAAATTGTCGGTGTGTTTAAGAAACACGTGTGGTTTCGATTTCCTTTTGGGGCCTGTTTGAACAAATTAACTCTTTCATGCATAGCAGTCACTGCAGTGGACAGCTATCTAAAACATATTTACTTGTGTTTCATGTGGACTTTTATGTTAGAAATGCACACAGACCACTGATGTGGTCACTAGTGCATCATAGAATACACTATCAACTACTTTCCATCCACTGCAAGTGCAAGAAATGTTTTGCTAAATCCAATATGGCAGACAGACAGTAAAGCAGTCCCTCAGTCTGCTGTAGAAAACTCCTGCAGGTAAAAAAGTATTGTGACGTCGAGTAATTCCTAGAGAACAATACTACGGATGTGTTTTCCAAATAACAACTTTGTATTTGGAGAAATTTACAACTGATCACTGAGAAAAAAATCCTAGAAAAGGAATTTTTTATGCTTTAAGAAAATCAAAAGCACTTTGGGAAAAAAAAAACCTCCTGACATAAAGCGTCATAATTCATCCATGAAAGGGTTCGTTTTCAGTCACAAGGACAAGATTTGGATCGCTGTCTATGAAAAACGCTGGCTATGTTCAGCCAAGTCTAACCAATTGGGTCGATGCTAATTTGAGTGCAGCAAAGTCGGCTTTTCAGTAAAAGCCTCTGCGTGTTACAAAAGCCTGGCAATGAAAAGACTTGCATACTTTTTGTTTTCTTAATATTTTCTATTGTAAGAAAATTATTTCAGAAACAATTTAACACCAATTTGTAATAAGAAGTCTTCATCTTCTTTATTGTCTTTATTGTCATTGTGCAGAAGCACAATGACGTCACTTTCACTACAGCCCATCCAAAGAACAACGAAAAGAGACAATGAGCAACATAAGGCGAGGGCAGACGGGAGCCTTGTGCCTGCAGCTGGAGGCCACTCAAAATCAGTCAAAGGATCCCAAATGGCCCTCGAGCCACACTTTGAACATTCCCTAATGCCCTGCTGTTACATACAGTGGTTTTTTTTTGTTTTCTTCCTTTCTTTCCGCAGGCATTATCTCCACCTTCCTCCATGTCCATCCATTCGGGGCCAACCTTGAGTATCTCTGGTCGTACATTCAGCGGCTGGACTCAAAGGTATCGACGCCGCGCTGCTTTTTGCTTCCCTGCGATAGAGTCAGTAAACATTTCTATTGACATTTTTAAACGTGTTAAAATTGATGTGATTAGTTAACGGATGTTAACACATTAAACTTCCTAGTTGAAAATAACACGAAGAAATGTTCTCTTGTTATAAAAAACATAAGATATTGATTGTAGAATGATATGTAATTACAGTTTAAGTACTTTCACAGTAGTTTTGATCTAAAGATGTTAAAAATTTTTGATTGCTGGACAAGATACATGGAATTTTCAGTTTACAAAAGGGTGGAAACGATGATATAATTTAAATTTGGAGTGAGGTTTGCGCAAGTTTAGGTTGCATCTAAGATCCGATTATTAAGGGTAAAATGTCAGCTTGGCTACGACTCTGAGGATGTTTTAGCTGTCGTAACTAACCAACAGAAACAAGCAAAAGAACCTCGGTTGATTATTCAGCACTGAGTGTTAAACAGATCATGGCTTTGCTTCTCAAAAACCAACATGTCCTCACAGCGTCTCTTCTGCTGACCTCTGCCAGGTGTCTGCCGGGGAGCTGGAGCGCCTCATGGTGCGTCTGCCCAGCATGTTCCGGCAGGAGCTGAGTGGCGTCGGGGCGACCTTGGAGAAACGATGGAAGTTCTGCGGCTTCGACAGCCTCGGCTCGGCGTGACGCGGGGAGAGCGCGCACGCCGCAGACGCCAGCGACAAGTCGCTGGCTCGCGCGCGGGTGCCCACGCCTGTGGAAGTGCGGTGAACGTCGATCGATACTCGATGGGGCGCCGGAACTCTTGGACTAGGCGAACGTTTAAAGCCGAAGGGTAGTCCTTCAGGAAGTTCGAGTGGATTTGTGATCCCTCGTAAAGATGCGGTGAACCCCAAAGGGACACAACTACCTTTGACGATTAAACACAAGTCTTGAGGAAGACTTCCTGGCTCTCTTCCCTTTGACAGCCAGGAACCAGGAAGCCTGCCAGCAGGAACGCCACCCACAGAAACATGGATAGGAAAACCTGTATACCAAAGTTGACCCTGTAGAGATTTCATACCAGACCTCATTTTGTTTAACTGATGAGTGCAAACCGTTTTGCTCCCTTGTTGTAAAGACACTGAGTACTTTTGCCAATTTTTTTGCTGGATATCCAGGAGATTGAAGTCGGCAGCACTGTTAAACCAGGACTTGGAGTCGACTGGAAAGGTGCTTGTTCATCTTTTAAACATTCACGGAAACCTTCGGTGGCGATCCAGTGGCAGGTTCTGATGTTTTCTAAAGTTACACTCATCTCTTCATCTCCTGTAGAGCCATCATCAGACGTTGGGGCACTTCTCCTTTTTAATACCGGACAGCTGACAACGGCACTGATCTGTCAGCTTCAGATATTTATTTGTGTGAACTATGAAGACTTTTGTTCTTTCAGGTTGTCCTTTTGACAGTACATCTCTGTCCAGATTTGGTGCATTTCGCTTCTGTTGCCTTTAATGTTAAACTTGGTGTGTGTGCCGAAGACACCATAAATGACATTGAAGACTTTTAAGGTAAAGTTTTTTCAGAATTCTTAATGGGGTTTTTTTTGTTGTTGTTGCTTTGATTTCACCCGGATCCAGTCATAGCTCCAAAGCTCCGTTAGCGTAACGGCTGCAGAGGGAAAGCTTTAACACTTGCAACATTCTGGTCTGATGTAAAAGTGTCAAAATAGAGAAAACCAACAGATGACAACAAGATTTGTTTGACTTTCTAAAGTTTAGATTTATGGCCCGAAGCCAAGCCAAAATTCGGGTCGGGCTTCTGTGACACACAAGCTTACGATACGTGCAGCACAGAGAAAACTAAAACAAGAATGCACGAAATAAAGCTGTGCTAATCTATTTGTTACACTCTAATTAGAGGAGGAGGCAGTTTGATCTCCTGAAGAAATAAATAAACAAAGTTCCTTAGCCTGCAACAGGCGCAGCACACTCACAAGGCGCGTGCAGCTCCGCCCCGTTCCGCTCCTATCAATCACACGTCCCAGATGATTAGCGCTCGACTCACCCAGCATTTACAACAAACAGCAACACGGAGCTGGAAGATGTGAAACAAAAGCTAAAAACGGGAGAAGTTGCACGGCTTACTCAAATTATAGTAAATAAATAAAATCTTAATTAAAACAATACGTTGGGTTTACTTCAGGATACGTTAAGTTAACTGGTCGGCTCTGACATAAAGTCCACAGGGCTGGACTCAAATCGGACGGCTCCACCCTGCTTTCGTGTGTGTGTTAGTCAGCCTGAGTTTGCCCTACTGTCAGTCTAGGATACACAGATTCCACCCATTAACATATTAACTCGCTGAGAACAAATTTTGCAACTTGCTCTTGACTCTGAGTCGGGTATTATTTAGTGACTTGTATGGAGGCACAGGGCTGTTGTTTCACTAACTTCAGATTTAAGGTAACCTTTAGAAACCAACTCTGAGTTTATGAACCACACACCAAGACGATTTTACCACCACTGACTAAAACAAGATTAAAGTGACTCAAATAATTGAAGGTCCACAACGTCTCTAAAATTTGATGTGCTCCTATAATTACTAGTGTCCCAGGTAAACATTAAATGTGTTACTGTGATGACCTTGGTGCTGACGCTATGATCAGTTTGTCTCTTTGCTACCAGAGTCCTGAAAAAAAAAAGTCTTTGTTTAAGCTTTAATCCAAAGTACAGAGGCAGGGGAAGGGTTCATCTGGCATCATATACTCCTACAAAAAGATGGAATTGGTTCCTCAATAAAGGTCCAAAATTCAATAACACATTCAGTTTCAGCCTATGAATCCACATTGTGGATGTTGTTGGACCCAAGTACATCAAATGTGAATACAAACACCTCAACTCTGGGACATCAAAGCTGCATTACTTTGAGAATGACGTAAAATTTGAGATTACAGTAATATACACAGACCTGCGGCGTCGGTTTGATCATCAAAATAAGAGCTAGTAATTCACTCTTTCCATCAGTCTAGTTTCTCCCCAACGTGCTTGAGGCTTCAGTCGGATGTGGAAAAGATCCCCATTCAAGGGAAAATGGAGCAAAGATGACGTGATGGTCGCAGAGCGTAAACTCAAAGGTCTAAACGCGGAGCCTCATTTCCTCTGCCAGATATTTCGGGATCAAAAATAAATAAATGGTGCTGCGGAGAGGGAAAGGAAAGAAAGAAAAAAAGATGCTCCGGGGTTTGTAATAACCTGTGAAAACACTGCGGGCGTCTTTTTCAGTGCCTGCTTCCTGCAGAGAAAACTGTGGACTTTGTAAAAGGATGGATAAAATGCAGAAAAAAAAACTGCTTCAGAGAATGCAGCATGAATGGGAGGGGAAGGAAAAGTGGAGCGAGGTAGAATGTGTTCAGTAAAATCTTTTCACGAGAAAGCAAGGTGGGCGTTTACCATTCTTTCTCAATTATTACGTTTTGCTGTATGAAGACGCTTTTCACAAGAGAATGCAGGTTTATATAAGTTCAAAGTTTAAATGGCTTTTTCTGACTGAAAAAAAGGAAGATTTGGGCCGATATTGATATCCGATATTGCTATCGCTGTTATAGCCGATGTAGCCAGTACGTATTTACCAATATTTACAGTATTTACCAATATTGTAAATATTTTATCTATATTTTGCTACCCTTTCAACACCTTCAAAATAAATGACCCGACCTCCCTCCCCCCCACTGGTTTCACCACTGCTTCAGTTAAACGTCCCACAATGCAGCGCTGCATCACTATCAGTAACTGCGTTTCTGTTAAAAATAAATGTAGTTCCGCCAGTTGTTGATATTGCGCTAATTTTGAAAATTAAACCGAGGCAATTAAAAACACATGAGGACGTTTGTTCTCGTGAGAAGTCATTAAAAACATGGTGGTGCACCACCACCGTCCTGCTACTTCCTATTGTGTTCTTCTTTGTGGTTTCCGACAGTAGTAACATCCGATTGTTGAGCGTGGGATGTGAAAAAAGTGCTGTTTTGCAAAATAAACTAATTCTGATATGGGCGGGGGGAAAATCCCACCTCATACTAGCACCAAAGCTTTTTTTCCCCAAAATTGACGTGTTTCTGAATTCATTTTCAAAATGTTAGATTTCGCTTTTCTATGGTTAATGGAAACACAGGTACTGTCACATGACCAAAGACCACAGGACCAACCTTCACTCCTTCCCCTCCAGAAACAAACAGCAGCAATATAAAGATAAATATTGTTTGTTAATATTACCCAAGTTTTATTTATTGGCCAGAACCGATATTAGTCTCGATACATCAGCCAGAAGCAATTAGCAAACACCTGGTGGAACTGAGCATCGGCTAAGCTCATTATAGGAGCTGCTTCTGAGTCAAACGCAGGTTAAAACGCTGCTAAAAGGTTAATAGAGGAACAATGTTACCATGACTTCCTATAGAGGAGCTTCAGAAAGAGACAAAGATCCAATTTCAAAGTATTCAATCAGGAAGTCAATTTTCTTTTGTCATTTATTATATGTATATATATATATATATATATATATATATATATATATATATATATATATATATATATATATATATATATTTTTTTTTTTTTTTTTTTTTCTTTTACATCTGAAGGTAACATAGTTACTTGGTTGTGCTATAAATGTCATTATGTGACTGGAAAACACATAATACTGCCGCTTTAATGAATAAATAGGAATGTTGTGATGACTTCCTGGAGGCGGAGTTTCAGAAAGAGCAGGAGCTTCTTAAAGAGACAGAGGCCCAATTTCAAGGCGTTAAATTATAAAGTCAACTGTTATTTCTACTAAACAATACACAGAACTGCTGCGACAGAGCAGAAATCTCACCTGAAGCTCCTAATTTAAGCTATATTGAGTGCAAGAACTTGAAAATTTAGAAATGTGTTTACCAAGAGGTTATATAAATAAGAAGTCAGGCAGCGGGGCAACACACTGATCCTGCCTAATGTTTAATGAATGCAGCCTACAGGATGATTTAAAAGTCTGTTCATGACCACTGAGCTGCTCCTGCTGCTGCTGATGCAACCCAGGCGTAACACACCCTGCTGTGATATGCAGGCGTGTGTGTGTGTGTGCAGAGGAACTCTAACATCGCTGCAGAGCTTGTTACAATCTCGGGTAAAAGCGAGTGAATTTCTGAGCATTTTTTTCCTCCTCTTTCTCTGCTTCCAAAGCTCCTTCAGTGTGAAGAAAATGAATTCCCCAGAGGATTCCCTGACTCACTCACACACACACACTCACGCCGGTTTTCATTGATGTGCGACTTCGCTGCGGCGCTGCACTCTCTTCCATTGAACTTCCTCCGGTTGCTCGTTATGTGTTCGCAGAAAAGCTGCAGGAGAAATGTTTTAAGACGATTAATTGGAGGAACTGCTTGTAGAAAAACTGAGGTCAACTCATTTTTGCTTCAGATGCTCTGATTGTTCGCTAATTAACGCCGGTGTGTTGACTGTGTGGTCATAACGCAATTTAAGATGGACGAACAGCAATCGATGGAGAACTGCTACGCCCAGCCCTCTGCTGTGGGTGTGTGTGTGTGTGTGTGTCGGCATCGTCATTTTAAAGGCCGCATGGTTTCACAGTGATGCACGTCTAATGGGTTTGAATTATAAGAAACTGTTTTAGTTTGTGCTTACAGGGCAGTCGGCTGGACAACACTGAGAAAGAACCAGGAGCGGCGCTATGGGGAGAAAATATTTCCTTAAAATTACCTGCATGCTAGTCAAACATTTTCAGCTTTTCAAACTCGGGAAAATTCCAAAAGTCGAAAATTTTTTGACATTCGAAACTATGAAATTTCCATGTTTTTTCTAAAAAAAAAAAAAACAAATTAAAAATAAAGTGTTCTCTATGTGTTTCTTTTAGTGTGAGAGTAAGCAGCTGCAATGAAGGCTTGATTCATTTTAAATCATTTTACAAATCTTTACCATGCGATACCAAATTTGTCTATATCCGCTACCAGTCTTCGGGAAGAACTTTTAAGACTTGTATGCATGCGCGACAACAAGAGGGCTAGTCATAATCCAGTTCTGTCGTATTATAAGCAGTTCATTTCCATCCGTTTATAACACAACACAGACAGACTCAACAGATCCTATCAACTCCTGTAACATGAATCGTCAGCAAATGTCCCACACTGCGTCTTTAATACACGACCAGCATGTATTTACGCAGCTGGTTCGCCACAACACAGCCTGCCATGCATGCTAAGGCTAGTTAGCATAGCCACCAAAGACGGGGGAGGAGTTCTGGTAAAATGTATACAGACGACGAAGGCATCTTAAATAGAAAACGTATCTATTTTTGAACAGTTGTGGCTTAATTACCGATCTGGCTGGGTTGTTATTTTAGCAAATTGCATTTTTTTAGAGTCTGTGTATTCCAGTTAATGATTTATCGATTATTAAATTAGCTGAGAATGACGCACTTCAACAACTGATTAATCACGATTAATCGTTTCAGCCCGGCCCACAGCAGCGGGACCTAAGCTACTCTAACTATATGTTTTATCAATGAGGAAAGTTTAAGCTGCTTGATGCCTTGTTAGTTTTCATGTGACCCAGCGTCAACTTAATGATCAAAAAGCTTCCATCACTCCATGAGTCAAGGCTAATTCTCTTTCCTCAGGGTCCTGGTTAAAAACGGAAAGCAATTTTATAATTTGGGGCAGAGCGTTGCTATTTATGCACAGCGCCTTTATGGGGAAAAACTCCAAAATCCTATTGGTGGGAGCAGGAGATGAAGGAAGCAGACGAGGAGAATGTCCTGCTCTGGAAGCAGTTTTCTCCTTCTGGGTTCTTTGAGTTGTTTTCTTGTGATTGACAAAAGTTTCACTCTCTGGAGTTCTTCTTCTGCTTCGGTAAGTCCACGCTTCTCCGGCCGGGACGTAAACGAGACAGACTGGCTCCTAACTGAAGTGTTGCTGTGAAATACGCCCAACAGAAGCATCCAGGTTTTATATGAACACAAGCAGG
Organism: Xiphophorus maculatus; assembly: GCF_002775205.1. Taxonomy (NCBI): domain Eukaryota; kingdom Metazoa; phylum Chordata; class Actinopteri; order Cyprinodontiformes; family Poeciliidae; genus Xiphophorus; species Xiphophorus maculatus. Next base: position 5,199,448 of record NC_036449.1, on the reverse strand, counting down.
TCTTTGTTTGTCCGTCTGAGGTACATCAGGGCGATCCTTTTCTCCTTTAGGCTCTGTGGAAAACATGGAGTCAGGGACAGATGGGCTACTGGCTGAAGGAAGAGGGGACTTCCTGCGCTTCACACGACCATAAAGAGTACGACTGAGATTCTGAGCTCATTCTCAGAACTTCAAAATGTGTTTTGGAGTCACACCCACAGATTCCTGCTTTTCGTTAGGAATTAGCAGAAAGGTCCCAGATCCTGCCTGTAGTCGTTCTCACTCAAAACATACTGCGTACGAAAACGTCAAAATCAACTTTGTTGAGCTTTACATCATGTTATAATTTTATTACCTCACCAAAAACATGCCTGGAGTGTTGCCTTCATTCTTTCATGTTTCATGTTTGAGAAATCCTTTAATTTCCCATGGCAACCATTCGGCTGCAGTTTCCGAGCTTCTGCCTCACAGAGCAGGCCTCCCTCCTCTCAGCTCCTTCAGACTAGCCAGCAGCAATTAGCAAAGAGCTGGTGGAACTGAGCATCTGCTGAGCTCATCATAGGAGCTGCTTCTCAATGAAACGCTGGTAAAAAAAAACGTTGCTAAGCGGTTAATAGAGGAGCCATGCTGTGACGACTCCCTGAAGGCGGAGTTTCAGAAAGAGCAGGAGTTTCTTAAAGGGACAGAGCCCAAATTTCAAGTCAAATTTCTTTTGAGTCATATTTGATATATGTAGCACTTTTATAACAAGTGAAGGTAACATAGTTAGTTGATTGTGCTGTAAAATGATACACTGACTGGAAAATACGCAGTACTGCCCCATTAAGTATGTTTTGTTGTCCAAAGTTGTCAATATTTCAACCAAAAAACTACAAGCTATAGTCACATAATTCTAATTTGAAATTAATTGCTCCTTCTTACAGTTCAGAATTTTAATGTCCTATGTTAGAATAGGATATCTGTATTGTGGTAATTTGCTCCAGAAACTGAAATAAATCAAATAGGGAAGTTATTAAACACAAACGTTGCTCAGTATTGGTCAGCAAATGGGCTTTTAAAATATGGAACGGGATCCAAACTTAGTCCAAAATGTTCATTCTAAATGTTTCCTAAACTTCCAAAATGTTCTTCACTTCTTTCATCCGCTCACATGAAACTTGGAGGATTGTGTCCAGGAAAATCTAGATAAATAAAATCCAGCATATCCAAAGGTGTTGGAACTAATTTTATTGTCTAATTTCAGTTCATTTTGTTAGAGTCTCTTGAAGGGAAGTTTCTACAAATCAGAGTGACGCCTCCTGCCTCCAGATTCTGATTCCCTTCCTATCTGCTTTAGGAATCATCGTCGCTCGACAACAACTTGTTCTTATTTGACCCTTTCATATCGCTGTGAGATGTAAACGCTGAACCAGAAGTAACCAATCTGCTCCGTAACGAGTGCGTGTGTTAAAACATTCACCGTGGCAACAAGATCCCCAATAAATCGGGATAAAAACATTCATTCTGCGCCCGAATCTTCTTGTTCTGCAGTTCCCGTTTGGCTCGCCGCCCCCTCCCCTCGGTATCTCTGCTCTCTCCATTTATCTCCGCCTGCCTTCTGTTTTCTGCTTGTGTTGTGGCTGAAAAAGCAACATCAAGCGGCAGCAGCAAACAGAGAACGCAGCCATCAGGCCTGGATGATGGTAATTACTTCCAGCTCCCCCTTTCAGGGCAGGATAAACAGAGTACAACGTGCCGCGCTCAGATAAACGCCGGCGAAACAAAACGGCCGAGCGATGGATGTAATTGGTCGAAAATGTACGAAATTACCAGAACGCCCCGAAAATGTTGACATTTGTATCAGGAAAGCCCAAACAGCCTTTTATATATGACTGTCCTGGAAATCAGAGAGATTAAAACAACTTTTTAAAATACCCGAATGAAACAGACGGATTATTAGAGGACAGAAAAACAAATGCAGGGCAATTTATTTTGTGATTCAATAGAAATTTTGATGCCTTGACGTCTGCGTCCTGCAGCAAACCAACACACTTCTCACAGGTAGAGAGCAAAGCCTGTTTGATTTCTACACCGTCTCTCCAATGTTAATGCACCATTATTGTAGAAGAATCTCAAACTGTAAGACATAAAGCAAAATTTGTGACAAACGTTTGTGCGGCCAAATCTTTTTTTTTGTTTGTGCCGCTGTCATTTCAAAGACATTAGTAAATGTTTTTGGGAGGTCATCAAGGGTCAGCCAGACCACGAACGTCTCCAAATTACAAAAACTTGGTGTCAAATGTTATTGCGGCACAAATTTCCGTTTGTGCCACTATCATTTAAAAGATATTCATACATGTTTCCAAAGTTCACCAGAAGTTAACCAGAGGTCAACTGGACCTCTTTTCCTCCCCGACCACACTTTCAAAAAAATCATGCAAATCAACTTTGTTACAAATAATTTAGATGCACAAAGCAGCACAAACATAGCACAAATAATTTAAATACATTTTGTGTAATTTTGCTAATTCCTCTGGTGACCTCTGAGATCTACATTGTTTTTTTTTTTTACTTAAAAATTCTAACTGCACAAACAAAAATTTGTGCTGCACAAATGTAGCAGAGTTCACTGACACCACGTTTCATTTGATTTCGTTAACGTGGCGGGGCTGGTTGACCTTAGACAGCCTCTGGAAACATTGGTCAATGAATTTAAAATGACAGCGGCACAACCGAAAATTTGTGCTGCACAAAACGTTTGACATAACTTTGGTTTCATTGGAAGACGTTCGAGCAGCAGGTAACCTCATCACAGTGTTAACAAAGTCGCTATAGAAATGAAGCTTTTCTTTTAACCACTTAAAAACCTACAACTCAGATATGTTCGTTTTTAAAGCGCCGTAAAGCAAAAAGGTTCAAATCCCTCTTTTTATGGAGTTTGCATCGTCTCCGTGTACATGGGTGGGATCACTCTGGGCGCTCTGGCTTCTTCCTGCAGTTTGAAAACAAGCATACTTTGTTAAATGACCAGGTCAGTAGTGAATGTGTGCAAGCATGTGTGTCTTCCCTCTAATGGACTATCGACCTGTCTAGCCTCTCGCCCACTGGACCCTGGAGAGAGCGCCGCTGTGGCCGTTTGAGGATTAAGAGGCCACAAACAACGGATGAACACAGGTTTTCGAAAAACAAATATAGACGGTATAAATTCAAAGTGGTGTTTTTAAAGAGTTGAATGTAGAATTTCTCCACTCAGATCGACCTGGTTTAACATTAAGAGTGAGAGCTGAACAAATCCAGTCGCGATTATGGAAACGGTGAAGTAGCTCTTATTAGAAATGCTTACAGTAATAGGAATCTTTTATACTGGGCGGTATTGTATGTTTTTCAGACACATAGTCAATTGTTGTTCAATTGTTCTGAAAATGCAGTAAAAATATCAAATATGAATTAAAACGTGTCAGGCCACTGTCCCAGTTTCAAAGACAGAGAGACCCTTGAAATTGGCCCTCTGTCTCTTTAAGAAACTCCTGCTCTTTCTAAAACTCCACCTCCAGGAAGTCATCACAACATGGCTTCCACTGTTAACCCTTTAACAACATTTTTACCAGCTGAGAAGGAGCTTGTACAATGAGCTCAGCTAATGTGCAGTTCCACCAGGTGTTTGCTAATTGCTGCAGGCTAGTCTGAAGGAGCTGAGTGGAGGAGTCAGTGGGGGAGGAGGGCTGCTCTGTGGGGTAGAAGCTTCGAAGCATGAATAGCCACATTGTCTTGCAGTACTTACAACCAGTAGGAAACTCATTTGGGGCAAAATGACTTGATGTTTTTGTTGCTTGTTTTTTTTTTTTTTTTTTTTGGTCACTTTAGTAGAGTGAATTAAAAATTTAGCTTGGTGTGATTTTTATTGGGGTTTTTTTTTGTTTGTTTTATTTTGCAGCTGCTATGCCGCCCCCTGCACTATGGCACCCACAGTGGTTAGTCATATTACCATATTCCCTATTATATGCATCCATTTCTTTGTATTTTTATTTGTCAGAAAGGTGTCAGCAATTTTCCAGGTCTCCTAGTTGAGCTGCAGTTACTCAACTGCTGGTATGCAATGTGTCGCATCTGAAAGGGGCCGAGTACACAACCTGGACGCACCCCCAGGTGCCCCCCTGGGGGCAATCCCTGTTATTTACATTCTTCCCTGCTGTCACATCTCAGATGCCGGAGTCCACGGTTTTCACATCATCTTATTTTTAAAAAGCCAGAATGAAATTCAGCTCGGCAGCCAAGTGTCTCCGGGCCAAACGCATCCAATCGTTGAAGCTGCCGACGTGGGAGTGTGTGTGTGTGTGTGTGTGTGTGGATGCGTGTGTTGCTCGCCGCTCTATAAATAACGTGAGCGGCAGCGGTGTGAGGAGGCAGAGGGAGCACGCCTCCGTCTTTAAGGAAGCCTGTTGACGGCTGCAGTAATTAGCCAGCGCTCTTTGTCTCTGCTTTGTCTGGAGAGCCGCATTGACGCTCCTTTACACCCGCTGCCGCTGTCACGTCCCGTCGCTAAGGCCTGATGTCATCCACCTGGCAGCCATTACGTGTGAAATCTCATACATGAGACTCCACTTAGGGTGAAAGGGAGCTGCCAGTGACTGCATCTAATTAATGATGATTTAAAGTTAGCCATGAACAAATGGGGCAAAATTCACCAAAAAAAAGGTGGTTGATTCAGAAAATTTTTTTTTACCATTTCCATGACATCTGCTCCACTGATCTTTTTTCCGTAAGTACAAAGCTGTTAAATGCTATTTTTGCTCCATTACAAATTTGTTCCATTTTCACTTTTTCACATATTTTATGTCACTCAGGCGCTGCCCAACTAGCAGGTTGAGCATTTGTACAGTATAGACCACAATACAACTGTGTGCTGCACACAATTCCTGTCAAATTATTGATGAATAAATACCACAGTGCTAAAATAATCTACTCGTAAAACAAACATTTATGTCAAAGATAGCCACAAAAACAGTTTTCACATACTACTTCCATTTATTAAAGGGGCAGTATGTATTTTCCAGGCACATGGTGCCATTTTATACCTCAATTAAGTAACTATATATTACCTTCAATTGTTTTAAAATGCTATATGTGTCAAACATAACTTAAAAGAAATTTGACTAGGCAATTTGACACCTTGAAATTGGGCCTCTGTCTCTTTAAGAAGCTCCTGCTCTTTCCGGCACTCACGCCTTCAGCACGTTGTCATGACGTTGAGCCGTTTCCAAGCGCTCTTTGGAGCACTGGACAGAGAAATAGTTTATATAATAAGCTCTGCAGATGCGCAGGCTCTAAGTCCACCGGGGCGTTTACACAGCTGAATGGTTGCCATGGGAGATTCAAAGGATTTCTCAAATATGCATGTAAGAATCAAGGCAGCAGTTGGTATGTTTTTGATGAGGGAATAACATCATAACATGATGTAAAGCTCCAAAAAGTCGCTTTTACACAACACTGCCCCTTTAAGAGAAATTATAAACGCCCCTTCCCCAAACCTCATGATGGGTAGTTAATAGAATAAATAGATACATGTATATGTTTACATGCTAATTTGTGTATTATAATAAATTAGAATCTGATTTAAATTCATGGGAACATCGTTTCGTCCATGTTTCAGTCATCGCTTCAGCTTCTAATCGTTGTTCACACCGCAATCAGAAGGCGCTAATGGACAGAATCAGGTCATTTCATGACACCTGTAAGAAGAAAACAACGTGGCAGAACGCGGAGCAGCGGTTGCCATAGCAGCATCTTCCTGGTCAGTGCCGCAGGTGGGCAGGGGGCGACCTGTCATGAGCCGCTGCTGACGCCTATGGCGTGTAAGGAATCTGTAAAGTGAGCGTGACAATATCAGGAATGAGATGAAAGGCTTACCCTGACACCTAGAGGTCACGTGCCTCAACTGCAGGCAGCGGATCCAGGAGATTCTGCAGAGGTTCTTCAGAACATGATGGAGAAACTCCCTTTGAGCTGAACCCAGGCAGGCCTGTTATAGCACCAGCAGGACTCGTGTTCTTCCAGTTTCGGTGTTTACAGGCTCCATCAAACACTCAGCTGACATCAGTATGTTCACAGATATTTGCCTTTCCGTCATCTCGAACCACGACGCCACAATTCTCCTTTGAGATGACGCCTTTCTCTCGCGCGCTCTCTGCATATTTTCTCCCCTTTCAGGTCATGTTTGATATACACAACATTTTTATTTTTTTTTTCAAACAAGGGAAGGTAACATAGTTACTTGATTGTGTTATAAAATGGCACTATGCGGCTGGAAAAATAGATAATATAGGCACTGATTCAAATATCTATATTTGGATTCCCAGTACTGACTGGAGGACCCCGTCGCCATGGCTACGGGACCCTGCGTTTGGCTCGGGCATTGCGAGTTGACCCCTGTGTGGTTCTCAGGTTAATCCCCTGCTGGACAGATGATGCTCAGGCGATTTAACCGGAGGATTAGTGTCTGCTCGCTGTATCATGCAGGACCGACTGTCATCCATCTAAACACACCCGGGTGGCGGTCAGCGTGGAGCGGCATAACAGAGGACAGGAAGTGAGGCGGGGGCGGGGGGAGGAGAGGAAGGTGTTTCTGCGTTGTCTGAGTGGCTATTTCATCTGATATAATGAGAGGGGATGAGCCTAATGTTGGATTTCATTGTTGTTATTGTTGACACTTTTGTTTGACGGGGAAGTAAATCTGAAAAAGCACATGACTGTTGTCATACAGTATGTGCATATTACAGTACTTGATGTAAGAGCGGCATGTGTTTGCCTGTGTGTTGTTCTAATAGGATTCATTCTACTGACCTGGTTTCTGCCACGTCAGACCCTGTTAAACTCACATAGAGCTACTGCTGCTTCATTCACTTCAATTTGTTTTAAATGAATATATACTGGATATATATATATATATATATATATATATATATATATATATATATATATATATATATATATATATATATATATATATATATATATATATATATATATATATTACCTGACTGGGTTTTCAAACAATAAACAAACCTCCATCTGAAATGTGCGCTCAACACATTTTTTTGTGTAGCTGGTGATCAAAAAATTAAACAAACTCCAATAGTAGGAGCAGCAGCTACCATCTTTATGGTACTTCTGAATTTTCCTAGATGCATTTTGTAAAATATTTCTAAAGCGGTGTGACATTTAATCTAAAAGACTTTTTAAAATATATATATATCTATTTCTATTCTAGTTAGTTTTTCTAAGCAAGAGAACAGTATTACAAACTGATTGACGGAAGGACAATCTTGTCACAACACTGCATTTTAAGGACAGCAATTGAGAACTAACAAATAATTTCCTGCTGTGGGTGACATCACATCTGATGAGCCAATCAGAAAACCTCCAGGATCTCCCAGGGCTCAGCACATGATCCACTCTAAACCCTGAGAGGAGTTTGGTGTCAGCTATAGTTTTAACTCCTCACCTTTTGTTTAGGCGCCTAGCTTTCCATCCAGAGAGCCCAGAAGTCGGTTTGAAGGCAGTTCTACGATTAAACCCAACCAGAGAGCTGAAAGATTAAGGACAAAGGGCAGGAAGAGGAGTTTTTCTCCTTTACCTCGATAAGATCAAACACACAGAGGGACCAACTGCAGGATTTTATCTCTGCAGACACTCAGCTTTTCTGGTGAGCATACACAAGCATTTGTTTTTGTAATGTTGATACCACTACAAGATTTTATCAGAATGTCCTTTCATTTCCAATCCCTAAAACAGTTAAGAGTTGTTTTTTTTAAATGCCCTTGTCATTAAAATAGATGCTCAAGTTTTGCCTGATCAAATGCTGATGGCATGTAGGGATGGACTAGCATAAGAGTCTCACAGGAGCATAACCTTAATGAAAATAAATAAATTCACCAGGTGTTATGGTGTTTATGCCAGAGTCAAAGACTAAATTTGATACCATGATCCTAACTTTTTTTTTTTTTTCAAACAGAAAGACTTCAGACTCGACTTGGACTCTTGCTCCAAACACTCAAGACTTACAGTCTCATGGTTTACAACTCAAATCTTATTGAAAATCTCTCTCCCATGTAGTCAGGGGTAAGAGCAGTGTGTAAGCTACCGGCCTCGGCTCTGACATGTGAGTACTAGTTCCACTGGCAGATTAATTTACTTATAATAGGGAAAATGTCTGGCCATAACTGAAAATCCTATTTATAGTTTTCCAGACAATAGAAACACACAAAATCACGCACAAATTACTAAAGTTTTTTTTTGTACTGTTGTAACCTTTAAACAATCTCCTCTTCAGTTCAACCATATAAGTGGAGACACATTGTTGATGTTACCATTATAAAATAACTTACAATGAAGTTTTGGCAAAGATCAATGTACTTTTCACAGCGTTGTTGTTAGCAGCTGCTGAAAGTAACTAAAAACGTTACTTTCAATGTAAGTTAGTTACTTTCCAAATCAAGTAATCTAAGTTACTTTTTCAAGGAGTAATCAGTAATCCAATTAAAGTTACTTTTTCAAAGTAACTACGCCATCACTGGACAGCATTGCGGTGTTGAAGGTGGAGTAGAGAGCTAGAATTGGATCAGACATCAGAGATTTAAGACTTGACTTGGAATTGGGGCAAAAGACTTGATTTGAGACTTGACTTTAGAAAAATCCATTGTGAAACATCATCTAATTGCTTTCTTTAAAGGGCCAGTGTTACGTAATTATGACTCTTTTGAACTTCCCATCATGTGATGGTGTTATTCCCTCATCAAAAACCTGCAGTGCTGCCTTGATTCTTTCATGCGTGTTTGAGAAATCCTTTAATTTTCATGGCAGCCATTCAGCTTTCCAAGCCCTCCTCCCCTGCGATTCCTTCACTCAGCTCCTTCAGACTAGTCAGCAGCAATTAGCAAGCATCTGTTGGAGCTGCCAATCTGCTGAGCTCAACAGGCTAATGTGGCTAACCCTTTAATGTGAACAACTTTAACCTTTTGACGTGATGACATGTTGTGATGACTTCCTGGAGGCGGAGTTCAAGAAAGAGCAGGAGTTTCTAAAAGAGACAGAGGCCCAATTCCAAGGAGTAAAATTACAAAGTCAGATTTGTTTTAAGTCTTGTTTGATATTTACAGCAATTTCATAGCTGTAAAATTATGAAATTTTAGTTAAACATAGTTAATTGATTGTGTCAATTAACACAATCAATTTGGGGGCTTTATCAGCAGAGGAGCAATCAATTAACATAGTTAATTGATTGTGTCATGAAATTACTCTATGTGACTGGAAAATACATAATACTGCCCCTTTAAAGATATTGGCAGATGAACTGATAGGAACATGAAACTAACCCTGGTGGGAAGTGCATGTTTCGTGCTTTTTGATCTGTTTCCTAAAGAGTTGCCCCGCCACCTGTCCTCCGGCTAATCCAGTTTTCTCTAACATGCAGCGCCGCCTTCCAAATCCTCACTAAACGTTCATCTGGTGACCTAAATTACTCCTGGAGAGGTGGCGGCCTCGCGACGCGGTCCTCGCGCACCTTGGGCGGCGTTCACGCTGAAATCTTGAGCTTTCCACAGGGAGACGTCGCCATGCCGACAGTGAAGAGCAAGAAGAAGAAGGCGAAGAAGGAGGTGATGGAGGCAGAGGAGCAGGGCGAAGGTGAGGGCGCTCCGCCCGCGGCAGCTCCACCCGCTCGCCTGCTGTGTTGTTGCTTCACTCCGTGTTTTGTGCTGCAGTGGGGCAGGAGGTGGAGATGGAGGACAGGAGTAACTCCGACAGCAGAGACCATCTGGCCCCGGATCTGCACGACGCAGCGCCGCACAAGAAGAAGAAGAAGAAAAAGGCGTCAACTATTGGTATGAACATTTACACTAAATTGCCGGAGAATGGCCGGAGCGGCACTTGGCTGCGAGGGCCGCTCGAGGCTGCGCACAGCTTTAATTAAATTTATTTTCTTTCTTCTTTTTTTTTTGAGACAGATAATCTTTTAAAAAATGGATTTGTTTTACCCTGAGCTACTACTGCCATATGAAGAAATGCATCAAAAACAACCAATCAGAGCTAAGAGGCAGGTCTTAGTACTGTCAATCATTCTTGTACACGTGATGCTAAATGTGCTAATAGCGGAGAAGCAAATTACCATTCCAGGAAAACCATGTATCCACTGTCATTTGTGGCTATGCTAACGCGCCTCAGCGTTCATGAAAGAACTAGCTGTAGAGTAGCAGAGAGAAAGGGAGCAGAGGTACACAAGGGTGATTGACAGCGCTAAGGCCCTCCTCAAGACGCAATGAACTGAGCAGAGTGCCTCTCACGGAGTGTGTCCGCCTGTGTGTCGCTTGGACAGATCAGGAAACAGAACACGGGGATGTACCAAACGGCAACACGGCCGAGGCGGCCGGGGAAGGAGAGGAGATGACTGTCGCCGTCACCAGGAAGACAAAACGGAAGAAGTACGTACCAGTAACTGCAGCAGGATTTAAAAGATCGGACTGGTCTGATGTCAGCAGAGAAAGTTCAAGAGTTACTGAATAAAAACAAACGAGTGGATATGGAAGTGAGAACAACTTAGCAGCTACAATTAAAAATACAGTACGGATTAACTGAGTAAGAAGTGCATTGACTAGACGTTGAACAAGACGCCGATGCACTCACATGAAGCAACTATAAGCCGACTTTTTCCCAAAACCATTTCAAAAATGTAAATCATTGAAACAGTTGTTTGTTTTGGTGGAAATATTACTTCATCTACGGTTATTGTTTTTTGTTTGTTTTTTTTATTTTCCTCTAATGTGAAATCTGATTCTAATGATAAAATGTTGAAAGAGTTTTCAATATTTTACAACGGCGTCTATTAGGGCCGTTGAGAAACAGAAGTAAATTTACGGTAAAAAAAAACAAGAAATTGTCAATTTTTAGAATAATTTCAGAAATTATCTGTCAGTTTTGAAAGTCATAAATGTTTGACTTTTGAAAGTAAGAAATTTGTAAGCTTTCTCTAAAAAAAGTTTTGACTTTTGAAACTCAGAAATGTCCCAAGTCGAAAAGTTTAAATAAGAAGTTTCCCAGTATTTTTCTAGAAACTTTCTGAGATTAATCATAACATATGAGGTTGGTTTATTTTTTGTTTGGGCAAATTTTCAACTTTTTGGAAATTTCCAAGTTTTTCCTAAGAAATTTCAGAATTGATTGCAACATTTCTGAGTATTTTGGTATTTCTGAGTATTTTTATTTCCTGTCTACAGTGGCCTTAATCCATCGTCGTAACGTATATTTCGCAGTTCGTTTTTCTGAGCTGGAACTGCTTCACTTGCCTTCACATTTTTTCTACGGTTATTTATAGTTTGCTGGTCTCTGGTTACTTTGTCTTTCAAACTCTTCTTTGCTTCCTCCCATGACAGGAAGGCGAAGGCGGCAGAGCACTACAGCAACGATCTGGAAGCCGAAGACGAGGACATCGTCACCGACGCTCAGTCTCCCATTCCCCAGCATTCCCTGTTCTCCGCCCCGCACGGACACAGCCAGCCGGTCGGCAAAGTTTTTGTGGAGAGGAACCGTGAGTGGGAATCTGATATGTGAAAGGTGTTGAGTTCCTCTTTCAATTTTTCATTGGAAAAACTCTGACTTTTTTTCTTATTCCAAACAATTGATTTGCATCAATTGAGCTCTTTCCCGCCAACAGCCATCGCTACTAACTACAGTAACTCTTTGAAGAATATGAATTAACATGAGTTGCAACAACGTTTAGTTTTCTTTTGGGATCAATAAAGTACTTTTTGAATTTGAATTGAATTTAGGTTTGACCCAGAACTTTCGCACAACAATGTTTCCAAGGTAGTTTCTACAGATGTCTCCAGAAGGTGTTAGTCTTTGTGTGTGAGGGTAGCCTGTGTGTGCGCAGGGCGTTTCCAGGCCGACCGAGTGGAGCAGCTCAGGCACTCGGAGCTGACTGAGGACTACATGGACCCCAGGCAGATCTGGACCACAAGGGACGTCTCTCTGAAGGTTCACAACGGCTTCAGGTTCGTTGAGATGTGTGAGCGCTCAACCAAAACAAGCATGTAGCATGACATCAGCTTCTTTTCACTTTAAATGTCCCAAGCCGTTTGCTAAATTGTCATGACAAAGCTACAGTGGGGTTTAGAGGTAGGAAAGGGAAACTGAACCTCTCTCTGGAAGACATGTCCACTGATTAATGCACTGAAGAATGCTTTTGTAACAATGACTTCATATTTAAACCACTGTCATCCTCTAAAAGAGACCACTTGGTGTCCGCTACCGATGGAAAACCAGAAACGAGCAATCCAGGCAACCCGCTCATAAATACATAAATACTGTCATGTGTCTTCCACTTGCAGGGCGGTCGGTCTGTTCTCTCATGGGTTCCTGGCTGGCTACGCAGTGTGGAACATCATCGTTGTGTACGTGTTGGCCGGCGAGCAGATGACCACGCTGCACAACCTGCTGCAGCAGTACCACCCTCTGGCCTACCCGGCTCAGTCTCTGCTCTACCTGCTGTTGGCCGTCAGCACCGTGTCCGCATTCGACAGGTCTCTGTGGGCACAAACGACACCTCAGAGATTTACGTTTCTGTGTGAGAATAACATCTGAAGTTGGCCGTATCGTCGTAGGGTCAACCTGGCCAAGACGTCTATGGCCTTGAGAGGCTTCCTCACTCTGGACCCGGTGGCCGTGGCTTCCTTCCGTAAGACCTGGACAAATGTAATTGATGATGATCACGACGACGATGGAGATGATGACAATGTTTTCATGCCGTCTCTGTGTTTATTCAGTGTATTTCATAGCCCTGATACTGTCCCTCAGCCAGCAGATGACCAGCGACCGCATCAACCTTTATCCTACGGCCAATGAGACTCTGTGGTGAGATCCATTATTTTTCAACTTCAGCGCTTTTGAAAATCGTCTAAAAAATTTTTTTAAAAGGCTATTGTAAGCATTTAAAACCAACTCAGTGCTTTTTGTGATGAGACATTGAACAGGTGTATCTACTAAAGTGGCCGATGGTTGTGGTTCAGAATGTGAGTTTTTGCAAACCCATCAGAATCCTGTGTAATCTTTGAAAAAGGATTCTCAGTAACGCTAAATAAAACTTAGCCTGGCCATCGCCTTTTAATGCAGTTCCGCTCCCATTGAGCTAGATTTCTCAGAGCGGATTTCATCCGGGCCAATCAGCAAACAGAAGAATTTAGAATTGTAGCTCCTTTGGTTGTAGTTTAGGAATGGCAGTGGAGGAAGTGAACGAAGATGTTCGGTCTGCGTTGGTCACCCTTCCAAATACTGAGCAATTCAAGTTGGTGCAAGAGGAATGTTTAATACATTGTACTGCTGGCAACGATGTCGTGACACAATGGATGTTTTTCTTTTTACAGCTCTCCCTTGCTTCATAGCGTAGCACCGTTCACGTTTGAGATGGCGCAAGCGTTAGCGATTGGCTAAAATCAGATCAAACTTCAACAAAGTCTACGCCATTTCTCAATAGTCGAGGGTCCAGGCAACCCATACGAAGCAAAGCGTAGAACAACTGACCGGTTGGTTTTTATGAGGCTAGCTAACACCCAAACACTTGTTAGGTGAAGCCTCTTAGTTTCAGGACTGCATTATATACCATTACCTCAACTGCGGTGTCAATATCTAAGAGGCATATTTTATAAATTTGCTTAGTTATTTATTAATACACAATCTGATGTTTGTCCTCTGGTGGATGTCCATCTTGGGTGACTCGGTCCTTAAGATGCAAACTAAATGCAATGCGCCTTTTAAAAAACATTTATAAAAGATGAGACTAATTCTTTCAGGAACTGAATTCGACTAGTTTTTTTTTTCTTATGTTTGTTTGTCTTATTTGCAGGCCTCCGGGCTCCGAGCAACAGATCTTGCGGCCGTGGATCGTGGTCAACCTGGTGGTGGCGCTGTTGGTGGGCGTGGCATGGGCCGTCGTGTCCACGCGGCCAGACATCGACTACACAGAAGGTAAGCCTGGATAACATCTAGGATAAAAATCTGTTAGGAAATACCTTCTTACTAATTGCATTTTTTTTTTCTCTATTACATGTATTTCTTAAGAGCTGGTCTTACTTTGATATTGAAGTAATATTAATAATAATAATAATAAAAACTGATCAAATGAAGCCCTCTTGCAATGTATGCTGCGAGACAACAAGGAGATTTTTCTGTCACCTTTTAGTACATCATAGTTGCACATCATCAGAGTTTATTATTGCTCATCATCGTGGCGTTTTTCGTTCTGCCACTAGATGGCACTAAAGTCGTTGTTATTATATACAGTATTCCACTTGGTCTCAATGAACCCAATACTCAGAAAGATTTTTGCTTTTTTTTTGTGTATGAGCAGAATTTTTGATGACGATGGAGGTGGAGGGTTTCCCTAGAGGAGATGAAAACCTGGACATCCCTGCCTAAGACCAGACCTGTGGAATATATGTCAGCCCGTGTACTAGACTCAAAATTGAATGGTTATTTGATGTATGATTTTGTACAAGTAAATATGTATTATTTGTTTGCTAAATGTCATTTTGTAAATAAATAAATGTGTTTATGTACAGTAACTGCTTCTGTGGTTTGAGAGTGTTTGATTGCAGGGGAATATGAGCCAAACAGTTCTGAAGTTAAACTGGAGACTAATATTTTACAGATTTGTGTAAATCTTTAGACTTTTTTAATTCAAAGAAGAAGAAAAACCTACAATAATTTGCACGTCTGCAAAGTACTCAAGATATGTTTAACCTGTGCTTGCAGAATGTAGCTAATTCAGTCAAAACAAGACGTGATGGAATAATATCTCACATTCTGTATTGGTATCAAAGTAGACAAGATGTGTTTCTGCAGGATTTTGTTATAAAGTGTCCGAAATGCAAAAACCAAAATAGCTTCAAACAAACAGAAGTTTTGTGCTGTAAGTTATGGTTGTTAATGATTTGTGATTACAGCAGAAAATTTAATAAACATCATAATAAAAAAAAACAACAACCATAAATACGCACATTCACACCCAAAGGTACGTGAGGGGGCAAAACTTTGAAATTTGCATGTCGTTAAAGATCCAAAACATAAAAAAAAATACTAAAAAAAAAACATACAATTTACAGTGTTTTTATTTTTATTTATTAATTTTACCATTCTTGACTCATGGTAAGGAGTCAAAAGAAGTCATTTCAAGAGGCAAAAATTGTCCTTGAAATAGATTTCCCACAACATTTCCAAGGTATCTTATCGTAGTTGTGAAATTTCCCACAGTCCTGGAATGCAGCAGGATGCATCCAGTCAGCGCGAGCCGCAGCCGTTAATAGTAAGGACTATGTAAAGATGGCGGAGCTGCAGATGCTGCTGGAGGAGGAAATTCCTGCGGGACGGAGAGCGTTACTGGACAGTTTCACCAATCTGGAAAGAGTAGCGGAATACTGCGAGAGCAATTATGTCCAGGTACGGGAGCGTTTTTTTCTTTAAAGAAACCGAGGGTGCTGATTTATATTTTAAAAAAAAAAGAAACCCACGGAACAGTTGTGTGGTGTGGGAGTGGGCGGTAAGGGAAAGGAGTGATGGAATAACTAACACGGTCCGTTATGTTGCTGTCAACTCTCTGTGGAAAACAATTTAAAAAAACTGTATTCAAAATAAAACAGGCTCATTATAGTTCTACAGTACGACCAATGCCAACAAAAAATACAACTTTTACAGTGGGTACTGTAGCGCTATAGCGCGTCTGTTTGAGGGAAACTTCAGTAGGAATGTGACAGATTTAAGTGTTAAAAGTTCTCATTTAGTCTTACGAAGCTGGCGCATGCTCATTGCGCACACACCGAATAAAGCAACACTTTGTTTTTAGACGGTAAGATGTCTTAAAGCGCTTCTTACGTGATGTTTGACAGCGGCAGACAGGCAGGGAACTGTTTCCATAAAATGTGTGAAGTCTAGCATCACAGTGTATTAACAGTATTTTATTATCAATTGGAAGGAGCTCGCTCAAAGTACACCACACACCACAGCTTCTGTTGTAAGCATTTAAACCGGTCCCTACCAGGTCTTGAGTAATTTTACGGATATTAATTATTAATGGGATCAAGCAAAAAATAAATAAAATACAGAAGGAGACCTGTGTGTAAAACTAAGTCTATTCTTTATGCTTCAGATAGACTCTGCTAATCAGACGCATTGATTGAGTCTTTGCACATTTTCATCGAGTTGGCATAATATTATGACCACCACCCTAATAGCCCTGAGCCCTGAGCCCTGGAGGCAGGAACCCCTGAATGTGTGCTGTGGTTTCTGGTGTCAAGACGTTAGCAGCAGATCCTTTAAATCTTGTGACTGATCCTTGACGTGGATCAGATTTGTTTGTCCAGTAAGATCCCCAGAGATGCTCGGTTTGGAGATTTTTGAGGCCAAGTCAACACTCCAGACTCCCTGTTGTGTGCTCCTCAAATCATTTTTGGAAACCTTTTTGTTTTGTGTCAGATTGCGTTGTTTCGCTGAAAGAGGTCACCGTGGTTCACTTGCTGGGTTTCCTTTGACCATGTAATTGAGCCAATTGGAATTCCGAGAAATCAATTCGCTTGGTGGAAAAATTGGAAAAAAAAACCCCCAAAAACTTGTGTTTTTCGATTAAAAAAAGCAAAGTTGAGTGTGAGGATCAGATGGATTTTCGGCAGTATTGAAATGAAGGTATTTCGTAAAACTGCAATGAAAACACTTTTTTCGCATCACAAGAGTCTCCTGATCAACATGTTACTACTGCAGAAAAAGATGACAGGACGTAGAAGGAGGACGATGGCATTTTATGTGCTTTAATGACTTATTCACATGGGATTTTAATTGTGTTTTAATTTGATGCAACCATCGCAATTGCAAAATTGTGTTGTTTTTATCGATATTAGCTGAAATTTGACCAAGTTTTGAACAAATTTGTAATGGAAATGCAGGCACTGTGTATGACTGTATTGCTTCTAATAGAACAGAAATGGGACTTTCTCTACCACAAAGTTGGAACAATGTTCTTTAGACAGTCAACATAAACACATCAAAAATACTTGTCAGCAGTGGCGGATCTAGAAAAATATCTACGGAGGGCAAGCCTCGGCCAATGCTTTTACAGGGGTGGCAGCATATAGCAGAAATTTACAATTTCACACTATTTTCAAATTTTAGCAGCTTAAAGTCTCACCACTGAGACCGAAAAATAACATGCCATTACATTATATTCTTATTGGTGCAATGAATTCAGTCATTTTTTTTGCTCTCTGTCCGTGCAAACATCGCATTGGCATGGCTTTCAGATCTTGAAAAACTAGTTTTTTATTGTTTCCTTTTTTTCTTCTGGTTTCAACAATGCATGTAGGACCATTTCTGACTTTTAATTAATTCCTTTATAAATCCGAACTGGTGAGTCATTATTTTTCGCATTTTGTCAGCAGCCCAGCTTACTTTGGCTGCTGGCCTGTTTTGTATTTGGTAATATTTGGCATTTTGTTGTTTTTTTGTTTTTTCATTTGCGGATAAATGAGTAAATTCCATCTCAAGATGGCAAGTCAGTAGCTTTGGTTGGCTGCCGTTCTCCCTCTGTGCTTCACAAGAGACATCATGACTGCAACGTCTGTGTGTGCGCGTGTGTGTGCGTGGGCAAGCAAACCTGCTATAAACAACTGTTCTCCCTCACTTGGCTCTAAATACACACCTGTTCACAGCCACGTTTCATAATCATCCCATTTGTGCAGCTGTGGGTGTGAGTTTCACTGTCAGTCAAGAGAAAGTGGAAGAGAAACGATTCCAGACTGTGGCTGAGGCGTCACTTTGAGGTAAACGTTGCAGCGAAGCGGCGTGTTCAGCTTTCATCGTAGCAGGATTACGTATATGTTCCGGCGATTTTACAGAAATACCAGAATTAGCGATTTTTATTTAACAAGCGGAGAGAACAGGAGTATGTTTTATATATATATTTTAGAAATAGACAGTTAATGAATCAATCATTCAAACTTAAGCATGTTAAATTTGAACAAGTTAACTAGTTAAGTTTGAATTACTGACTTACAGATGTAGCTGTAAGTCAGTAATTCAGTACGTATGTCTACAATTCGGAGTATTTACATTTTTTTTTTGCTGTTGCCTGTTCATTTTGAGCAGCTCTGCTGAGCAACTTTTACAGAGAATGAGTAGTGCAGTTGGCTTTTTATGGATTTATTTAATTTAGCAGCGTTTACAGAACCAACTGTGCGAGGCATTGCTGCTGATTACTTGACTCATTCTCACCAAGTCCTTCAAATGGAATGCCGCCAAAAGCTTCAGATGATGCTTTTCTTGAAGGAACGATTAATTCTTACATAAAAGAGAGAAAAGAAAAACTGAGGAACACCTGTTAAAAATGTCTGTTTGCAGAAGTGAATTGTTCGTTTTCACCCCAAAGGGAGAAAAATAAACAATAAATCATGCAACTAGACCAATGCACTCAGGAACATCTCTCTACAGTGGCTAAAAAAAGCAGGAAAAAAATGGACATATTCATAACATAAGTCACGGCATGCCACCCAGACCTCATCAGGATTCACTTGTTTCTTCTGAGGACACTGAAACATGCAGGAACGTGAAGCACAGAAGGCTGAGCCTCTGTCTCTGTCACAGTAAAGCCTCCAGACATTAAAGAGCAAAAAACTTGACAGGTTTCAAGGCTGAATCTAACTGCAAACTCTGAATAGTTATAAAGGGTGTTGTTGAGGCTGGAGCACCATAAACAAGCTTTTCGTGTCAGGGATATGCAGTTATGAAGAATTGATTATTGGTTACTCCTGTGTTTGTCTTCATTTGCATTAAAATATCCATACGAACATGTCCAAACAGCACCAACTGGTTGGTTGGCCTATATTTTTGCTGCGATCAGATGATGTGATGTGTTGCATAATCTTGTTCTGCTCCAGTCTTCTTAACTGTGTTTGGCTTCTCCCCGTGTGAAACGCTCACAGCGTTTAAACTTGGCCTCAATCATTTCAAGTCAATATAAGAGTCTTAACATTTCCAGCTTGACAAATACTGTTTTCTTACTCTAATGAAAATTTCAGAAAAAGATCTAAGGCTCCTCTCGTTTCTTGTGGAGTACCGCCAGGCTTTTCTCTATAATAAGGAATGTAAATATATATGTATTTTTAAATGAATCCGTAGATTGCCTTTCTGTATTGATTTTTTTGCCTTGCGTCAAACTAAAATTTACATTTGCCGATATCGATATTTAAGGTTTAGTGTCGGCCGACAGTGCTGAGCTGACTGGAAAAGTTTCTCTTTTTTTTCAAACACAGACATAAACGTACTGAATTACAAATTTATTTGATAACACTTCAGCAGTGCAGCACATTTAAATACACCAAAAGCTTCACAAGCTTGGTCCGACATGTCAACACAACTTTAATTTGGTAACAAAACTGAAACTGACAAAAAAGGTTTGCTACCTTGGTCAAACATGTAAAAAAAAAAAAACTGCAACAAATCTTTCAAATTGTTCAGAAAGTGCATTTATATAAATATTAAAACATGATGTTGCTCAGAGCACAAAGCATAGGATTAGACTGAATAGATCTGCCCTTATGGATCAGACACATTGTCATCAACACCTAATCTAGAATGTTTTTCAATTTCAGACATTAATATCGGATCGGTGAATCTCTCATAACCTTATACACAAATCTCTGCCATTCTCACAGTGAAACCAGGAATATCTAGGCAGTTTATCCAAATATTTGCTTCAAAAGTAAGTGGATCACATGAATTAATCAGCATTTATTTTTTCTGAAAATCCTCAAGTACCAGACTGGGCAGCGTGGAGCTTATGCCTTCCCCCTGTAGCTCTGCACCATGTTGACCTACCGCAGCTGGTAGCGGTTAGCTCGTCAGCAGAGGTAGCTGAAACGAAGCTCAGCCTCCAACTGTTCATTGAAAACACATGGCACACAGCTGCAGGAGGCTGCCTGTGGATGCCCAAAGTGAGCGCATGTGTGTATTTTGACTCGGAAACCATGGCGATTGGGTCCCCAGTCGAGTCGGTATCAGCCTTCCAGCTTCAGCGCCGATGCCAGAAACGGCTCCTGCGGGGGCGGAACCGCCTGAGCGCTTGGAAAGATGGGTTTGTGACTTTTGACAAACCCTGGGGACGACCCGTTGTGCAGGCCGACACAGGTTTATGATTCTCATAAAAAATGTTTAAAAATCTGGCTTCTTTTGCAGGCCAGTTAGTGTCATTGGTGTGATTGTTCTCAGTGTTGAACTAATCTGTGATAACCCCCTCATAGATAAATGACCGTCAGTCTCTTATTATTATTCATGTTTCCTTTTTGCAGTCAGGACATGCAGCCCACTCAGTGTTGGCTAAAGTTTTAAATGACATTACTGCATGTGTGTATGAAATCTGTAACGCATAGGTTGTTATTATTCATTTCAAGCTCTAAAATTGAGGAAAATAGAAGAAAGAAATTCAATAAATATATTCTCAAACACCAATTTGCAGTCTTGCTAAAGGGACAGCATCATGTAACATCAACTATTTTGAGCTTTCCATCATGTTATAATCTTATTCCCTAATCAAAAACATACCTTGATTCTTTCATGCATGTTTGAGAAATCCTTTAATCTCCATGGCAACCATTCAGCTGTTCAAAACACCGCCTTCAAGATGAAGCTCCTCCTCGGAGCTGCAGTTTCCAAGCTTCTTAACTTCCACCTCACAGAGCAGCCTTCCCCCCCTGACTCTCCCACTCGGCTCCTTCAGACTAGCCAGCAACAATTAGCAAACACCTGGTGGAACTGCACATCTGCTGAGCTCATTATAGGAGCTACTTCTCACTGCTATGATGGTAAAAACATTTTAAAGGGTTAATAGAGGAGAGATGTCGTGATGACGTCCTGAAGGCGAAGTGTCCGAAAGATCAGGAGTTTTTAAAGAAACAGAGGCCCAATGTCACGGCATTAAATTATGACGTGAAATTTCAAATCATATGTAGCATTTTTTTCTAACAACTGAAAGTAGCATAGTTACCTGATTGTGCTGTAAAATGGCACTATGTGCCTGGAAAACAGATAATACTGCCCCTTTAAAAATGGTCTGTGGGTTTCCTTTCGTTTGTCTTGTGATGTGTGGTGTCTCTGGAAAAGCTCTACTGTGTCTATTTTGGATGTGTTAGCATACAGCCACAGTTTCCATAAACCATGAGAAAGTAGTGTGCAACAGCTTTGAAATAATTTTTTTTCTTAGAACAGATCAACAAAAGACTAAAAACTGCCTATTCCTAGAATAAAATCCTTTGAACTTTTTGTGCTTTCCTTATTTTTGCTCTGTTTTCTTGGAGCAATAATAAGGAAAGGAGAAAGGAAAGTCAAGCGCTATAGATCAGCAGCCTCCCGCATCCGTTAAAATAACACTGACACTGTTGCAGTGTGAAAATGTATTACTCTCACTGAAATGGGTCAGAGGTGTGTAGTGATGCGCTGATTGTTGGTGGAGGAGTCAGGCTGGAGTTTGAGATGTTCGGAGCTCTATCCATGCTTATTATTCAGAGTTACAAACAAATAAAAGAAATTGTATTTCTTTCAAATCACACTGTCTCTCCCCTTCCATTGTTTGACAGTACAGACTCCTATTTGTGGCTCAGTGTTCACAGATTTTTCCAAAAACCAACAAATTGTTAAAAAAAAAAAAAAAAAGCCTACATATTAATATCCTTAAATGGATAAGTTAAGTGATATCTATTTAAGGATGTCTATGCTTTCATTCAAGGGAGTTAGCTAGCTTAAGTGTGAACTAATGTCATGTCTTTGAACATTTGCATTTCAGTTTGGACTAATCTTAAAGAAAACGTGGCCTTCTTCGTTCATTAAGTTAGTGATTAGCTTTGAATGATGTAAAACTTGACTAATATTTTAGCCGTTTGAAGGAGGCAGCAAAACTCAGATAGACTGACACAGTGACTAGGATACCAATCAGGACATCTACACTTCAAATAATATGAAATTATTTGCAATTCTTAAACCTTATGAAGACATGATGTCTTTATCAAACTACACTTCTACTAGAGAGGCAAATAATTAATCAACTTACAATTAAGTGTTGATTTAATGGTTTATTAAATTAAAAGTAGTTCCAATCGATTAAGTAATGATGTACTTTCCACACCTTCTTTTAGTGTTGTATTTTGGCCGCCATCCAGAAGAGGGCACCACTGGACATCCTTAAGCGGAGCCGGTTGATACAGAAACAAAGATGGCAGGGCCATACCAGAACAGCAAAAATATATGGTCTGGTGTGGGATGCAAATTGCACTTATGCGATTATGTTTTGAAATATAAACACTTGACAAGCTTCTTAAGTTATCACCTTAATACAGCTTAAAACTCAGGGAATTGTTAAAATATATTTGTTTGGTTGTTCCAAATTTAGCATTTTAGGAGAAATTTAGCCTTTTATGTGATTTAAAGATGGCCAACCGTCTTGATACAAGAGAAAACTCAGGTTTTTATCAGTTAATCGTTAATCAGTCGATAAAATCAATCAACTTTGAGATCACTAACTCACTATTACTAGTAATAGTGAGTTAGTGATCTCACTCCCAGGGTTTGGAGTAACTTATATCTCAAACCCTGACGAATCTGGCTGCTCAGGAGCCAGGCAGCGCAGTCATTGGCCAAGAGTTTATTGTTCAGACACGTTTCTTCTGTCTGAGGAAAATGGATGTCACAGAGCATTAACCACATGATCATTCCAGCGTCTCACAAAATAAACAGAAGTTATAAAAGCTGTTTTGTGATATAGACTCTACTTACATTTAAAGATGTAGTGCACAGAGAAACACAAAAGGCTGATTTAAAAGTTTCCACTTTCTTTGTTACAGAGGAATTTATCTGTTAAATGTTCCTATATTGGAAACTTGTTACTGTTTTACTTAAACCATAACAGTAAATCTTTATAGTGTATACATATATTGGAGCTGTAAACCGTCTGTGACTTGCAGAGCAAGGGACTTTTCCTTCTAAGGTAAAAGCAGCCTGTAGTCTTCTGGTGGTTGTCAATACTTCAGCAGGGTAAGTGGGGTAGAAGATGCACTTGAACACACCACCAAGCAACATCTGCCTAGTGCCCACCGAACATACTGTAATCTCAAGCACACGTGGGTTATAAAGCAGAATAATAGTTTAAAGCCAGCCAGCAATCTGAATGGTTGGAAAACAAAAAATAAAACCCCAACAAACGTAATGTTTTAGAGCAGCCTATTTAAATGTGTGTGACTAAAAAGCAAAACCAGATCAGATCTCTAAGGGATTTGTTTACACCTATGAGCAGGGCTGGACAATACGGACTTAAAGTTTTATCACAATATTTTGTTCTGCTATTCCGATAACGATAAAAGTGACAATAAAAACTACTGTTTCGTTTTTTAGTTAGTTGTGTAGATGTGACTCCATGGCAGAGCAGTCAAAGCCCCATAAACTCTGATGCTGCTTTTGGAAAACCAATACACATTTGCACTTTTTTTAGGACACCACTCCCATAAAGAGTATGATTTGTATCAATAAACTGCACACAGTATCTGCATTTAGTCATAGTTTTGAATGTATTGATATTTTTGATACTATTCTTGAACAAACATAGAAGAAAATGGTAGCAATAATCCTGAGAGTATGGGCAGTTTTAGGAGATTTTAAACATCGTTAATCGGAATTTATCGTGACAATGATAAATCAAAATTTTTACGAAAAAATGTATCATTATAAATGATAAACAATATCATAACGATTAGGTTCTAATTGGTTTCCATCAGTGTGATGCAGGACTTGGATTTGCTGTAGAGCAAAATCCAAATCTGGATGTTTGGATACCTTTTTCAATCCTTATTTTGCTTCAAGATTGCATTTTTCATTCCTTTTAATAATTGTCATTCGACCCTTTCAAGATAGTATTTAAGATCTATATTTTATTTTGTAGGAATTTTTTTTTGTTGGTGCTGCATTTTGATGTACCAAAATGCCCCCTTATGCATTAAAAATGCAGCAGGAAACATCCAGATGGTGATTAATAAACTCACATATGTCTTCATTAAAAAAAAGAGGTCAGAGGAATCAGAGCATGCACACGAGTCAGTGTAGATCTAATGTGATTCATGTATATGAATTTAGTTGGAAATAAAAATCTGGGTGTATTAACGTTGGTACGTGTGTGTGTGTGTGTTGGTCTGCCCTCGCCTTAGGCCAAAGAAGGCAGTGGTCCAACTAGGTCAGTGCTAACGGGACGTTAGAAGTCTGATAGGGAAAAGAGGTAGCTGTAGAGGAGATGTAAGGATGTTGTCATAAATTTAGGGAGGAAAAGAAATAGAAATGTTGAAGAAAAAAAGCTTGGCAGAGCAAAATTAAAAACTGACATAGAAAGACAGTTAAAGGATTCAAAATAAAAAATTTCAATAACACGTCAGCCTAAACTACAGATTTACCTGAATGTAAACATAAGTGTAAATCTTACGTAAGGACACTCTGCCTTTAATTTAATTTTTTAGGGACTAAAATCAGCCAAAATTTTACCGTCACACACTGCAGTACTTTAAGCCAACTTTCAGCCTCTCAAAAGAGAAAAGATCATGTTACTATTTTTGCAGCTGTATGAGGACATGCACTTATCAGCCAAAAGAGTACAACCAACCACCTAAAACTAAGTTTGGCACAGTGACATACTGTAGAAGATAATGCTCCAGCATTGTCTTATTAAGTATTTCACATTGTTTGATCACCAAGTGTCAAAAAACTTCCATATGAGGGTCACAGCTCTTACCTCACGTGTAAATATTGCAGCAATTAACCAATCTCAGTGTTGATTCATCTCACACTATGCTATGTGCTTTACTCTTCTCTGCATGCTAGATGATTGAAAATGAAATTGAAACTGATGACATTTCCTACTTTTTAATTAATATTACTAATCATTTTTTGACCACTTAGGAGCACTATTGAACATTGAAACATCATTTCCACGATGGTCAGTTTATCCATAAATAAGAGAGTAATCTAAGTTGTAATGGCACACTAATAGAGTGCATTCCCACCAGCCTTGTTCAGTCTGTTTTAAATGAACTTTTCTTCCTTTGCCCAGAAATGTTGGGTCATTGGGTCATGCGCAGTCAAACTCTGACACAGACTAAAAATGCAAACTCTGGTACGCCTAAAAACCTAGATCTTTTGGTTAAAGTGAGCTCTGGTGTGGTTCGAATGCATATGTGAACGCCAAGCAGACCGGAGACCACTCCAAAAGCAGGAAGTGGACCATGGCGCAAAGAATTCTGGGTAAATGCAACCAAATCAAGCACACAAAAACAGCAATGGCGGGAAAAATGGCTTGTGGTCTTTTACCAAACAAAAAAAGGAAATCCTGCAACCACTACAATCTGACGCCACTCTATTTTTTGTTTACGTTTCGTAAAGAAGGACAGTTGCGCTCAGTGTTTTCTTTAAAGGCTTCCAAGTCATTTCCTTCAGGGACTGTTGGTGCAGCGGAGGAGGTGAACAGGTTTTTCAAAGGCTTTGGTTCTTTGACAGTGCATTGTGACAGCAAACTGCGAAAGTTGAAGATGCAACAAATGTTGCAATTTTGGTCCCCAATCGAACTGGACTGTCAGGTGTGAAAACATCCTAAAAGTAACATAACCAGTCCTGACGCAGCAGAACACTTTTCTCCTCATGCCCACTCAACGTTAAAATCTCACCATAATAATGTAGCTCAGCACATATCCAGGAGTGACTTTCCACAGTCTCAGCAGCCAGAGGTTAGAAGGAAACAGCACAGGGATCAAGTGGCCGCTTTTTCATTTTTAGTTCACATAAATTCTATATAAAGACTGAGGGAACTTGGATATTCATAGATGTATAAATACAAGAAGAATATTTGGCAGTAACATCTCAACCATGTTTGAGCAGGATTTTTTTAATGAGCAGTCGAGCTCATTTGTTACCCGTAGAGGAATTTTAACGCAGCCAATTATAATGCTTTAATTACCCCCGTGTCTGTGTGACCTCAGGTAGCACTTGGCTTCACCACTGGCGGTTCGCCTGTGGAAACTGGAAGCTGCTCCTAGAGCCGCTCACAGGACCGGAAGCCGGGGCAGATTGAAATGTTTTCTGGAGCTGTGGTGTGGTTCAAGACGCGTGGATTTGGGGTCTGACTGCGAATGTAGGGCAATGGGTCATCTGAAGTCATGACACAAACTGGGTGTGCGTGTTTCCTTTTGCGTTGTCAGTTATCATCTTTCTCGTCTCTGTGCATCTGTGCGTGCCCACACACACAGACGCGTGCGTCGATACACATTTGGGTACACATCAGTGTGTTTCTTGTCAACTTCAGGCATGAATGAATTTGCGCTGACCTATATTGTGCTTGAGCACACACACACCCACACACATGCCAACGCACACGCCCACAGATGGTATTTCTGTACTTAGGAGGACTGTACATCATATATTTTCCATACATCCGCCCAGCATGATTTCTTGAAACCTTGAAGCTATTGCTTTTATTTTGAAGGTTTGTGTTAAAGTAGTGATTAGTTGTGTCAGAATGGTCTGAAATTCTCCGGGTCCCAAATTTAAGAATCCAGACTCACACACACCCTCTACCAGCCTTGGATTTGCACTAAGCAGTTGAAACCAAAAGTTTTCATACATCTAGAGATGCAACGATCCGATATTAATAACTGCATCGGTACCGATATTGAAAGAGAATTCTAGGTCGGGTATTGATGACAATGTGACCGATCCATATGGGCAGATTTATTCAGTTTAATTCTATGCTTTGCGCTCTGAGCGACGTCATCCTTTATCATTTATTTTATATTATGTTTAGAACTCCTAATTGCACTTTCTGAATCATTTGAAAGATTTGTTGCAATTTATCTTTGTTTGGGGGTTTTTTTTACGCTGTTCTTCTTGCCTGACTCCTGTCCCAAATCTGTCTCCTGTCCCCTTTGTCCACAGTCTGCAGACAAAGAGCAAGCGCTGGAGGAGACCAAGAGCTACACCACCCAGTCTCTGGCCAGCGTCGCCTACCTTATCAACACGCTGGCCAACAATGTGCTGCAGATGCTCGACATCCAGGCCTCGCAGCTCCGCCGCATGGAGAGCTCCGTCAACCATATTTCACAGGTCTGGTTGACCCTAAATGCTCTCACTTGAGTGAAAAACATCATATGTCATAATCATGTATGCATGCATGAAGGTTCATTTAGCCACTCTCAGGCTGAGTGGAGCAGCTCTGAATCTGTTTCTGAACTTTGCACTTAATGATGTAAAGAACTATTCACAGCCATCAAGAAGAGGCTAAAGTGCAGAAACATGTTGTCTTTCTTTACTTGTGTGTGCGAAAAGCATGGTTAGGATACATGTTTGGTACAAACTATTTCTCTATTGAGACATTTTGTTGTTTTTATTCAAAGAAATGTTCTTATATCAGCTGTTTCTTTAATATGGTAGAAATTTGTGGAACTTGTTTCCAAATTCTAAATAGCACCTTTTGCAATTTCATGCTAAGTAGATGAAACTCTCAAACACATTCCAGTACAGTTGGTAATTAAAACTCAGTAACTAAGTTTGAGTAAACTCACTGTCTCTATGCGAACATCACAAAGGAAAATAATTACATCGTTTAACAGAGAGGCATGAAGATCACAGAGGGTTCAGACAGTTCAAGCTAAGGCCAGGAGGTATGACTTACAAATAAAATCGCAGAATTTCTTTTTCTACCAAATCCGATTTTTTGATTTTAATCTATTTTTTTCCTTCGCTTTTCCTAAAGAAGAAATTATATACAGAAAATATTTTCAATATGTGGCCTTTAATTTAATCATCCCTTCTGTGAGTTGTACAATAATGCATTAGGTCAAGAATTTTTGTTTGATCTCAGACTAAAGTCACAGAATATTAGCAGAATAGAGATACAATTTTCCTAGAAAAACATTTTAAAATTAAGAGAAAAAAGACATTTTAATAAAAAGAAAAAAAGCTTCCAGCGTCATCTCGTCCTAACATGTCGTTTCCTCAATCGTCTCAAAGTTCTGCTGCTGATAATAATTTGATGGTGATGGTGTTAAAAGATTAAATATTTCCTGTGACAAAGGTTCAACATTCCTCATTTTAATTAAATTCTTTTTGTTATTTTTCTTGCTGGTGTTTTCATAAAGATATGACTGTACCCTTGTTATGTTAAGACTTTATTGTATTTTAAAAGAAACTAGTAGCCTGGCCCTGATATTGTCATTACAGTTTTATGTTTCTAGGCTTGATGTTTATTCTGTGAGTATTAATAAGTGACCTTCTGAACACAGCAGTGGCTGGTTAGTTAATTTAAACACCTGCTCTACTGATGGTCTGTCAGAGAGGGCGTGTGGGTCACCGCATTTCTTATTTTTTTAACTGAACCAAAACACACCAAATTCCACAGCCCATCTAGATGCTAAGGATGTCAAAGTCAAGCTAGCATAACTGAACTACCTCTCTTCCCATTGCTATATTTTTTTTAATTAACACTTTTTCCTTATCTAGTTGTTGCAGTGTTGAGAATTAATAACAAAGCACTGCGTCCTTTTTTCTTGTATATATCACATGTACATTTAAGACTTAACACATTATGTTGACAACTTGACAACTGAAACCAATGGTAGTCATCGTCAGCGAGCAACTTCTTGCGTGCGTGACGTCACGTTGCGTCGGGAGTCAGTGTGGCCACTTTTTTATGAATGCCAAATCCGAGAAGATAAAGCACAATTTCCCATTGTGTTACTCAGCTGGAACATGTAAGCACCCCCCCCCAGTACAGTCATAGGTGTGAAGCATCACTAGCGATCCAGTGAGTTACACTGTGCTGCACTCCTACACAACGGCAGCTTTGTCAAGTGCATTTAATCTCAGACAAACCCAGCCAGCTCCAAAAGAAAATAAGCTGAATGCTAGGAAAAGACTTCAGTTGAAAAAAATTAGTGCACCGAGGATTGCTTAGAGGAATTAACTTGTACTCCTCAGCGGTACAGAGGGTCCATTCTCCCCCCTTAGACCTCCGAATTATCGGAGCAGTTTCCATGCAGCCATAATGAGATGCTTCTTTCTGCTGTGTTGGCCCAGGCTGAGGTTGCACGTTATAATCACCACTTTCTGTTCAGAAAGACACTCGCATCTGTTATGTAGGCGAACACTTCGCACTGTGAGGCTTCTTCGCATTCACAAACACTAAGATACTCTTATGTAACGCATTTAGCATTTTATGCAGCTGCAATCAGCCAAGACATTATTTATGCAACAGCAGAGACTGTTAAAAAAAAAACAACAACCATTGTTAGGACGGGGTCCAGTGTGTGTACGCCGTAAAACTTTGTTTTTCTATCAGTAGCTTGAGGCAAAAGGGACTCAGTGTTTTGTGTGTTTCCTTGCTTTAAATCTTATGTTTTTATAGATAAGCCCAAAATTATTATATTAGTATATTACAATCAGACTAAAAAAAAAAAAACTATTTTTAAAATCATAAATATGGGCTTAATGAAAGATGTTTAATGCCTGCCTAAAGGTTGTTGTTTTCAAAAAATGCTTTTAATCTGACAGTTGCGCCTCATCTGAATGTATATTATAATTTAATGAATATATCTGTACTCCTGGGAATGTCTCGATGCTCATAAGCATAAGCAGATGAACTATTCTGCTGCTTTCCTAAATGACAATGTTCTGAATTCATATCTTGGAGATTCAAATATCCCAAAAAAATGTACACTGAGAGACTATTCCAGCCTCATCATATCATTGAAAATACCACTCCTGTTATCTTTCTAAGTAGGTAATTAATTGATCATTTCATAGATATTAAGAATATCGACATTCATCTTGATCAAAAGATGAAACAACGCTTTAGTAAGAAGCTTCACCTGTCACATTTCTTGTCACCTAAGCAACAGTCTCTATGGTGACAAACCGCTGTGTCGTCTTCACCTTGTTACTCTGGTCTTTAACTCTCATACAGACCACACAATGCAGGTTTCCCAGCAGTCCTTCCGCTTGCTCACCAAAACAGAAAGATGTTAACTACCAGTTTGCTAGTAGAAGGTCAAAAACAAAAACACAGCAGTCTCTTCCTTGACTATACATGTGTGGTTTCAGCTGCAAATAGTACACCAAGTTATGGACCCAGTCAGCTGGTTGCTTTGCTATTGGCCATACAGCTCTTCTGAATAATAGAATGTCAATGATTGTCCATACATTATCAAAAAAGTATTTTTTTTGTTTTTGTCAAACTTGTGAAAATCTCCTTCATGACGTGCGATGCCAAAACAAATTTGACTCTTCCTTGAGCAAGAATGGCTGCTGTGAACTTGTGCAGCCATCCTCTAATCATTCTATATTAAGAAGTACTTTCTTGTTTCATGTACTCTCAACAGACCAACCCTACACAGTGGTCCGCCCACATCTGGTGCACACATAGATGCTGCTTTCTGTAAATAATTTCACTCGATAACCAGAGTAAAGTATCCTTCAGCGTGGATTTCTCTTCTACTGACTCCCAAGCTCCACAGGCAGGCTGTCATCCATGTTAGGACTTCTCCAAAAATATCCACAGTGTGAGAACACAGAGCAGTGAGAATTTCATTCTCACACTGAACACTCTGGGTTTTGAACAGCCGGTGAGGAAATCAGGGAATCAGTGATTCCAAGGGAGGATTTGAAGCCAAGCTGCCTTTCTGAGAGAAAGAAATATCGAGTTCAACTTGGAAACAAAAAATTTCTTTGGCTTCTGTCATTGTTTCGAAGTGGTAAACACAGTTATTACAACATATATGCACAAGGTTTGTGATCTGTTGAGATATCTAATCTTTATGCATCATTTGGTCAAAGAAGTCCAATTGTCGACTCTTTGATCCTCCTTACAGACGGTCGACATCCACAAGGAGAAGGTGGCGAGGCGTGAGATTGGCATACTGACCACCAACAAAAACACATCCCGCTCCCATAAAATCATCGCCCCAGCCAATCTGGAGAGGCCCGTGCGCTACATCAGGAAGCCCATTGACTACAGCGTTCTGGATGACACCGGTCATGGAGTCAAGGTAGGTGGCAGAAACGAGTTAATAACAGCGATGGCTTGTATAATTAAGGTAGTGGCAGACCGTCAAATTCTGTGACGGTGACCAGCATGTTGACGTTTCTCTGAAACTGGAAATGGCAAGAACAAATTGGAAGTTATTGTATTGGGGTTTTTTTTAAACGTTTGAGAACATGATAGGAAAATTACAGAGCTCCTCAAGGGATGTGGAGGAGGGAAAAAAAAGATTCCGATTTACTTTTGCGAGATCCTTTAAAATGTTTGAAATGAACAAACAAGTTATGTCTTTTGGTGGAATGACCATATTTTTGGAGTTTCTGTAACTCACCATGCTCAAAAATTGCTCTCGCAGTGTGTGCAGTTCCTCTGTGAGTAAAGCCCGCCGTTATGTACCGGAAATGAGCTGCTGGGGAAACATATCGATGTGGAAATGCAACACAGATCGTAGGATTTGAGTTAAATGTGTCCCCGTGTGCTAAGAACTCTCTTCAGATCATCTCACTTGTATCAAAACCGTGTCTTCTGTCGAGCATTGATTCAGTTTGTTTGTAATTAAGAACAAACACAAAATAAAAATCTATGTCTCCCTTACAGGTGTGTGTCCTCCATTTCTTTGGTTTTTATGTGTCAGAATTAAGCCTTAAATATGAAGCAAAAATGTTGCTTGAACTCACAGAAGTAGTTTAGAATTTCGCAAAAGTAACTCGGAATTTTGTAAAACTTTTGGTGATCTTGCAAAATTTTTACGCGATCTCGCAGAAATAATTGAGAATCTCTCAAGGCTTTTGTGTGATCTCATAAAAATAATTCGGGACTTTGCGGAACCTTTGTGTGAAATTGCAAAAGTAGTTTGGGATCTCGCAAAACGTTTATGTGATCCCACAAACGTAATTTTTCAATCTTTGAGAGAAATTGTAAAACTTTAACGCAATCTTGTGAAATCTTTTAGAGGTGATCTTGCTAAAGCTATTCAGGATCTTGCAAAACTTTTGGGTGATCTCGCAAAAGCAATTTGGCATCTTTCCATGAAATCGGAAAAGTTTTACGTGACCCTGCAAAATTAATTCAGGATCTTGCAAACCTCTTGCATAATTTTACTAAACTACTTTAGTATCCCGCAAAACGTTTGCGTAATCTTTCACAAAAGTAATCCAGCATTTTGCAAACTTTTGCAGAATTTTGAAAATGTTTTTCCAAGATCAGGATCCGCTCTTTTTCTCCATCTACCTTGGAGAACTTAGCATAAATCTCAAGATAGAACATTTTAACAGTGGTTTTAATTTTCACAAGATTTCTTTTGTGAAGGAAACAGAAACTCAGACTTTAAAAATGAGATGCAAGACAGCGACTGATGAGATACATCAAATTTCTAAAACGGTTTTAACCAAAACTAGGAAGTTTTTGTTCATAACCGTCTTAAGTTCAATTAATTTTGTGTACAGCTTATACCTTTTTTCGTAAGTGTTTCTGCTACCCACTGGTGCAGTGTTACCCTGGGCAGAGAACCATACTGTCAACAACCTAGTGTGTCACAAATTATGAAAAGTATTCCCTTGGGCTGTAGTTTCATTTATTTGTCTCTGTTTTCAAAATGATTTATTTAGCTGCACACCTCAGTATCACTGCATCACAAACTACAACCAAACTAAAGAATCCTGATTTCTGTGTCTCTTTCTCAGCCGGTGTTTATCTGAAGCTCTCTTTCTGCCTTGCATTTTCTGTCTGCTGTTCCTAACGATTGACCGTATTTGCATGATGCAGTTGCACTCTGTCTAACCTTTAGATAAAAATGTCTTCTGCTTCCTTTTCCTCCTGCTCCATCTGCTGTCACTGATGTGTTAAGTGGTTGATGAGGTTCAAGGTAAGAGTCTACAACACACCTACACACAGTACAGAGCGAATGCGTCTGATGTGTCTTACCTGGCCATGGTAGGGGTTGTTAAAAGCAAAAAGGAAGAAGTGCTGCTTTATTTTATACTCCATAATGTATGTCTGATGATCAAACAGAACAAATTGTGGCTTATTTACATCTATTCCAAACGTGTTTTATTTAAACCGGTATACAAATATGGATGCTGAGATTCTTCCTCTTGTAGTGTTTTCCATCCTTGTGACAACCGAGAGACGTTACTATGCTGGCAAAAACTTGACGCTAACCAAGGAAATGTGACGCAGTGGTTTACAAAAGTATTCAAACTTCTGGGACTTCTTTGCGTTTTTCAAATGTCAAAATGTTTTATTGGGATTTTCTTTGGAAGACTAAGACAAAGTGGTATATAATTTTTAATTTTAAAAGAGATTTGGGTTACAAAACAAAATCTGGCACTCTTAAACGTCAGTGCTTAACCCATCATCAGAAAATGAAAAGACTGCAGCGGCGTTTCCATTACAAATGTGCACAAATTGTTGTCAATATTCTAATGTAGAAAAAACTGAACTATTTCCCAATGGCTGTGTTTCCAATAAACAAGAAGTTAATTTAAAATTACATGTGAATATATGATTATGTCCAAACTAAGTAGTTTTGATAGAGAGCGTGTTTGTTTCTCAGGTAAACGGCCAGCAGAGTCTGAAACTTGGAGGAGGTCTGTCCCGGACTAACCCCCCGACCCAGAAACCACCCAGCCCTCCAAGGGCAGGAAAAGGAATCTTAGGGTATGTACACCTACTTTCACTTTGTTTACTCTGTAATTTCCATACTTTTCTGTAAATTATTCAACTTTTGTGCTCTGGAAGACACATAGTTCATGTCAGATGAGACGGTCAACTTCTCTTGTGTTTTTCTTTAGAAATCTCTTAGAAACAGACTGCAGCTTGCGCATATTTAAGTCTCTCGTGAAAAGACGGGGGTCCTGTGACGAGGTTATTGCAGATTTGAGCTGGCAGAGGGAAAACACACACACCCACACACACCCGTACTGAAATGCAGCGCTCTGAGGAATAACGTCATCTGTTGTGAGAGCTTGTTGTGTTCTTTGCCCTTAAACATCTAGGTCACCGAGCTGTTTTTATCTGTCTTTGGTATTTTTTTCTCTACCTGTATTTTACTCCCCTTTCTCCTACAATATAATTGTATTTTTTTTTATATCCTACAGTTGTTTCCTCTTCTTTTATCCACGTCACTTTTGTCTGCATCTGTCACTTTAGAAGCGGATATAATTGTTGACTCTTCCAAGCTAACCGCTGCTCTGACTGAGGAAACAAACAAAAAAATTCTCATTTTCCTCTTCAGAAACAGACCAAACCTCAAACATTTGAGCAAACGCTGCATTTTGGTGTGTCTTTCAGTGTCACATTTCATCACACTGTCACCCAGACTCAATATATGATTCATATACCAATTGGGACACTCTCCATTTGGGAATTGTAGAGACAAAGTGCTAAAAACAAACAATCGGCAGCCAAAATACAAAAGTTAAGCCTTTGACATTTTGCTGACTGTCTGTCTTTTTTATGTTACCACCCTCCTTCAGATCCTTTGTTTCTGTATGTTCTCAATGACAGTCAGACTGCTAAGCTAGATGGAGACGCACATTGTTGTATTGTTTGACGCGCATCAAAAAGGTACACCACAATTTATGTTCTATGAAACAATTCAGGCTGGCGGCGTCTGGTGGGCGTTTAAACCAGCAACTGTAGCTTTGTTTTACCAGCAGGGCCCTGAAAAATGATCCATCCAACATTTTAGCAGATTCTTTTGCAGCTCTAGCTGTACTTTTAGGGTCATTAAATTGCACACAGATTTCTGAAGCCAGTTGGGTTCACTGAACTTTATTTATCAGATCAGAGAGGGTTGGACACAAATGTATACTTCAGTTTTCCGATTTTAATATGTAAAATATTTCTTAAGCTTTATATTGTTTTTCTTGTAACTTTTATAAAAATATGTTGTTTTTTTTACATATTCGTTAAAACTGCCACACAGTAGAACATGAGACAGATTTTCCGTGAAAAAATCAAGCTTTCTCTCTGCAGTTCTACTTCCGTCTACAGAAATGCACCACTCCTAGTCAAAAACAACCAATCAGACAGGAGAAGGGTTTTAGCGCTGTCAATCATGCTTGTGTATGCCCTGCTGACACCCTCTCCCATTCTCTTTGTTCCCCACAGCAGAGCCTGCTGTGAATGATAAGATTAGTTAGCATGGCCACCGATGACGGCGGATAAATAGTTTTTCTGTAACGTAAAGTTGTTTCCCCATCATTAGCACATTTCCCCATCATTAGCACAAATGTGCTAATGATGTTTACCCATCATTAGCACATTCCCCATCATTAGCACATTTCCCCATCATTAGCACATTAACACAAGACACATCATTAGCAGTGTCTTGTGTACACAAGACACTGCTAATCTTGTGTACACACTTAGCAGTGTGTACACAAGATTGTTTGACAGGGCTGAGACCCTCCTTCTGACTTTGATTGGTTGTTTCTGATTGGGTGCATTGAATTTCTGCAGATGGCGATAGAACAACAAGGAGAAGGCAGAAGGAGGTTGATTTTCTGTCTTCAGGACATAGTGAGAGCTCTACCAAATATTTAAAAACCCATATATTTTTGTAAAAGATGACATACTGCAGTTTTAAAGGTTGCGATTGTAATACAGCAGTGTGAAAAACTGTATCCATATGGCGCTAGGTAGGCTGAGCTGCCAGAGTCAGCGGGCGTCTCCTCTTGTCTCTCTTTATGTTCCTTCCAGTTTCCTGTAACCCGCTGATCAACCGGCTGTTTCACGCTCAATCGACAGCGTTAGTGGTTAAATAGTAGCACAACGACAGAACCTTTAAACCAATGCGCCCCATTAAAGGGTGTGTTGGTGCTTCGTGTTGTGAAAAGTAGTAGATAATCTCCAGCTTTCTGTCCGTCAACACCTCTCCATCTTCACTATTTGATCCAAAGTGCCGTTTCTCGGAGCGGCGAACAGAAGCAGCTTAGCGGTTGGTCAGAACCGTGCCAACGGGTCTGCCTCTCTGCGTTCTCCCCATAGACAGGCAGGGAGCGGACAAACGCACAGCAGAAAGTCGGCGACCCGCTGCCGACAAACCGCTCCTTCTGACAGCACACACACTTTTCTTTTTTTTTTCTTCCCCACATTAACTTACGAGGAACATTCAGTCATTTTTGTACATTCTGCATGCGTTCTGTTCCAGTGAAAAAGCTCCATTCAGCCGGGATTAAAAAAAACTTGGTGAGCTCGGGAGATCTAGAATAGAGACACCCACATGGCTGCTTCGACATTGTAGCAAATAGATGTTTCTTATCCTGCCTGAGAAACGCTCCATTCAGCACCAGCTTTTACTTCGGCTAACAATGAGTCCTTTTGTTTGGCCTCATGTTTGTTCTACCGTGGGTGCAGAGTTTTTAACGGACTCTATGCTCATTATGTCTTGAAATTGTTTCCTTTTCCCTTTTTAATTGTGCTTTCTGAGTTTATATTGAAAAATCAAATAAAACTTAGATTTTTTTAGGGCGGGGGATTTAACGTTGGAGACTGGTTTTATTGTGAATGTATCATTAAACTTTGGAGTCTTTTTGTTCTGCTTTTATGTCCTACATTTCTACAGCTTTGCTGAGCTGCAGGAGTAATTGTCTAAAAATACATCCCGACCTTTAAACTTGGCTTGACTTTTCTTTTACAGCAACAGGGAGCCAGTTTCACTCTGCTGTAGTTATTATTGCCACGACTATTAAACAGCAGGAGCTGTGGTTAGAGCTAACTACTTACTAGAACTTTTTAAGGGTAAAAAAACCGGTGTGCAGCGCCCCCTTGTGGCACCTTGATAGGATATGTTGATGTCAAACTCGAGGCCCGGGGGCCAAATCCGACCCGCTGTAGCTTTATATGTGGCCCTCTACAGTTCCTACACCAAATTGTATCGATCAATCCCACCATTTACTTTTTATTTTTTTATTTTTGCAATTCCTTGAAAATTCACACAAAATCAACAGATCCTTGCAGTTTTTCACACTATTGCATAATTGTGAGTAAACAGGCAGTATCACAAAAACAATCATGAAATTCTGAAAGTACTGATTGATGTGAGGAGATGCATGATAGCATTTAATTTTAAGGAGTACTTATTGGACTTACAGCTCCTTTTGTACTATTTATTTCTTTATCTTTTTTATGTATGTATGTATGTATATGTACAGTATATGTATATTGTATATTATGTATATACACATAACCTGCATTTTAACTCGAGTCGAGCAAATCTCAATCTCGTTGTAATCTGTTGATGACAATGACAAATAAATCTTATCTTATCCTTGTTAATATTTTAACAGTTTGTTAATGGGTTTTATCAGTACACTTTGGCACCACCGGCCCTTTAAGAACATTCACGATCTTGACATGGCCCAATATGAAAATGAGTTTGACGCAGTGGGACAGATGACCAATGCCACAGGTCTGTGTTCCTGTGCAAACCTCTTCCTCACCTTTACGTCTTGCACGCACAGGCACAAGAACTCCCCCTACAGGACACTGGAGCCGGTACGCCCTCCCGTCGTGCCCAATGATTATGCCTCCAGCCCGACGAGAAACAATACGGGTGCTGGACAGCTTCCGAGTCCGGTCCGCACCGCCACCCTGAACCAGCGACCCCGAACGTACAGGTAGTTGGGTCAGAGTTCAGACATGACTGAAAGAACAGCGTTTCCGATATACTTCCTCTGCTCTTGCTCTACTAATCCTATAGTTCTTTCAAAACTCCTGATGTTCAACACAGTCACGTTCAGTTTGGAAGCAGAGATGTAGAGGTGGTTTAAATCACAGATTTTGGTGCTTTTATTTTAAGCAGAATTTATTTTAGTCATAAAAAGTGACTTGCAGTATTTTGGAGTAACTCAATAAATTAACACATCCTCAAAAGTACATTTATTTCTTAAATTAAATTTATTTTATATACATTACACACAGAGGAAATACTTCAAGCAACTATTTATGTTACTCTTGATGATTTTAGCTTTGTGCTAATGAAAACCCATAATTCAGTTTCTTGGGGAGTGAACATAATCTCTGATTCAGCTCATTTATTATGATTAGGGTTGGACTGATAAATCGGCCGGTCGATAAATCCACCTCTGTTAACGATAGTCACCCCACTGTTGCCAACTCAGCGATTGTGTTGCTATATTTATCTATATTATCTATATTGTCCTGAGCCGTATGCAACGAAATTTCGTTCTGTATACACCCTGTGCATGCAAAATGACAATAAAGTCAGTCTAAGTCTATATTTAGCGATATTTCAGACAAAAAACAAAGGTGTCGGCCTAAATTGGAATCGGCAGGTCAGACATTTTAAAGAATGGTAATCGACGATCGGCCAGAAAACTGCAATCGGTTCATCCCTAATTCCAATGCACTTTAAGTTGGTGCAGTATTCCCAAACTAAACTGGCATGTGTTGAATAAAACATTTTGATAACTTTCTGCTTCAGCTGAGACTAAATGTTGCCTTTTAATTCATCTTTCCTAGCATCTTTCATGTTTTTAGGCCTGAATTCCTCCATTCACAGCTAATCTACCCAGTTAGCACTTTTACTGAACATGAGCAAACATTTTGAATTTAACACATTCACATTTTTTGGACACAATTTATCAGATACTTTGCAGCCACTGCAGTTGTAATCTGTAAGTGGTTGAAACAAATAACGCTGACATGTGCACAGATCTAGGAAAGCTAATTATTCGTCCACATTTAGGATACAGGATCTCACCCACAGACATTTTACAGAAAGCCTCGAGACTCCTGTGAATTTTCACATAATCTTTGCTCTCGACTTCTCCGTCTTCCTGTAGGATTTTGCTTTCGGCTTGGTTTCATCACTCCGTACCAGGGCTTGCTTCTTGGCTTGTCTAAAACCTGCTGCTGTTCACTCTACTGCTTTTCTTCTGGCTTTTTGTATGCAGAGTTTTTTGTGTTTAAATGTCATATTGTGCTAACGGTCTGCTTGCATCCAACTAACTGTTTTTCTTTGTTTCTGTGGGTTCATCTTCAGTTGCGCATTTATTCAATCTCATTGATTGTTTTCCTCTATTCTAGCAGAAAACATATTTTGTTTAGTCCGCTATAGTTTTTGGCAAAAGAGAAGTGCCTTGATTATGGAAGAAATTGTTAAAATGAAAACAATAATTACATTTCTGGCACTTTTGTAGTTCATTAGTAACAGAGAAGTGTTATGGTTTTCTTTATTTTAAGCCATTGAATTGTGTTGGAACAAGTACCACAAAGACTGTTCCAGTTTGTTGCGTTTTTACATTGTTATCCTTTAGAACGACGTGCCTGGATGAAGGATGGGGTTTTTATTCCTTTCACTCATAAGGTACAAGTTTCCAAGTTCAACGCTAAAAGAATTCAGAGAAACGTCCCCTGGAATTTGAAACTCAAATGGAAATGTTTTTTGTCTTAGCCAGCACTTGTTTGAACGGTATTGTTAGCTGCTGGGCTTGTCCTGATGCTCTAACATGGTTATTTTTAACAAAGCAGAACGTAAAATTTTAAAGTCTCACCTCCGACATAAAACAAAAGTCTTTAGTCAGAGGCCACCTGAGATTTGTCGCAAGACTGACTGTTACTGAAGATTCACAACAACTCTTTAAAGATACTTTGATATGAGTTATGACAATATTTTATTTCCCTTTGGAACAAATAAAGTATTTTGGTATTAAAATGACTTTACGTCTCAGTTAATTGTTAGATTTTTTATTATATGTTTGGTAAAGAGTTGACACCACATTAAGCAATGCAGTGGTTTGAGAACATCTAGAAATAAAACTTGCCAAGTTTTACAAAGTGCATCTTAGTGTAAAAGTACTCTCTATCTGATTCTTTGGTTACTTTTCTTCCTTTTTATATTTATTAGATGTAAATAGTTGTCAGCTCTTCTTCCCATACGATCAGAACATTTTTTCATCCTCCAGCTTTGAACCAATCAGATTGCATGTTCTTGTCTGCTTGTTGTTTCATTTCTTCTTTGCTGCCATTAACCTGAACCTGCTACTGCGGTTCGCTGGACTTCCTCTCTACAGGCTACTGTTTGTCATCCCGCCTCCATCGCCATGCCGACTGTCTAAGGACGTGCAGTTTTTACTGCTTCATGTCCTGTCTGCAATCTTTTTTTGAAAAACTCCACATCACTAAAAAGTTTAGCAGTTTTTAAAAAGCAAAAAATTTTGATTCCAGTTCAAATGTGGATTAGTTTCACGTCTTTTGTCCAATCTGCAGCTGGAACACACCTGTCTCCACAGCACTGATCTTCCTCTGGGTGTGTGTGTGTGTGTGTGTGTGTGTGTGTGTGTGTGTGTGTGTGTGTGTGTGTGTGTGTGTGCGTGTGTGTGTGTGTGTGTGTGTGTGTGTGCAGTGGCAGCAGCGGAGGCAGTCACCCCAGCAGCAGCAGTCGCAGCAGCAGCAGAGAGAACAGTGGCAGCGGCAGCGTGGGCATTCCCATCGCCGTGCCAACGCCGTCCCCACCCTCCACTTTCCCAGGTAACAGGACACTTGCTCAATGTCACAGCTGCAGTTGACGATGTGTAGCTGAATCGAGGGCTGAAACGATTAATCGGATTAATCGTGATGAAAGCATTAATCGTGATGAAAGAATACCATTCTCAAAGCCTCAACTAAGCCAGAACTGTACAAATATATACATATATACATTTTGCATTTAAGATGAAAAACAAAACTGTGTTTGTAAATACGTTCTACCCAGAACTCTTGAAGTGGCAGCTTTAGCTCCCCCACCCCAAAAAATCTGTTATGAAGTGTATTATTTTGTTGTGCTTCCTTTTTTGAATTGTAAATTAAACAGTAATTTTTCCCCAAAAAATAATTAGCTGTTTTTTCTTCAAAAGAAAAATCTATAAAATAACACCAAACCAAAAGGATAAATCTTTCAACAGGAGAAATGATCAAAGATTGAAATTCTTTCATTCTGTCCTACCTAGAAGAAGTATCAAACCAGTTGACAAGGGGCTCTACTGCCCCCTAAGGGTCCGTGGCAGCTCAATTCTACATGGAGTAATAAGAAATGATCTTTGACCCTTCTGCCCAGACCCAGTTTACATCCACTAAACCTTTATCCTTTAGGACACTCAAATGGATTTCTCCGTGTAATAATTCTGCAGGTTCTGTAGCTGCAGGATGTACTTGGAGTATCTATGCATAAGGTTTGGTACTAAAACAAACCGCAGCAGCTGCAGCTGTCCTACTCACCCAGTCCTGCAGCAGCAACATCCATAATAACAGGTCTTACATTTTGTCATGACAGGACTATTTAATCCTGTATAGTTTTATGTTTTTTTCCCCCCTCATAGTCTTTTCTGTCAGGCAAAAGTCTGAGTCATTGCGTTGTAATACTAAATCACTTCTAACATACCCTTGGTAGCTAGCTTGCTAGCTAGCTTCTTTGCATCTATTATGGGTTACTGCTAATGTATCACCAGTTGGCTGGACAAAGTTTGTACACTTCTGTGGAGATGCAGGTCTTAGATTCCATCCATAATGGTACTAAAAGGTCTTAACCTTGAGTTGGTGAAACCTACAGAAACCCTGTCTTTATTCTTCCCTCACTCCCTACTTTAACCTTCCTTCCTAATTAGCTCCTCTTTCTCTTCCTTCTCCTCTTCCCCAAGTCTCCCCGACTGCTGGACCGTCCAGCTCTTCCTCCACAGCTCCAAACTCCTCCCCTTCTCCCTCGCCGACTCCTTCCTCTTTCTCCTCTTCCTCCTCCACCACCACCTTAACCCAGCCTAACGCACCCCTACCACCAAACTCGCCCGCACACCAAGCCGACTCGTCTCCTCACACAAGCTCCCAAACAAACGTACCGAACACCAACACCTCCCCGCCTTCTAACCCTTCTCCCAGCACCTCCGAAGGCCAGTCCCAGCTGTCTTCTCTTCCTCTTCCTGCTCCTCCTCCTTCACTCTCCACCTCTTCGTCACCTGCTGAAGGTGAGTTTGTCCCAGTGGCTCAAACCCAAGTTGTTTTAAAGGCGTTTTAACACCTTTAATACCTGATAGTCCGGTAGACTTGGTTCATTTGGACACCAAAATTGCAACATTTGTTAAATTTTTAGATATCAAACGAACCAAACCTTTTGAAAAACCTGTTCCCCTCTCCACCTGTGGGGGCGCTGCACTGAGAACCACTGAAGAAAACAACACATGAGTGAAGTGCAACTTCCTTCTTCGTAAAATGTTGACAAAAATGGAGTTGTCTCTTTTGTCGTCGGTAAAAGACCACAAACCATTCGCCTGCTAGTGCTAGACTCACGCCTTTGTTTTGGTTTTATTTACCCAGAATGCCCTGCCTTTTAGTCCACTTCTAGCTCTTGGAGTTGTCTCCGGTTCGCTTGGCATTTGCACTGTACCAGAGTTCACTTCAACCAAACCAAGACCAAAGTATTTTTTTGGTCCGCATTAGAGTTTAATTGCGCGTTCACACCTTCCCAAACGAACCGGACTTTCTAGACAAACAAGCAAGAGTTCAATTAAAGCGGACCTGCATTCAGGGTTGGTCTGAATGCACAATGTTTGGTTGCCTTTTTCCTCCTCATAAACTTTCTACTGATCTTTGAATAAGAACTGTGTGTACTTGCTTTCACTACCAGCAGAGGGAGACAAAGCTTGTTCAACCCACTCCAGGTTCCTTTTAAATCAACATTCTTAAGATTTGTAACAGAGTTCCTCTCTGCTACGTCAGGTCCCTTCGTCCCCCAGTTCTACAGCATGAACCGGCCCCAGCCTCGACAACAGACCCCACAGGTGGGGGGGTCACTTCCATACCGCCGACCCCCTTCTGTGACTGGTCAGCCGATAGCCAACCACGTCAACGGAGGACCCTACTACAACCAGAGCCCAGGTTAGCCTTTCACTGGAGGCAACACTCAAGTTTACTCATCACTGAAAATATAACAGAAGGATGTCTTTGAAACCTCATTTTGGCAATTTGTAAACACTAATTTTGTATAAATTAAGTCCTGATAAAGCAGAAGTCTTATTTTTTGGAGCACTTTACGCAATGACAGGTGAAACCAGAAGTTTACATACACCTACTAAAAAGACACACACACCTTTTTTTTCTCACTGTCTGAGGTTAAACCAGACCAAACTCCTCTTGCTTTAGGTCAATTAGAAAGGTGTATGTAAACTTCTGATTCCAACAATATAAACATAAAAGCCAATGAGAAATTTCTGGTTTTAGCGTAGTGGTAATTTGATTTATTGATAAAGTCTGAGCTCACATTTGGGAATGACATCACTCCAGAGTCAAGAGTTTTCTAGTTGGACATTAGAAAAGCAGCAGGTTCTGTGTTTTGGTGTTAACCTTTTACCAGTTTAGCTTTTTAAATACTAAAGGGACATTTTCAAGAGTACAAACTATTAAACTATTAACTAGTGCTATTAAATACCGTGATATATACAAATGTAACTAGTTTTCATGTGCACAGTAGCCATATTGGATTCTGAACTTGAGGGGTGGTTTCTGCGATTCTAACTTTTGCCAGTCAGAATTAAGATTTCAAAGGGGTATATTTGTCTTATTTACAAATGTATACTGGATTTGAAATGACTGAAACTTCTCAACAGTTTTACACTGGTAGTTTGAAGTCCTAATTGACTCCTGACTGTGTTTGCAGCCTCGCCGCCACCTCCATCGCTCCTGCAGTTCACCCCTCAGCTGCCTCTGATGGGTTTCGTTGCTCGAGTTCAAGAATCTAGTGAGTCAAACAGTCCCTGTTGAGTTTTGGTTGTTTCACAAATGAACCGGCTTGTGTTTGTCCACTAATGCTGATGGTCGATCATTTATTCTCTAAAACATCCCTTCACCAACAGTTACAGACACTCCTCCTCCTCAACCGTCAGCCGACACGCCTTCAGGGCCCAATGAGACTCCGTCCACCCCGAAACCTTCAGAGGACGGACATGGTGAGGAAGACTCTAAAGTAGTGGAGTACAGCGATCCGTACGCTGAAGAGGACCCGCCGTGGGCGCCCAGAAGCTACCTGGAGAAAGGTAAGTCACAGAAACGCACTCAGGATTTCAAAGCTGTTGGTACTCTTTTGTCACATTAGCCATAAATCCCATTTTACAGCAGGGTTATACTTTCACTGTCATCACAATTTTTTTTATTCTTCCACAGAATTATTTTCAACAAAGTGGATTGAACACAAGTAGCTTTTTTTACCAGCAGCAGCCCCTTTTTCACTGATCATATAGCTGCGCAAAATGGAATTGCAAAAAGAAATTGGTTTAGTGGAAACATGTCAATTTTTTAAAAACTGACAGTTTTTCATTACAAAGTTCTTGCGTTAGGATGACGCGGTTTGTTTGCCGTATCAAAATTAGTGTATTTTGCAAAACTGCAATTATCTGCGTTCCCATTGACCATTTAATTGCACAAAGTGGAATTTTGAAAATAAATTTACTTTATGGAAACACTGCAATTTCAA
The DNA here is from genome assembly GCF_002775205.1 of Xiphophorus maculatus. Taxonomy (NCBI): domain Eukaryota; kingdom Metazoa; phylum Chordata; class Actinopteri; order Cyprinodontiformes; family Poeciliidae; genus Xiphophorus; species Xiphophorus maculatus. The sequence continues at coordinate 5,154,887 of NC_036449.1, read as the reverse complement.
AAAATCCTGTTTTTCGGTACAAGGTTTTTGTGCCATTGAAATTTCACAAAACTACAATAGGAACTATTTTTTTGCATCACATAAATGACGTGATGTTATTACTGGTGGAAATGACGTCAACAGGAAGTGACAGGAGGATGAATGCACGGCATGTTTTTCAATAACTTACTGTAACATGTGAACAAGCTTATCCAAGTGTGATTTTATTTGCGTTTCTTATTTAATGGAAACACCGCCATTGCGTGATTGCGTTCTTTTCCCCCAACATTAGCAGAATATCGACACAGTTTCCCACAGATTTGCAACAGAAACGCAGCTACTGCCGCAGCACAAAATATATTTACTCGTTGACGGTTTTTTTGTGTCGCCCTCCAGTGGTGGCTGTGTATGATTACACCGCAGACAAGGAGGACGAGCTTTCCTTTCAGGAAGGAGCCATCATTTATGTTGTCAAGAAGAACGAGGACGGATGGTTCGAAGGGGTGATGAACGCCACCACCGGCCTCTTCCCAGGGAACTACGTAGAGTCCATCATGCACTACGCCGACTGAAACCGCCTGAGTCTCGCTCACAGGTGGAGTTCATTTAAATCTGCGGCTCACTTCCTTTGAGCAGGAGAGGGGAACTCTGGTCGGCTTTTTATATGTTCCTCATTTGGGTTCAAACTATTCAATTCAGTTGGATATTCTGATTATTTATTGGACTGGGTTTTCGTTGGCTTGTTTACAAAGTGTTTTAATCTCCCAGATTATCTTCACAATGTTTCCTTGCGCTCCATTTATCTCGGGTGAATTTCAGGTGATTTGCACACGAGGCTGGTCACGTTTTACTAATAAATGAATAACTTGCTCATACACAACATGTTTTAGCTGTGAGTAAATCCATTCATCAGAATGCTGTTCCTTCATTCCTTCTTACTACAAATACAGACACGCGGTAACAAAAGACAGTGTGGAAATACTCCTGTGAAAACTCCACTTTTCCTTCCATGTTTCCCCGTTATATTGGTCATAAATCAGTGTAGAATTATTGGAATAGACACACATGGCAAAACAAATCTTCTCGGCCTTTCCAAAAGTTGCATACTGTGCCTTGCGAAATTATTCATTAACTTTTTCACATTTTGTCAACCACAAACCTCATTGCATTTTGTTTAGATTTTACTTCATAGACAAACAAAACGTAACGTGTAATTGTGAAGTGATATCGACTTACCCTGCTGCACTTTTCTTTTTCTATTGAGGTCTGAAAGTGAAAGTTTGCACCTGTTCAGTCATTGAGTTTTTAGCGCTTTAGTCTGGTGAGGCTGAAACAGCACAGCTGGTTGCTGGACCTTTTGAAGGTGTGTGAGAATCTGTTTAGTTTGTGTCAGATTTATGTTTCCTCTTTATTAACTTTACCATATGTTTGTTTTTGGGGTTTTTTTGTTGCTTTTGCATTTTGCCATGAGGAGAGTAAGTGCCAAAGGACAAAAGAAAAGATATTTAATTACTATTTTTTATGGTGGTTCTTTCTGTCTTGTGATTATTAAAATCAGGAACATTTCACCATCTGGGCCAGTGAATTTTAACACAAACAAAACGATTCCTTTTTTTTCCAGTTTCGACTGAAGTTATTTTAACTTATATTTTTAAATAATGATTGAAAAACCCATTAGATTTCATAAAGAAAACATCATTTAAAAAATGTATGGGATTCCATTTTTTTTCTTCCTCATCTTCCCTCCAATTTTCTGAGGCTCCCTTAGCGCCCCCTGGCGGGTCACACTTTTAAAAACACTGGTTTACAGTACTGACAGTAATGACGGCGTTTTAGGGCCACGATGGATGGAAAAAAAGTACCGTAGTACATTTGTGCCAAAACCAAAAAAAAAATCTGACATTTGAGGTTAATCTCAGAAATTTTCTACAAGAACTTTGTACGTTTCTGAGTTTGAAAAGGTTGAAAATCAGCTTTAAAAAAAATCAAAAAATTTGAGATTAATTTCAACAAATTTCTAGAAAAAACTAGGAATTTTTTTAGTTTCAAACGATGAAAATTTTCTACTTTTAATGCTCAGAAAATGTCCAAAAAGTCAAAAATGTTTGACTTTTGAAACTCAAAGGTTTCCAAGTTTTTTTTTCTGGAAAAATTCTGAAAATTCAAGATTTCTTAGAATTTTGGCAGGAATTTACTCCTCCCTTTTTCTATCTACAATGGCCCTAATGCTCTGTCATAGACAGTTCAATAGATAAAGTCACAGAAAAAAACAAATTTCTGTTTTTGCTGCAGGACGCCCTGTGACAACACACACTTCAACTAAGCAAACACTTCCATAGCACTTCTTACAACAAGGTTCCCTCACACACTCCAAACTCAAGCAGAAAAGCACTAAAACAATAAAATACTCAAAGTGGAGAAACCCCCGTTACCTTTACACATTACACAGGCAGAAAGCAGCCGAGTTTTTTTTTTTCATATTGCAATAAATCAAAACATGTGAGCCCAGATTGCAATCCTCTCTCAGGCTAACAGCAAATCAGAAATCTCTGGTGATGGACGCCCATGTTTCAGACTCTGAGCCGCCCCCGTCTTTGTGAATTGAACCCAAACAGTTTGCCAGGTGGAGATTCTGAACCTGTCGCCAGTTTTAAAGTTTACAGCGTGACTGCCTACATGCCTGATATATATACATATATATAACTGACACGTGTATTTACTATTTTATTTCATAATATATGTCTTTGTAGTGTTTTGGATTTTTTTTACTGTTTTAACCGCCTTGTTTTATTGTCTGCTTCTTCATCTGAAGCGTTCTTGTTCTTGTACAGTTCTGTGTTTTGTTTCCGTGCTGCGGAGGGTTTGGACTTGGCAGCGTATCAAAGATGGAGGCGGATATTTTGTGCCAAATGTACGTTTGTGTGTGACGTGACGTGAATGCAGGTATCTTGTGTGTGAATCAGAACCAAACTTGTGAAGCTGGACCTTTTTAAAAACAATATATCCCTGTGCAGTGTTTCAAGAGGCATTTTAAAGCGAAACTAGAAAAGATGACTTAAAATATTTATGAAAATCTGTGCACATCTGTGCACTGTGACTTCACAGTGTCAGAAGGAGCTTATCTGAGCTTCTAATCAACACGTCATCTTGGCAACTTTGCTTTTCCTGCAGCATCCCTTTAAAGAAAATGCCGACGGAGAAATCAGCTGTGAAACGGTACAGACTCCTTCAACAAATCGGATGTTCCAAAGTAACATGTTTTATCTTTGAAATGTTTCCCAGGATCTCAATAATCACATTTTAGCATGTGTATGTTATTTTTCGCATCAACACTAAGCACAACTTATTTGTGATTTGAAGCATTTTTGAGGAGATTATCATCACTACTATTATTATTTTTTGATGTGCACTCACTTTTTGTAGGAGACTGAATTTGGACTGGGATGAAAAAATCCAAATATTTTTGCTTCATGTCTTCATTCCTTGTTTTGTTTTTTGGGGGTTTCTTTGTTACGTGTTTTCCGTGGTGTTCCTGCATCTCCCTAGTGGAACGTGTTCTCCGGACGAGCTTTCTGCTTTCAAAGCGGAATCTGAACTCTGGGCACATTGCTGTTTTGTAAGACAGAAAGCAAAAGGAAATTACTAATAAATGTTTTAACAGCCTTCCTCTTTTCTTGTCTCTTTCTCGCACATTTACTTTCAGAAAATATACTGTTATTTATTGCTTTCTGCTGATACAGTCAGAATCCACTCAGTATCAGTAAACTCGTCAGGTATAGTTTGTCACCGAAAGAACAACATCTTCTGGTCACATTTTCTGATTTATTTGCCAATTTGTTGTAAATAATCACCGTTTCTCGTTTTTTTGTTTTTTTCTAAATCAAAGGGCTTCTACAAAGGACTACACTTATATTCTGTTTATTCTATTACAGAAAATGATTTAGGGAGTCATTTGTGAAGAGGACCAGGGCAGATAGGAAATAATAGATTTCATTAAAGACAGTCAGCGATTATTTTGAGTCAAGGCATCATAAACAGACAAATATCCATTATTGTAATGTGGAACGTGCAGAATATAGCCTTTACTCATTTTACCAGTGGCCAGTATGTACAAAACTAATCAGCTGGTAACAGATCAGAAGATGAACAACATATAACATAACATTACCAGGTAAATTCTGAATAATTAAATAATTGTATTTATTTGTATGGTGGAACTCCATACAATTTTTTTCAATGTATATGTCAGTGTCAAAACGTACACCACGAAATAGTATATTTAAGTTAATTCATCTTCTAGTTTTACAGATTTTGTTTTGACAAAAAGAGGAAATTGCGTCGTAAGGGCCGCCGGGTAAACTGACGTTAGAGAACAAGGCGAAGGGAATCTGGGGTTCCCACTTTCATAACGGTGGTTTAATTTGAATAGTTTTTATAAATCATAACTATTTTTATTTCTTCACCTAGTGCGCCTGATGAAAATGGTATTTAAAACCTATTTTTCATTTGAAAATAAAAGTGAAACGCCAAATAATGAAACTACATGTCCCGTGATGCAACTCGACGGAAGTGTCCTATCTCAAATTTAAACGGCTAGGTTCTCCAGGAACCAAATTTTAAGGCCGTGAAACGCTTTTTGGCTCACATGTCCGATTCAGTGAGGCTTTATTGGATTTATACGACAAGCTGTAGTCACAGAGTCGTTCATAGGAGTTTCTTGGGTCGCAATGTTAAGTTTTTGACTGACTTCTCTGTCTGTTTCTAGTTAGCATTACCATGTAAACTATGGTAAGTTATTGCTAGCAGAGCTCAGGATGCTAATTCCGAGTCAATATTTTTATTATGGTGTTTTGCGCACGTACTCAAACATGAATTAAGATTTCTCCACCAAGATACCATTGTATCTTTATTCATTTAGAAGTACGTCGGTTTGGTTTTTTTAGAAAAAGTAGCTAACGCTAAAGCTAAAGCAGACCACCACAATGACTCTCGCTCCGAAGGAACTGTCGAACCTGCTGAGCATCATCTCGGAGGAGGCTTGCTCCAACACCTTCGAGAGCCTCTCGACCCACTTCCACCATTACTTCGGGAAGGCAGAGCACTTCAGGGTAGGCTCGGTGTTGGTCATGCTGCTCCAGCAGCCCGACCTGCTGCCAAGCTCCCCGCAGCGGCTCACCGCCCTCTACCTGCTCTGGGAGATGTACCGGACCGAGCCGCTGGCCGCCAACCCGTTCGCCGCTGTGTTCGCCCACCTGCTGAACTCCGCGCCGGGAGAAGAGCAGCAGGAGAAGGTGCTGTCAGGTAGGACACCCGGCGTGATTTCTTTCTTTCTTTTAGTTTTGGGTTGTTGTTTTTTTTGGACGAAAATATAGTCCAAGTTAGTCCTACCCTAATAGAGTCGAAATGATACGAGAATAAACTCATAATATTACAACTTTATTTTGGTAATATTCCAACATTATTCTCGAAATATTGACTTTATTCTCTTACTACGACTTTATTGTCGCATCTTCTCACAATACTATGTAGGCCCGTCGCGATAACAAATGTTACTGGACGATAAATTGTCCCAGTATTGTGATTAACGGATTAATTGTCGTTTTGAGACGATTTTCATCCAATATTATGGTAATGGCATAGTAATAACAATCCATTCTCAACGATCAATAAATCCTAAATTCTAATGAACATTTCCCACTGGAGCTGGAAGACATTTTAAATGCCCAAAGTAAATAAATAAAAGGACAAATAAAATTTAGTATTGAAGTCTCTGTATACAAAATTGTCCTTTGAAAATGGTTCTTTGAGACCAAAGCAGCAGACTGCAAACTTTTGTCAACCCGGTGGTTTACGGCGAATAATATGGTTTTAACTCAGAGGCTGCGAAAAATTTCTGATCCACAATGTTGGTCTGAGAATAAATCCAAAGTATCGTAACTAAGCTCTCACAGATAACAGCTGGATAATGATGCTTTCAAACAGCATTATTTCTATGGGATACTGAAGAAAAAATGTTTGTGAAGAGAATTTAATATCTTAAAACTTCTAATAATTTTTACTCTGCGATGTGCACATCTATACACTAGGTGGTGCTAGAGAACCTTTTTTCTTCTTGATAAAAAATGTGCCCTTCTGAATTCTTGTGTGTGTGTGTGTGTGTGTGTGTGTGTGTGTGTGTGTGTGTGTGTGTGTGTGTGTGTGTGTGTGTGTGTGTGTGTATGACGCAAAATAGCAGTTCTGGATTTGAAAGCCCATGTTAGATTTTTATAATTTTGTAGCATATTCATGTTCTCCTCTCCAAACGGCTCATACAGCCAGAATTAGGATTTGTCTGTCATCCAAGCGTCTTTAACTGAAAGCCTTGTGTCCGTTTTGTGTGTCCAGGTTTCCTGCCGCCCATCACCCAGCCGGAGAAGTTCTTCCTGTCCCAGCTGATGCTGGCGCCGCCCAGAGATCTGTTCAAGAAGACGCCCAGACAGGTGTCCTGCATGGACATCACCAACATGCCCCAGTCCATTGACATCAGTGGGCTGCAGCTGGCTTTAGCAGGTCAGCGGACGCCATGTGTTTTTTAGTTTGTTGTAGTAAACGTTGAGTTGAATCCGTGTGGTAGAGGTAAGTTCGTGAATTGAGGTCGGAGGATCCAGTCTGTGTGTCTTTGCTTTGCAGAGCGTCAGTCGGAGCTGCCCACTCAGAGCAAAGCCAGCTTCCCCAGCATCCTGAACGACCCGGACCCAGACTCCTCCAACTCAGGATTCGACAGCTCCGTAGCCAATCAGATCATAGAGTCTCTGGTCACGGGGCCACGGCCGCCGCTGGAGAGTAAGAGTTTACTTTTTATCCCATGTTCTGCTTTGTAAACCGCACAGAGTCACAAACGGTAATCGGGTCGTTCTGCGCTCAGGTCACTTCCGGCCGGAGTTCATCCGGCCCCCGCCCCCTCTCCACGTGTGTGAGGACGAGCTAGCGTGGCTGAACCCGACCGAGCCGGACCACAGCATCCAGTGGGACCGCTCCATGTGTGTGAAGAACAGCACAGGCCTGGAGATCAAACGCATCATGTCCAAGGCCTTTAAGAGCCCGCTGTCCGCCCAGCAGCAGTCCCAGGTGGGTCACCATGAGCGGGACGGACTTCATTTAGCTCCGGCACAAAGTATCTATATTTGTTTTTATTTTTTGTTGTTGTTGTTTTTTTGAGGGCCATGACTTTAACACATTAATTTTGGTTAATTAATATAGATTAATTAGATAAGATTAGAATAAATTTTAACACGTTAAGTTTTAATGCAATTAATTACATTTTACATTTATTTATTTTTTTATTTTACATACGAAAGTTCCGAGGCAGAACCTTTCTAGTCATGTTTCTGGTACATCTGTAAATCCGTCGCACAAGCGACATCAGCAAACAATAACAACAGATGACCAATCTGCTTCTCGTGGCCCAATGAGGGCTCAGTTCTGTTTCAAAAAACAAACTGCTGGAATCCTGGAAAAGACTATTGTTGTGCTAAAGGACTTAGCATATCAGCAAAGCTGTTCAAGCCTAAACTAGCATCTCGAGAAGACGCCCAGAGTCAAGTTGCTAAATATGTAGCAGCTAGCTAGCACAGACGACCCCATTGCTAATGTTGGCGTCCACAGTCCAGATTTCTAGAGAAGTTTTATGAATGATCAGTTGTTCCTGAAACACTGGAAAGATAAACGGGTATAAAAAAAAACTTTGTACCAATCTGATGGTTGGTACAAAGTACAACTAGACAACCAGTGATGAACAGTTGGATGTAACTACTGGAGGAAACAACAAAGAAGACGACAGGAAGTAGGAGGATGATGTCGCTGCATGATTTTTAATGATTTATTGCGTGAACATATTCATTATGTGATTTTAACTGCATTTCTGATTTAATTGAAACACCACGATTGTGAAATAGTTTTTTTCTTGTTTTAAATTTGTGAAAAATGGAAAAAGTTTTGTGAACATTTGTAATGGAAACACGGCTACTGATGTGAAAGGTTTTGTCATCAAGTATGGTGTGTTCACTGACCACAAAAACATGGGCATTTTTAAGTTACCCGCCTGGATCTTCACCAGCTTGGTTTGTCAGTGCTGCTTTTCAGTCGGGCGCTAACCGGGCCAGCCGTTTGTCCTGTGTGCAGCTGCTGGCCGAGCTGGAGAAGGACCCCAAGCTGGTGTACCACATCGGCCTGTCGCCGGCCAAGCTGCCCGACCTGGTGGAGAACAACCCACTGGTGGCCATCGAGATGCTGCTGAAGCTGATGCAGAGCAGCCAGATCACTGAGTACTTCTCAGTGCTGGTCAACATGGACATGTCGCTGCACTCCATGGAGGTGGTCAACAGGTGGGGCAGGACTGGACACTTTCGTTTTGTTTGAACTGAGCAGGATTTATGGAGAGCGTGAAAATCACAAGAAGCAAATCTGCAACGAGTTAAAAAAAAGTTAGTGAGACATCATTGGTGTAAAATGTACATTTTTTTAAAAATAAGTTGCCATTAAACTGTTGAGTCTGGATTACAACTCCAGACTCATTTCTAACAGTGATTGGACAGACTGTAAATGTTCTGCCTGGTTAGATTTTCTATGGGATCCAAGTTTCTTGCTCAAGTTGTTTAGGTTCTTTCGTCCTCCATCACCGTTCCATGATGCCCGTCCATTCTTAAAAAGTCTTTGAAAGCCTTCAATTCATGTATCTAAAATTAAGCCCTTAAAATGTCTTAAATTCAATTAAAAATATGTAATTTGACCACGTGGTCGTGGCAGGACCATTTAATCTCTTATTCCATGTAGTTTATTTTTCTCACAGGATTTTTTTTTGTCAGGCAGAAATTTGAGAGGCGCTCAGAAATCTTCGCTCCGTTCTCTGATTCGAAGTGCTTCAGGCTACCGCTAACTAGCTGCTAACATACCCTCGCTAACTAGCTAGCTTTTTTCATCTGTCATGAAAACAGATGAAGCGTGTAACTTTATCACCAGTTGGCTGGACGGAGTTCATCTTCGCTGCAGGCTGAGACCCAAATGATTCTGCATGTATTATGTACCAAAAAAAAAGCTTGACACTTTAAAATATAAAATATGTGATTTTCGTTGCGAACATTTATGTTGTGATACAAGTTTTAAATTTCATTCATAATGGTCTTAAAATTTCTTTAAAAGCCACAAATTTGAGTTGGAGGAACCTGTAGAAACCCTTTGAACTTTTGATGATTGATTCAATAGTTTCCCAGTGTGTGGAAACAGCCGAGCTGCACCTCAACACTTTGCTGTAAGGGACGGTTTTGTTTATTAGTTGGGGTTGATTGTCCTTCCTCCTCCCTCCATCAGACTGACCACAGCCGTGGACCTGCCTCCAGAGTTTATCCACCTCTACATCTCCAACTGCATCTCCACATGTGAGCAAATCAAGGACAAGTACATGCAGGTGTGTTGATCGTCCTAAATTATATGTTCAGGTAGAAAATGCCCGTTAGAAGTTGTCCTAGTCAAAGCACAGCAGCAGCATGTAGCCCAATGGTGGGCGTTAGCTTTAGTTGTGGAGACTGATGCACTCCAGTAGGATTATGCTGAGTCTTTTTAACAACATGTTGATATTTTCAGTAGTAATGTGACATAAAGTGGAAACGCTCCCAAGGTGTGAATACGCCTGAGGCCTAGTCCTCATGTAGATGGACATCTGGGAAAACAGGTGACATTTTCAGGCCTTCCGGCTTTCCGTCCACACACAAACGTAGCTTAGTATCAATAAAAATTATTATTTACAAAAACTCAGACCAAAGTGGAGATTTGATAAAACTATGTATTTGTGTTTGCATGTGTACATGAGAAAACTGAGGGTTTTAGCATCTGCAACAAATAATCCATATTCTTGTTTTCACATGATTCCCAATCAGCATCGTCTTATTTTATTGTCTTTATATTCTAAAATACTATTCAAAAGTAGTTGAACTTACAAATCAACCTCCTGGTGAAAAGTATGTCTTAACAGGAAGTCCTGGTGGCTTTGAAACAATCTGATTGGCTGCCTTAGGTTTTAGCTTTGCACGACACTGCCCCCTACTGGTTTGGCATGTTTAAAACAACGTTGAGAGGCTGACCTGTTCAGTTCACCTGGATGAAAACTTTTTCTGAAATCACTCATGTGTGTATGATGTAATTTTTTTAAAGAACATGGCAAAGATATGAGTTTTTAAAAAGCCTTGGCTACATGTGGACAGGGCCTCGGTCACTGTGTGCCAGATTTTCCTCATGTACGGTTTGTCCGTTCCAGAATCGGCTGGTCCGACTGGTCTGCGTCTTCCTCCAGTCGCTGATCCGAAACAAGATCATCAACGTCCAGGACCTGTTCATCGAGGTCCAGGCCTTCTGCATCGAGTTCAGCCGCATCCGCGAGGCCGCCGGCCTCTTCCGCCTCCTGAAGACCCTGGACACCGGGGAGAACCCGCCCGAACCCAAACCGACCAAATGAAGAGCCGCACAGAGACGCAGCGCCACCTTGAGATGCTGGGAGAACAGCTTCCTGTTAAACAGCCACAGTGAAATCTGCAGCGCCTCACTGTGCTCAGAGTAAATAGTGTAAATATATATTTTTTTTAATCGGACATCAAGTCTTTTGACTTGCATCTCACCATCTCTCTGTGTTTTCTCTCTTCCTACAAAAGTAAAAAAATAATAACCAGCTTTTTGTCTCCTGAATTGATTTTATTGGCAACTCTTTAAACTTATCTCAGAACTCATTTCCTGAAAGGATGTCAGAACGGCCTCATATTCTAAACAGTTATTAAAAATAGCTGAGAAAGCTGCTGATCTTGTGTCGAATCAAGAACCGGTGACTCATTTAGTGATTACAGTTCACATGTGCTAAATGCTAAATAAGGTGAAGATGAGTCTGAATTGAATCTGGTCAGAATGATGTCACACACTGAGCTTGGTGGCTCAGAAACACTGATTGTTTCACTTCCTCCCACAAGGCTGAAATCAGATCGTTTCCATGGAGACATACAGTCAGTTCTTTGCAGAATGGCTTTAATTAATTTAATTTAAATATAAACAGTCAAAGGTCAGACATAACAGCAGCTCAGTCGGATTTTAAGTTTACACTTTGACTAGGCCACTTCAAAATCATAGTCCTGCTGCATAACCTGAGCTGGGTGTGTTTGAGTTCATCTGTGGAAAGGAGGGGAGTTTTTATATTCTTTTGTACACAACTGTGTATACTTGTAAGTTCGCTAACTTGGATAGGAAGAAGCAACTATTTCATGTGACGAAAATATCAACCATGAACTTTTACGTTGGAGAAGTTAAAAATGGATTTGTGTAGCTAAGTGAAATATTATTTCAGGCTGGCGCACCTCTCAGGTAAGCTGAGGAAGGAAGTCAGAAATGGCACCCAAAGTCTGTCATTGAGGACCAGCATCTGACATCAGGTTCAGCACAGCTGATTGAAGTGATGGGTTGGTACCAGGAGCCAGCAGAGCTTGATGACACCTTGAGGAAGTCATTTAATTATTTAGATTTGGTGGAGCAGGGAGATGATGAAGTCCTTTCTTTCATTGGCTGCCGTTTTGTAATCCTGATGACCTTCCAAAGGTATTTTGAAAGACTGAGGTCTGGACTACGTCACCTTAGCCCCAGTCTTCACTATACTTAACTTGCTAAGGGCGCCATAAAAAAAACCTAATAGGTTATAAAATAACTTCCTAATATAAAAAAAATTCTACACTAATTTAATGGAATGGCAAGAAATATTAGTCTATATTTAAAAATGGTACTTTGCTAAGCTGTTTGTTCCTGTGCCCCACACGTTGCTCATGGAAAGTCTCGCGCTGCGTAGCTGAGTGACGTAAATTTTGTAAATCAAGTTACATATTAAGTAACCGCCATGTTCAAAACGGCTCAAATTGCCTGGTGCTCAAGAAAAATGACAGAAACATTGGCACAGTAAAGATAATGTAATGAAATCACCCGTTTTAGTTATTTAGCAGAATGTGGTGTAGCAGCTATGCTAGCTAGCAAACACGGAGCTAATCCAGTTAGTTTGTCTTGATTGTTTTCATTCTTTCACTCAAACTCCATTTTTTCTAGACGAGAATTAATCCAATGCATGTCTAGTTGAAAGTTTCTTCTCTGTCTCTGGTTAATATTCTGTCCATTAACATGTAACCACAGTAACAATGAATTTCCCTCCATGTAGCTGCTCGTTGACCTGAACCATGTTGGACCAGAACCCTGTAAGGTCTCAGTTCTTTACATCGGGATAAGTCAATGAAACGCCACCAACTTTATAATAAAAACAATCTCTTTATTTATTGTAGACATGGAACGATCAGAAGGCGAATCCATTCACTTTTAAAGAGCATTATGGCTTTTTACCTAGAAATTAGATATAGTGGGATAAAATGGAAGCAGAAATTCTTCATGATATGGCATCTAAAGCTGACAGTTCATATCAACTGGACCCAAACACAAATAAATAATACTGTGTTTTAATATGAAGCCTCTAATTTATGCTGGGGATTAGCTGATCAGTTACTGGGACGGGTTTGGATTATTGTTAAACTGTTTGTTCTGTACAGGTGCTTTATGTTTTTATGTGTCTTAAAGAAGAAAGGATATTGTCTTGTCTGAGTTTAAACAGGCTGTGTTTGTAAAGTTTCACAGCCTCCTTGCTTAAAGAAGAAAAGATGAGCGCTTCGTCCGGTCTCCTTAGGCTCTCCTCATGCCACGTGCCATCAGGCAGGCGAACACCGTCATCACCATCTTAGGTTTGACCTCCACCAGGTCCTCGGGCAACGCGTACACCCGGGCGCCGATCTTCCTGGCCATGGAGATGGCGTACCTGATGACACAGTGTTACAGCTCAGGTTAGGTGAAACTCGGGTACCAATGTAGACCCGACTCTGGAGACTTCTGGAGCTGTTTTCTGGTCTAAATCCGCTCAAGTGGAGCTTGGTCAAATATCTGAAGCGCAAAACTTGTGTTCATACTTTGCGTTGTTGAGTTTCTCCTCCTCCATGAGGTCTTCGGTCTTCAGCAGGTCGTATCGGATCGATCCGGGCTGGATGGCGTCGATCAGATCCAGAACCGGCATACTGCTGCTTATACACTTGTCCTGCACACACACACACACACACGCACACACACACCCACACCCACACACACACACACACACACAGGTCGTTCAATGGAAATGTTCAACGTCTACAGCATTTATGTGGTGAACAGCACCACCAGCTATTATAATACGTAAAAAGAAACTCGATCTTCATACTACAGCGTCATGTTAAGGACCTAAAGCAGTGGTCCCCAAACTACGGCCCGCGGGCCAGATGCGGCCCGCCTCCACATTTGGTCCGGCCCCCTGAACAATACCAGAGTATTTTCATATATGTGCATTTTTATTTGATAAGTTGGACTTTTGCAATAAAATGTTCCTTAGTAATGAACTTTATTTATTATTAACTACTAGTTAGTAACTATTTTATACATGCATATAATTGACCCTAACCCTTTTTTTATGTGGAGAACCCAGTGTTATTTGGTTATTATTTATTTCATAAATAGTGTTATTTCCTGACTTTTGTTCTTTGAAGAATCCAGAAAAGGTTATTTGATTGTGCTTTCTGAAAAACAACACATTTTTATGTTTAGCACTCTTACAATCGTCACACTTTTTCTGTTACAAACTGACCCCGGCTCCCCATCAGAGAAGGGACAAGTTATGTGGCCCTCACAGGAGAAAGTTTGGGGACCCATGACCTAAAGGATGACTTGTTTGGGTGATTTACCTTAAAGCTGGAGATAGTGCCTTTCCCTGCCTCTGTGAGTGTTCCATTGACCCAGGATACGATGGTTTCGTCCACAACCTTCTGTCCATCACCCAGATCCTCCAGGATGTTCAGGGTGTACCTGAGGAAGAGACAGATGAAGGTGTGACGCAACAACCAGTGGAAAGATGGTACCCCTAGTTGAAGATGTGTAAAAAGCTTAGCGATGATGCCACAAACCAAACCCTCATTCTGCTTCATTCTGTGGATTCCATTTGAAAAATCATTGTTGCAACGAAATCGCAGGTGGCACAAATATTGACACCAATGTTGTCAATAGTTTATTCCACTTCTATTTAAAAACAGGGCAGCAACGAGTCTCCTATATAACACTCTTATGATCTCTGTAGATAAGCTAATCCTGGCTCCTCTTTTGAAGCTTTAGGACTGATTTGGATAAGGCACATTTCCTGCCTGGTGAAGCATTTTCCTAGTAATCCTGCCATGGATTTTCAATATTTATCCTGTTGTTAGGTCAGTTTTTGGCAGAATCCCACTGAATTTACTGGTATTTCATAGAGTTGATCATACCCTCCACTATAATAAGGATCCCATGGCCTTTGGAAGGCAGACAAGCCTACAGCCCTGGACATAAACTTAATATACAGAGTGCTATTTAGATTAACCTTGTGTACCAAGATAAACAAGTGTCCTATTCCAGCCCAGTGACTGGGGGCTAAAAGAAATCTCCATGAAACGTCCAAGAGTACTGGAATATTCAAGCAGTAACAACAAAAGCTAAAGTTACTTCAGGAAGATCAGGCTATTAAAATTTAGGTTGGATTTTCTCAAAATGGCTGTGGTCTTCGATAAATCACTTGGATCTGGACATGCAGACGGAACATTCAATGAACATGTGTTAGAAGAAAATGGGAATGAGAAGTTACCTCCTCATGAGCTGCCAGAGCAGAGCGAGGGTGAGGGTTCGGTTCCCTTCATTCAGGTCCTGACCCGCGATGCCAACCAGAGAGAACTTGGCCTCCTTCTTGCCCAGCTCCACTGCATAGTTACAGTTCTCCAGCTGGAAACCAGAACAGCAGATGGTTAGTTCAAGTCCAAGGACAGAGAGAAAGTCTTCAAGTCAGAAGTTTCCTGCTGTACCTTCTTCATGTTGCTGCCCAGTTTAGGGTAGGGAGGCTTATTGACTCTGTCCCAGTCTACTGGTACTTTGATCTTCTCATACAGCTGGAAGATGACGAGGGCATCATCAATGTCGCTGTAACACACACACACACACACACACACACTGTCCATTAGTCTCTGTGGTTCTCAGCAGGCTACAGGTGGATGTCTAACAGAGCTTTCTTACGCGTAGAGATGATTGACACGAGGGTTGACACCAAGAGAGTTCATCCAGTTCCTGAAGGTTCGCTCCTCCCTGGTTTCACCTGCAGGCAAAAACTGATCAAACCTCCATAAAAAAATAACAAAGTCAGAAACGACAGAGGAGACCCGGCTCTAGTTTGGAAGATGTAGACGAACCTTCGATGGAGCTCCAGTCGATGTCCTGGTTCTCTGGCTTCTTCAGAGCTGGGTACTTATTGAAGAGATTGGCAACAAAAGCCAAGTTGAGCTTGGGGTTGCCACGGACGACGTCGGCGGGCATGACGAACTGCCTGCAGCCGAGCTTGTCGGCCTGGTCCAGCATGCATTCGGCCCTCTTCAGGTCCTCTTTCTCCTGCAGAGACGTGAATGAAAGTCCGGGGCATCAGGAAGGCGGGACTTCTCTCCAGAACAAACGATTCTGATTGGCCGATAAAGTCTCACCCTGATTCCTGACATGTCGATGGCGATGGCAGGAACTCCATCCTCGTCTCCTTTGGGCGCCACCTGGTTCAGGATGTTGTAGTACGCCTTGGAGTCCTGGAATAAACCCGATTGAAGAAGTTAACCCAGGCTCAACAACAACTTCAAGCTAGCTTATTTAGCTTTTAAAACATGGATTGTATGACCCATTTAGAAAACTGTCAGCATCCCATTTATAACTGATACAGAACATGAGTCATTTTCCTCCCACCTTCACTACTTTGTGTCAGTTTATTATATAAAATCCAGTGAAGTTGTGTTTGTGGCGTAACAAAATGCAAGAAGTTTCATAAACACTTTTGCTAGGGAGTGTGTATGTGTGCTTGGAGCAGATGTTTATGTCGTCACCTTGATGTCGGAGTTGAAGTTGTTGATCTTTCCACAGCCGGCTTCCTCCAGGTGATAGTTGGCCCAGCGCAGCAGCAGCTCCTCCGGGGAAAGCTTCATGAGGTCCTCCAGACTCTCACCATCCCGCAGCAGAGCGATCAGTGCTGCACACGCCAGTAAAACCATTACAATTATACCTCCGATTTTTCTGCACAGGCCGAAGACTTGGAAGTCTGCAGCATGTTTGGGTGCTTTCCTGTCACAAATCTTCTGAGTTTAAGTCTCGGCTCTATCCGAACACCCACCTTCGTTCCTGCTGATCTCGATGTCGGCGAACAGGCCGATCTTGATGACCTGCCACAGCAGGCCGAGGACCAGGTGCTGCCTGCCCTCCTTCAGGTCCTCAGCCCCGATGTTCACCACGTGGCAGCCGATGGCCGACGCAGAGTTCAGAGCCAGGTTCAGATTCTCCTGTTAGACCCAAACGCGGCAACGAGCAGATTCAGCGGCCATGCAGACGACCTGCAGGAACGGTACAGTTTGCAGTCGTAGACGTCTCACCTGGACGGTGAACGGGGTGAGCTTCTTCTTGTTGATGGTCCTCTCATCGATGGTGTCTGGGACGGAGAGGTTGATCATTTTGCTAACAGGAGAGATGGAGCAGATTTAGGCCAATGAGCACGGTTGCAGTCGCTTGTTTTTAACCCACCTCTGACGGAAGGTGGGTTAGGAAACTGAAAGCGTTTAGAGTGGAAGTTACCAGAGGACGATCCCGTCTCCCATGGCGGTGAACAGGTCGTTGTTGTTGGGATCCATCGGAATGACGTGCTTACAGTCCGGATCCTTCTCCAGAGCTTTGTTGATCCAGTTCACAAAGGCCACCTTCTCCTCCTCTGTGGACCAAACAAATCACACCTCGTCAGATCCCAGGTCGTCGCGGGATCAGAAGAGACTCGCGTCAAAACACTCAGCAACACACTCACACACAGCTATAGGCATTCATTTTCAAAATGTTTTCAATCAATTTCATCATCTGTCGGAGTCTGATTTGATGCAGACCTGGCAGAATGTGTAAGAACACTGAAAATAAATTAACCTATACTGTATCCCTCTTTGAAAATCCAACTTGAGTTTATTTATTCAGTGGGAGGGAAACGAAATTGTTCTCAGTTGTGCCAACAAAATGGTCAAGTTTGCAGATGTTGTGCACTGTGTGTGAACCTGTGTGTGGACCTGTGTGTGCAGGACATGGTGAAACATTAGAGCCGCATTTTGTTGTCGACTAACTTCTGCTCTAAGTCAAATAAATCTTGTGAATTTTAGATTTTGAATTGAAATGTGTGAAAGATTACGTACAGTAGCTAGTTTTGTTGACTTTTTGGTAATTGTGTCACATCTCTAAGTATTAAGCAAGGGAGGGTTTTTAAGTGGGAAGCATTTCTTAGGGTATTTAGCTGCAGGTTTTAGTATCATGTGTTGCAATCTGAGTGAGGAGCTCTTTTGTTTGTTTGTTTGTTTGTTTTAAGATATTTTTTTGGTGGCCTGTATTTGCCAGTAATCCGACAGGAGGGGGCAGAGAGAAGGAGGGAAACTGCCCCGTTCAAACTGAATGCTTTGACGGGATGTTTGATCAAATAAAATTCATGGAAACTGAATCAAGAATTTAAATTGTACATGAAAATATTTTCACTTGATAATGTGAGTGAAAACATTATCAATGTTATTATTCGACTTGGTGAGGAGGACAATTTAGCATCTTGTAGGATAATTGTTTGGTTTCCGTTACAGCATCGTGTTAAAACAAACAACACAATTCAATATTAATGAGCTATCAGAACTTAAAGGACAACATTTAGACAACTTGCCTCTTGTTGTTCAATTAACTTGATGGTATTCAAATTCTGAGTTGAAACCAAAACAGTTTTCTTGCTGATTTTTGCATTTTCAAGGCAGAAGGTGAACCTCCATTTTCAAGTTAATCCACCTTCAGCTGTTTTTACCTGAGTATGAGTGCTGCGTGCCGGACTGCTCCGACGTTCCTGCCACGTTGCAGATTCCTTCCTTCTTGTTGATGGCCTTCCTGAAGGTCTTGGCCACCTCCGTGCTCTTCAGACCGTGCACCATCTGGACCGAGGGGACAGAACAGGAGACATGAGCTTGTCTGAACACCCGTCGACTGAGGCGACGTCTCCGTTGGACCCAGCTGACCTCGGTGAACTCCTCAAAGGTGAGGCTGTTGCTGGTTCTGGTCAGCTCCTGGACCATCTCCCGGACCTTGTATCCGGGCAGAGCCAGGTTGGCGGCCCTGAACAACTCGTTGAGCTCATCTTTGCTGATGAACCCGTTGCCGTCCACGTCTGACGGAGAGACGAGAAGGTCTCTTAAGTGTGATGCTGTGTATATTTTACAATCTACAGATCTGTTCTTAAAACCGAAGCAGCTGCAGTTCAGAACAACCGTCCAGAGGGCCTGGATGTTGAGAAAACCAGCAGCAGTTCCTCATTGAGCCTTCCTCTATCAGAAACACAAGAGGAAATGACAACAAAGACGATTCTCTTACCAATTTTGGCGAAAGCTTCTCTGAGTTCCTCCAGCTCCTCGGCAGAGATCTTTGTGGCGGCCATGTTGGCAACTGGACCCTAAAACTGACCCAAGAAGAGACAAAACGTTTCCGTAAGGAAGGAGGTGGCTTTCAGGCCAGAAGCAACATGATCAGGTCTTCTAATTTAGTGAAGTGATGCAAAGCCTTCAGAGTTCTCACTTTTGCCACTCTGAAACTTCCCCCTGCTGCAGCACTTCCTGTCTGAAAAACAACCACTTCTTTATATCTCCTTGCTGTACATACAGGCAGCAAGATCTGCAGGGTAACCTGCCAGTTCCTACTGGACAGGCAAAGCAGACGAACTCAGATCTTCCCCTAAACGGGTCAAGTTAGAAGAACGCCGGTTTATGGGCTGGACTGAGATTTGGTTTTTTATTTTTATTCTTTTAATAACACAACCTTTCCATCTCCAGTGAGAAACAAGAACACTCAAAAACCTCTGAGAAAAGCTTCAGCAACAACTTTCACAATTTACTGTCAGAATAATCACTTGCTTGGTCACTGCAGGGTTTTACAGCCATGTTTCTTAAGCTGTGATGCAAGTAGCACCGCTTGGGTTGCTTCTTGTGATAGTCAGAAAAATGTGTTTTTAGAATCAGTTTAAAATATGAAGCACATTAGCTGTAATTTAAAACAAAAAGCAGTGAAGGAAAGTTAAGTGTAACAAACAAGCAGATGAACCCAAAGAGTCGGTTTCAGCTAATGCTACGTCGCATTAGCTAACTGGGATTAGCCCTGCTAGCTAAACACTAAAGAAGCAAGTTAAGAAATATAAGTTGTGCATTTATTGATGACATTAAAACTGTGAGTAGTGGGAAAAAAAAAAACTTTAATCCTGCGTCAGTCAGTAGCAGATAATAATTATAATAAGCTAATAATTCCTACTTCAGGCGGTCTTTCTGTTTCTTTCTTTCTTTTTTTTTTTTACTTGATTCTGTTTTTAATATTTCGTAATCAAATACAAACTGAGGTCAGCAAACAAATAAGATCAGACTTTCAAAAAGAAAGTTTGAACATCGACAGCAGCAGACGGTGCTGGCGTCTTTCCAGCCGGTCAAAGATGCAGGTGTTGCAGTCTTGGCCAGTGAAGGTCAGACAAGCGCGCCGAGTTTGCGGGCTTCGATCTGCAACAGACACTGGAGCGTCACCGTATCGCTGCAGAAAAGTGGAAGTGGAATAGCTGACATTTATTTGTTTTTTCTGGTTGAGCTCATCTTCTAAATCAATGGGTCTGAGTAAGGATTTTATTCAGTCACTAGCTGTGAGTTGGCCAACGATTATTAGCTAATCCAAGACAGAAACCATCATGAGGCTCAAACAGGGAAATGAACATTTTGTTTATTGTAGCGAAGGACGAATGACCAGTTATGAGGATTTTCGCCACGTATAAACACACGTTTCTTACTCAAGCGAAACCGTTCATAAAGTTCATAAAAGGTGTTTTTGTTTCTCTAGAAAACGGGAAAAGGTCAGTCCAGTGACATTTCATGTGCTTTAGCGACGATCACATGACATTCAGGACATTTTATTTCAGGGTGTGATGATTCACCCCGGTGTGTTAGCGGACTTTGAGCTCGTTAGGCGTCAGTGATTTAACTTCCTGCTCCTCCGCAGATGAAATGATTTTTTAAAAAAAGACGGTGAAACTTTAAATCACTTCACACTTGAAGGCGTTGCTCCTATTTTGATTCTCAATCAAGCCATTCTTTAGAGACGTAGCTAAACTGCTGCTGCACTGAAGCTAGCTACACACACAATCACTGGATTGACCTCAATGTTTGTGTTCATGAACGCCTCATTTATTCAGACCATCAACACCCACTGAGGACAGAAACAACAAGCCTCAGACAGAGAACCGTCTCTTGTTCCTTCCGGCGGTTTATTGAAACCCAGAGCGTTTCTTTGGACCGGTGGCGGCTTGGATGGTTCACACAAGCAGAACTGATTTTAGATCAGTAAGAGGAAGTGCTTCTATCTGTTGAAACGATATCCTGTTAAAACATCGCTGTCAGAGCGCCTCTGTTGACATTTTTGTATTGTAAGAGACATTTTAGTGTATAACATGAGTTAGCAGGATGCTAAATAGACAAAAAAGAGAGAGAACTAATCATAAAGGATTACAGCTATGGTGAAGTCCTGTTGCTTTTGAGTCACGTGGTTTCCTGTGCAGACTGAGTTTGCGGACAGGTAGATGTTCAAACAGCAGTAAAAGGAAAGTAAATGATATATAATGTGGCAGTGGAAACGGGGAAGTTGTTTCTTGCAGCGTACAGCAGATTGGAAGCAGAAATGAAACTTGGCTCTGCTAAACTGAGAGCCTGACCAGTTATTTATGCTGTTTTTCTTTTCACTCGCCAAAACGTTGCCAAAACGGTAGACGACTGCCTGACATTGAAAGTGTGAGATTCACCGATTGTGGCTTATCTGCTGTTTATCTCCCGTTTTTACATGCAGCGCAGCCTGGAGAGATTTCTATCGGCTCTTAAAAGCATCTGCTCACGTTGCTTAAAACGTCCTTCCTGTGTTGCTACGAATCGTAATTATTCTGCAGTAAATTCACACCTTTTTTTTTTTATGTTCTCACCTTTACATTAAAAAAATATTCATCCTGCGTCTCCTCCCTGTGCATGCAAAACCCCAAACATGAGCATGTTATGTTCATTTGTCACTTGTTATCGGAAGTTTGTTTGGTTGTTTCTGCCGAAGAGAGTTTTTCATGAGGTCCGAAACCTAAAAGGTTGAAGTTTATCTCAGGAGGCGTGTCCCTTGTTTTGAATTTTCTATATTTGAAAACAGTTAGATGGTAAAACAACAACAGGTTGCAGGAGCTCAGATTTTGGATCAATAAAGTTAGTTTGCATGTTCACAAGAGACAGATGTTACTTCCAAATCAGGCCTTTATTTTCACTTTGACGTTGGCGCTCGTCTCCAAGAATATTTGGCTCAAGACAGAAACGTTTTTTTTCCATGAAACTGAATAAGAAGTGACTACTAACGCTTCCTTAGATCAACATTACAATACAATAACACCGACATTGTTTGGGCGATCTTTTAGATTGAGACAATTGTGCTTTTAAATCATTTTTAAATTATTGGTTTTGGTTGGTTTTTTTAAGGACCAGGCAGCAGGGGGAGCTAACATTAGTAGGCACCACAGAAGAAGAAAACATAAGTCTCAAATGAGATATCTCTTGAGTTTTGGACGATATTTTTATTTCTTTTTATTTCAAACAAATTCGCGACTGTTTTCAGAGTGTTTTATATCTACGTGACGCCTCTCCTGCCTCAGACTGCGGCTAACACTCTGCACCTGTTTATTTCTTTAACCTGCTTCCTGTCTTAAGGAATCAGTGAAAAAAGGGGGGAAATTCTTCAGAAAACGACTTGCAACTGGAATCCGTCTTCACCCCCTTTTTTTGCACCATTTCTTGCAGAAAAAAATCAAATATTTGAATCTGCATGTCAGCCATCAGTCCAAGCAGCAGAGGTTCAGTGTGCAGAAAACTGCATGAATTACAGCAGTCAGCTCCCAGACCGGGCCACACACGTGTTTACGCATCCGGGTCAGGTCGTCTTATAAGAAACAAGAAGGCTTATTAATCATAAATCAAATGCCGATGTTTCTGTTAGGCCCACGCTGCCTCAGAGGGAGTTGTTTTTTTCTTTTTCTCAGTTGATGCGAGGCCAACCACAAACTTCCTTTCCCGCTAACTGCAGCGCTTCGTGCTGCTCGTTCCTCTCCTCCATCTGCCCTCGTCTTCTTACTTAAACACGAGCAGCGGCTGAATCATTTAAAAATGATGTCGTCGCTGAGCAGTTTTCCAGTGCGTCGCGTTGTGCATGAAAGCAGTTTCTTTAAAAATGTCAAAGCAAATAATAACTAATTGTGCAGAAAGTCAGGATAAGGAGGACAGAAAGTCACATATACTCTAGAGTTTCCCCCCTTCTCTGCCGTTTCATCGGAGGAGTTACTTCCTCCAAATTCACCTGATACCTGAGCAGACACCCAGACGGACGCGAGGCAAACCTGATCCGATCTCCGCCGCCTTACCTGAGAGACGAGGCGAGGGGGTTGGAAGGTGAAGCGGGTGGTTTTTCCGTCCGTCCGGCTGCTGTCGCTGCTCACCGCTCAACAGGCTCTGAATCGGCTCGGTCTGAAGGGGCCTCGGCACATCTATTCAAATCTACGAGGAAGGAAGTGACATGCGGCACTTCAGAAACAGGAATCAAAGAGCTTTTGTCTTTATATGGCAATGTGCGCGGGCCTCGAGTTCAGGTGACCTCCGCAGTCGGTTTCGTGGGGCTCTGGTGACAACATCTCACTGCTGGTGCAGGTCTGAAGATTAGAATGTTGTGTAAAAAAAAACGGGTAGGCATGTCGCAATAAATCAATGAAATGCATCATAAATTAAAACGAAGTCGATGATTTCCATTTGCACGACTTCTCGTTTTTCTTTTTTCTCTTTTTCTACCAGACACTGGATGATAAAAGTCTTCGTTCTGGTGTTTTGTTCCCAACTATTCCTTTGCATTTGAAGGACAATTTTATTTACAGAGACGCCATAATCCACTTTATTTTATTTGTTGTTCCTGTTTTATTTTGGATATTTACAATATTTTCCAGTTCCAGTGTTAAGTTTTCATTAGAATAAAATTTTTTTTTTTGATCTTTGAGAATGTGTTCTTGCATTATTACTTGAAAACGGTCTCAAAACAACATTATCATCGTTTATTGCGATAACTTCTGATACGGTTTATTGTCCAGCAAAATTCAGGCCGGTATGACGGTGCAGTATTTCTTGCCTGTCATTTCATAAAGGGAAATGGTTGTTTTATTGAGATTTATAACACACAGAGTAAAATAGATCAAGCTTTTTTTGTGATTATTATTATTATTATTTTTAATGATTATGGCTTACAGGTAAATAAATCCCAAACTTCAGTGTCTCAAAAACCTAAAACATCACATTTAGATCAATGAAAAACTGAAAAATGTCTCGAGGAAAAATGTCAGGCCTTCTGAAAGGTTTGTACGTTTCTCTGCACTCAGTACCAGGTGGGGCAGGAACTGCTGCATCGATGCAGCGTGGAGGGGACCAGGCGTAATGGAAGCCCAGGTCGCTTTGATAGATTTTCTTAGTGAATTTTGGGTTCTCATGATCTGCGAGTCAAAATCAGAAGAATCACAAGAAATGCATGTTTGGAATAAATCATTCTGCATTATTTCCATTGCAAATGTGCACAAAACCTTGTCAATATTTTCGCTAGAGTCTCAATTGCAGAGTTTGCATTGAATAAGAAATGCAATTGAAATCACATGTGAATAAGTTATTCAAAAACATGGCACAAAATCATCCTCCAATGCTGCATTTGCATGCAATATTACATTTTTTTTTGAGAAATACTAGTATTTTCTTTCCCTGATGCCACTTGGGTTTGACATCTGGCTGTTTTATATTTCAGTTATATGGAAATAAAATGATTTATTTTATAAATAATATTATATTTATAAAATGTAATGTTTAACAATATAAAACATTATATTTTTGAATATAATGTTTTATATAAAACATTATAAACATTTACGTTGTCCCGTCTAAACAGATGGCATCTGTGCAGAAATCTGAAAAAGCAACATTTTGATTCTAGAACTAATTTTAAAAAAAAAAAGATAGGAAGAAAACAGTAAACAGAAACAAAAAACGGTTAGATGAAACTTTAGATGGATTACGTACAACTGGGCGGATGTAGGGGAGGAGGTGTGAGTTTGTGTCATCTACTGGTGAATAGATGAATAAAGACATGATTGTAACCATGGGAACAGAAAGGTTTAAAAACTGTCAGTGATTATTTATATGTTTTGGTCAAAAAAGCCAAATAGGTATTTATGATTGCAGCGTGTTACGTTTCTGTATTGTTCACTGCTGCTAGTTTACCAGTTTGTCTTGAAGCACTTTGTGAAAACATGCTATGGAAAAGAAAATCATCCAGTATGAAAATGTAGTGCCAATAAACCAGTGAAGGTTTACATGGTAATTATATGTGAATATTGGCGTCATGTCTGCTGCTGACATCTGGTTCCTCCAGATTTTCTCCCAGATACCCCCTGCTGTCGAACCACAACCTCTTATTATTTCCATTTTTATGTTTGTTCAATTCTCTGAATAAAACTTAAACAAAACAAACAAAAGTTGCCATGTTCACTGCAAAAATACTAAATCTTACCAAGTATTTTTGGCCTAGTTTCTGCTGCAAATATATTAGTACATGTGAAATAAGAAAAATGTAACTTACAAGTAACTTTTCAGCAAAATATAGGAGCTTGTTTGAAGTGAATAATTCCTTAATATTGATGGAAACAGTTCTAGTTCCATTAGCAGATGAAACTGTCAATGGTTCAGTTGCAGCTACATTTAATGTCTCTTTGGAATATAACTGTTCTTTTAATGACGTCATTTAAACGTAATTAAAAAACTGATAGGCCACTTCCTGGATGATCCACCAGTTCACGTTAAGAAATGCACCAAGGATGGAGGTTCCCTTTGTCGTCACATAATTTCTAGATTGCGTTGCTTTCAGTGCGGTTGTTAAGTGTGATTTTTTTTCTCTCAATTTTTTGCTTCTGAATTAATTAAATGTGGCAAAAACTGTTAAACACACAGTCGTGAACCACAGCTTGCTTCCCTCGGAGGGCAGAAGTAGTCAATCACATGTTGATGACGTGCAGGTAAACAAAACGCAGAGCCAATCAGAGGGCGGAGGCTCGGTCAGCTGACAGGTTGTGGCGTCACCTCAGACGCCGTGTTGTCAAAATGGCAGGACACCACCACCACTTCTCTCTGTGCTTCTGCGACTTGATGAGGTACACATGCTCTGCTTTTTACGAAAAATATAGCATTATATAGAAAGAAAGTGTCGGAGAGAAATACACTAATTAATTGCTTTAACTTTAATTGAGGGGACAGTGCTAGGTTTAGCCTAGCGTCTAGCAGGCTAACGTCAAACTGAAACGGGATTTAAACCGCTTCAGGTGAACTTCCGCCCTGCTCTCAGCTCTCCGTCTCCCTCCGCCGCAGGTTGCTGTGGTCCCTGGTGATGCCCTGCGTCTACCTCAGCCTGGCCCTGACCCTGCTGCTGCTCCTGGTGCTGCTGGGGCTCCGCGCGTGGTTGCAGGGTCGCCGCAAGACCCGCCGCGCTCAGGACGGCGGCCCGGCTGTGGCTTTCTTCCACCCGTACTGCAACGCGGGAGGAGGCGGGGAGCGGGTGCTCTGGTGCTCCCTGAGGGCCCTGATGAACCGGTAACCCGGAGCTCCGGAATAAACCCCAGATACATCCGTTTCTCTAAATAATATCTGTTCCGTCGCGTTACTGACGGGGAGGATTTGAGGCTGAATGAAAGGTTTCTGCGGCTCAGCTGGCAGCTCGCGCGCACAATGTTCAGAGGCGACAGTCGCGAGTTCGATTCCCGGCATTTCCTCTCGCTTCTCTCTAGTTCCCGTTTCCCTGCTGTTCCCTCCATACGTGGCTACCAGAGAACCAAGAAACCTTTAAAAAGCAAAGGTTTAATTGTTTACACAACTGGTGATAAGAGCAAACCAGGTCTGAGTGACCTGCGTGTCGACGTGGCCCTCTGCAGCACAGCGCCCCACGATCACGTCCCATAATCCTGTTAAAGTATAATAGTCTTTTTAAAACCTCAGTAATGTCCCGTTTTCAACCTCCATATAGACCATATAGGCCACATAGACTTGAAGTTTATCCCGATATTTTATGGTCCTTTTGTGAAAACGGTTAAAGTGATAAGATTATTTCTTTTTTTTAGGTATCTATATATTATATATATTATAGAGAAACACAAATTCTGCTCTAGAAAACATTCCCATTTGTAATGTGCTCCTTTAGGACACTAGTGAGAAATTAGATCTGTATCACTAAACTGCACACAGTCACCACATTTAATCATATTTCCAAATTTATTGTTTATTTTTGTTTATTGTTCTGATTGAACAAACAGTGGACAATATAGTAAAATTAACAATCTCGACAATATGGACAGTTTTGTTTGGTTTTTAAACATCATTAATTGGAATTTATCATAACAATAAATTCTTATAAGAAAGTTATCACGATAACTGATTAGCGATACGATAAATGCCCACTCCTACCTCCACAGAGTCAAAGCATTTAGTTATGATCTCATTTTTTAAGAGCACTTTCCTTCAGGTGTTTGCTGATGGCTGTTTTTCCTCAAAGGTTTTCTTCCACAAAAATCAGTATACAGAGAGCTTGCCTGACAGTTGCCCTGGTAACTGATTTTGCTACCTGATGCTTGATAGGTTTGTGGTTGTGCCATATACCTTCTTTTCTAGATGATGGATTGAACAGATCTCTGTTTGATAAGCCAACTCTGCTTTAAACTGCTCCAGAACTTTCTCCCTGACCTGTCTGCTGCCTTCCTTCATCTTCCTTTTTTTTAAATATTTGAAAACCTAAAAAGGGAGAACTTATGGCAACTGTTGCCTCGCCATTATTCCAGATACTCCAATGTCTCCTTTGTGGTGTACACGGGGGACAAGGGAGTGACTGGTGAACAGGTCCTGGAGGGGGCGCGGCAGCGTTTCAACATAACTCTACCCCGACCCGTCACCTTCATCTTCCTGCGTCACCGTGACCTGGTGGAGGCCACTTCGTACCCTCACTTCACCCTGCTGGGACAGAGCCTGGGCTCCATGTTCCTTGGTAAGACATGAACGTAACACGCGTTGAGAGTTTAGAGTTTAGAAAAAATAAAAAGATACACAGTTCAGTTCTGGTCAATCGACTAATAATCTGAGCTTCTCCAAGAGTAGGTCTTTCTGGATCTTTGGGTGTTTTCTTCTTTGTGCTATAGCAGCTAACAGAGTGTGTGTGTGTGTGTGTGTGTGTGTGTGTGTGTGTGTTTTAGGGTGGGAAGCTCTCACAGCTTTTGTTCCTGACCTGTACGTCGACTCCATGGGCTACGCCTTTACGCTTCCAATCTTCCGCTACTTGGGAGGCTGCAAGGTGGCGAGCTACGTCCATTATCCCACCGTGAGCACGGACATGTTGTCTGTGGTCAGAGAAAGGAACCCCAGGTAGAGATCACCGTTCAGTTTTACATCAAGTTTTAGTATCATTTCCTCTTCAAAAACATACCTGGAGTCTTGCCTTGACTCTTTCATGAAGGTTTGGGAAATCCTTTAATCACCCGTGGCAACCATTCAGCTGCCACGGGTGGATGTAGATCCGTCTTCGTGACAAAACTTCTCCTAAAAAAAACTGTTTGTTTGCTTATTTTTAAGAAAACTCTTGAGTGGGTGTGAATGAATGGCACAGCAGTCATAAAACCACAAACACACATTGTTCTTGAAAAACATTCCCATCTGAAACAAGGTGCCACTTAGAAAATTATTTTTTTTTAAAAAATTATTATCACCAAGCTGCACACAGTAACTGTATTTAGTCATATTTTCAAATTTATTAATATTTATCGATGCTCTCCTGGAAGAAGTAGTGCAGAAAATGTCAAATATAACATTTCTGATCATGCTTGATGGTAAAAAGTTACCATCAAATTTCTTTTAAGACAAAAAAAGAAATCATGCTCTTGTTTTTAGCTTATTTTGTTAGCTTTACTCGCTTACTTCCTGTTTAGAAAGAGGAGGAGCTTCTTAAAGAGAGAGAGGCGTTAAATTACAGTCAAATTTATTTTAAGTCATAATTTATATATAGCATTTTTGTTAACAACTGAAGGTAACATAGTTACTTCATTGTGCTATAAAATGATTCTATGTGGCTGGAAAATACAGAATACTGTCCCTTTAATGAAACGTCCTCTGATTCTGAGAAGAAACTTTAACAAACCTTTAACTTCAGGTTCAACAATGCAGACTTCATCTCCAGAAACCCGGTTCTGAGCGCCCTGAAGGTGCTGTACTACTGCCTCTTCGCTCTGCTGTACGGCCTGGCCGGCTCCTGCAGCGACGTCGTCATGGTGAACTCCACCTGGACGCTGGGACACATCCTGGCCCTGTGGCGCTGCCCCAGCCGCACCAGCGTGGTGTACCCGCCGTGCGACGTCAGGGCCTTCCTGGACGTCCCGCTGGAGGGGGAGGAGGACGAAGACGAGCTGGAGGAGGGCTGGGAGGAGCTGGGGGGTGACGAGGACGGGAGAGTGGGAGTAGACAGGAAGTGCCACTCCATCGTGTCCGTGGGTCAGTTCAGGCCGGAGAAGGACCACCCGCTGCAAATCAGAGCCTTTGCCAAGCTGCTGGACAGGAAGGGGGACGGGCCCGGGGGCCGGGAGGCGCTGCGGCTGGTGCTGATTGGCGGCTGCAGGAACCAGGAAGACGAGGACCGGGTGCTGAGGCTGCGGGGGCTCTGTCAGGAGCTCGGCGTCTCCGACCGCGTCGACTTTAAGCTCAACGTTCCCTTCGACGAGCTGAAGAGGGAGCTGGTGAGCGCCACCATCGGGCTGCACACCATGTGGAACGAACACTTCGGCATCGGTGAGAACACAAGAAACGGCCATGTCTGTGTTACCATGACGCAGGTAACACACACATGGGGAAATACGTATTTGATACACATCCAAAGACTGCAGAGGGTGGTAGAGACTGAGAGACGGCGTAGGGATGATCTGGTGATTATTGTTTACAGTAACCAGTTGGTTAATGGATAGCAAAAATGTCTAAATAAGAGATTTTCAGTAATTAGTTACTGCTCTTTGAGTCTCCAGTTAATGATTAATCCATTACTAAGTTATTTGGCAATTATTTCAATAATCAATTCATCACAATTAATTTGATTAATCATTTCAGCCATAGATTATTTAAGGTTATTTAATCTGATTTGGCTTGCATAAAAAAACAAAACAAAAACAGAAAGCTGTTTTTTTGAATTTTTATAGATTTTCCATATCAGCATTTTATTCTGAAGTAATAATGAGGAAGTAAAGTTTCTAAAGCAAAATGCATAAAAATCAGAAGGAATCTAGATGACCTCACTTGGGTAATAACTATCTATGTCATATTTGTTTTCAGTGTACATGAGTTGCATGTTTCTCAGGTTGTCATCCTTAAAAAGTATCTTAAAAATATCTCAAATTGAGGCCTTGAAATTCCTTTTAAAAAGTAAGTTGGCATTAAATAATACATCACAAGTCTTAAATTTTGTCTTGGTAGAACAATTTCATCTCATATATTTTCTGTATTTGCAGGACTTTTCGGTCAGGCAAAAGTCTAAGTCGTGAGCAGACATCTTTATTGCATTCTGTAACTCAAGATGCCAGTTAGCAGGTTAAGGCTCCCGCTAACTGGCTGCTAATATACACTTGCTAGCAAGCTTACATTATTGCATGGGTTAGTGCAAGTTTATCCCCGGTTGGCTGGACGATGTTTGCACATCTCTGTGGAGATACAAGTCTTAAATTCCATTCATGATGGTCTTTAAAAAGTTAAATTTGACCTACAGAAACCCTGCTTTCTGTCTTTAAATGATTTCATGCTATTATTTCGAAGGGTAAGTCGGGTTTTACGGTTTAGACGTCCATCCTGTCTCTGTCGTTCCAGGAGTGGTGGAGTGCATGGCCGCGGGAACCATCGTCCTTGCCCACAAGTCAGGCGGCCCGAAGCTGGACATCGTGGTGCCGCACGAGGGCAGGCAGACGGGCTTCCTGGCGGACAGCGAGGACAGCTACGCCGCGGCCATGGAAACCATCCTGGCCCTGACGCCTTCGGCTAAGCTGGAGATAAAACGCGCAGCGCGGGAATCCGTGGGGCGTTTCTCAGACCAGGAGTTCGAAGCTTGTTTCCTCGCCGCCACGGAGGCTCTGATGAATCAGATGGTGCGGTGAGGACGAACGAAGCAGACCTGGTGTCCAACTGGGACTAGAGACGGCTGTCGGTACAGAAAGCTAGCAAGCTGGAATTTGAAAACAGAAGAAGCTCAGGAGAGGAAGAATGCACCAAGTGATCTGAGTCACTTCCTTTCTGCTGTCTTTTTTGGAAAGCTTTTCCTACTTCACACTTTGTAACTTACACTAATATCACTAGGCGGTGATCTTATGTCTGTTTAAAACAAGCTAAGCTAACAGTTAAAGCGCAACACAGATAAAAATCTCCACTCTGTACAGACTGAGGAGAAGAAAACCTGAACATTCCCATCGACTGTTGTTGATATGTAAAAATACCTTGTGGGTCGTATGAATGAAGCCGGGTTCCAGGTCCGTATGTGGATGTGTGTTTCCTGAACTGATTAAAAAATAGTCCAGGTTTCAGGAAACTCTCTGTAATTGTAAATTGATAAATGATTATGGTCATATTTAAAGAGGATCATCTTGATATTTGACTCAGATAGATGAATGAAAGTTTTTGCGGTTGTTTAATTGGTCAATCGTCTGGTTCTCACACATCCTCACTTCAGGATGCAGGTCAATCAGATTGGTTTATGCAACGAGGCGTTTAGTTTCCCCCTTTGCTTCCAGTGTTTCTGTTTTTACTAAGCTGGACTTAGATTAGACTCACTGTCAACTAATCTGGGGAGAATTATAGGAACTGCAAAACAGATTTTTTTGAGTTTTGTTCTGGGTTATACTGTCAATGCTGACATGACTTTGAAGAGAATAATTTTTTCTGACTTTTAAAGAAAATGAAATGGATTATTTAAATATGATTTTTCTGTCATTAGAGGTTAAGTTAAGAGGCTAGCTCTTTTTGCTGCTTTGTGTAATCTCTATAGTTATATTTAATATGAAGGTTTAGCTGAGGTGATGGCCAAATCTACCTTGTCTGAATGTTGCTCTCCTCCTGGATTCCTGTTTTTGATGGGCATGATAATATAATAAAAGGTGTATTACAAACCCACATTTTTAAAGAGGCATTGATATTGTTTAATTCTGTGCATAGAGAATGTTTAGATTCCTGGAGATTACACCTGAATAATACACAATAAACGCAAAAGAAAAGTACAAGATGCAGCTGATAATTTTTTGTGTGCTGCCCCCTTGTGGTAAACGTCTCACAGTACGCTCAGAATGGTTATGGTTACTGGAGATTTGTTTACCATCTTGTCCTTCAGGATAAGTAGCTGGGATTTTAAAGCAGTATGACAAAGGAATGTGTTATGCATATAAAATGATAAAGTGAACACTCTTACTTTGACCACAGATCCTGCTACACAGGAAAAGTGATTTCAGAAAATAAACAGGTGAACAGAGCAGATTTATCTTCCTTAACCAAGCCAAGCAGGCGGTAAACAGTCATGCCATTAAAGTGAGAGCAGGTGTTTACTCTCTGAAATGATCTTCTCGCATCATACTAAATTAGTATTTAGCTAATTAGCATTAGCTAAATACTAATTATTAGCTAAATTAGTATTTAGCTAATACTAAAGCTACTATTATTAGCTTTAGTATTTGAAGTTAATTACTTCGTCCTAGTAATTAGCTTTAGTACTGCCTTGTTTTTTTTCTTAGTGTCTGAGCAAAATAAACAACAAATGGTCTATTACTGCATGTGCACAGTTAGCCATTTAGAGTTAGCGTGACAAGTTATGTTCTTGGAAAAATAGCTAGATTACTTTAGAGCAACTGTACCATCAGAAGTAAAATGCGAACTGATTATGTGAATAAAAGTGAGACTTTTGGCTGCTTCCATTCACTGTCGATAGGTTTTGCATAACCTTTGCACAACTTGCCAGCAAACAGTACTACAGAGACGTAACAGCTGGAAGAAAGAGGAATGCTACTGCCTGTGTGCTTTAAAGGAACAGTACTGGTCAGGAGGGGAGAATGTTAGCATTTGTACCTAAATGAGAATATTTTCCTTTTGCCACTGTTGTGTTCTGCTGGTTGCCTTAGAATAACAAAATAACAATTTTACATATTCCTCAACTTTGAACATAGAAATGAATACGACAGGTATGAGGTACAAGTCCAAACACAAGTGAAAAGTTGTAAAATTGATTATATATTCCACTGAAAGGTGCTTTTCTCTCAAACGATAGTTGTCAAAATGAACTTGAAAAGTGCTGTACATTAAATATACTGTATTTCACAATAACAATCATGGTTACATTCAGTGTCTCCCTTTGTGTTTGGTATCAGAGGTGGTGTTGGAAAACTAAATGACAGGTAGGCCACAAATTTCTTTTTATTTGGTTTTTTTTTTAGTAAATAAAGATTTTTTACATTCTTAAAACTACATTTATATTATTGCTCACTTAAAATCAGGTTTGTCAACTATTTTAGTCCAGATGCATCACATGAATATATAGATAAGGCTTCGTGAGTCATGTAAATTCAGAGTGAACACTTTCACTTCTTTCACACATTTTAAGGCAGTTCATTCAGAATAATCCATCTGTTAACAAACCACTGAATCATTCCAGCCTGATGCTTGTCTAAAGCTGCGCTCCTGTCTGTCTGGGACTCTTCAGATTTACTAGAAACATCCGTTTGGTGAACCGTCATACCCTGACCAGCTGACCTCTGCTTGGGCTTGCTGATGACCTGAAGAGCTGTCCGCTCCTCCGTCCTTCCTCTCTGCTTCTTCACCCTCCTCCGGCGTGTTTCCTCCAGAGCTCGAGTCGTCCATGACGTAAAGGTTCCTCATGGAGTCCGCCACGGCGTCTCTCAGCTCGTCCTCCGACTCCTCAAAATTCCTGAAGAAAAACACAACATCACTCCTACATTTACCTTCCCTTTGTTAGATTTAAAGATTCAGAATAAATCTTTCAGACCCATAGTATAATTTTATAGCATCATCAGGTAACTATGTTAACCTCAGTAGTTATGAAAATGCTGTGTCCATTTTTGTTGATTGTGCACGACGCTCTACTAATTCTTTTCAAAGATGTACGGCTGTATAATTGAGCATCTGTTTGCAGCGAGCGTAAACGTTGAATTTGGGGGGCGTGGCCAGCAGCAGCTCACTTGGATTTAAAGTGACAGAGCCCTAAAACAGCTCATTCTGACAGGAGCTCAAAATAGGCAGAACTGAAATCTCATAAGTTTTTTTTTCTTCAAAAAATGTAATAAACATGTTTATTGTTTAGCCTTAAGGTGACCTTTAATTTGTATTTGCTTTCTCTTTATTTTTTTTAAATATGTGGTTTGTACCATACTGTGTTCAGAGTGAAGTTAAAGCGTGAACTCACGTGTCATCATCATCAGACCTCGACTCCAGACGCTCTTCATCCATCTCTATGTCTGAGTCCTCTTCCTCTTCTCCTTGTTTCCCCTTCTCCTCCTCTCCCTGCGCAGCGTCTAACGCTTCATAGAGGACAAACAGTTCAGCGTTCCACGTTCAGTGAATCTCTTTAGCCTTCAGTTTCTTGCCTGTTGGGTGTTTTGGCCTGACCTGTGTCCAGACTTGGTGTGAGTTCAGCCTGAGCCAGAGCGTTCAGCAGGGAGCTGGGGGGGCCGCTGGTCCACTGCCTGCGGCCTGCTGGAGTTGCCAGCAGGGGGAGACATGTCAGATATGTGGAGCTTTAAAAAATACATGGGATACTTCAGTCGTTGTGCGTGCTGCACCTTCTAAAGGCTCAGCCGCTGTGCTACAAGCAGAGTTCACGTCCATATTGGCCAGGGCGTCCAGCAGAGTCTGAGGGGTCCTTTGGCTCCACCCCTTTCTCTCCTTTGACCAATCTTTGAGCTTTAGCGCCTCCCCTTCCTGGAAGCTTAGCGTACGATTGAGAGGGTCCACTTCCTGTTTGGTGAGAGGAGAAGAAGAAAACTGAAGCCATGTAGCAAAAATGACTTTGTTTCAATACTTCTACCTGCTTCTCTTCGTTTTTCCTCTCCTCCTTCGTTTCTTCTTCATCCAGCCGGATTTCAAACATGATTCCCTTCTGCAGATACCAAAAGATTTAAATGCTGTTCATCATTTTCAAACAGTCACTTCATTTTTGTTTTAAGGAATGGCTTTTGAAAATCTTTGAAATATTCCTTTTATACGCCAGCTGAGCTTTTCAGATGGCGTTCCATGTTGCGTTCAAGTATTTGAATCAAAATTAAGTCTTTTTTTTTAGGTTCGGCAGGCAGAACCTCACCTTATCTTTGGCTTTTTTCTGAGAATTTCCCTCGTTTTCTTCTCTGATCTGCCTCAGAACTGCGTCCGTGTCCTGCAGCGGGAAGGAAAAACTCTGTGTAACCTGAGTGACTTAATGACAAATATGTAGGATTTGACCAAGTTGACCTTATGAACAGATACAGCTTCAAACCAAAAGAACAGAAGATGATCACCCCAACACCAAACATACAACACATCCGATCACAGTGTTGCTGTAAAGGTCTAAAAGCTCAGGAGAAACATTACTTACACTGAAAGACAGGTGAGCCAGCTTGAAAAAGTTAGTTAATCAAAGTAATCAAATTAAGTTTATGCCAGTAAATACATTAAGTTTAGTAAGTTGTCATGCTAAACAAACATAAATAAAGTAAGTTTGGCTAACTTAGTTCAACTACATGTAACAAATTAACTACATTTTTTAAAATTGGAGCTGCTTTCTCTTTTATTCAAACCATTTCGAATCTGTCAACTTTTTTTTTTGTTTTTTTTACATCTGATAATACAACCACAAACTTTAGTGTGTTTTTGGGAGGGGGCGGGGGGAGGTTATGTGCAAATTGCTGAGTTAAGTCATACATCAGATACTGATGCAAATGTAGGAAAACTTTTGAATTTGAGGAAAGTTCCCGCTAAGTTTTCTAGCATTTCGCAAATAGACATCATTTTGGTAA
This sequence comes from Xiphophorus maculatus, assembly GCF_002775205.1. Lineage (NCBI taxonomy): Eukaryota > Metazoa > Chordata > Actinopteri > Cyprinodontiformes > Poeciliidae > Xiphophorus > Xiphophorus maculatus. Next base: position 5,119,570 of record NC_036449.1, on the reverse strand, counting down.
CTCTAAGCTAAAACAAGAAAAGTCTGGTCTGATTCAGAGAGTGAGGGAAAAAAAATGTGTGTGTCTTTTTATTTAGTGTCTGAAAATGTCTGGCTTTAACTGTCCCACTTTCCCAAAATAATAAATAGCCTTACAATATTCTGCACAAGTTTGGCACTCTGATTTCTGAGCTCAAATCATGTAAATATCAAATTGACTTCAACACCACATACGATAAGGCTCAAAGTTTATTTTCCTGAAGTGTGTTTCTGTTTTCCTGTGGTTATTCGTACCTGAGCAGGTGTTTCTTTCTGCTGCTCTTCAGTATCCGAGGCGGGCTCCGGCTCTCGCGCTTTTTCCACCACAAAGGTTCTTTGTTTATCTTGTGGCTGATGAGCACAAACACATGTGTAAAGCTGCTGCTGTTAATTCTGTTGCAGATAAAACTTTAGGTGCCTTGTGAGCTTTTGGGATGCACATCAGCTTCATCGTACACAGCTGCTGCATCAAACGTGCAGCCAAACCCAAACCCAAACCTTCCCCCCCTGTGGTTCATATGCTGAGCAGAGACTGTGTGAAAGAACCGGGTGTTAAAGACGCCTGAAAAAGCTCACATCATTTACCTTTTGAGCCACAAACAAAAAATATTTATTTAGGTTTCAGCAAAGCAGTTTTTGCAAAACTATCTGGATTTATTCTGACATCTGAAAAACCCTTTGAATCTTCTGCTACTGTATTTTTAAATATGCCTTACATCTAGTATTTGCAACTCTTATGTGTCATTTATATGTTGAAAGGTTCATGTATTTTAGTGACTCCATCATTAAGGGAGTCATCATGATGCAGATTAATTCCACTCAGAATGACGCTTTAACGCATTGATTACTGGTATGATTATGTTAAAACACGGCAAGATCAACAAAAATATTTTTAATATTTAAAAAAAGCATGTTTAATACCTACAAAAACATATTAAGTTATTGAATATGTCTGTGCATATTACACAAACTCTTTATATAAATGCATTATATATTATATAATCTAATTTGCATACCTCTGATTCAGCTTTCTGTCTCATCTGCCTCACCTCCTGATGATACTGCTGCCTGATGTGATCCAGCTGACGCAGATATTCCTACACACACACACACACACACACACACACACACATTTCATTTGAGATATTTGTAGAACTTATTTTCTATCATTTTACACATTCATTTCAGTTAATGCGGGTGTTTGTTCGGTGTCCCACCTGCTGTCCCTCATATTTTCTGTCTTGAGGAAAGTGCTGGTTGTCAGGTAGTCCAACTTCCTGCTCCTGGCCATCTGGCTTCCTTTTACTCTCAGCTGTGCACGGCCGCAGACCCTGGAGATAATAGAAAAGTCACCAAGTCAAGAAAACAACTGAGAAAAGTCCTTTAAATACAGTAAATAGTATTTAAATAAGCTTGAAGTTGACAATATTTGTCCCTTTTCTACTTATGATTGTAGATTTTGATTTAATGACGCCAGTTTTGAGTTGCACTTATTTTAATGATGTTCATGTGTAAGATTTATTTTCACATGAATATAACATATAATATATATTGTAGCTTATTATACATCTAGATTCTTCAGTACTAACTCTTTCGCGGTTAAAGTCATGTTCTCAACCAAACCAAACAGTTCAGTTCTTGTTCAGTTTTGCAGGATTTCCGTGTACTTCTACAATAACAAATATTCTGTTCTACTCTATTTTTTTCTCTTTCTGTGGCCAAATAACATTTTCATACCCAGAACAATTTCTAATGTTCACATACTATAGTATTTTAAACTGCACAAACTGAACTGAAGATTCACTCACATCGGCATACCGAGCGCTTGAAATGGAGACCCATTTCCAGATACTTCAGCTAAGAATTATTTGACCACTTGGGGGCAGTCTCTGCATATAGAGAACTGAATGTTTTGCCCTAGATGTTTAGGCACTAATTAAAATACAGAAATAAAAATTAGAGGATGTTCGTCATGGCAAAAGTAATCTAATCTATCTAAAGTAGCAGCACACTGTACATTTTAAGCCTTTAATCAGAATAAACATGCATGCATCAAATGTGACACACATACTTTGTAGTCGTGACAGTTCTAGATATTTCACAAAATGGCTTTTATTCCTTGATGTTTGGTTCCATGTAAAATGTGTTTTGAACTATGAAAACCGTGTAATGAAACACTACAAATGTCCTTTATCTGAAAGATTCCCTTCCTGATAACATTTATTCATTACTCATCACCATCAACTGTCATATTTATGCATACAGATACATGTCTTCGTTTTAAACCACGTCCACGTCTGTTTCTAAATCCATCCGTTAAAATAAATGATAAAAAAAACCTGACTGTGTGGAGTTTGGTCTTACCAGCTGTTTTTCCGCTCTCAGTTTATACTGGTTGGCCTCGTGTTTCCTCTGCAGGTACTCGTTACGAGCTGCAGCCACACTGACAGACACAACAGGTGACGGTGAACACGTGTTGCCTTGGTAATGGGAACAAGATAAATCTCACTGAAGCTCTCCATAAGCAGTGAAAAAGTTTAGAAACAATTTATTCCTGCTAGACATAAAGTTGTGGCTAATTTAAGCAAATCTAGATTTGATGTAAATATCACCTCAGATGAATCTGTTTCTTAACAGGAAGTTGTAAAAAAAAAAAAAAAAAAGATAGCATATTTTTGTTGCTGTTTTATAGAAATGTGCTGCTTGTTTGAGCCACCCACAGCTGGTATGGTTCCACAAGTGGAAAATCTTGTTCCCAGAACTGCAGGTTCACATCTGCGACTCGCTCCAGAGCCGCAGGATCAGGAGCTGAAGGTGGAGCGACACCAGCAGGAATGTCCTTATTCCTCCTTTGAATGACATCCAGTTGAGCGTAATAGTGCTGGTAATGGCTGTCAGCCTGCCTCCCATCCAACCTGCAGCTAGAAGAACAACATATTCATTTCAGAAGTTTAAAACAATGACTGGATTGTGACATGAACCGCTCTCTTCTCAGGGCAGCTTTTTTAATCTCTACTACTTTTCAAAGACAACTTTTTTTAAAAATATAACGTCCTTTGCTGCTATGCCTGTGACGGTAGATAAAAGAAGAGGAGTACATTTCCAACAACTATGTTTTTTCAGATTGATATCAGAAATTTTCTAGAAAAACCTTGAAAATTTTTGAGTTTTAAAAGTACAAATTTGCTAGAAAAAGCTGAGAGATTTTTAGATAAATCTCAGAAATTTTCTAGAATTTTTTCCACTTTCAGAAATATTCAAAAAGTAACAATGTTTTCAACTTTTTAAGTATTTTCCTAATACATTCCTTAGATTAAACTCAAAATTTCTGAGTTTTTGGTAGATATAGATATGTATTCGTTTTTTTGCTATGGTCCTAATATTGCCATCGTATATAAAAATATTCTTTTGGTTTCTCAAACTTCTTAGAGGTTAACCATGACCAAACTATTAGGCGATAAACATTCACTAACACTTTACACAGCTAACACAGAAGTATGAGACAAGGTTTAATCAGTAGCTGCGTTTCTATTACAAACGTTTTTGATGTTCCACTCGAAAAAAAAGACAATTTTGCAATTGCAGTGTTTCCGAAAAATCAGAAATGTGATTAAAATCGCACCTGAATAAACCTGTCCACAGGATAAGTCATTAAAAATCATGGTGGACACAAATGTAAACACTTACAAGTGGTACTGAGGAAATATTTTCTAACAGATGTATTGAAATACATCTGTTTCAATATGATTGAAAAACCACATCGTCCTATTACAAAAACTGTACTCAAAAATGTGAGTTTTTTCCAAATTAACCAAATTTATTTCCACAAGCTAAAATTTTTACAGTTATTGGAAACACGCAGGAGGTTTTTACTACCCACTTCTGAATCCCTGCAAACGCTCCGTCTGCGGCTGGTTTGGCTGCTTTGTGATGAAGAGGCTGCAGTAGCACATAAATACAAAGTTAAACCAACAGAAACGCAAAAAACCCAGATACTGGGTCAAAAAGAGAGCATGTGATGCTGCTTCAGACTTACTTTGTAGGGAGCGGCGACCACTCTGAACGGCGCTCTGTGGTCCGGTTTGGCGGCGGGTTTCCCGCCTGCTGCCCCCGGCCTCTCTGCTGCTCTCGCCTTCTGCATCTTCTCTGGACAACAGCGGAGAAGAAAACGGCTTCGTTTTCATGTCTACTGTTTGTCGGAGGAAAATGTTTAAAAATAAAACCTATCGAGTTTTCCATCGCAGTGTGTTAGTGTTAGGTGAAATGTACATATATATTATCAAATATTTGTTGTTTCATTTATAACAATAGTGTTGCTTATATGATGTTCTGTCTTATATGCCTTAATTGTTTTCTTTCCCTTCAGCATAAAGAATGTTAGACTTAGACTGACTTTATTATCATTTTGCATGCACAGGGTGTATACAGAACGAAATTTCGTTGCATATGGCTCAGAACAATGTTTTGAGCTCATTTTGTTTCTGTGTTGTTTTACAAGAGGGCCTCCCTGAAGAGAAGCAGTGACAATCGGGCTCACAGGGTTTATTACTCAGCAGGAACTTCTTCTTCCTTTGAACTGTTAGATAGCAGTAAAACCGTCGCCTTGAAGATGTACGACTTGTTCTGTTTTACTCTGTGTCTGGAGCCGAATAATCTAATGCAAGACAACATGTGTTTAGTTAGTGATTGTCATTAGCACTGCAACTAAGTGATGAAGTGTTTTGCCCCCACCCCTTAGAGTTGCAGTGCTCTCTGTGATAGGGACTCTGAAAGTAATAAAAAGAGAGGAGCGGACAAATGTGTTTCAGAGCAGCTGGAGATTTGTGACTGTAAACACGTCTCTGTCCGTTCTCCTCGTGAGATCAAAAGAATCTAACTCTCTTGTCTTTTCTGTGTCTGTTTAATTTGTCTTTAATAGGTGTCAAACCTGACAGTTAGGGTCATTATAGATGGAAAGAAAAGGAGTGAATTCCCACCATAAAACTCAGATATTTTGAGATTCATCTCAGAAAGTTTCAGGGAAAAACAAGCAAATTTCTGAGCTCCAAAAGTCAAAAAAAAAATTGCTAGGAAAAGAAATGATAATTTAATTTTGAGATTAATCGCAAATATCTCTCCAAGTTTTTTTTTTTTTGAAGGAAAAAATTAGTTTGGAAAATTTCTTGGTAAGGTTTTGTGTTTTTGCAGTGCACTGTTAGGTTTTTCATCTTCTCTTCCTGTACTAAAAGTCTTACTGTATCATTAATAGTGGATTTCATTTTAAATGTGGCCTGAATGTTTTCTAAATGGTCCATTGCTGCCAAATCCGTCCCAGAGCCGTCTAGGAGAGTAACGCTGACAATACCAGAGGTCAATGAACTCTTATTTAAAAAAAACACAAAAACACACACACAGTTGATGAGTTCTCACTTGGTGCTTTGTGCTACGTTACCTGCCGGTTTCGATGCTCCTGTTCTTATTTTAGCAGCGTCTGATGCAGCTGCTGCTCCGTTTCGATGGGAAGCTGCGTGGTTCAACTCCCCCTGCATCGTCTGCAAACACCGAAAACCACAAGCACACATGTCTTGACACCGATAGCTCATATTTTACCTCATCACTGCTTATGAAAGCCAATAAGAATTTGACAGGTTTTATGAGAAGCAGAACAGTGTCTTAACTCTTTGGTACGTTCTGTAGAGGCATTAGAGCTTTTTTTTCTTTTATAGAAAATCAGAAAACAAACACCAAGGAATGCAGCAAACACGTCAGTTGACATTTTGCAGACGTTTAAAGCAGAATTAGGATATAAAACAACATCCTAAGCTTTAGACACCTCATGAAGATCTGTTTAACCCATCATGTGACAATAAAATCCAATTGACAATCTGTGGCAACTCTTGATAAATGATGTACACAGACGCTCTCCATCCCATCTGACCGAGCTGCAGCTTGGTTCAGGAAAGAATGGGGAGAAAAAATAAAACATATCAGTCTGTAGAGGTGGAAAGTTGGTAGAGTCTTGCGGCTGTAGCTGCAACCTAAAGTGACTCTACAAAGTGTCAGTGGACATGAATATACTTTACAGATTTCGATTTAAAAAAAAAAAATAATTAAAAACCATGTTTGTTTCTTCTTCTACTTCACAATTATGGACAACTTTGAGCTGATATTGGTCTATCACATAAAATTAAGTAAAGTTCTGCTTTGTGGGATGTGCTGTGGTGGCGCAGGGGTTAAGCACAACCCACATAAGGAGGCCTTGGTCCTCGACGTGGCTGTCGCGGGTTCGATTCCCGGCCTGGTGACCTTTGCCGCATGTCTTCCCCCTTCTCTCATTACCCACTTTCCTGTCAGTTAACTATCAAATAAAGGCCACTAGAGCCAATAAAAACCTTTAAAAAAAAAAAAAAAAAAAGTTCTGCTTTGTACTGGTGCTCTAAGTATTAAAAAACAGATACAATCCATTTATGTTTTTATTTAAATTACCTTTTTAAATAATTTTATTTTTGACGCTTATTTGTATACTTTTCTCAAGCAAAGCTACCATTTATCATGTACATTCTATCACTAATATGAATGTTTAAACAACTGACCCAGTAATCAAACTGACCCGTTACCTGAGCGTTGACGTGTTTACTGACGTGTTTTTCTAAAAATGGACGTCGGAGGACTGAGCTCACTGAGGGACGGTCTCGAGGGTTGACCTGGAAAAAAAAACAAAAACAAAACAATGTGTTTTACAAATATGATATATTTTCAAGTATGTCCCACAATGTCTAGTTCACTTAACTATTACATTAGAGTCAGTTTATTGTGCAAGAGAAGAGACAACGACCTCATCAGAACCTCTAACGAAGAATAAAATAATAAATCATAAGACGATAAAAATGATTGTGTTTAATAATACCTTAGCTAATATATAGCAGGTCATTCTATAAAGCTAACATTAGCTGTTTACTTGTTATTGGTTAGCATAGCAAGCTAGTACTAGCTATAGTCAAGAATCACACTTTGACCAAAGGACTGGTCAAAAAGTTGATATTTTATACATATTTTCACAATATCAATCTTTAGAGGGTTTTTGTCTTTTTTTTTTGTTGAACCAGATTAGTTTTTACACAAAATCAAAATCTTCTAATCTGCTGGTTGTTGCTGGTGTTAGCATTCCTTCCCATGACCCTACAAGAATAGACAATTATAGAGAATGGATCAATTAAAATCATTTATTTGTAGGCAAATACTCATAATTTAATAATCCAGGTTAATGTTTATTCTCATTGGTAGCCTTAATATTTGACATTAAGTCCTTTTGATCCATATTTTAGGATTAAAATCTAATTCTCCATGCCAGATTAGACCCACAACTCAACTGTGATATGTTGAGTCAATCCAGACCTGGATTGGTCAATACGTAACGCAAAAAAGTTATCAAAATAACCTAAATTGAGTTATTTTTAATGCAGCGGTTTTACAGTACAACAACAAACATGATTTGTTTTTAGAGATACCAAGAACTGTGTATTTCTAACAGTGGTGTCTCGAGAGGACAATAGAGACTCTAGAGAATCACAAGAAGCTCAGGATAATGAACAGCTGCTTAAACAGTTTGCGACATTCTGTCATTTACACCTAGTGATTATAACTTAATCTGATCTGCTGCTGCCAAAGGAGAGAACGACTATAATCCCATAATACCGGTTCTTTGATCCCTGAATTGCACCGCAAATTGTGCTGGCTTTTATTCAAGTCATAAAATCGGCTCCATAGTCTCTGTGAAATTCTCACTTTCTATAAATTCTTTAGGAATGTCGAGTCCAAATGGGGACGCCTCCGTTAAGTTAGAAAAAGAAAGAGGGAAAACTGTGAAAACTCAAAAATCTCGAACAGAAAACAAAAACGTTATTGTTAAAGCTTTCTCGCAACTAAAGTTCTGGTGTCTTGTACGCTTAATGTTAAAGTAAGCTAAAGTTCTGAAATGTTCTTATCTTCTAAAAATGTTGTGAAAGAGTTAACCAACAACTGTCAAAGGGAATTATATAAACAAGTGCATTACTAAAGCAAAAAAAAAAAAAAATGTAGCAAATACTTTTTACTACTGACTAAACTATCACTTCTGTATGATGAGTCATTTTCAGTGACATGAGCTCGTTCCTGTTTGTACCTGCTGTGTAACTTCACTTGTTCTTGTCGTGTTACATAAACGCTGCAACAAAAAGAGACAAGAGTGTGTCCGACCTTGAAGAGCTGGGTGACCAGCAGACGAAGGTCGTGGGAGTAGCGACTGGGGACAGGCGCGTAGTGGCCTCTGCAGATTTTGCTGACCAGCTGCCTCAGGCTGTTGCCCTCAAACTGTTAGTGGAGACCCACAATTAGTAAGTCTGACTGGAACAAAATGAAGCGAACATTCAATTAATTTAACAACAGCAAATACATTTTTTAAAGGGGCAGTACTATGTTTGTTCCAGTCCACATACTGTAATTTTAAGTCAGTCAAGTAACCATGTTACGTTGAGTTGTTAGAAAAATGCTACATGTATCAAATATGACTTAAAAGAAAGTTGACTTTGTAATTTCATAGATGGATGATGGTAGCGTTAGCTTAGCGTTTATGAAGCGGTGAGGGTGAAGCGTTTGCCGGTGTGGCAGAGCTCACTGGATGCCTCAGGCTGCAGAGTTCATAGAGGACACAACCCAGAGACCAGATGTCTCTGCAGAAGCAAAAACACAAACAAAAGCAAATATTTGTCAACCTGAATCGATTTTACAGAAACTCTCCCTGGTTTTAATTACACCATTTCACAAACAAACATCCTCCCTGTTAGCGTCCCACTGAGTACATCTTACATATCATGACATGCCACCTGTTGGAAAAGCATGCAGTTTATCATCACCTCACACCCTTCAGCTAAAGTCATAAACCTGGAGGGGAAAAACAGAGTTAAATGCAATGACATTAGGCAGCCAACAGAGAAAAGAAACTGTCTTCAGGTATTTGTATCTGGCTCAGAGTCACGTATACGACAAATCTTCACTTTGTACTTTGACGTTTTAAGAAGAGGATGAAGGAAAGCAGTTCAAGAGAATCAGAATTATATCCTCCTCAAAATGTCGCTGACGAGAGTCTCGGGTAGAAAGAAGAGGAAGTCAGTTTGACCTCAGGTTCACCAAAACGGGAACAGGAAAGAGCAGATGAGATAAGAGACAGACAGACAGTTTATTTGATTTAAAACACACAAACCAAAAATAATAATAACCGTTACAGTCAATCAACTCTCCGACTTCAAAACAAGGTCAAATAGAAATAATTTATAAGTGTTGTATAGACTGAATAGATGTGGGCTGAAGATATTCAGTTTATCCCAGTTTGAGATGTTTAGATGAGACAACATGGATATGAACAGACATAAAGTGTGTTCCTCTATAGTGAGAAGATAATGTGGAACCTTATCCTGTCCTGGTGTGAGCAGCTTGGTTTTTGTCCGACTGTACAATGCGTTGAATTGTAGTATATTCAGACACCAAAACTTGCTTCTGTGGGGTTTTTTTTTTCTTTATTTTCTCGCAACATCAGACTGCTGCTATAATCCTGATAAACACTACGTCTTACTGGTCCCCATGCTCCCTCTTCAGGGCTGTTGGGTCGATGTTTGTGTCTGCACACGCTGTCAGAATGAAACCCCCTCTGGGTGGATTGCAGCTCTACTAGGTCATAATAACACGATTACACAACTGGGGTTTATTATTGCGCTCACACATGATCGTCCAACAGAGACAGGCATGACGACCGACACACTCAGTCAGGCCCAGAACTCATCTGTTCTCTAAACTCCACCCATGTAGCGTCCAATTCTGCTGTAGTCGTCACAAGGGAGCAGAAATTTTGGACTGATTTCAAACAACTCCGCCCTCATCGTGAGGAATTTTACTTCACGGCTAATTCAATGCAAACATAGCGCTTGGTGATGCATCAGCCGTTTTCCCCGAAATGAGTGAACTACTGAAAACCAGCCCACAGGTTCCGACAAAACAGAAAACTTTCTGTGAAGTTGATGTCATTAACAAGTATAATAATAGTGGTACAGAAAGTTTAAAAGAAAACACCCTGAATATAAATGTAAAACCCCACAGACGTGTTCCTGGTGTGTTGGCTTTCATATTAAACAGTGATGCGAATGTGACTGAGAATATATTGTTTTTCATCAATCATTAATACTCTTGTGCTGAAAATCAGCTTAGAACAGGAACAACATTTGTTGGCCCTCAGTCGGTAAATTCCCTTGAACCAGCAGCAAAGTGACAGGCAGGCCGCAGCACGCAGATCCACTCAAAGGCAAAAACAGAAAGTGAGAATGGCAGACGGCACAGTGAGGGCAAAGTTACAGCGTAAGAAAAAACTCAGAGAACCTCAGCGACATTAAGGTGAAGAGACCGAGACAGTCGACCACTTTCAGTTTCTGTATCTTAGATCACTGTCAGGTTGGAACGGCTGAACGCGTTCCAGGCAGTTTCTGGGCTGCTGACTCCACACTCTCCACCAGGACCTCCAGATAAAAGGCTGAACTCGTCCTGTAGTCAGTTTTGTACATACGTTTTGTTGTTGTAGGGCCGACTCTCGCAGATCTCTGGTGAGAGGTAGTATGGCGTCCCGACACAAGTCCTGGCCATCTCCAGGGTGCTAAACGGTAAAAAAAAAAAAATAATAATAACAATCAGCCCACCCTCAGTTAAGCCTCAATACGGAGACAAATTGGATATGATGTTCAAAATGGAAGACTGTTTAGTTTTAAAATATGAGCTTTAAGAATTTTTGGACCTTTTGTCTCTTGTCTCATTTTTAGCTAAAAATTTTAAAGAACTAATGTTTTTAAGTGTAGATATAACAACAAATTCAGGTTATTACCAGTTTTTATTTTTCTTTAATTTTTTCCCCTGGAATATTTGCATTGCATTTCTAGCGTGACACTAAAAGTGCCATTAATATGTTTTCACATCCGTTTGTGGGAAATCATGAGGGATATGAGCTTTTTCATCAATTTCCATCCTCTTTTGGCTACATTTTATGTTTATCTTTATTTCAAATCATAAAAATAGAAATAAAACAGAGGTTTTTTAAATATGACAACAAATTTCAGAGAGATTCCCATTATAAGTAGTTGGGTTTTTTTTTCTTATCTAAAAAGTTTTATTTGGCTGGCCTGAGAGCAGAAATGGCTCTTTGGGTTGTAAAGTGTGACAGGCTCCTGGTCTAAAGTATATTTTCAGAGCCAAATCTAATTTGAGGAGCTACACTGCAAAAACACAAAATCTTACCAAATATTTTTGGTGTAATTTCTAGTGAACATATTTGAAGTAACACAAAACTAACTTACAAGTAACTTTTCAGCAAGATACAGAAGCTTGTTTTAAGTCTATAATTCGGTGATAGTGATGGAAAAGTATGAGCTAAAAGTGGAATCATTCAGACATTTTAACTTAGAATTTGGCAAAATCCACTAACAGATTATTTCACTTGTATATAGTACCTTTTCCATCAATATCAAAGAACTATTGACTTAAGTTTGGCTAAAAAGTTACTTGTAAGTTAGTTTTGTCTCATTTCAAGTGTACTAATATCTTTGTGCTAGAAATCAGATCAAAAATACTTGATAAGAGTTTTGCTTTTCCAGTGATGACAAGAAGGTTTGCTGTACTGTCCCTCTTTAATAATTCATATCTACAAACTTGTTCTTTTTCTTGCAGCAGGTAGAAGTACGACTGTCACACCAAAGCAGAATGCCTTCCTTTTCTGCCTTCTGCATCTTTCTATGTAATAAAAGTCACCAAAAAATTAAGAGGCTTGTCCTTCTGTACAGTACAGACAATAATCGCGCACTTTATCGTACTATTGAATCCACTGTTGCAATCAAATGCTACTAGCCGGCTACCATTTCCACACTCTTGTGTTTACTTGTCCGAGTTGACAGTTTGAGGAATGCTAATCAGTTGTTTGGAGCTCCTCCATGACTTACGGTAGACTCGCTGACAGGCAGCTGCATCGTGTGTGTGTGTACGTGTACGTGTGTGTGAAGATTACACTTGACTTACTTATTCAAAATTCTTGCGATACCAAAGTCCCCCAGCTTTACTTTCATCCCTCCGCTGGTTAGGAAGATATTCTAGGCAAGAGGGAGGGCAGGAATGAAAACAGATGTGTGTGTGTGTGCGTTTGTTTTTAATACCTTGTGGGGACCGTTTTCCTGACATATACTATGTTGAGGGGACCCACTGCTCCTTGTGGGGACCAGGCTTCGGTCCCCACAAGGGGAAACACTGTTTTTGGGTCAGGGGTCAGATTTAGGACTAAGGTGTGAATTGAGTTTTGGTTAGAGTTATGTATGTAATGAGTAAGGTAAAGGTAAGGGTAAGGTTTAGGTTGTAGAAATTAATGGAAGTCAATGGATAGTCCCCGCAAAGATAGCTGCGCAAACGTGTGTGTGTGTGTGTGTGTGTGTGTGTGTGTGTGTGTGTGCGTGTGTGTGTGTGTGTGTGTGTGTGTGTGTGTGTGTGTGTGTGTGTGTGTGTGTGTGTGTGTGTGTGTGTGTGTAAACTGATATGACTGATGAAACAGAGAGATGGCTGTGAACAGAAATGCAGTGTGTTGTCATCTTGCTGAGTTATTCTAGGAGCTGGCACAGAGAGAGCAGGACTGACGGTTCTGCTGTACAATTAAAGAGCTCTGTAATGACAATGTTTGTTAATTAATGAGCTTAACCCCAGAGACAAGATGCTGATAATGTTTATAGACACACAGCAACAAATACTGCACAAATTATCTTTTCGAAAGCGCCACGAAAACAAAATCTGTTTTTTCTCCCCCCCGAGTTTTTCCTATAACATCAGACATTTCCCCTCGAGATCGATAAATTTGAATTATAAGCAATTGTAAAATTGAACAATAAGTTCAGAGTGTGCAAAACAACATATGGAATGATGTTATCAGGTTATCAAGGCCCCTTCTTTCATTTTTCAACATGATGCTGCCACTGCCATGTTTTAACATGAGTCTGGTGGGATTCAGGATAATATGAAGGCAGAATGCAAATGAAGAGAAAGGTTTTCAGAGTATCACTTCTAAAGGCAAGTTGAAAACAATGTTTAATTTTACTAAATTAATTATTTGTCACAACTTTCTTTTGATTTACCACATAAAATCCCAGTAAACAGACTGAAGTTTCTGGATGTAAAAAAAGTTTAAAGGTTTAAAATATCTGAGAATTAAACAGACAAAATAAGGAATACAAAATGACAACTGTGAAATTTTCAAAAACGATCCTAAATCAGTTTTAGTCATTGGGAAAAACAAATTGTCCTCGTGTGAGTAAAGGCGAAGCTGAGTCCAAACAGTTTAAAATCCACAGTGGAACTTTAATGAAACTTTGTAAATAATGAAAAATTGTGTCGTGCTGAAATCAACCTTTTTCTAATTATATAAATAAACTTTTATTTGAACGTTTTATTGACCTCACTGTGAGCGATGCAGTTCAAACAGACGATAAAAACGTGTTTTTCTCATCGTAAGTTCATTAGATTCACACAGAAAAATATCCCTACAAAGCTAAAACCTGTTTGTTTGTCTGATATAAAAAGAGTTATGCAAGGTTTAAAAAATAATAGTGTTTCAGTAATCTTTAGTTTTATTTTTAGTCTTCCTTTTAGACGTGTTTTACCTGAGATTTGATGTCTCTGTGAAGAATCTTCCGGTCGTGGATGTGCTTGAGGCCCAGGCAGATCTGGACGAACCAGTCCACAATCTGACAAACACAAAGTTCACTTTTTGTCTTCTCCGTCTGACAGGGAGCCCAGCCTTTGGTTACATTCAGGCTCATATTTGTTGTTGTATCAACCTTCCAGAACCTCTCAGGTTCTGGTTCTGGTTCTGCTCTGCATCCCCAGAACCAGAACCAAACAAGGAGAAGCAGCTTTCAGCTTCTATGCACCACAAATTGAGAACAAACTTCCAGAAAACTGTAAAACAGCTGAAACACTGACTTCTTTTAAATCTCAACTAAAAACCCACCTGGTTAGGATTGTATTTGAAACGTAATCAATTACAAATTTAATGATGGAACTTTACTTAATGCTGTATTTTGATTATTGATTCTGTGTTGCTTTGTGTTTCTGTGTTTGATATGATGTACTGCACTTTGAAATGCCTTGCTGCTGAAATGTGCTACACAAATACAATTTGATTGATTGATTGATTGATTGATATTTCAGATTCCAGCTGGGGTTCAGGTTAGCCGGTACCTGCGCCTCAGAGAAGGGAATTCCTCTCTGCATGCTGATCTTCTTCAGCAGATCTCCTCCATCGCAGTACTCCATCACTATGTACAGGCTGCCCTTCTCTGCACACAGAAAAGGTTTCCAAGTGGTTCGTTTCTGACAGGAAATGAGACGGCCGTCTCAAAAAAGATAGTAAAACAATGTGACGGAATTATAAATGTTACGTTACACCTAAATCTACTAGGGGAACAATAAATGTGTGGCTGAATTGTGGATCAGTGGGCCTATAAAATGCTCTGGAAGGAAGATCTGCTCCCACCTTGAAATGTAGTGATGAACGAAACAATGTTTGGGTGTTTCATCTGTGACAGGAGAGTCACTTCTTTCTTAGAGGCTTCTTTCTCCTTCGCTGACATCTGGACAATAAACACACATAGTAGTCAAAGAGACAGCCCTAAATGTGAATGAAGAGAGATTTTTTTAAATTGGTTGGATTTTATTATATTGTAGAGACTTTTCGTCTTTTTAGATTCCAACATATTTCCTATGAAATATTTAGGTTTAGAGGATAAAAAATCTCTCCCTATTTTGTAACTTTTCTATTCTGCTCCAAGAACGTGAAAACTTTCTGCAAATTTTAATGTGTATAAAGGGACAGTATTATGTGCTTTGCAGGCATATAGTGCTATTTTATGGCATAATCAAGTAGCTGTTAATACCAGCTGTTATAAAACTGCCATAGATATCAAATATGACTTAAAAGAAATTTGACTTTGTAATTTAATGCCTTGAAATTGGGCCTCTGTCTCTTTAAAAACTCCTGCTCTTTTTGTAACTCCGCCTTCAGGGCTACTCAATGGTCCCTTTAACAACGTTTTTACCAGTGCTCCACTGAGAAGTAGCTCCTACAATGAGCTCAGCAGATTCACAGTTCCACTGGGTGTTTGCTAATTGCTGCTGGCTAGTCTGAAGGAGCTGAGTGAGAAGGACTGCTTTGTGAGGTGGAAGCTCGCTAGCTTGGAAACTGCAGCTGCGAGGAGGAGCTGCATCTCGAAGGCGGGGCTAGGTCCACCCACACATTTTGGTTGCCACGGGAGATTAAAGGACTTCTCAAACATTCGCGAAAGAATTAAAGCAACACTCCAGGTATGTTTTTGATGAGGGAATAACCTTCTACCATGATGGAAACCTAATACTGTCCCTTTAATACATCTGAAATAAATACTCGTTTTACTTCAAACTCCAAAGACAATCAGGAAAACAAAAATATTCCTGATTATATTGATAAAATGAGTGATATTTGGTAAGAAATGTTATGTTATTGTAAAATCTGTGAGAAACGTCTGTTAATTTTAAAAGTAGATATTAGAATTCGTTCAGCCATTTTGATCTCTCTTATGTTTTTTGGATGTTATAAAATTGTTGTTCCCTTCAGACAGACTGGTCTGCAGGCGGTTTCGCTGTTGTTCCTGTACCTTCCCGAGACCGATCTGCTTCACCACGCAGCTCCTGCCTCCATCTCCCCGTTTGTCCCTGACGAGTAAGGCTGTCCCAAACGCACCTTCTCCGATCTGCCGGACAACCTCATAGTCATTCATAACACCTGGAAATGCCGCCACGCACACAACACGGCATTATCAGCGGGGTGTTAGCTGTGCCTGAAACAAGCTGAACACCGCTAGCTACAGCGTTTTCACATTTTCAGACCACGCTTTCTCTTGGTTCTGGGTCAGTTAAAATACCGACTGTGCAAAATACCGACCCAGAACCCAACCGAAATTATTTCTATCTGCTAAATCCCACAATATTGATAGAAATAACACATCAAATACTTATTTACGGTCGTCTTCAAGATCAGAAGCTTACATAGAGAATGAACGAGCGAAAGCCCGGATGTTGATGTCACGGCTTTGGAAACTTCTGATAGGTTAACAAACACATTTGCGTTAATTAAAGAGGCACACCCGTTAAAGTCTTTATTTTAAGGTCACAACTGGGTGAAACACGCTGCTGTCTTGTATCACATGAAAAGTAAAAAAAAAAAAAGGCCGGCAGGATATCATGAAGACAACTGTGTACATGTGTGTATCACACTATTCAATTCAACATGTCCGTTACCATGGATACGGCAACACAGTTAGCAAGTTGGCTACACTTTCCTGGTAGAGCTTCCTTTTTAATGGTTTTAAATAAAGAAGTTTACTTACGGGTATGGAACTTCACCGATGCAGTAAAGTTAACATAGCAGAGAGAAGGGAAAAAAAGCAGCAGTAACAAGCTGAAAAGTCGCGAGACGTCACAGTAATGTCCGTCTTTCGACAAAATAAATAAATAAATAAAAATACAGTACGGCGAGCTAGAGAAGTTGCCGCGGGGAACACTGGGAGCTGTAGTTTTTTTCCTCCATCACTGATTGGTAGAAAGCTCAAGATTCCCTTCACAACAGTGAATTTTAAGCTTTGTTAAAAATCTTAAAATGCTGTTACTTTTAATAATCCAAAAATATATTTTAGTGGTTAGAAAATAATGTCCCTTAAAAGGCCACACAGTCTGGCGCCTGAGAATTAAGTTTTTTTTCCTCTTTTTCAAAAGGGAAACTGATACGACCCAGATACGTGACACGCCGTCACCTTAGTGACACAGAAATCTAAATCTCTCATCTGCCTGCTCTTTAAAGCCGATGTGCAAAGACACGGCGGTTATTTAAATCCTCACAACAAGAGTAGAGATTTGGAGATTCATTCGCAGCTCATTTTGCTGTTGTCACATTCAAGTCAGACTAAAACGCCGGTGGAGCTCTCCACATATGACCTCTCCACATATGACCTCTCCACATATGACCTCCACAAGGTCAGGTGCTGCACCTGTAAAAGGTTCTTAAAAATGAATCCTCCCGAGACTGTGTTAAGATTGTTTTTAACGTCCAAATTTATAACGGAGCTAAAATAAAAATAATATAAAAATTAAAAAAAATCGATGTAACTTTGAATGAAAGAAGACAAGAAAGTGTTTGTGGTTCTTTATCCATTACTCTGACAAAACTAGCTAAATACGTTTACCTTATTTTAGACTGCAAGGAAATGACCAGTGACTTGGTATGACATTTACAGTATTAAAAAAAAAAGATTAACTGAAGTAAATATAAACGTTAAAGTATCAAAAATAAACATAAGAATAAAACTAATTTCTAATACAGTGGTGTGAGTAAATGTAATGGCAACGCCCCCAAATTGTGATGTGAAAACCCTCCTCTGTGCTTTCAAAGTGACCCGTCCATCTTAACTCCAGGTTCTTTTCCCCTGATCCTCCTGTGTTAGGAGCTGGGGAGAGACTTTAATCACAAATGAATTTCCACTGCGATCAAATGACACGAGCAGTGACAGCTGCTGAGGACACCCTGTCAGCACCCATACAACATTTAGCATGTTAAACCTGTGTGACGCTGAGAAGAAATATAGTTAAGCCACCATTAAATCAATGAGAATAAATTAAAGACAACGCAGACACAGCTGGGGGGGGTATTTAAAATCCACTTTTTGGTTTATTGAGTTCATTGAAGAGCTTATATACACAAATTAGTACAAGAAAAACAAAAAGAAAAGTTATCAAAACTGAAACTTTTAGGAAAAAAAAAACACATTTGAAAAAGACCTTAACATAAGTGTGCTTCCTGCTAGCCCTTACTCCTCTGGATTTCCGTTTCCAGTTTTTGCCTGTCGTTTTCAGAGTTTAAAGAAAAGTATTTTTCTGTAATTTCCTATTAAGAATGTATTCCAGACAATTGGTGCAGCAAGTTACTAGCTACAGCTAACATTAAAAAAAACGTCTTCCTAGTCTGCTGAGGTCGGAAAACCACAATCAGCGGTACAAAGGATGCCCTGTTTCCGAAGGTTTTATACTCATACTTAAAGAACTGCAAACAACACCCATATCTATGGAAGCAAACTGTTGCTATTTTCCGCAGACGTTTCGATTAAAATAATTTATACGTGGATATTCGACTAAGCATCATAGCATCCTAGATGATTCCCAAGCAGAAAAAGAAACAGAAAATAATAAGCTTTTACCTAAATTAACATTCAGTAGATATTTACCACACAGCTTCACATTTCACTCCTCTCTCTTGCTCAAAACTCTTTATTGCAGAACAGAAAAACAGATGGGTGACGATGAAGAACACGATCTCGCCCAGGCGCCTGCGACTTTAAGAGCTGCGGTCGAGGCGTCTCAAGGCTCGCAGATCAAAGTTTCCACCACAAACTTGTTCTCGAAGTGACGAATCTTGCGGCAGTTGAGAGCTTCGCGCTTCTGCATACCTGTGAGACGGAATAAAGATTCTTCGTTACCTCGTGTAAACGGCACTTTGGGTCCTCTGCTAAGTTAGAGCAGTCGCCTTGGAAACGTATTCAAAGGCCTTCAATTTTCGCCACATCTAATCATTTTTTCAAACACAAATTTTTACGTGTTTTCTTTGGATTTCTGACCAGCACAAGAAACGTTAAGTGGAAGGAAAAACTTTGTAGACAGAAACATCTCTGTCCTCCTTTTGTATTCAACCCCCTTTTTCATAATACCCCTTAATAAAAATACCACAATTGCCTTCAGAAGCCATCTACTTAGTAATAAGTGTGAAAAAAGAGAAAAAACTGAAAGAACACACGCTACGAATAGTTCTGCTCAAAGTACAGTCGCTTCTTATAATGGCCTAGTCAAAGGCCAGACATAAATCCAATTGAAAAACGGCAGCAAGACTTGGAAAAAAATGGTTGTTCATGGGTACCTTTTATCCAATATCTAAAAGATTTAGCTATTTTGAAAAAACAGACAATAAGAACTCCAAAAAAATTTGAAATTAAAAACAGCTGAATACAAATGTTTTCTGTTTTTATGTTGTAAAATGTGGTGGAAAATGTCATTAGGAGGTAATACATTGAGATTTTATTAATGTTATGAGTAATTTTCATCTAACAGTGCTTGGCAATACATTTTTTTGTCCACAACAATCTGGTGCTGGGACCCAGATCTCTCCACTGGACACTCGAGGACGGCGGTGTTCACAGTGTCGATTTTTTTTTCCACATCAAAAATGTGTTGAAAACTATCGTTTCCTTCCACTTAACAGTTACGCACTGCACAAAATCCCAAAAGAAAATACAGCCAAATGTATGGCTGTCAAGTTTGAAAACTTTTAAGATGTGGAAATCATATGTGCTTAAAGTTCATTTACCTGGTGAGTGGTTCAGTGTTTTGTTGGTGTGTGTGTGTGTTGTTGTGTTATGTGGAAAAGCTACACACCCAGAATTGTGTTTCTGCGCTGCAGCTTGAAGGTTTCTTTGTCGTGGCAGAGGTTGTAGATGAAGAACCCAAGCTGGTCGACGTTCTCAAGACGCTCCGTCACCATCATCTCCTCGTGGATCAGGTACGACTGGGGCAGGTAGGAACCAGACTGGCAGAGGGGGGAAAACATCTCTGTCACAGAGAAATCTGGTCATCTCGCTCTCTTTTTAAAAAAAATATATTTCTTTCTTCTTCTGTTTTATTCTGTAGCAACAGACTAAAGAATGCCGACCGCCAGAAGAGATTTGTAAACAGAGTATCAGAGCCGTTGCAGATAGAAAAAAAAGGAGAGGCACGGGAGTGGGGCCAAAAAAAAACTTCTGACATTTTCCAGAAAGAAATGTGTACATTTCTGAGTATCAAAAGGTGACACTTTCCAACTTCTGAAACAGAAATTTCCAACAAAGGAATTTTGAGATTAATCTCAAAATGTCGCAGTTTTTTCTAGCAAACGTTTTGACTTTCCAAACTCAGAAACGTTCTTGATTTCTTTTTAAAAGTTCCTAAGATTAATCTAAAAATTTGCAACTCAGAATTTTTTGTGTTGTTTTTTCTCAAAAGTTTCTGAGACTGGTCTCAAAATTTGTGGTTTTGTTTTTAGCAAATGTTTTGACCTCTCAAACTAAATAATTTTAAAGTTTTTTTTCTAGAAAACTTCAAAGTTTTTGGGCAAAAAATTATCCCTTTTCTTCTTCGATCTACAATTTCCGTAACAGGCTGTCGTAGATTCGTCATTACATTCTGGGTTTAGCTCTTTTTTGGAGGCCGCATTTCCTCTAAATTTACTGTGCATGGAGAACAACAATATAACACTTTGCTTCAGTGTTGTAAGAATAATGTGACGTATGCATTCCTTTGGACTTGCACATGCTGCATCAGGCCTTGTGTTGCATTAAGGGGAGAAAAAAATGCTGTGTGAATATTTGTTCCAACACGTCACAGCGTTTCGAAAACGCCACGATGTCACAAAGAATTAGATCGTTTTTCATTCCGACCAACTAACAACAAACACATGTCGAGTTCCCTGAGAGGAAATCAGACTGGATTTGCGTCACAGGGAAAAACCTTGTGCTACCTTGATATTCATGAGCAGATCCAAAAGATCTCTGGGAGGCATGACGATGGAGGTGTTGAGTGGGATGACGTAGCATTTGTTCAGGTGCAGATCCAGGTAGGCGGTCAACCTCTGGGAGAGGGGGAAAAAAAACAAAAAAACGGCACGTTAAGCACTCCTCCGTCAAACGTTCTGTTCTGTCCGAGTTGTGCGGCTCCTCACCCTCTGGAAGTCGTGGACGATGTCAGCAGCGTCTCCGTCCTCGAAGTCTGGCACGGGCACGTTGATGAACTCCACCTGGTCCCGCTCCAGAACCCTGATCTTCTCTTCCAGCAGTCGCTCAAAGTTCCTGTTTGGCATATCCACCTGTGGACCGCACCGGTACAGGACTCAACATGGTCGCTTTGAAATAAGGCTTGCCTGGCAGCTAAATTTTTAAAAAGTTAGGGTTAGAAAATGCATTTTTCACAAACCTCCTCATCGGGGACCATGTAGTCCTCCTCGTACTTCACACCACAGAAGAAGACCTGATCTTCCGGCTTTGGTAAGGGGAGAAAAAGAAAACATTTATAGGAACATATATTGAGATTTTTGACGATGATTCTGTAAACACTAAGTGTGCCTGTCCAGTCGCTACAGACATGTATTGTGGCCGTCCATCCGTCTAGGGTTCACATCCGGATGAAAATGTTTCTAGTTCTAGTTGCGCTTTTGAAACGGAGCAATGCATATTTTACGCTTTGCTGACGTGCCGTTCACACATACTTTACACATTGTTTACACGTTAATGGCGTATAATATTTGGACGCCTATTGAACGTGCAAACGTCATGTCGTTCGTGATGTTTGCACGTTCAAACGTCAAAATAATGTCAAAATAAACATCAAAATATTGTGAAATTTCCACACGTGCATTGACCTCGCTGGCATTCCAGGCCAATGCGTGGTTCAAAGTGCCGACTATAAACCTAGCAGGTTGTTGCTAGCCAACAAGAGTGAGTGAGTTAATTGATGTCACCCACTTTTCCTAGCTTCCTGTGGAAGGTTGAGTGGTTAAATGTGGTTGAGGCCTTTGCCTGCATTCCCCCAGAATGTTGTACGGCTCTGGATTTGAGCTCAGTGAAACTATTGAACGTCCTATTTGAAGTATTTTCTATCAATGTTGATCGTGTGTCCATCCCAACAGATATCGTTGTCGTTTCATCGCTCAGTCCTACTGTCTGCCCGCTTATCCATACATTGGTGTTTCGTTGTAGCAAGAAAGTCCTGGGTTGGAATCCCAACCTGGCTTCTTTCTTCATGGAGTTGGCATGTCGACCCTGTGCCTACATGGCGTTCTCTTTGGGAACTCGGGCTTCCTCCCACAGACCAAAAACATGAATACTAATTGGTCTCTCTAAATTGCCCTTAGAGTGTGTTTGTGTGTCATTGTGTCGCCCCGCCTCTCGCCCAATGACTGCTGGAAATAAGACGCCAGACCCAGCAAGAATAACCAAGTATATAGACAATGATTGGACAGATGGTTATGTCACTAGACCTGTCTTCACACCTAAACTCCATGGAAACCTTGTGGGGTGAAGAAAAGACACAGGACTCTGCCAGAAATACCCAATATCCCACATCTTTTTGTGTCCTCACTTGAGATACTTCCGCAGCGCTATAATGCTTTGTGTTCACCTCCAGGTTGTAGTAGTGGTAGAGGTAGGCTCCTGCCACCACCACCCCAGACAGCATGAGGGCCAGCCCCAGACACATGCACCAGCACCAGGTTCGAGACTGGCGACGGACCAGCACAGCCGCCTCGGCATCCTGCAGGGGAGAGAGAAGAGAGGCTGTCAGGGATTGGTCGACTGCTGCTAGCTTCCCCATTAATAACACAATGACTTATGTCTTTAGGTATTGTTTCACCTGTGCTTTTATTTAAATAGACAGCTGAAGGGGTCTTTAACATGAACTGCAGTTTATCGTCCTCAGTCTAACTCTATGTGTTGTGCTCCAAGCGAAGCCATGTGTTTATTATTAATTTTACATAAGCCTGTCGCAATAAGCAATACATCAATCAATCGCATAACAAAATAAGAAACTCAATCATTTCCATTTGCACGATCCATCGTTTTTCTCTTTCTACCAAAAACTGGGTGGCAAAAGTCTTCAGTCTGGTGCTTTGGTCTCAGCTAAAGACAATTTTGTTGACAGACACGCTGCAATTCATTTTTTGTGTTTGTTGTTCCTGTTGTTCTCTTTATTTTAGATGTTTAAAATGTCTTCCAGGTCCAGTGTTAAATTCATTAAAATTTAAAGTTCATCGATCTGGTCTCAAAACAACAAAATTATCATCTCTCACAAAAACGTCTGCGACAATTTATCGTCTAGCAAAATTTCTTATTGTAGTGGGGCTAATTTAACATTATACCTATAATTCCTAATTGAAATGTCTGAACCATCTGAAATAAGGTTTTCTGAATGTATTTTTTTTTTTTACATATTTGACCAAGGTCAGTCGGTAACACTTTATTTGACGGGGTGTGCATAAGACCAATATGACACTGTTATAAACATGACATAACACCTGCTAGGAACATGAAGGAGTTTATGACTGTTGTCATGAAGTGTCATTCGGTAAATAATGACACTTTTAATGCAAAGTTGCTCTAAAAGTTGCATTAAAAGTGCCAACTTTGCATTAAAGTGTCATTATTTACAAAATATTGCAATGTTGGCACTTTTAATGAAACCTTTACAGTTACTTTGAATTAAAAGTCTCATTATTTACTGAATGACACTTCATGATAACAGTCATAGACATTCATAAAGACTCCTTCATATTCATGGCAGGTGTCACGTCATATCAGTCTTATGCACAACCCATCAAATAAAGTGTTAGCGGTCAGTCTATTGTTTGTGTGACAACTGGCTGTTATACGACTAATTGTACTGACTGTACAAATTAAAGTTGCTTTTGCATGTTTGACCAAGCTTGGTGTATTTAAGTCTGCTGTATTGGTGGAGAGTTCTCAAAAAAAAAAAAAATTGTAATTCAGTACATTTATGTCTGCGTTAAAAAAAATGAAAGAAAAACGTTTAAAGTTTTTTTTGTATCGGATCGGTATCCGCCAACACTAAACCTAATATCAGTATCGGTATCAGAAGTGAAAAAAGTGGATCTGTTCCACCAACCAGAGGCCAGGGTGTGACGGCAGGCCAAAGTGGGTCTTTGTGCAAAAAAGACAAACACTTTATTTTCTATTAGATCAGATGAAGGTTTCACATCTTTTTACAAGAACATAGAGGATAGCGTGACTCATCACAAAGCAGACCACAATGCACGGAGACCGAGGGAGGAGAAAACAAACAAACAAAAGAAACAGTGAAACGAGAAACAGACGAGTAATGTTTCTCAACCTCACTTTGCAGAATCTAAGCACCAAGTCTGAAAGACAGACATATACAGTATATCTGTGTAAAAGTGCAAGGACTTCATTCAAAACCACCTAATTGTGCCTGGCCTTGCTTCCTGTTTGCGTGAGCTGAACTATGTCAGGTCTTGCAGTTTTGTGTAAACCCCCATCAGAAGAAGAGAAGCGTGAGGAAACAGCAGGCTCTTCCAAGAAACGCCAAAGTCCAAGTCTACAAGTTGTAAAATAGTCAACATCTGTGTTATTCCCCTTTTGATATGGCACAACTTGAAAGTAAAACTAAAATGAATCTCTGAACAGCAGCCATGTCGTCTGTTTACAGCAAAACCATCCAGTTCAGCTCAGGGACACCAACACTTCCTGCTGTTGTTCCCACAGACAGCGACAGGCGGCACAAAGCAGGAACAGGAAGGAAAGCAACAAACTGTTTTAACTTTCAAAGTCGATTTTTGGCTTAGAGATCTTTTTATTCATGTATGTATGTTGGGTTTGTTTTTTTAAGAAAATGTTTCCCAACACACTGGATATTTTTTTCTTTTTTAAAAAACATTCAGCCTCCATGCACCACAAACCTGGAACTCCCAGAAAATTGCAAAACTGCAGAAACACGGAGTTCCTTTGAATCGAGGTTAAAAACCCGGCCTGCCTTCGATTCATAATAACTGGAATATTAATTAATACATTCGATGTGCTTAACGATTTGATCATGGTATTTGACAAAATGCAGTCTTCTTTGTTTCATAAACGGTGATCTGAATTGCCCTTGTTAGTGAAATGTTCCACACAGACTTGGTTTGACTTCAAGGACACAATGCTTGTTCCTCCCGTCAACACAAAGTAAGAGTAAAAATATAACAGAAGGCTTTTTTTGTTTGTTTTATGTAGCCATTGTGTTGCTGTTATCCCAAAAGTATTCATTCAATCTTAAGCGTTTCCTATGTTTTCGTGTTAGAAAATCCACAATTGACTGGATCTATTTTTTTTAACGAGACCAAACCAAAAGCAGTGCATAATTGCAAAGCGGAACTAACAGAGCATGTTGTTTTAGAAGACGTAACAATTAATAACGCCGACCAGTGTGACGTGCGGCTTTTGTATTCAGAACGTTTGTCTGAACCGAAGTTGGCACAAAACGCCTCATTCACGAGAAAAACAACGCAGCTGGACAGTCAGCACTTTCAGAGCTTCCCTTCAGCATACAGGAAATTCAAACAGAAAAACAATAACGCTTCCTGGACACCGATAAGAGGAGCAGAGCAACTGTTGAGAAAAAGAGGAACCAAGGAAAAGTTGTTTTGGGGCAAAGAGGACCTTTGCATAAGATGTGGTCAGTTTTGACGGGCTGGGAAGCCGTTGAGGAGGGTCTTGACGTTGAGGCTGGGAAAAAAAGGAACCGACACTAAAAAAGGATAAAAAAGAGGAACCCGAATGAGAAAATGACGCTGAGCTTCAGAACCGAGCTTTCTGAACAGGCGGTTTTTGTCAAATGGCTTCCAAATGTTCTCAACAATGAGGCACGAACGAGCCTAGTCCAAACGGCGTTTACTACAGAGATATCCAGCCGCTCCCGGTCATGCTACAGAAACGAGTCTGACGAGCCAAAAACTACAACGGAGAGAGATTTTTGTCGGAAAATAAGATGTTCATTTGAGTACTTTTCAGCTTGGCATTCCCCTAAACCACCCTGTTACCCTAAACCAGGTGCTGTGAGGTTGTTTTGTTTTTTTAATCAGGAGGTTCGGTTCTGTGTGTAGGTTTATACCAGTGTTGTATAAAGTACTGAAATCTCAGAGTCAAGTAAAAGTACAAGTACCTCTCCAAAATACGACTTTGGTAAAAGTCGAAGTCACTGACTGAAATGTTACTTGAGTAAAAGTCTTAAAGTATCTGAAACTTCTTGTACTTAAGTATGGAAATTACTGTAAAAATGGATGTACTCAAGTAATGTAATGAAAAGTACAAGTAAAAAGTAAAACAAGGCAAGTTTGAATGACATTTCTTATATTTTGGTAAACTTGTCAAATAAACTTAAAATAATGTACCCAACCAAGTGCAGGCAAAATGAAACCTGCTAATAAATTGTTCCAGTTTTAAAGAGTAGCACATGTTAATGGTTTGTGGTTTTGAACTTGCATGCCTTTCCTATATTCGTTACATTTAGTCTAAATTGCTATCGCTATGGCTTCTGTCCCCCATTGAACTAGGGTGACCAGACGTCCTCTTTTTCCCGGACATGTCCTACTTTTCAGACCTAAAAAGATGTCCGGGGGGAATTTAAAAATTGTCCGGGATTTTGGTCAATTGCCTCAAAATACATTACATAGCTTACAGTGCATTATAGGGCACGGCGCTGCGTGTCACGTAATCCCTGAGCCGCGTCAGTGCGGGCAGCACGCTTCTCTGTTCGACCCTCCCACTCACCTGCTGCAAGGTGTTCTAATTTCCCCAACACTGGGAGAAGCTAAGCAGGTGTATCCTATTGGAGGTGATGAACAAGCCCAGGCAAGCAGGCTACGGACTTTGTTCGGTAGCCTGCTTGCTACTTGCTAATCAGTAGGTGGGGTCAAAACACTTTGTTTCTCTCTCTCGCGTTTTTGTAACGAGTAACTAAACCACACATTGAAAATGTATCGGAGTAAAAGTACGCAATTAAGTTCGGAAATATAGTGAAGTAAAAGTGAAAGTCATCAAAAATTTTCATACTCCAGGAAAGTATGAAGTACTCCAAACTATACTTAAGTAACGTAGTGAAGTATTTGTACTTTGTTACTATACAACACTGGTTTATACAGGCTTGGCAGGTTAAAGATTAAAGGTTGATTTTATTAGAGGGAGCCCACACACATGTAGGGAGTGGATGGAAAGAAGTGATGCTTACTAAATACTTGAACACTGTTTTCCATGTACAAAGGTAAAAAACAAACAAACAAAAAACATACTTAAATGTGTGGTTATGATGATAAGTTAATCTGATATTTATCTCTATTTCAATCTTTATTTAGTCCTAAGTGGGAGTTAGAAGACAAGCAGGCCTTCCACACGTCAGGACGTTTCTGGAAGTCGCCTCTGGATGCAGACGCTCCGATTTTCCTGTTTTACCACCTCACCGTAGAACGTCTCCAACAAGACCCGACAGGCCTTCGGACGAGCGTTTCACAACCGCAACGCACACGCCCTCATTACCACACTCTTCTGTCTGCACATTCAAGCATGCTGATGCCTCACACGCAGGGGGAACGGTATGTGCAGTCGCCTGAAAGTCTTCTTAAAACGAAGCCGTGGTCTGATCGCCCCGTCTGGGTTATTCAACGTGATCGAAATGACGCAAAAGCAAATGACATAAAAAAAAGAGATGTTCATAAGAAGAAAGACATCACCAGTAAACTTTTTTTTTTTTCATGAAGTTGGTCTAACTTGATGGCTTAGGGAGTCTCTAACTACGCTTCCATTGGCCGTACAGTTGTGCAAGTTGGAATTACGAAAACAAACTAGCTTAATGGAAAGGCGTCAAAAAATTCACGTTTTTTGATAAAACGTTTGAGGTGGTTTTTCGGCCGTATCAAAACTAGCGTACTTCGCAAAACTGTGACAGAAATACTTTTTTTGCACCACGCAAATCACGTGATCAACAACTCGGCTGATGCTACTGGCGAAAACCACGAAGAAGACAAGAAGTGGTGGGAGGAGAATGATGGCTTGCTGCGTTTTTAAATGACTTATGGCATGAACAAACTTATTCACATGTGCTTTAATTATGTTTCTTATTTAACAGAGAAACGGCAATTACCAAATTGTGTTTCAACAAAGTGTGGCGCACATGTGTAATGGAAACGCATTAAGGGACATTCTGGTCGAGACCTTTTGTCCCTCATGAAACTAATTTCAGCTGTTAAGCAGTTTTTCTACCACAGATTTGGGCTTTACATGCTATAAAGATTATGTAGATAATTAAACTTTGGAGACTAATTACATGGGCAAAACAAAAGCAGCCTAAAAATCGAAATAAGCATGAATATAAACACAGATAACCTAAAATATGTGAGGTATGGCATCAGTAATCAAAACTAAAATAAAAACTACTAAAAATGGTGCGCAGGATGTAGAGCAGTAGATACTTGATGTTACATGCAGACTGTTTCTAAACAAGGCATGAAATCTATGTTTATGCCTCATTGACTCTACCGAACAGGAAGGAAGGAGACACTTTACCTTTTAAAATGGCCGACCTTTCTAGGCTGTCCTATTTGTATCACACACATCTTTGTTAAGGTTATCTGTAGACGCAGCTCATTCTGAGGAAGCTGAAATGACCTATGATCATGTCACGCCGTGATGTAATCAGACAGACAGAGGTGTAAAGATATCATCTTCACTCACAGCGCACACTGAGGTGATTATGTTTGGCACTTCTACACTTTCAATAATGCCTGGGTGAGCTTGTAATTCATCAGAGTGACGGCTATTGTTATTATTAGATTAATAATTTGCTGGTTTTGAACAGAGCTCTAACATGATGTACGCAGAAATAATGAACAACCACTCTCGTTTCCCATTTTAAAATAATTCTGTTCGATTTTGATGATCTAAACAGAGGTTTTAAAAAGAGAGTTCTTGCAAACACTTCCTTCGTACAATTTCTTACAACTATTGGCTGATTTTATTCAGTTTTTATTTCCTTTATTATTGCATTTACCAACTGTGCTACAAGAGAAAAATGAAAGAAAAATAGTGTAGAAAGAAAAACACTGCAGAGGTGTTTAGGCCTTCACAAAATATCACAATATATTACTAGCGTTGGCTAATTACTTATATGTACCATGCATTCAAACTAAATTTGCCATAGGTTTGGTGCCACTTGTTTAAAGCAACATACAACATTTTAGAAGGTAAAGAGTCTATAACGTGGTCAGAACATTGTAACAATCCCAGTTATTGTAATGGTTAATATTTAAAAATGATATGACTAACAGTGATTTTAGTTGGTTTGTATTTTCTATGTGAAATGTAAATTCAATGCTCACATTTAGTTGCAGTTAAAAAAATCTTTGAAGTTGACAGGAAATGTGAAAATATCACTAGGTGATTATGTGTAATTGGTTGACATAATGAACAATCCCTGAACACCGACTATAAAGTCTTAGAAAAGCCAACATAAAAAAATAAAAGTCTGGTGGGGGCGCAAGTAAAACCTGGTGGCCCGCCAGGCTTTCCATACACTGGGTTAAACCCTGCACACAGAAAATGATACATGTAAATAAAATGTTAAATGAGCTGCACTGACAAGGATTTCACAGATAAATAGCTTCCTGAACTTTTCCATAATTTACTCCATGTGGGAGTAAATTCAAGCTTTTAGAATCTCAAAGTCAACATTGTCATTTCTGTAAGATAATTCTGGAGAAAATAAATGAAGTGCCTATTTAAGTGGAGCAGGTGGAGGAACGCCTGCGCCATCGCTTCAATGCGTCTTCAGTTTCTAGTTCCCTGTGTTTTCTTGAAATAATGAAGTTGTACAACGGTCTGAAAAGCCACTAGATGTCAAGAAACGACAAAAATGTTGCGCTGAAGGAGACATCTTAGTCTGGCTTGTAAGACTAAATCCTGAGTCGCTAGCAGGTCTGTAAACATTACTATATAGATATAACAGCATTGATCTAGAAAACAGTCTGAATTTATTTTGAATCAATAATTAATTAGCATCATAAAAAGGCCAAGAGATGCATATGAAATAAACATCAAAAATATATATTTACATTTTTATATTAATTCTACGTAATCCCTTCTAAAATATAAAAATTATTTATGTTTAAAATGTTTTATGTAACTAAAAGCTAAGGATTTATTTTAAAGGCATGCTTATCTATTTCTCTATCTATGAATAAGACCATATCATATAGAAATAGAGCTAATTGGCTCAAAGTATTTTTTCCACTGAGCAAAGGGAGCGAAGGATTGCGTTTCTGTGTCGACGGCCGAGTATCATTGTCCAGAACAGCTTTAATTTCAGTGCACCGACACAAACACATGAAACTCTAAACCCTCAACTCTACCAGCAGCCGGTAGGTTACGCTGCTACCGAGAAGGACTGGTTAGAGGATTAGATCAGTACTTTGTTGATGCCAAGAATTTCAGAGGAAAATGCTAGAAAAGGTTTGTGCACTCCCAAATAACCAAAGTAGGTTTTCTTGGAAAATTCCTCAAATGCAACAAATGCTATTAGTTTTCTTAGCGCAACGGTCAGGAGGGTATGAGGGTTGTGGGGGGGTGTCCCGTCGGACCGTCAGTTCCCAAAAACCAACACAGACAAAAAAACCAAAAAAAAACAAACAAAAAAACCTTTGTGAGTCAGTGCGCCCCCCACCAGACCGCGTACAGAGTAAGAAGCTTGCGGGGACCCAAATGACCCGACTCTTAAGACCGCGCATGAGGATTACTTAGCTTCACAAAACGCAGTGTGATTAGTTTAAGTGATTTACAAACAGTTAAATCCTCCTCTTCCACTAGAAAACGGCCGGCTTTAAGGAGTCTGGGAGGAGGCACTAAGAAGCAGCCTTGTTCTTAGGACGCCATTATGCCCGGCTTATGAAGTTGCGCTAAGCATCAGCGGTAAAAGAGGGAAGCGGTCGTGTGAACCTGCGCTGTCTGGACCCCAGCGCTGCCAAACTCGGTTCCTGCCTGTCTGCTTAAGTCCACCTCTCTCTCACCCTCTTCTTGAGTTGTGGTGGGCCGGCGGCGCTCGGTGGGAGGGAGCCAAAGAGCTCTGTGGCTGAGTCCCTCTCTGCTTGATTAGGCTGTAATCCTTTTCAAGCGGTCCACATGCCTGAGATGATAACCAGAGAGTGCCCGATTGGAAAACCGCTTGTGCAGCCAACAAGATGTTTGGTCGGTGATCCAAACTTGTATCGTCATGTGAAGGTGTAGCAGTGGGTCAGTGGACCAGAAAGCTCCTCCTGAACGGGAATAAAACAGCTCAGAAGATGATTTGAGTTGACAGAAAGTGGCGCAGGGAAGGAAACTCCACTGCCTACACAAGCAGTTTCATGATGTGGTGAGGAGGCTGACTGCAACAGCCGCATAAAACGCAATATCTAACTATTTTCACTAATGATTAGCCTTCTGGCAAACAGCACACCTAGCTAAAACATTCTTTCTTCAAATCTTTTATAGGATCTCCACCAAATGGGAATCTGATTTTCAAAGGTTTTCATCTTCAAAGTTGATGAGAATAAACATATCAGGTCATCTGAGCAGAAAAAAATGACTTTTCTTTTGATCGGTTCAAGATCGGGTTCTTTTCTTGATTAATATCAAACAACAAATGACTTTTTCTTTTAAATTTGGTTTTGCTCTACTTATAATAAATGAGAACATTTCAGTAAGAATAACCTTAAAAATAGGGACGCACCGATCCACTTTTTTCACTTCTGACACCAATACAGATATTGGTAGAATCGGCCGATACGATACAGAAGAACAGTGCTGAATTGAGTTAAAACGTTAGATTTTTTTTTTAGACATAAATTTACTGAATTACAAATTTAGCTAGCTTTACAAGCTTGCTCAAACAACAATCAATTTAAATTGTTCAGTCAGTGCAATTAGGAGTAAAACAGCCAATGTAAAATAAATAATAAAGAAATTGAAACTGACCAAACAACAGATTCACTACCATGGTCAGATATGTAAAACATAAACTGCAACAAATCTTCTTTCTAATCGTTCACAACAGTCTGAAAAGGTGAAATTAGGAATTCTTAATGTTAAATAAATAATACAGCATGACGTCGCTAAGAACACAAAGTATAGAATTAGACTGACTAGATCTGCCCTTATGGTTCAGGCACATTGTCTCGATATCCGATACAGAATTTGCTTCAATATCGGGATCGGTAGCGCAGCATCGGATCGGTGCAGCACTACTGAAAAACGTCTTGTGAACTGATTACCTGTAATATTTGTGTTGCTAAAATGAGCCACAAGCCTAACAACAAACTACAAAGACCGCATTTAAAAAGAAAAAAAACAACAACTAGTATTTTGGTCGTCCATTGAATGCGTCACTTCAGACATGGCGTAACAAACGCAAACAGTAAGAAGTGAAACAACAAACCACGTAACAGCAAGTTTTACATGCAGCTGTACTTTGGACTTCACAACAACACAGGGAAGGCTTTAAGAAGACGTTTTGTCCTCGTTGCGCTCAGCAGGGGAACGACAGGATCAGCCTCAATTAAAATAAGCTGTTCTAATTTAGACAAAACAATCTGAAACACGTCTCACAAAATAGGAAACTTTTCTCAAATGTCTATTGCGCTTCACATAAGCTGGCAAAACTGGGTAGAAAAAGGCTTGAAAAGCTTGTTACACAAAGTGTTATTTATAGTTTTTAAGCTCTTTTCCGTCCATTAATGATCTATTTATATATTTATAACTGGGTAATATGAAAAGTTGGACCGATATCGATATCTGATAGTAATATTGCTGTTAAGGCCCACAACCATTTTGACACCTTTGGAAAAAAAGACCTTATAGATGAACAAGATGGAGCTAAACATCGGTTGTTCATTTCGGACCGATACCGATATGTTAAAAGCGACTAACATCGGCCAATACCAACGTTAGTGCTGATATATTGTGCGCCACTATGTCTAATTGTGATTAAATCAAAACTGTAATTTTACTGAAGAAAAACCAAACTCTAGATTTGACAAATTTTGCAAATTGTTCAACAATTATGAGAAAACGTTTTTTTTGTGTGTGTGTGTTTTTGATGCTATTTTCACACAGCTTGCATACACTGACAAGTATATTTTTCTAACGTATATTAAGCTGGAATTTAACTATAGATCTACCAAATACTAGATCTATTTGTGATCGTTTTTCATTTGAAAACTCACATCTTTGATTAAAAACAAAAATATTTACACTTTTTTGTTTTTTGTAAATTGGGCACTCTAGCTCAAATACTATGTTGAGAGCTCAATCTGAACGGTTTTCTTCTAGTATCTTAAAACAACAATATTTTATGTGTTGTAGAAAAAGACTGTCAGCTCCACTGTGGCAAAAAGTTCTGATTTCTCCAAATTTCTATCATTTTTTTCTTGGACCTTAACATAACAATTGGAACCATAAGACTCTCATATCCCACATCCAGATTTTAGTGTATTTCTTCAGAAATCCGTGTGGGGAAAGGTGATAATGCTACACCTCCCGACTCAAACACTGCAGCTGCTGCTGTCTAACAGAGAGTTGGCTCAGCGGAGACCTTTGATACACGGGGCCGGCAGCGCAGCGCAGCGCGCAGAGTGACGTGTGAACCTGTGAGGGGATAAGCTGCGGCGCGCCATCGTGTCAACCTCAAGATAAACCAGCTAGAGGTTAAGTTAGGCCTGCAACACTTATTGGGAAACATCCTCCAAGTCATTTTCCTCTCAAACTCTGCTTTTCTATCTACTAAAATAACCAAAATGGAGATAATGGCAGTTCGATTATAAATCCGCACTGGGCATAGATAAAGTTCCAACTGAAAACTCAGCTGCCTGTTCATTGGTAGTTGGGAAAGCAGAAAACACAAAGAGCAATGTCTACTGCCTCTAAATGGATTTTTAATTGATCTGGGTAAAGGTTAGCTTTCCCCTCCATCTGGGGTTTCCCTACAGAGTCATCTTCACTCATGTTTAGAGTGAACTTACAGAACTTGCTCTAAGATGTGCTAGAGGCCAAATTATTAACAGAAATCATGTTAGGGTTGCAAAAAATAACATGAGTTTATTGAAAACGTTAGCTCCACATGTTGATTCAGATATATCTGTAGAAGCTAAATGTAACAATTTACTTACAATGTCATAAAGCTTTACAGAAGAAAGCAGGACATGTCTGAAGGGGACTGAAGGCTGAAAGCTGCTATCAACAAGTCTAATCCAGCACGCACCCACTAGACAAAAACCTGCACTGTAAGTATGTTCAATCTGAAATCCTCTGGAGACGCTTCTCATGAGTCTGTAATAGGCTAAACAACATCACACACACCACAGAGGATGTGTGTTACTAAAGACGGCCCTGAAGGCAATTAGAAACTAAGGGTGTTTGGTCCGCTTCAATCGAATGCTAGTCAGTTCGTTTGGGAAGGTGTGAACGCCCAACTGAACTCCAAGAAAGCGAACCAAAAACCTTGGTCTCAGTTTGGGTGAGGTGAACTCTGGCACGGTTTGAATACATACGAGAACACCAAGCGGACTAGAGAACACTCCAAAAGCAGGAAGCAGACTGTAGCACAGGGCATTCTGGGTAAATGCAACCAAAACAAACATGCGAGTCTAGCGCTAGAACAAGAAATAATAATAATAAAAAAAAAAGATAAAAAATAAATCCTGCAACTGTTAAAATTTCCCGCCACTTAATTTTTTTTATTTTTTTGTGAAAACAGCTGTGTTTTCCTTACAAATGTGCGCAAAACTTTGTCAATATTCAGGTAGTGTCGAACAATTGCTGTGTTTCCATTAAATAATAAATCCCAAGTGAATTAGTTTGTTCATGCAATAAGTCATTAAAAAACATGATAGGCCATTACACTCCAACTACTTCCTGTCGCCTTTTCCTTTGTGGTTGCCGCCAGTGTGATTTCGGCCTCAATTGAAGTGAGTTTGTTACGGACTATCAGGTGTGAAAACACCCTAAAACAATACTCCCGTTTAAATATTTTACCCAAAGCATTTCTGGTCGTTAGTTGAGGTTTTTAAGTTTTTGTAGAGAATAGCTGATGAATGAGAGACTACAGTGGCGTTCACCAGGCAGAGAAAGAGAGAAAAATGTTCAAAAATTCGCTAGTGAGGGCTGTATATACACTCTGAGTCACTCTACACCAGCTCATCAGACGGTTTACACTGCGGTACTCTGGTTACAGTGTTTGTCCATCACTCTAATCAGTCCGGTCCAGCTCAGCTGGTCACCTGACGAATCTTGCCGCCCCTTTTCCAACTCCTAACGTTTGCTGAGAAAGCAATGAAAATGGCCGCCTGAACGCTGCCGCTGGAAACTCGGGAAAAGTGGAAGAGAAAGCCCCCTCTGTTGCACCTGCAAGTACAGAGGATTCGTGACACAGAAACACGGTGGCGTTGAAGGCGGTTCAGGTTACGACGCAGGCGGGTCTGTTTCCCACACAGACGACTAAAATGATCATTATTTTCATGGTTTCACTGGAGACGTAAACGATAACCGACACGATGAGAGGATTCATTTGAATACTTCCTAAACCAGCGGAGCCGCTTCCTGAGCCGTAGAAACTATTTCCATGCAGGAAAAGTTGGTTGTCGGTTCGCCCGCAGTGAAAAGCTATGATTGTCTCCATGAGGGAGACACGAAGCCACCGTTTCCACAGAAACAAACCTGCAGCATGTTTTTAGCTGCAGCAGCTACTGTCATCGTCAGTCCTAATTACTTTCATCACCAAAGGAGTGACTCGTTACTAGGCAATAGCACCTTCGCTAGTGAGGGAACAAGAAGCAAATTCAAATTTTTAATCAAATTCTGCTGATTTGTGATGGTAAACATGTAGTTTATTTCCATATTTGGAAGTATTGATTAAGATACAGATAGAAGTGATGGTAAAACGTATTGTTAGCCATTTTTATTGCACCACTAACTCCATTTATTGATTTTTAAAAAAATACATATATATATATAATTGCTTTTGCTGCGCTCATGAAACAACTAGTGAAAATAAACAGTAAAAGTTAATGAGAAGTTTGAGGTATATATCAATATTTATCATTGTCCCAATGAAATAAAATTCATCCACATTTCACATATAAATGGTCCCAATAATTTCGCACCCCTTATTCAAGGCTATATTACAGATTAAAATCTAGAGCCTCTAGTTATATTGGAAAGACAAAAGTTACAAAGAGAGGCCGTAATCTGTAAATATAAATAATAAGCTGCTTTTTAACATCCAGGGTTAAATATCTCTCCTCTTAAAGAAATGCTTACAGACAGATACTCATTTATGTGAACTAATTTGCACAGTTCTAATGCTATATTGTTTTGAGAATTAGATGTCCTATTAAAGTGTGTTTCACTAAATAATTAACCAGGATCAGGGCTGTAACAATATTTAAAATAATTCTCCATCATAAAATGTACCAAAAACAACAAGCATATGGAGAGAAACTGTTTGGACGGCAATAAATGTTAGTTAAATATGTAAGTGCCAAGCTGTCAGGTTCTATGCCAGTCATATATTTAGTAACTCTTGTTGCTTAAGTGGTAGAAAGGATGTAGGAGAGGCATGACAGGAGCAACTTTGTTTAGAAAAAATACTTCAGATGGAAATCTAAATTTTCCCGTCAGTAGTTGGATACGCGCCTTCTCTGAAAGTACATGTTACATATGATTGTTGCAATAACAAACAGAGACATCATAACTGATATTATTCCAGGTGTTGGTTGTGTGCCTGGATAATTAACATGGCTTGCAGTTAATTTACAAAATGAAAGTTTATCAGTCCTTGTGTTATTTTGCCATTATCAATACATTTACTTGAAAACTGTCTCAAAATGACAATATTATCATTTATCTCAGTAAGAACTGGGACCATTTATCGTCCAGCAAAATGTGTTATTGTGACAGGTCTAATTAACACTGTCTACTTGTGTATTTGTCTCCAAGTCGTACAGTTGTTGCTACACACACCACCATCATCCAGCCCTAAACATGACCCAGAAATCCCTGCATTAACGTGTGTTTGGAGGTTCTTCTGTCGAGTGGATCACTCCTGCTGGGAAACGCCTAACGTGATCGAACACGTTCTGATTCTCTGGAGCTTTTTCATGTTTACAGTCTGTGACTGAGTCGGCCGACTAATTTGCTCCTCTGAGCATCTGGGTATGTGGGAAATGAAAGCTGACAGAAGCGCGGTCATATTTACTCTAAACTCCCTGTTTGTTGAGGAGCTTAAAGAAACTTTTTTTTTTATTTCTAAGTAGCAGTTAAGGACTTAAAATCATAATGTATCCCTACAATTAACAAAACCGTTTCAAGTAATAAGCGGTCAACGAAAAAAAAGAAGAAAAAAAAGAGTCCACACATCCAGGGCCGGATTTACAAGAATGCCGGCCCCTGGGCTGGACACCAGGAAACCCTATTCACTAAAAAAAAAAAACATTATTTTTGCTAATGCAAATTACCAGGGCTGTCGCAAAAGGCAATAAATCAATCGATTGTTTAATAAATTAAAATAATAAATAAATAAATAATTTCTATTTGCACAATTTATTGTTTTTCTCCTTTCTCTTCCTCTTTCTACCAAAAACTAGATGAGAAAAGTCTTCAGTGTGGTGCCTTGGTCTCAACTAGACCTTTTTTTTTTTTTGAAGGACAATTTGGTTTACAGAGCCATCATAATTCATTTTACTTGTCGTTTCTGTTGTTTTGTTTATTTATTCTGGTTATTTAAAATGTCTTCCAGTTCCAGGGTTAAATATTCATTAGAATTTAAAGTGTATTGATCTTTCAGAATGTGCTCTTGCATTTTTATGCCATTACCATGACATCATTTGAAAATGGTCTCAAAACAACATACAAATCCCAAACGCTCATGAGTTGTAATAATATGGACGTATGACTCTTATATGAAGTATAATGTCTGCAAACTATGCATTCATTAAAAAAAAATTATAACGACATTTGCCGCATGTCTTCCCCCTCTTCTTCCCCGTTTCCTGTCAGCCTACTGCCATATAAGGGACACTAGAGCCCACAAAAGACCCCCTGGAGGGGTAAAAAAAAATTTTTTTTTTTTAAATTATAATAATAATTTGTGGGCCACCCCCACAAAATTTGTCACTTTATATCACTTTAACACTGTCATCATATCCTTTAAAACAGCCCATTGCATTTCAGTTGCAGTGTTTTGTTGTAGGATTAGGATGATCATAAAAGGAGTTGGATTAGGCTGATAAGAACATTTCAGATCCAGCCCTTTTTTTTCTGTTTTTTTTTTTTATCCAGTTCAATGCGAAGCCGCTATGTGTTTGCATGCAATCCGTTCCCCAAAACAGGAAATGCCAAACTCGTCGAGAGAAGGGGTAGAGAGAACGAGATCGAAAACCAATCAAGACTGCAGGCCACAAAAGCCACGTTGTTGAAACCGAGATTGAAAAACCGTCTTCATAAAATGTACAGAAAAATGTCGTCTCTCACACTTTATCTCCGACTTGCACCAAACGCACACATCCGATTTTGCAATTGAGCAAACAGTTTATCTGCACAGAGCTGAGACTCTGCTCTCTCTCTCTGTCTCTCGCACGCAAAGAGCTAAAACTTCCTCTGCTTGAATAAGAAGAAAAAAAACAACTTTGTTTCACAACAGGGTGGCAACTTGGCTGAGAAAAAGCGATTGTGAAGAACTTCACCCCTACAGATTTAACACCCGCGCTGCTCTGAAAGGTTGAATCATTTCTCTTTTGCAAGCGTCGCATCGCCAAGGCGTTCCTCGCTGTGTTTTTTTTTTTGGAAGGCGAAATGCATGAGTCTGAAAAAGAAAAAAAGAGAGAGACCGCCTCGGGAGAAACTGTCACACTCTGGAGCTGCACTCGCATGTGAGCGAGCCCGGCCCACCAGGGGAAACCGTCCAGAACTCGCACGGGTTTTTACTGCTGACACGCTCACGTTTTTCCATCAGCTGTAGAAAGGAAAGCGTTCCCTTCTGAAACTGTCAGGAGATTAGATAGCCCAACAAAACACAGCATGATTTGTCCAAGGGAGTGAGAGTTCATGTGATGACAAGGACTTCCTCTGCTTAGCCGTTCGCTTTTATAGTGCTGACACAGTTAAGATAGCAATGCAGGCCCAACACATAAGAACTCAAATACCTAAATCGTCTGTCCTGTTCATTAAAAGCACCTCAGGAACTCCTACTATTTTGGGGTCTGTAGACACATCAACCCACTTTGATGGACTTTGTTTTGAGAGCAGTTAAGTCAGAAAAGGGTTAAGGACACATGCTACTACAGTACCGATTGTTAAATAATAAAAATAAAAATAAAAACTAGTTTTAAAAGCTTTCCAACAATATAAAGTCAATCTCTTTCAACAATGTGCTTAGTGGAAGAAATCTAATTCTCCTCAAGTCTCCAGAAACCCTGCAACAGAGCTATTAGGATAAAGCAGGACTGAAAAAGTAGGTTTCCGAAAGGACTAATTACAATAAAAATGACTATTTCAATTTGAAATAAACTCAATTGTAAGTGTTGTAGATTTCTAGTCGTAAACCGCTATAAGTTATTTGTTCAACACGGTGAAATAAGGTCACTAAGCAGTTTACAATACTTCAATATCGCGATATTAAACCAAATTACACACGTAAATACCTAAACCTACTTGGTAAAACAGGTGAAACTAATTCCTTACTATTATTTTTTGGTTTATTTTATGACTTAGGTTTTTTTAAAAACAACAGTTACATGCGTTATTTAAGTTTTGATTCCCAAACAGACCGAGAGGGAAAAGAAACTCAACTGCGCTCGCGCCGCGGTCTTAAACGGACAGGCCTCCATCAAAAAGCCCGACGGCTGTTAAAACCATAAGATTATTACGAAATTATTTCATTTTGGCAACAAATCCTTTTGCCTAAAGAGTGGGAACGAAACAAAATGGAGCGAAATCTTACAAGTATGTAAAAATGTGCCTTTAATGGCTGTTAGTGTTTAAGTCCAATAAAACACTAAGAGCCAAATCAGGAAGTAACGTCCGCCGAGTTCCGAATTTTTTAACGTTTTTAATGTCAGGCAAAATACGACTTTTTTTTTCTTTTTATTAAACGGAAAGTTCCACATTAACATAAACTAGTTCGTAATGCGTTGGTCTACCGCCAATGGGCTAAAAAACACTTTAGTTTTCGCTCCCCCCCCCCGTTCAGCTTAAAAAGCCATTTTCGGCCTCACCGTTTCGTCCTCGGGGATCAGAGTTTCAGCATCTTTCTTCACGTCTTTCTGGGCCAAAGCGGTGTTAAACGACACTTTCACCATCCTGAAACCGTCGGCGGCAGATTCCCAGAGGCGAAACACAACAAAGAAAATGGTTGAAAGGACGAAAAGATATCAGAAGTTGCTCCGAAGTGAAGTTGTTGCACTTCCTATTCGGCCAAGTCTGGTATGTTGTGAAAACAAAGCCGCGGAGGTCATCAAGGTAGCCAACGGAGCTGCTGCGCAACTTCCGCTAGGCTTTCCAAAATAAAACGAGTTGGGTTGATCGTTTTTAGTGTCCTTTTTTTTTTTTTTTTTTTTTTTTGGAAGACTGTTAAGTTAAATAAAACTAAGAGAACAAAATACAGTTGAAGATTTTTAAATTAAAGATTGCTGGAAAACAAGGGATGTTACAATAAGAAAAAACTATAGAAAACGGTGAAAAAACTAAATCTGAACAAAAACAGAAAACCTAAAGTTAAAGGGAAAAATATATGCCTATACTGTATATTAAGTTCCAGCTTAGTTTTTAGTTTATTTTTGGAAAACATACACTTCAAAGTAGATTAATGTGAGACAGAGATTAATGACCTCTGGCAATTAAAATGATGGAAGAATGATTTAAGAAACAATACATATATTTATCCACCAGCTATTTAAAAGAATCTACTTTTATGTCAAGCTGCAAGCAGTGAGAAACTGCAACTGAATTATAAAGATCAGAACATAAGGCAATTTTGTTCCAGTATTGGCATATTGATGTGTTTCTGTCAGCTTTAATGTTTAGTTTCATTCTTGTTCATGTCTAAATACAGTATCATAATATAAAACATAAATAAGTTAACTCAGACAATGTGGTGTATGTAATTTTTTTCTTTCTTCTTTTCAAAGGGAATGATATGCATTATTTCTTTTAAATGTCTTGAAATGAAATGGTAGTAGTAGTAGTAGTAGTAATAATAATAATAATAATAATAATAATAATAATAATAATAATAATAATAATAATAATAATAATAATAATGGCAGTGTAAGCCAATTATGCAGAAGCCACAAAAAATTGGAGCAGTAAAAATAAACGCAGCTGTTTCAACCAATAAATATTTAAGAATTGACATGAGGCTTTGTTTTTAATTTCAAAATGCCAATTTATTTTTGTGTAAAACTGAAATACACCGAGGACATGCTTGATGAATAGCAACATTTGGAACCACAGCGATGAAAACTATCAGTTTACACATATAATAAAATGGAGGCGCGTAGACCGATTTCTCACAAAGTTGTGTTTTTATTAACTTCCTGCACAAAGATTCTCCCACTGGCTGCCTGCTTGTTTCATTCGTGCTTTTATTTACACAAACCGGAAACCCCCGTGGTTGTCGAAATACGAGCTTTATTTGCTCTGTTGTCTAGCAAAAGCTCAACTTCACCGACGAGACGGGCTGTTGACTGCGGCCCGTAATGCGCATGCGGGTTAATTGGCCCCTTTGGGTTCAGTTGAGGATTTACATCAGCTACAAGTTTGCGGTGTGTCTACCGGAACTATCGCGATATTATGTTTCAAAGGCAACCTGCAATTTGGAGACAAGCATCGCCTCGCAGCCACTCGTTCCTCTTTTAGGTCTCACAAAAACAAACTTTGCTTTCACTTTTCCACACTCCTCCACACACACACACACACACACACACACCTACACACACACACACACACACACACACACACACACACACACACACACACACACACACACACACACACACACACACCGCCTGCTGCTCTGGATGCCCGATTAGCTTCACTTTGATTTTATTTATTTATTTATTTGTTGGATTTACATGCTTAAAAAGGAGGTAGACATGCAATATCTTAATGAAGCAAATCATTTCCGATGTTTTACAAATTTTTTGGACTCAATTGAAAAAACAAACAACAAAAACAACATAAATTTCTTGTTGTAATTTCTTAGAACGGTTTAACCTGTTTGTATTAAGCTCATATATCCTGTTTCAGTTTCAAGCCGTTTCCAATAATTCTCTTTTTAACTCTGTCTGCTTTGTCTCTCGGTTTTCTCTCCTCTTCTTCTTCTTTTTTTTTAAATTTTGAATGCTGAGCTTACAACCATCAGCGCAAAAAAAAAAAAATGTGACCATGTGCGTTTTGGTCCTCCAGTGTTTTGCCACTCTTGTCATACCTGTGCAATCACCAGTGAAACGAGATGTGTGTGTTGCAGCAGCAGAGCAACGAGCAGCATCATTTGACTTGCAAAAGCATGGCTCCAGTGACAGAGTCTGACACATCGGCAAGACGAGACTCAGACGGCGAAGAGACGAGACTATTGTGCAACTACAACAGTTGATTCAACAGAAATGGATACCAAGATGTTTTCAGTTTCTAAATGATTGCAACATCTCATTCACAGGAAGGGGGTATTATGTTTTAAAGAACCTAAGAACTAAACTGACTGTCAGCTACAGTTTGTTTTTTTTGTGTGGTTACAGTTCATATTGTTTTAAAATATCGCGTAGATTGATGAGATTTATTGCAAACAGTTACTGGTTGTAAAAACTTAAGTTTAGAGTAAGAATATAATCAGAACATGTGGATCATTTTTTATTTTTTCATCTGTAGCTGGAAATCCTTTACCATGGGGACACATGTGCTTGGAATCATCGTATTGTGTTGGCATAGCAACATCTGCAAAGACAGAACAACTCGTCATCACTTTGCAAACAAAATCAGTCAAGCGGGGCACAAAACCT
Source organism: Xiphophorus maculatus (assembly GCF_002775205.1). Taxonomy (NCBI): domain Eukaryota; kingdom Metazoa; phylum Chordata; class Actinopteri; order Cyprinodontiformes; family Poeciliidae; genus Xiphophorus; species Xiphophorus maculatus. The sequence goes on along the minus strand of NC_036449.1, from coordinate 5,076,784 downwards.
TTAGTAGTCACATGACATGTGGTATACATATATGATGTAGATATGAATAAATAGATATTTAAATCTACATAACAGTATTTTATACAGTGTTTTAATAAAGATCCTCTGTGATATTTTTGGTCACTGTGTCTTTTCCTTGTCAAACAAAAAACAAAATATTCTACTAGCTTATCTAATGTATAATTACATTATATAAAACTCATACTTATGTAATGTGTAAGCAGTTAAAACATTATATACGCTGTTAATGACTTATTTTAACTGAGATGCTTCGCTTTGAAAATAATTAAACTTTAAGACTAAAAAGGAAGAGGAAAGAATACAGCAAACTCAAACCCCGAATCACACGTCACAGAATGACGTCAATGACCGCCTGAAACAGTCTTTGAATGTAGGCCTTCTGCGATCATTTGGTCACTAATCATTTTCTTTGTCTTGCAGGTAAATGCTTGTAAACACAAAAGCCATTAAAGATAGGTTATCCTTTCTAAAATGGACGAGCATCGCTATGCAGGATAAAAAGAGAATTTTTAGTCCGGGTCTTTATTTAAAGGCCTGTATGAAAAGGAGGAGGATATGTGGCCTCTGATTGGCTCAGCTGGTTATTGGTATTAAATGACGGCAATCTGTGTCATGTGACTAAACTTTAATAGTCACGTGACATTTGATATAGCTATATGATGTTGCTATATAGAAATAGATATTTAAATCTTCATCACTGTATTTTTTATACAGTCTTTGAATGTAGACTGTATAAAATCTGCATTTTATACAGTCTATTTGCGATAATTTAGTCACTTTGTCTTTTCTTTGTCATGTCAATATTTGTAAAAACAAAAACAAAATATTCTACCAGTTTATAAAATGTATAATTACATTACAAAAAAAATATGTCATTACAGAAAATCTTAGTGACAGGGCCTATAAATGAAAGTATATATAATTAAACTCAGGGGCGATTCTAGGATCTGACCTTTAGGGCTGCTGAGCCCCCAGCAGGGATAAGACCCATGAAAAGATATTTGTTTGTTCAGTTTTCTAAATCTAACTGCTAATTTACATACATTCACAAACAAAATAAAGAGACATGTTGTCAGTAATTCATAGAATAAAAGAACAATGTTCATTTTACTCAAACATAAACCTATAAAGAGTAAAATCAGAGAAACTTTTCATTTTTTCCAGAGGTGTATATACTCAGTTTGAAATAAAATCTCAAGATTACATCATGCCTGCCAACATCTGCTAACATTAATGAGTTCAATCAATGCATTTTTATGACAGGCTAAATGTGTCTTGGGCATTGTGATTCTTGATATTTTTTGTTCAATGGCTCTTTTGTTCTTTTTTTTGTAAATAAGATTCTTAATCTTTTATTTCTGGCCAGTGTTCACTCTTTTGTTTGTCCACTATTCTTTTCACACCCATATTTCCCATGTTTTGTCCTTTATCTCTTTTTTCATGCAGCTCTCCATGTCCTGTTAGTTCCTCCCAGCTTAGATCAGCTTGATCTGTTTCTTTAGACTCCGTGGGAACAGAATGAATGTGAGAAGAGATTCTGAATCTGAGGTTATTTTTAAACCATAAAAGTTGATCAAACTTTAATGTTTTCTTTTGCTTGTTTTCATACAAACAAAATATAACTTGTTTGTACCAGGCTTCATGCCAATGAGTTTAAATAGCATGAAAAAGGAAATGAAATGATTGTCCTTCTGCTCTAAAGCAGATTTATCATCTCAAATGATCCAAATCTGATATCTGAATAAAACCAAAGCAGTGATGGCAAAAAAAGCTTTTATTGAAATTTCTTACAACTTGATGTTATTTCACTCTATGATCAGCTTAATAACTTTCCATGCTTTCACAAATCAAGTGAAAGTTACACAAAAGACTAAACAGAATACAAAAACCTCCAAAATACACCATGACATCATAATTAATAAAAATAACATGACACTGCGAAATATATACAAAAAATTTAATATCTTCCTCATGCTTTCACAAATCAAGTGAAAGTTACACACAAAATGAAACAGAATACAATAAGTCCAAAAATACATGTATTATATTACATCATAATACATAGAAATAACCTGACACTGCAAAATATTTGACATTCTTTAATATCTTCCTCCTGCTTCCTGTCTTGTAAATAAACACCATGATTTTCACACTGTTGTGAGACTTTTCTTTAGCATTGTGATGACTGTGAAATATAAATTTAATCTTTAAATGTACACATTTGTTCAATTTTTACTCTTCAGAAACCAACAAAATGTGTGTTTATACACTGAGCAGGAGCCACAATGATCTTCTGTAATTCCATCAGATTATGCAGCATATCTTCTTCATTCCAAACATTACATACACATTATTACATAAAAACATGCTACCATGACTTTTTTTTAACAATATTAGTTTCTGGACAGAGGAAATGAGCTGAACACATTCTTCAACAGGTTCAGTCCAGGAACAAGCTCATCATCTTCCTCTCCTGTCTGCAGCCAAACAGATTTCTCGTCCTCCTCTGACCCACAGCTTTCCTGTCAAACCTCAGATGTTCCATCTTCCACCTCAGTCATGGACTCTTCTGCTTCCACAAGTTTGTCTTTAACCACATCAGGAGACGCTGCTGCTCCCTTTGCCTCCACCTCCAACTTTTCTGTATCTAGAAGTCAGGTGAAGAAGCAGCCGGAGAGACTGAACAGGAACGAGGCTGCAGGTCCAGATGCTGTCAGTCCCAGATTCCCTCTGTGGGATTCTGCAGCATCTCTTCAACCTTTGCCTGACCCAAGAGGAGGTTCCGTTGTTGTGGAAGACATCCTGTCTGGTTCCGGTACCGAAGAAAAGTCACCCATCAGTCATAATGACTGTAGACCTGTTGCCCTGACGTCCCACATCCTGAAGGTCCTGGAGAGACTCCTGGTGGCCCACTTGAGTAAGCAGACGATCACATATCAGGACCCCCTGCAGTTTGCTTATCGCCATGGAGTTGGAGTTGATCAGACACCTGCTTCAACAAACCCACTGTCATCTGGACAAAGCAGGCAGCACAGTGAGGATCAGGGTCTTTGGTTCCCAGGTGCATTTAACACAATTCAGCCTGATCTGCTCTGTTAGAAACTCCAGAAGACACAGGTGGAGGCCTCAACAATCACCTGCATCTGTGACAACCTGACAAACAGACCACAGTTAGTGAGACTGAAGGACTGTGTGTCTAACCAGGTGGTCAACAACATGGGAACACCACAGGGCACTGTACTCTCACCATTCATTTTCACTCTCTACTGTTCAGACTTCCAGCACAAGTCCGACTTCTGTCATCTACAGAAATACTCAGACGACTCTGCAGTTGTTGTGTATCAGAGGAAGACAAGAGGCTGAGTACAGAGATCTGGTGGATCACTTTGTGGCCTGGTGAGGGAACAATCATCTAATCTTGACTGTAAACAAAACAAAGGAGATGGTTGTTGATTTCAGGAGAAACAGGAAACCCTATTTCCATCATGGGAGAAGATGTGGAGGTGGTTCAGGAATATAAATACCTCGGTGTTCATCTGGAACACAGACTGGACTGGAGACGCAACAGAAGGCAGGAACCACATGGACAAGCCGTCTACAAAAAGAGACAGAGCAGACTGCACTTCTCCAGGAAGCTAAGATCCTTCAAGGTTTGCAGCAAGTTGCTGCAGATCTTTAAGTCTGCTGCTGAGAGTGTCATCTCTTCTGCTATCATCTGTTGGTGCAGCAGCATCAGAGCCAGGAACCTCAAAAGGCTCAACAATCTGATAAAGAAGGCTGGATTGGTTCTGGTTCTGTTCTGGAGATGACTGTGGAACCTCTGGAGATGACGCAAAGAAAGATTCTTCATAAGAGTCAAGAAAGCTATGGACGACTCTGACCGTCCTCTTCATGAGTCTGTATGGGGAAAACAGAGTATCATCAGTCAGAGGCTTCTTCAGGTTTGCTGCAACACAGACAGCTACAAAAGATCTTTCCTGCTGACAGCAATCAGTCATCTGCAATAACTCTTTGAAGAATCTGAATTAATGAGCTACAACTACATTTCATTTCCCTTTGGGATCAATAAAGTCAAAGCATGTTTGGGTAATTCTTGCACACTACTCAAAGTTTGATAGAAAAAAATATTGAACAATTGGAAGTTATGGTGGAAACATTTTTGTGATTTCAATGAAATGAAACGAAAAATGTAAAAAGATAATGAAGTTTCTCTTTTCCTGTGCAGTTTCACCTGTTTGCAGCTCGTTTTGCTGTTTGCTGTGCGTTTGCAGTTGTCGGCCACAGTTTCTGATCAAGTCATTATCTCCTCAACCTTCACCATCATCTGTTACAACCAGTAGATGGACGAAGTAACCTGCTGTAAGTGTTGGTCAACTCATGCTTGGTTTGTTATTGAAGGACCTGCTTCACATGGTCCTTCTTTATTCTGTGTCCTCAGGTGTCCCGCTGTTGCATCAGGAAACTTCATCTTGGGATTTCCAGCAGGATTTTCTGAGTCCCTTCAGTCCTCTGTGTCTTCTCTCTCCTGATTGGTCCAGTGCTGCTGGTGATGCTGGAGAATCATCACATAATAATACACACATTCCTTAATCTCTGTGTAAATAACAGATGATTAAAGTGAATTCCTGATCAAGTCATCATGTCCTCACCTTTTCCACAATCTGTTACAACCAGTAGATCAGCAGTTGGAGCAGGTGGTCTTCTTTAATTGTTGGTCAACTCAAGTTGAGGTACATGAGTTGACGGAGAAATGAAATAAAGAGAAAAGACATCAGAGTTTAAAAAAAGAGAAGATGGACAGAAGAAAGAACAGCTTTGAAATTTGACCTTAATTTCAACCATATTTAAAATTGTTAGCTGGGTAAAAATAAGTTTTCTTACTTTTTTTCGTCAACAGGGTTCTCTTCTCTACCTCCACCTTACTGGTGGTGTTGAAGGTGGAGGTTTACAGGTGGAGCATGTCTTCTTTAATTGTTGGTCAACTCAAGTCATGGTACATGAGTTGACGGAGAAATGAAATAAAGATAAAACATAACAGGGTTAAAAAACAGAGAATATAAATCTGCAGAAAAAAGAAAAGGTTTGAAATCTGATCTCAATTTCATTCATATTTAAAATTGTTACTGGGGTAAAAATAGGTTTTCTTACTTTTTTTGTCAACAGGGTTCTCTTATCTTCCTCCGTCTGACTGGTGGTGTTGAAGGTGGAGGTTTACAGGTGGAGCAGGTCTTCTTTAATTGTTGGTCAACTCAAGTCAAGTGACATGAGTTGACGGAGAAATGAAATAAAGAGAAAAGACAACAGAGTTAAAAAAAGTGAACATGGACAGAAGAAAGAACAGCTTTGAAATTTTACCTCAATTTCATCCATATTTAAAATTGCTAGCCAGGTAAAAATAGGTTTTTTACTTTTTTTTGTTAACTGGGTTCTCTTATCTTCCTCTGTCTGACTGGTGGTGTTGAAGGTGGAGGTTTACAGGCTGACGAGATCCAACCTGGAATGATCAGAGAATCAGAGATCTGCCACCAGCATGATGTGAAGGTAGAATGCAAAAACTTACAAGCAGTGTGAAAAACAAGGGATCCAGAAGGCAGGAACCACATGGACAACGATGAAAGTATCCAGCGATGAGCAGCTAAAACCTGAAAGATTAAAAACTGGGAGACTGGATTAGTAGAGGAACAGGACAGAATAATTTACTATATTGGAAAGCAGCGTGTAGGGAAGCACCACTATTACACCCTGAAACAGGACGGAGTTGAGAGGAAAACACAAAGACGAAGAAAAGCCCCGGTGCAAGGCGCTACCTAAGGCTTCCTCAGTCCTGCCAGAAACCTTAACATCTAAAATACTAAATTTAGCAGCGGAACAAAGAAAAGCCCCGGTGCAAGGCGCTACCGAAGGCTTCCTCAGTCCTGCCAGAAACCTTAACATCTAAAATACTAAATTTAGCAGCGGAACAAAGAAAAGCCCCGGTGCAAGGCGCTACCGAAGGCTTCCACAGTCTGCCTAGAAACCCAATGGCTTTAATAAAAAACATGAGAGAAATGATGATGTCCTAATATGACATCCCAAATAGGTCTTCAGTTTTTACAGATCCCAATCTAATCAGAGTCACTTGACAAGACGTAGTGAGGTCTAAAAAACACGTGTCTGGAACTCTGTCTTGCTGTAATTCCGCTAGATGTTGAAGGTATTGCTTCCTCTACTGTGTCCTCTTCAGTCCCCATCCATAAAAAGAAGTCAGGGTATGACAAAGTTGAATCTTCAAAGTGCATTGGTGGTGAAGGACGGAAAACGAGGGGTGACAGAATGGGATCCTCATATGGCGACATTGGTGAGAGACTGACAACACTGGGTGACAAAATAGGATCTTCAAAGTGCGTCGGTGTTGAGGGACTGAGGACGGGGGATGACAGAATGGGATCCTCATATGGCGACATTGGTGAGAGAAAGAAATCAATGGGTGGAAAAATGGGATCTTCAAAGTGCGTCGGTGTTGAGGGACTGAGGACGGGGGATGACAAAATAGGATCTTCAAAGTGAGTCAGCGTTGAGGGACTGAGGACGGGGGATGACAGAATGGGATCCTCATATGGCGACATTGGTGAGAGAAAGAAATCAATGGGTGGAAAAATGGGATCTTCAAAGTGCGTCGGTGTTGAGGGACTGAGGACGGGGGATGACAAAATAGGATCTTCAAAGTGCGTCGGTGTTGAGGGACTGAGGACGGGGGATGACAAAATAGGATCCTCATATGGCGACATTGTTGAGAGACTGAAAACACTGGGTGACAAAATGGAATCCTCATTTGGCGACATTGGTGAGAGACTGATAACACCGGGTGACAAAATAGGATCCTCATTTGGCGACATTGGTGAGAGACTGATAACACCGGGTGACAAAATGGAATCCTCATTTGGCGACATTGGTGAGAGACTGATAACACCGGGTGACAAAATAGGATCCTCATTTGGCGACATTGGTGAGAGAAAGAAATCAATGGGTGGAAAAATGGGATCTTCAAAGTGCGTTGGTGTTGAGGGACTGAGGACGGGGGATGACAAAATAGAATCTTCAAAGTGCGTTGGTGTTGAGGGACTGAGGACGGGGGATGACAAAATAGGATCTTCAAAGTGCGTCGGTGTTGAGGGACTGAGGACGGGGGATGACAAAATAGGATCCTCATATGGCGACATTGTTGAGAGACTGAAAACACTGGGTGACAAAATGGAATCCTCATTTGGCGACATTGGTGAGAGACTGATAACACCGGGTGACAAAATAGGATCCTCATTTGGCGACATTGGTGAGAGAAAGAAATCAATGGGTGGAAAAATGGGATCTTCAAAGTGCGTCGGTGTTGAGGGACTGAGGACGGGGGATGACAAAATAGGATCTTCAAAGTGCGTTGGTGTTGAGGGACTGAGGACGGGGGATGACAAAATAGGATCTTCAAAGTGAGTCAGCGTTGAGGGACTGAGGACAAGGGATGACAAAATAGGATCCTCATATGGCGACATTGGTGAGAGAAAGAAATCAATGGGTGGAAAAATGGGATCTTCAAAGTGCGTCGGTGTTGAGGGACTGAGGACGGGGGATGACAAAATAGGATCTTCAAAGTGCGTCGGTGTTGAGGGACTGAGGAAGGTGGATGACAAAATAGGATCTTCAAAGTGCGTCGGTGTTGAGGGACTGAGGACGGGGGATGACAAAATAGGATCCTCATATGGCGACATTGTTGAGAGACTGATAACACTGGGTGACAAAATGGCATCCTCATTTGGCGACATTGTTGAGAGACTGATAACACTGGGTGACAAAATGGGATCCTCATTTGGCGACATTGGTGAGAGACTGATAACACTGGGTGACAAAATGGGATCTTCAAAGTGCGTCGGTGTTGAGGGACTGAGGACGGGGGATGACAAAATAGGATCTTCAAAGTGCGTCGGTGTTGAGGGACTGAGGACGGGGGATGACAAAATAGGATCTTCAAACTGCGTCGGTGTTGAGGGACTGAGGACGGGGGATGACAAAATAGGATCTTCGAAGTGCGTCGGTGTTGAGGGACTGAGGACGGGGGATGACAAAATAGGATCTTCAAACTGCATCGGTGTTGAGGGACTGAGGTTGGGGGATGACAAAATAGGATCTTCAAAGTGCGTCGGTGTTGAGGGACTGAGGACGGGGGATGACAAAATAGGATCTTCAAAGTGCGTCGGTGTTGAGGGACTGAGGACGGGGGATGACAAAACAGGATCCTCACACGACGTCAAAAGTGAGAGACTGAGGACAGGTGGTAACTCAATGGGATCGTCATATTCCGTCTTTTGGTACGGAAAGGACAGGACACTATACTTGGTCCTCTTGGCCGGGGGCTCCTCTTCAGCATCACTCTTCTTTGTCCTCTTTCCGTTTATGCCAGTCACAGATGTCACATGAGCCGCGTCCTTTTCCAAACCTACCTGATGATGTTGCAAGGTACCGATAGGTCTGGACTTCTCTGGACGCAAAATGGGCTCTTCCTGTTTGTCAAGTCCAGATGGGAATTCAACTGAATTACAAGGAGCCATGTCTTCTTGGGGCTTCTGAGCCACCCCTAATTTAATGTTTGGTCGAAGGACCTGGACAACCCGAAATCGGGATCTAAAGTCATCCTGGTCTCCATTACCTACCTCGTCTTCACTGGAGCTGTTAGTAGAGCTACCACTGGAGCTGGTAATATTGCTATCAGTGGAGCTGGTAGAACAGTCCACAGACTGCGGAGGTGAACTATACTTCAACTCCTCTCCGTGGTCTTCAGAAACCATGTCGGCTTCATTTAACCACAACTTACCGTGTTCCTCACCATTATCTGGACGTCCCTCCAACATTGGGGATCCATCTGCTGGAAGCGCCATGGTATGGGCTGTGAAGAAAAAAACAAAGCCAAAAAAGCTATAAATCTGTATCTTGAAAAAATCACAAAAGTCCAAAGCAATGTTTAGAGGGAACACTGAAATACCAACAATACAATAACCCAGCTTTGTGAATGTGTTTGTTTTTCTTGAATATATTTAACTAGCAATATTAATGCTATGCCAGATGTGATTATACAACAAGAACGGGAATTAAGAGATAAAATAAATAAAGCTTATCTTTAGTCACACAAAAAAACAGCAAAAAACACAATTTTACATAAAAACCAGAACAAACTCTAAAACTCAGTGATCAAACACGTATAAACCATCAGCACTCAGACAAACAAACTTGCAGCTTCATCTTGGTACCAATCAATCATTAAACACAATAAATCAAATTTAGATTTATTGGTAATTCATCCCTAGCCATAAACTCTTAAAATAAAATAAAACCCTGCAACAAAATGGATTCACTAAAAGTAATTTTATCAAACTAAAGTAAAGTGTTTTCCAATCACCACTATTAATATTGCTGACTCTTTCTGAAAATGTAATCGGCGTGAAAATATATTACAGCTCCAAACATGCAAAGGACCAACACAGCATTTCGTAAACAACTAATTATTCAAAACTCCTCTTTCTTAGAAAAAGCAAACTAAGCAATAATGGTTTAGTAAATATTAACTAAACTACTTAGAAATAATACAGGACAAATATGTATCTAAAAACTTTTCTAATATTCAAGTATTAAGGTTTTATTTCAAGCAACGTATCCAAGGAGACCAAATGTGTTATTGAGGCATTTTTTGAAACCTGGACCAGACACTGACTACTTATTCCAAAGATCTGAATAAAACAAAACGGATCTTCTAAAACCAGAAATAACTTTTTAAACCACATAAACAACGTCAAACCCCTGCAATCCCTCCAAGATTTTAACTAACAAATGAATCACAACTGGACCAACTGAAACTGAGATGATTGTTTTTCTAATGAATTTTAACATTCACTGTTAACATTCAAGTGACTTCTGAAAATGATACGTCACTAAAATGCAATGGAACAAAAGGCTGTTTTTCTGGTCTTGAGTAATTACAATAAACTAAATAATTTAGTTACTTTGTGAAATCAACAGGCACACATTGATTGTTCTTTAATGACTTTTTATAAGAATAAAGCTGTGTGTTGTTATTTAATCAATGTATCCATGGAGACTACATAGAACACATTTTTCACCTGGACCAGGTGAAGTCATTTTAAATAATGTCACCAATGTATCCATGGAAACTAAATATGTTTGTCTAGGCATTTATCAAAAAGAAAAAAAGGGCAAAGAACCATCCAGTTTACCAAGAATTGGAATCCAAAGTCATCAAAGATAATTTTCACAAATAAATCATTATTTTGTTTGTGAAAATTAGCTTTGATTGATGATCACTACGACTATACACGATTCATTGCCTATTAATGGTCTATCATTAACGAACACACACACTTACAATGCTTATTACTGGGCGACAGTGGTAGGAGTTTGCCCTGCAATGGTCCGCCTCTGTCGTTGTGTCCTTGAGCAAGACACTTCTCTCACCTTTAGCTGGAGTTTATTGCTGGCACCATACAACATCTGTGGCTACAATCCATTAGCTTATAAACATCAGTGTGTGAACGCGTACATGAATGGAAATTTTATGTAAAGCGTCCTAACAAACCGTTAGTCTGATGTCATTACCATGGAAACCAAGTATCAGTGTCAGGGCATTTAAAAAAAACCCAAACCACATCAACATGTCCCTATCTTGAAAAAAATAATGAAACTAAATAATTAAAATATAGGTTATTATAAGGGTAAACACTATTTTTTAAAATGTTTTTTTTTTTTTTAAATTAAATATTTAAGGCATTTTATTTTGCGTGTCCATGGAAACTGAGTGTTTACCATGGCATTTTTCAAAAAATAACGGTCAAAAAACAAGCTAATTTTTCAGGAATTTGAAGTTAATTGAACTAATTTGACTATAATTCAGTAAAATGCATATATTTCTTAAATTATTACACCACAGTTTAACATTCCCGACATTTCCAGCGAAATTCAGTAAAGAAAAAGGCTCATTAGTTAACTAGTTAGTTAGATCTATGCTAGCAAAGAATGCTACTCGTCTTTTTTTCTACAGCAGTCAGTATTTCTTTAAAACACACACGAACGCAAAAATAAACTAAACAAGTCACTAATATCTTAGTAATAACTTGCTTTCGTTTATTAAAAATAGTAGAAGAATGATTTGAACCTTCCAGCTGGTCACCCTGCTGCTTCTTCTCCCGGTCAGGAAACGTCTTTCGCAGGTTTGGTATCCACGGGTTTCTTCAGCAAGTGCGAATTTCAGCAAGTTCTTCTTCAGCAAGTTTTGCGCAGCAGATTCTCGACAAGCTCAAACCTTCCGAGGCTGTAAAGGCTCCTTCAGGCGTCTCTGTCAAAGGTCCCGTAGCAAAGGGGAAAGAACTCAGAAGGTCGGCGTCATTTATAGGCTCGAGGACGCTAACGTCGTTGCCATGACTTCCATTGACGAACGCACGCGCTGGTGCGTGAGAGAAATTGGACTACAAATAACGGAGATTTTTTTTTTTCTTTCGAAATGTTTTATTGTTACTTTGGACGTTTTTTAAAACATGGCATTGTACAGTTATACATAAATTTTTACTTATCTTTTAATAAATACAATTCCTTAATTAAGTTAAACTAAAAGAGGATAAGAACAAGGACATTAAAACAATAACTCTGTATGTTTAAAAGTTGAGCTCAATCCAGACTGAATCTTGGTCACTGTGAGGTAAACGCCACAACATCGGACCGACATGCACTTAAATTAAAGAGGCAATACAGCAACACCATGGTGGATCAACAAGTTACAGAGACTGTTTTCATTATTTACCCCAGAAGAGGTAAATAATGAAAACACAGCAGCGGAGGCTGTAGAAGAGGAGCAAGTTAGAGAGGCTGAGGAGGAAACCCCAGGAGAGGAGCTCAGCAAGGCTGCTCACTCTGAAGAGGAACAGGAACCATTTGTGTTGAAATATGTGTTCAGTTGGAAGTCTCTGTTTTCTGTCATTTAATAATTTAATGTGATAAACATTCATGAAACGTTTGATTCAAGCTCTTCAAGTTGCATGTAAACAGGTGATGAAATGAATCACATTTTAAGTACAAAGGTAATATTTAAAATATTTCAGGTAATAAACATACATGTAATGAAAGATTATATTTTTAAATAAACATTTTATGTGATCAAAGTAAACAATTATATAATCAGACATTTTGCAGTAAACATTTAATGTAAACAATCAAATCAGATGAAAGAGCCCATCTTTAAACATTTAATGTGTAATTAAACATTTCAGAGTGAACAATAAAGGTGACAAGTAAATGTAATGAAAAGATCACACTTTAAGTAAATATTTGTTGTATTTAACATATTTCAGGTAAGAAGTGAACATATAATGAAATAGATCCTGTCCTAGAATTTTATGCAATTGAACATTACAGGTAACAAACGTATATTTTCTGAAAAGAAATTGTAAACATTTTTTGAAATATAAAATTAAAAAATTAAAAAGGGGTCAAAATGTGATAAAGATGAGTGTGCTTCATCTATACAGTCTAAAAGAACAATTTCACACAGATTTTGAGTTAATTGGGCACACGGTTTGGAAGCTATTGAAGAAAACATTTAATATTAAAATTATTTAAAATGTTGAATATGACTTAAAATTTTAATAGCATGAATTATCACTTTTTTGTATCAGTTGGTCACAAGGCAAGGCATTTATTTACAGGAGTGTTTGGTTCAGAAACTGATGGTCCCCGAACCTCCGAGCTAACATTAGCAGCTACTATCCAAGAAACGCTCTATCTTTCCTAAATACTAAAGGACATGGACCACAGTTTTGAGCAAACAGTAAAGGTTTTTTAAAGATAACCAAGGGAGAATACGCCTTGCAAAGAACCCTGTGAATCGCCAGAGGAGCAAGCATCCATCCATCCATCCATTTTCTGTTCACCCTTGTCCCTAATGGGATCAGGAGGTGCTGCTGCCTATCTCCAGCTACGTTCCGGGCGAGAGGCGGGGTTCACCCTGGACAGGTCGCCAGTCTGTCGCAAGGCAACACAGAGACATACAGGACAAACAACCATGCACACACACACTCACACCTAGGGAGAATTTAGAGAGACCAATTAACCTGACCTGATGTTTTTGGACTGTGGGAGGAAGCCGGAGTACCCGGAGAGAACCCACGCATGCACAGGGAGAAGATGCAAACTCCATGTAGAAAGACCCCGGGCCGGGAATCGAACCCAGGACCTTCTTGCTGCAAGGCAACAGTGCTACCAACTGTGCCAATGTGCAAGCATGTGGACATTAAATACCACTTCATAAGGTTAAATGTTTTGCAGGGTAAAATTGTTTTGGTTTATTGTCCGACAGAAAACATGGTCGCAGATGTGTTTACAAAATCTGCCACAAGAGCCAAGATGGAAAATTTTGTTCTTATATATTTATATACTTTCCTTGGGCTGCCACCTTATCATGGTGGAGGGGTTTCAGTGCCCCAATGATCCTAGGAGCTATGCTGTCTGGGGCTTCATGCCCCTGGTAGGGTCACCCAAGGCAGACAGATCCTAGGTGAGGGATCAGACAAAGCGCAGCCCGAAGACCCCAATGATGAGAAAAAACATTGGACTTGGCGTTCCCTCGCCCGGACGCGGGTCACCGGGGCCCCACTCTGGAGCCAGGCCTGGAGGGGGGGCACGACGGCGAGCGCCTGGTGGCCGGGCTTTTACCCATGGAGCCCGCCCGGGCTCAGCCCGAAGAGGAAACATGGGTCCCCCCTCCCATGGGCCCACCACCTGTGAGAGGGGCCAAAGGGGTCGGGTGCATTGTGTGATGGGTGGCGGCAGAGGGAGGGGACCCTGGCGGTCCGATCCTCGGTTGCAAAAGCTGGCTCTTGGGACGTGGAATGTCACCTCTCTGGTGGGGAAGGAGCCGGAGCTAGTGTGTGAGGTCGAGAGGTTCCGGCTAGAAATAGTCGGTCTCACCTCGACGCATGGCTCTGGTTCTGGAACCAGTCTCCTTGAGAGGGGCTGGACATACTTCCACTCTGGAGTTGCCCAAGGTGAGAGGCGTTGGGCAGGAGTGGGCATACTTGTTGCTCCCCATCTCGGCACCTGTACGTTGGGGTTTACTCCGGTGAACGAGAGGGTAGCCTCCCTCCACCTACGGGTGGGGGGACGGGTCCTGACTGTAGTTTGTGTTTACTACTTTGTGAGGGGATCCGATTTGGTGGTCTTAGGACCTCATCTCTGCTTTTTGCAGACGATGTGGTCCTTTTGGCTTCATTGGGTCGTGATCTGCAGCTCTCGCTAGAGCGGTTCGCAGCCGAGTGTGAAGCGGCCGGGATGGGGATCAGTGCCTCCAAATCCGAGGCCATGGTCTTGAGCCGGAAAAGGGCAGAGTGCCTTCTCCAGGTCAGGGGGGGTGTCCTGCCCCAAGTAGAGGAGTTCAAGTATCTCGGGATCTTGTTCACGAATGAGGTAAGAAGGGAGCGGGAGATCGACAGGCGGATTGGCGCAGCGTCTGCTGTCAAGCGGGCGCTGTACCGGTCCGTCGTGGTGAAGAGAGAGCTGAGCCAAAAAGCGAAGCTCTCGATTTACCGGTCGATCTACGTTCCCACCCTCATCTATGGTCATGAGCTTTGGGTCATGACCGAAAGAACGAGATCGCGGATACAAGCGGCCGTAATGGGTTTTCTCTGTAGGGTGGCTGGGCTCTCCCTTAGATATAGGGTGAGAAGCTCAGTCATCCGGGAGGGACTCAGAGTAGAGCCACTGCTCCTTCACATCGAGAGGAGCCAGTTGAGGTGGCTCGGGCATCTGGTCAAGATGCCTCCTGGATGCCTCCCTGGTGAGGTGTTCCGGGCACGTCCTACCGGGAGGAGGAACCGGGAAAGACCCAGGACATGCTGGAGGGACTATGTCTCTCGGCTGGCCTGGGAACGCCCCGGGATTCCCCCGGAAGAGCTAGAAGAAGTGGCCGGGGAGAGGGAAGTCTGGGCCTCCCTTCTGAAGCTGCTACGCCCGCGACCCGACCCCGGATAAGCGGAAGAAGATGGATGGATGGATGGATGGATGGATGGATGGATGGATATTTGGAAAATAGTGCTACGGCTAGAATGTGTGGCACCATCGAGTGGGGGTGTACGATGCTTGCCACTGTTGTATTTTTGTTGGCACTACTTTGTGAAGCGGAAGGTTACGTGCTTATAAAAGCAATAAAGGCGGAGCCTCCTTGTTTCTCTGTGTGTTCGGCCAGAGCAGGGCAGTGTGGCTACCAGTTAAATTGATAATGATGTCTCCTATGTATTTCATAAGTAAGTTAATACTTCTGCATGATGTATTCACAAGGTACAGACGAAGAGCTCAGAGATTCCCGTGGAAATAATAGGAGATCTGCTGCAGAAGAACCAACATCCACAGAGAGCGGCTGTGATTGGTGGAGGGGGAAAAGTCTTTATCATCCAGACGTTTCAGTATCTAAGCTGTTTAGTGGGACGGATTCCTCCAGCTCAATTTATTAAGGTTTCTATCAATATTTATAGAGTAAGGGCCAATTAATAAAGCTTAGCAATAAAATAGCTACAGAAATACATTAAAATTACAATTTAAATATAAAATAAACTGCAAATAAATGAGACATCAAATTAACATTTTTGAAGAAAGCAAAATGGAACAGCAATAGGACCAGAAACCCCCTTTTCCTCTGGAAGACTTCAATCTGCACTTATAGATTCTAGATTTTTGTTTCTGTTAAGTGTTTTTGCAAACAAAAGATTTAGTAACATTGAAATTTGTTTTTGCATATGTAGATGCATTGCTTGTTTAGATATGTTGGACACCTTTAGTCCAATCCAGTGCTGTAACTAGTGACTTATTCACACCATTGTACAAGTCATTTCATTTCCAGTGCTGAAGTAATGTAATTATTGTTAAACTATTTAAGCTTAGTACACAATTAATTAGCAAAATATCCCCTATGACCATGACTACCCCTCTATGTTAAGGGAATTTAACAAATTAACTGTCCAACTCGCATATCCATCTAATATTTAGCTAATTTAGAGTGCCACAACTGCTAAATATTGATAGTTTTACAAATGTCTCTGATGAAAACCTTTTCCTTGTTTTCCTTAAGTACAGCTTTAGAACATTACTTTCCTAAAACATCTTCACCTGAATTTCACCTTCAAATTAATATTATACTACTCATCTGGACTATCAAAACATGTCTACTTATCTCTTAACATGACCCTTTTTTTCATTACCTACAAAACTTCCAGATCTCAACATTTCAGGTGTCGAGAGCCTGAGTTATCTATAAAAATATAAAATTTAGTTGGCTACTGATTTAACTAGCCACTGTCCAAATTTAATGTGTGCACACAATTAATTATGTTAGGACTTCAGTTCTCAGCAAAGGCAACAGAATCACTTTAACCTACTTTTCCAGAGATCTCGGACAAAGAAATTAAAAAACAAATACTGCAGTATAACTCGCATAAGTCATCCTTAAACTCAGTTTTTCCTAAACTTTGAGACTTCTTTATTAACATTTACTCATTTTTTAAAACAATATCAAAGGCCACACAGAGAAATCTCTTATTTCACTGGAGAACTTCGTTCTCTCTCAGTGGAGAACTGTGACTCTCAGGGAGCCTCTGTCTTTCCTGGGAAGATTCAAGGTCCCTTTTTGTGGCCTTTTACCTCAGCACTTTTACATCAACAACATAGAGATCGCAATCTCTCTTTGCAGATTCAGCTGGCTTAACATTAAAACTCACGGCATCTTGCCTATTCACCTCACGGCCTCTTGCCGTACTATTAAAATCACGGCCTCTTGCCGTACCACAAAACTCACGGCCTCTTGCCGTACCACTAAACTCACGGCCTCTTGCCGTACTACGAGTTGACCTAATAGTACTGGAACCAGATGGCTTAATATTAAAACTCACGGCATGTTGCCTATTAAACGCATGGCCTCCTGCCGTACAACTAAACTCACCGCCTCTTGCCGTACCATTAACTTCACGGCCTCTTGCCGTACCTCTAAACTCACGGCCTCTTGCCGAGCTATAAAAATCACAGCCTCTTGCCGTACTATTAAGCTTACGGCCTCTTGCCGTACCACTAAACTCACAGCCTCTTGCCGTACTATTAAGCTTACGGCCTCTTGCCGTACCACTAAACTCACAGCCTCTTGCCGTACTATTAAGCTCACGGCCTCTTGCCCAACTGTAAAAATCACGGCCTCTTGCCGTACCATTAACTTCATGTCTTGACCTCAACATCTGCTCCTCTTCAGACAAACTATTAGTCATATTGTTTGCTCCTTGTCTTTCCAAACAGAGGTTTTTTCTCCAGTCTTTTGCTCCGGCCCGGTTCCTTTGCAGGTGAGCAGGGGAAAGGTTGGGTGCCAGAATTTTCATGCACAACAGCTTAAATCTATCATCTTTCCTCTCTTAAGTGGTAGTTATTCCACATCTCTCCAAATCTGAATTCCTTCCTGACTTCTAGGTCAGATTAACCCAGTCCATTTCTTTTGGGTTAAATCATATAAAAGTGCGAACCAACCAAACAACATAATTTTTTAACTATTAATATAATTATATTCTTCTACTATTTATTCTGAAGAGTCTTGGATATAGAGGCCCAGAAACGTTTAATGAGGCTGGGTTTTGTGGCTGGTTTTACTATTTTCTCTTTGCAAATGGAAATGAATGCCTCATCTACCGTTGAACTGTTTAAACCGAACAGTACGATGACATCTTTTTTTGAGCAGCCTAATTTTTTTGTGACTGCTCTCAGTATGTCGTTGCTGAGATCGTTCAGATTACTTTGAATGTCTTTTAGATCTTGCACCTTGACCTCGGCACAGATTTTACCAGACAACCTCTCTACGATGTCTTGGAGGTGATTGTACTTACATGTTATCCTTGATTTTGTTGTGGCCTTGATAAGAACTGCATTGACAAGCAGCAAGATGGATGAATGCTGCTCCTCCTTCTCTGCGATTGGCAGCGGTTCAGCAACCTTTGTGGTAACCTCTGACTCCTGCTCCGCATCAACTAACTGTCTGCCTTTTGAGTGGGTCGATTCCTCTGGAATTAAATTTTCCACTGATGGAACTGTGGTTTCTTCCTCCTCTGGTGCCGGTAAATCTCTATTGCATTGTTCTTTGCTGTAATTTTGAAGGTTCTTCTTCATTTTACCTCCAGCTGCTTTGTTCGTCTGTTGTGCATTGGGAGGAGGAACAGATTGATCTCTATACTCTTGGTTTTCAGTTGATGGAAGATCATCCAATGAGATCTCTAAACGGTGTTGGTCAGAGATTGAGTCTTCCATCATTTCCAGACTTGACTCCTTTTCCTTCAACGTAAGATGAGTTGCCTCTGCCAGATCTGAAAACTCCTCCGAAATAAATTCATCCACCATCTTAATATCTGATTCCCTCTCATTAGAGATCAAATCGTCTACGTTAATGTAATTTGAAAGATCCTCCGACATAAATTCATCCACCATCTTAATATCTGATTCCCTCTCACTAGAGATCAAATCGTCTACGTTAATGTAATTTGAAAGATCCTCCGACATAAATTCATCCACCATCCTTAAATCTGATTCCCTTTCATTAGAGTCCAAATCATCAATATTAGTGATCTTTGAAAGTTCCTCCAAAATGAATTCATCCACCATCTTCAAGTCTGATTCCTCGTTTTCAGAAACAGGAATGCTGTCATATATCTCGTCTGTTGTCACCTCAGAGTCTAATTTCTCAAGGATGTCTGGTGTCAGGTTTATATTAAACTGCTTACTCCCATAGCGGCCGGTATAAGTTTTGGTGGTGTCTTTTTCTTCAGCTTGAAAATGGCCAACATCAGAGCAAGCACCTGCGTGGTCTTTTCTCTGTTCCTGGTCTTCAGCAGCTTTTCGTTCTATCTGACGCTGTTCTTTACAGCGACACACCAACAGTTCCTCTATCAGCAGGAGTGCATGTGGAAGGATTGAATCCATTGCGTCCGACCAACAAATGGGTAGGACCTCAGATGTTTCTGGATCATGCGTAGAGCAGGCAGATCTCAATGATTCTTTGACATATTTAAGGAATAACTCATTGAAACGGTCAAAGCTCTTGGGATGAACTTTCCCTGTAATCTCAAGGGTGTTTGCAAATGTTGTCAGCAGCACATTGCCCAAAATCGTGTCCACCTCTCGGGATCTGATGCCCTGCTTAGGGATATTGCAGAGAATGAAGGTACAGCACTCATCCACTAAGTTTACAAGGAGTTCCTTCAAGCAGGACTTGGTTTCGCAATCAGCCTTCCCCAAGGCCAAATTCAGGGTCTGTTTCAATGAAATGCACCAAAAAAACTCATCAATCATCGGCGCAATCATGTCCCCGGAAAAAACCGGGAATTCATGAGGCTTTGGGTTCTTTCTGTGGCTCATGGTTTCTTGGATTTGCAATGTAAAGCAATGGGACAATTAAATAACTATTTCGTTTAAATCGCAAACTATCTCAATCGCTCACCAAACTCCAGCTGTCTCTCTTAAAGAAAGTAGCAGAATGAAAGAATTGCTGCCTGAAATCTGTGATAAAACTCTGTGATGTCATATATATCTCTGTGATGTCATAACAGACCAGATTCCATCCACCCAGGTTGAGTCAGCTTAGCAGCAACCGTTGCTAGGTATGTCACCGGCTGTGCGCAGCTCGGAGAAATAATGTCTAATTTATAGGAAGAAAAGTGAAAGTTTCCATGTTTTAGAGGCTCTGAGGCTGAGAAGGACTCCTCCAGTCACTAAACGCTCTTCATGTTGTAGCGCGACTGAGACAGGACTCTTTCATCAGGCGGGTTTTTCCACAGAGAGCTTCTGTGATTGGTGGAGGGGGAAAAGTTTTTGTTATCCAGACGTTTCAGTATCTAAGCTGTTTAGTGGGACAGATTCCTCCAGCTCAATTTATTAAGATTTCTGTCAATATTCATAAAATAAAGGCTAATTAATAAAGCTTAGAAACAAAATAGCTACAGAAATACATAAAAAATAAAATTTAAATATAAAATAACAAACTACAAATAAATGAGACATCAAATTAAGGCCCACATTTGTATAAAATAAATTATAATGAATATCAAGAAGGTTCATCAATAATAAAACATACTTTTATTTGAACAAAAATTAAATCAACTAAAATATTTCAGGTTTTAGGATCTGATAAAAAAAGAGAACAGGATTCTATAAACTCCTCTGGTGGATCAGTTATAGCTATTGAAAAATGTCAAACTTACGTATTTGTTATTCCATCTGAAAATGTCCCGCAGTGCCACAGTTTTACCACTTGATGGCACTGCAAGTTTGTCTGTCACGGTTGTTACACGTTACCATGTCCTTCTGTTTTTTTAAATCAAGAGTTTAAAAAAAATAATAATTTAATGAAATCATAATTGAAACACCAGACCAGATTCCATCCACGCACTGAGTCCAGTTGCTAAGCTGAGTCAGTTTAGCAACCGTTGCTAGGTGTGTCACCGGCTGTGCGCAGCTCAGATAAATAATGTCTAATTTATAGGAGGAAAAGTGAAAGTTTCCATGTTTTAGAGGCTCTGAGGCTGAGAAGGACTCCTCCAGTCACTAAACGCTCTTCATGTTGTAGCAATGAGACAGGACTGACACACAGCAGCAGTAAAAACAGGCAGGCTTGTTTTCAGATTACTGCAATGACCGAACTTACTAACGATCTTAAAAACACAGAAAATGGATCATCTGCGCAGCCGCGGTACCGCGATTCTGCGCAGATGCGGCCGCAAAGTGTCTTTCATCAGGCGGGTTTTTCCACTGTTGAGTACGATGCTTGCCACTGTTTTATTTCTGTTGGCACTACTTTGTGAAGCGGGAGGTTACATGCTTATAAAAGCAATAAAGGCGGAGCCTCCTTGTTTCTCTGTGTGTTCGGCCAGAGCAGGGCAGTGTGGCTACCAGTTAAATTGATAATGATGTCTCCTATGTATTTCATAGTGATGGTGAGATGAAGCCTCATGAGGCATTGAACCACTTGAGCCAACTGGTTCGAGAAAGGGTTCATTTCTTGATGCTTCATGTGCACACGAAACCACCTACTGGCCAGGTGTATAATCACAGCCAGCTGTATCTCAACGCGTGTGATGCATTGAATTTTTGTCTATTATGACTCTTGGGAATGACTTCACAAAAGGTGTAGGACGAAATCATTTGTCTAAATAAATTATGTATACACATATGTGTATAATAAAATATTGTTTGAATGTATTCTCTGTGTGTAATTATTCCCAAAATAGTAGTGTCATGTGATATGGCATGTTGTGTAATAATGTTTTTCTGTGACTCTAGAAAAATCAGGCAGAGGACAGTGAAAGTGCTTGTGGAACTAGGGAGGGGGCAGTGAATAGGCTAATGCTTGTGTAACTTGGATGATTTCATGCATTTTTATTAAGAAACAACAATTTCTCCACAATTTTTGGTTTCAAACAATTTCTCTTTTTTGACACTACTTCTCCAGCCTTTGAAAAGAGGCACAGATGATGCTGGGGTGCATAAATAAATAAGTGCAAGTTTGTACAGATTGGGGTACAGTGACCGATGATTAGCCCAGTACCCCAGGGGGCTCTTCAGCCTGCTTATGTTTGCCTCTGACAGGTGGCGCTGGACCTCTACAGTGGCATCTGCTGACACATTTTGAGTCCTCTTTGCCTCCATGACACTAGTGTCCAATCTTTGCCAAAGTCTGCTACCTAAATGGAAACCACAGGTCATGTTAGTAAGTGTTGTAATAGGAATAAGTAATCTCAAAATGTAATATAAAAGATTACCTCCAGTGAATTCTTGAGAGGTGGAAGCCTGGGGAATCTCGTGAGTGTTCTCTTCTGTGTTCCGTCGGATGACGGTGGCACACTCTGAAGTCAAGCGCTTCACTGCTTCAGCAGCTTTTGTGTTGCTGAAAAATGCTATAAGTTTAAATCGTGGGTCCAGGAGTGTAGCCAGCGACAAGATGCTCATTGACTGGAGCATGTGCAGCTTCTCCCTGAGCTGTCTGATGAGCTGCTCTCCTATTTCCACTGCTACTGCAGGTGCCGACTTGGTGTCTTCCTCCTGAAGGGCTTTCTCTATCATCTTCAGGAGGGGGATAACTTTTGATGCCGACACGTGTTCTTCTGCAGAGAGCTCCGTCGTGGCGTCATAGAAAGGAGAGAGTAAAGAAAGGCACGCTACAACAATGTCAAACTCACTGGCAGTGAAAAAGGGAATGTCAGTGTGTAATCCAGCCAATGCCGCTCCTACTGGCTCCCTCAACTCCACCAGACGTTGCAGCATCAAGTAGGTGCTGTTCCATCTTGTTTCCACCTCCTGCATCAGCTTGGTTGCTTGCATGCCCAGCTGAAGCTGCACTTGTGTAAGCTTCTCCTTTAAAGATACAGAAGAGTAGGCCATTAAGTCACTGCAGTAGGAGTACAGACAAACTATTAACATTATACTGTATATTGGAATAAAAGAAAAGAGCATACCTTAGCAGTGGTGCTGCTTCTAAAGTAGCCAACCAGCTTCCTTGCTTTGGCCCGGAGGCCAGAGAGCACAGGGTGCTGATCAAGCGCCCTCTTCACAACAAGATTGAGGGTGTGAGCAACACAAATGTTGTGGCGAAGCTTCAGCTCTCTCACGCATGCCATCATATTAGGAGCACCATCGGTGACCATGCATGTCACCTTGCCTGAGATTCCCCATTCCTCCATCAGGGAGGCTTTCACACAAGCAATATTTTCAGCAGTGTGAGACTGGGGGAATGCCTGCACTCCCAACAACACCGAGCTCAGCTTTTCGTTCTCCTCCACAAAGTGGCATGTCACTGCCAGGTAGGCATCCATGTTGATGGATGTCCACATATCTGATGTAAGGCTAACAGCAGCCACCTTCTCTACTTTAGCCTTAGCGTGCTCCTTAGCAGACTCATATTTGGCCTCCACCATGGTCTTCAGAGCCTAAAGGAAGAAATATATATATATATTGCTGAATTGTGACACATACAATAATGTAGTCATTCGTTTCATGTATGGACCCACACATACGTGCCTTGTAAGGAGAACATAATTGGGATCCAGCTTAGACACAAATGTCCTGAATCCAACGTCATCCACAATAGTGAAAGGCTGGGTATCCTTCACTATCATGAAGACTAGAGCTTCATCCAGCTCTTGTTTTCTGGTGGCTGGTTAAAAGGGAATAAATACAGTGTCTGTTACCTGTCTTTATTTGCACAACAAGCAAACATCAGCATGCAAAGATTGTGATAGTGTGTTTGTAATATAGTAATGAAATACCTTGGCTGGGTGAAGCTCCAGTTTCCTCCCTATTCTCATGCAAGGCACGGTAGTGCCTTAGCATGGATGAGGTGTTATTATTGTACCCCAACTCCTTGGAGCACAATAAACACCTCACCTTTACAGAAAATAAGAAACAGTGAAAAATACAGTTCCTCATAAGCAAACCTAATTCATCTGCAAATGTTCAGTTCACCTTACCTTGTTAGGGCTTATCAAATCGAAATGTTCCCACATAGGGGAAATCCTCCTCTTTCTCACCAGCTCCATCCTACTCCTATCCTGTCCTCGCGCTCCTAAATCTCCTATCTATCTATGTCTCTCCTAAACTCTCCAAACACCAAACTAACTGTCTCAAACTAAATAACCACTATCCAAACTTTGCTATCCAAACTATCAAAACTCTATCCACTCTCTCAACTGACCGCAACTCGCCTACAACAACTCACATTTTGAATGGAGCCTGTGGGGTTTCTAAAGCTGTCAAACCCCACGCCAAACTCTGAGCCACTTCCCGAAGCAGTCACGTGGTACAGCCGGGCAGCGAGGCTTCGGACGTCATCGTTTTCGGCTCCTCCCCTAAATGAAGCAAGCTTCAATACGCGCTTTACGGAAACGCCCCTTCCATTACTCGACACACGCCTCGAAGCCTCGGCACATCACATAACATCACTAGTATTTCATAAGTAAGTTAATACTTCTGCAAAGATGTATTCACAAGGTACAGTTGATGACAAAGAGTCCAGAGATTCCAGTGGAAATAATAGGAGATCCGCTGCAGAAGAACCAACAGGTTATGGGCCCAGGCAAGTTCCGAGTATGGCAGTGCAGGGAAGGGGATTGCTGCCGCGGTTTGACGGAGACAAGCCCGCTACCACATCTGGGAAGCAAGGTTTTTAGCATACTTAGAAACCATCAGTCTCAAAGACGCTATCCTGGGAAGTGAGCTAGCAATGGGAGCTAATGTACAAGAAGCTCCCGGAGATCGGTAGGAAAAACGAACTGGCGTATGCAGAACTGTGTGGTTGTTTGGATGATAAGACGCTAACGCTAATTCTCTATGAAGCGCCAGATGACGGCAAGAAAAGCCTAGAAATATTGAGACGCCATTTTGTGTCAGAAGAAAAGCCGCGCATAGAACTTTGGAACGTGACGTCACTGCTCTAGGCGTAGGGATATGAGCGCCATCTTGTGAGGCCATACACATAACCGACAAAACGACTGTTTCACTGATATTTTGAATCTAAGTTACTTAAAATTATTTAGCAATGGTTCGAACTTGCTGCGTTATTAGATGTAATGTCTAATGACACAACCGAAACGGTAAAAAGATGGAAAACGGACTTTCGTTTCACTGTTTTACTGTCTGTAAACAATGCGAGGGGGCTAAGTTATCGGAGCTAACGAAAAGCAGACGAATGTATGAGATGGCGCTCATATCCCTATGCCTAGAGCAGTGACGTCACGTTCCAAAGTTCTATGCGCGGCTTTTCTTCTGACACAAAATGGCGTCTCAATATTTCTAGGCTTTTCTTACTGTCATCTGGCGTTTCATGGAGAATTAACGTTAGCGTCTTATCATCCAAACAACCACACAGTTCTGCAAACGTCAGTTCATTTTTCAGTTGGAGACATTCTCTCCAACTGCAAACTTGACGTCACTACGTGTGTTGATGCAACTAGCTGCACAACATGACCTTACACTGAACCAGATGGTCGTTAAAGCCGCATATCTACATGCACCCATTGACCATGAAATATACATGGATCAACCTGAAGGTTTCCAGGTTAAATCAAAGAATGGTGTGCGACTTGTGTGTAAGTTGAACAAATCTATCTATGGGCTCAAACAATCTCGGAGGAACTGGAATATGATGCTCCATGAGTTCCTGATGTCGAATGAGTTTGTACAGAGTCAAGCTGATCATGGTATTTACACAAATTCTTCTGACAAAGGAAAGGTGATTTTGTTAGTGTGGGTTGATGATATGGTTGTGGCTGCAAGCAATGAGACGTGTCTAAGACAGGTCAAAGAGAAACTGAAAAGTAAGTTTAAAATGAAAGACCTTGGCCATCTGACACATTTTATTGGGATCGATTTCACACAAAAAGAAGGCTCTATCAAAATGAACCAGTCCAAATACATTGAGAAGATACTGGAAAGGTTTGGTATGGCTGAGTGTAAACCCAGAGCCACTCCTAGTGAAATCAAATGTGATCTGGTTCCAGAAGGAGAACAAACTGATCAAAGAAAATACAGAGAAATGCTGGGCAGCCTCATCTACATCATGACCTGTACTAGGCCTGATATAAACTGGATTGTGAGCAGACTGTCACAACATATGTCTGATGCCAGAGAGAAACATATGACAGCTTTAGAACATGTGTACAGATACTTACAAGGGACTAAGAACTGTGAGTTGTGTTATAACAAGTGTGACACTAAACCAGAACTGATAGGATACTCTGATGCCGACTGGGCCAACGATGTTCTTGACAGAAAGAACACTACAGGCTATTGCTTTAGTCTAAGTCCAAGTGGAGCTGTTGTTGTTGTTGGAGCATTGTCAACATGTGAGACTGAGTATGTAGCATTAGCAGCTACTATCCCAACTACTAAACGACATGGACCACAGTTTTGAGCAAACAGTAAAGGTTTTTTAAAGATAACCAAGGGACAATACGCCTTGCAAAGAACCCTGTGAATCGCCAGAGGAGCAAGCATCCATCCATCCATCCATTTTCTGTTCACCCTTGTCCCTAATGGGATCAGGAGGTGCTGCTGCCTATCTCCAGCTACGTTCCGGGCGAGAGGCGGGGTTCACCCTGGACAGGTTGCCAGTCTGTCGCAAGGCAACACAGAGACATACAGGACAAACAACCATGCACACACACACTCACACCTAGGGAGAATTTAGAGAGACCAATTAACCTGACCTGATGTTTTTGGACTGTGGGAGGAAGCCGGAGTACCCGGAGAGAACCCACGCATGCACAGGGAGAAGATGCAAACTCCATGCAGAAAGACCCCGGGCCGGGAATCGAACCCAGGACCTTCTTGCTGCAAGGCAACAGTGCTACCAACTGTGCAAGCATGTGGACATTAAATACCACTTCATAAGGTTAGATGTTTTGCAGGGTAAAATTGTTTTGGTTTATTGTCCGACAGAAAACATGGTCGCAGATGTGTTTACAAAATCTGCCACAAGAGCCAAGATGGAAAAATTTTGTTCTTACATGTTTGGAAAATAGTGCTACGGCTAGAATGTGTGGCACCATCGAGTGGGGGTGTACGATGCTTGCCACCGTTGTATTTTTGTTGGCACTACTTTGTGAAGCGGAAGGTTACGTGCTTATAAAAGCAATAAAGGCAGAGCCTCCTTGTTCTCTGTGTGTTCGGCCAGAGCAGGGCAGTGTGGCTACCAGTTAAATTGATAATGATGTCTCCTATGTATTTCATAAGTAAGTTAATACTTCTGCATGATGTATTCACAAGGTACAGACGAAGAGCTCAGAGATTCCCGTGGAAATAATAGGAGATCTGCTGCAGAAGAACCAACATCCACAGAGAGTGGCTGTGATTGGTGGAGGGGGAAAAGTCTTTATTATCCAGACGTTTCAGTATCTAAGCTGTTTAGTGGGACGGATTCCTCCAGCTCAATTTATTAAGGTTTCTATCAATATTTATAGAGTAAGGGCCAATTAATAAAGCTTAGCAACAAAATATCTACAGAAATACATTAAGAATACAATTTAAATATAAAATAAACTGCAAATAAATGAGACATCAAATTAACATTTTTGAAGAAAGCAAAATGGAACAGCAATAGGACCAGAAACCCCCTTTTCCTCTGGAAGACTTCAATCTGCACTTATAGATTCTAGATTTTTGTTTCTGTTTAGTGTTTTTGCAAACAAAAGATTTAGTAACATTGAAATTTGTTTTTGCATATATAGATGCATTGCTTGTTTAGATATGTTGGACACCTTTAGTCCAATCCAGTGCTGTAACTAGTGACTTATTCACACCATTGTACAAGTCATTTCATTTCCAGTGCTGAAGTAATGTAATTTTACTCATTTTTTAAAACAATATCAAAGGCTACACAGAGAAATCTTTTATTTCTCTCACTGGAGAACTTCGTTCTCTCTCAGTGGAGAACTGTGACTCTCAGGGAGCCTCTGTCTTTCCTGGGAAGATTCAAGGTCCCTTTTTGTGGCCTTTTACCTCAGCACTTTTACATCAACAACATAGAGATCGCAATCTCTCTTTGCAGATTCAGCTGGCTTAACATTAAAACTCACGGCATCTTGCCTATTCACCTCACGGCCTCTTGCAGTACTAGTAAAATCACGGCCTCTTGCCGTACCACTAAACTCACGGCCTCTTGCCGTACTACGAGTTGACCTAATAGTACGGGAACCAGATGGCTTAATATTAAAACTCACGGCATGTTGCCTATTAAACGCATGGCCTCCTGCCGTACAACTAAACTCACCGCCTCTTGCCGTACCATTAACTTCACGGCCTCTTGCCGTACCATTAAACTCACGGCCTCTTGCCGTACCATTAACTTCACGGCCTCTTGCCGTACTATTGACCTCACGGCCTCTTGCCGTACCTCTAAACTCGCCAGCCTCTTGCCGAGCTATTAAAATCACGGCCTCTTGCCGTACTATAAAAATCACGGCCTATTGCCGTACTATTAAACTTACGGCCTCTTGCCGAACTATAAAAATCACGGCCTATTGCCGTACTATTAAACTCACGGCCTCTTGCCGAACTATAAAAATCACGGCCTATTGCCGTACTATTAGACTCATGGCCTCTTGCCGTACTATTAAACTCACGGCCTCTTTCCGTACCTCTAAACTCACGGGCTCTTGCCGTACCTCTAAACTCACGGCCTCTTGCCGTACCTCTAAACTCACGGGCTCTTGCCGTACCTTTAAACTCACGGGCTCTTGCCGTACCACAAAACCCACGGCCTCTTGCCGTACTAGTAAACTCACGGCCTCTTGCCGTACTACTAAATTCACGTCTTGACCTCAACATCTGCTCCTCTTCAGACAAACTATTAGTCATATTGTTTGCTCCTTGTCTTTCCAAACAGAGGTTTTTTCTCCAGTCTTTTGCTCCGGCCCGGTTCCTTTGCAGGTGAGCAGGGGAAAGGTTGGGTGCCAGAATTTTCATGCACAACAGCTTAAATCTATCATCTTTCCTCTCTTAAGTGATAGTTATTCCACATCTCTCCAAATCTGAATTCCTTCCTGACTTCTAGGTCAGATTAACCCAGTCCATTTCTTTTGGGTTAAATCATATAAAAGTGCGAACCAACCAAACAACATAATTTTTTAACTATTAATATAATTATATTCTTCTAATATTTATTCTGAAGAGTCTTGGATATAGAGGCCCAGAAACGTTTAATGAGGCTGGGTTTTGTGGCTGGTTTTACTATTTTCTCTTTGCAAATGGAAATGAATGCCTCATCTACCGTTGAACTGTTTAAACCGAACAGTACGATGACATCTTTTTTTGAGCAGCCTAATTTTTTTGTGACAGCTCTCAGTATGTCGTTGCTGAGATCGTTCAGATTACTTTGAATGTCTTTTAGATCTTGCACCTTGACCTCGGCACAGATTTTACCAGACAACCTCTCTACGATGTCTTGGAGGTGATTGTACTTACATGTTATCCTTGATTTTGTTGTGGCCTTGATAAGAACTGCATTGACAAGCAGCAAGATGGATGAATGCTGCTCCTCCTTCTCTGCAATTGGCAGCGGTTCAGCAACCTTTGTGGTAACCTCTGACTCCTGCTCCGCATCAACTAACTGTCTGCCTTTTGAGTGGGTCGATTCCTCTGGAATTAAATTTTCCACTGATGGAACTGTGGTTTCTTCCTCCTCTGGTGCCGGTAAATCTCTATTGCATTGTTCTTTGCTGTAATTTTGAAGGTTCTTCTTCATTTTACCTCCAGCTGCTTTGTTCGTCTGTTGTGCATTGGGAGGAGGAACAGATTGATCTCTATACTCTTGGTATTCAGTTGATGGAAGATCATCCAATGAGATCTCTAAACGGTGTTGGTCAGAGATTGAGTCTTCCATCATTTCCAGACTTGACTCCTTTTCCTTCAACGTAAGATGAGTTGCCTCTGCCAGATCTGAAAACTCCTCCGAAATAAATTCATCCACCATCTTAATATCTGATTCCCTCTCATTAGAGATCAAATCGTCTACGTTAATGTAATTTGAAAGATCCTCCGACATAAATTCATCCACCATCTTAATATCTGATTCCCTCTCATTAGAGATCAAATCGTCTACGTTAATGTAATTTGAAAGATCCTCCGACATAAATTCATCCACCATCCTTAAATCTGATTCCCTTTCATTAGAGTCCAAATCATCAATATTAGTGATCTTTGAAAGTTCCTCCAAAATGAATTCATCCACCATCTTCAAGTCTGATTCCTCGTTTTCAGAAACAGGAATGCTGTCATATATCTCGTCTGTTGTCACCTCAGAGTCTAATTTCTCAAGGATGTCTGGTGTCAGGTTTATATTAAACTGCTTACTCCCATAGCGGCCGGTATAAGTTTTGGTGGTGTCTTTTTCTTCAGCTTGAAAATGGCCAACATCAGAGCAAGCACCTGCGTGGTCTTTTCTCTGTTCCTGGTCTTCAGCAGCTTTTCGTTCTATCTGACGCTGTTCTTTACAGCGACACACCAACAGTTCCTCTATCAGCAGGAGTGCATGTGGAAGGATTGAATCCATTGCGTCCGACCAACAAATGGGTAGGACCTCAGATGTTTCTGGATCATGCGTAGAGCAGGCAGATCTCAATGATTCTTTGACATATTTAAGGAATAACTCATTGAAACGGTCAAAGCTCTTGGGATGAACTTTCCCTGTAATCTCAAGGGTGTTTGCAAATGTTGTCAGCAGCACATTGCCCAAAATCGTGTCCACCTCTCGGGATCTGATGCCCTGCTTAGGGATATTGCAGAGAATGAAGGTACAGCACTCATCCACTAAGTTTACAAGGAGTTCCTTCAAGCAGGACTTGGTTTCGCAATCAGCCTTCCCCAAGGCCAAATTCAGGGTCTGTTTCAATGAAATGCACCAAAAAAACTCATCAATCATCGGCGCAATCATGTCCCCGGAAAAAACCGGGAATTCATGAGGCTTTGGGTTCTTTCTGTGGCTCATGGTTTCTTGGATTTGCAATGTAAAGCAATGGGACAATTAAATAACTATTTTGTTTAAATCGCAAACTATCTCAATCTCTCACCAAACTCCAGCTGTCTCTCTTAAAGAAAGTAGCAGAATGAAAGAATTGCTGCCTGAAATCTGTGATAAAACTCTGTGATGTCATATATATCTCTGTGATGTCATAACAGACCAGATTCCATCCACGCAGGTTGAGTCAGCTTAGCAGCAACCGTTGCTAGGTATGTCAACAGCTGTGTGCAGCTCAGAGAAATAATGTCTAATTTAAAGGAGGAAAAGTGAAAGTTTCCGTGTTTTAGAGGCTCTGAGGCTGAGAAGGACTCCTCCAGTCACTAAATGCTCTTCATGTTGTAGCGCGACTGAGACAGGACTCTTTCATCAGGCGGGTTTTTCCACAGAGAGCTTCTGTGATTGGTGGAGGGGGAAAAGTTTTTATTATCCAGACGTTTCAGTATCTAAGCTGTTTAGTGGGACGGATTCCTCCAGCTCAATTTATTAAGATTTCTGTCAATATTCATAAAATAAAGGCCAATTAATAAAGCTTAGAAACAAAGTAGCTACAGAAATAAATAAAAAATAACATTTAAATATAAAATAACAAACTGCAAGTAAACGAAGGCCCACATTTGTATGAAATAAATTATAATGAATATCAAGGAGGTTCATCAATAATAAAACATACTTTTATTTGAACAAAAATTAAATCAACTAAAATATTTCAGGTTTTAGGATCTGATAAAAAAAAGAGAACAGGATTCTATAAACTCCTCTGGTGGATCAGTTATAGCTATTGAAAAATGTCACAAACTTACGTATTTGTTATTCCATCTGAAAATGTCCCGCAGTGCCACAGTTTTACCACTTGATGGCACTGCAAGTTTGTCTGTCACGGTTGTTACACGTTACCATGTCCTTCTGTTTTTTTAAAATTAAGAGTTTTAAAAAAATAATAATTTAATGAAATCATAATTGAAACACCAGACCAGATTTCATCCACGCACTGAGTCCAGTTGCTAAGCTGAGTCAGTTTAGCAACTTAACGGTTAGCTTAACGGTTGCTAAGCTGAGCGACCGTTAACCGGTTAGTTTAACTGTTTAGTCAGCTTAGCAACCGTTGCTAGATGTGTCACCGGCTGTGCGCAGCTCAGAGAAATAATGTCTAATTTATAGGAGGAAAAGTGAAATTTTCCATGTTTTAGAGGCTCTGAGGCTGAGAAGGACTCCTCCAGTCACTAAACGCTCTTCATGTTGTCGCAATGAGACAGGACTGACACACAGCAGCAGTAAAAACAGGCAGGCTTGTTTTCAGATTACTGCAATAACCGAACTTACTAACGATCTTAAAAACACAGAAAATGGATCATTTGCGCAGCCGCGGTACCGCGATTCTGCGCAGATGCGGCCGCAAAGTGTCTTTCATCAGGCGGGTTTTTCCACTGTTGAGTACGATGCTTGCCACTGTTTTATTTCTGTTGGCACTACTTTGTGAAGCGGGAGGTTACATGCTTATAAAAGCAATAAAGGCGGAGCCTCCTTGTTTCTCTGTGTGTTCGGCCAGAGCAGGGCAGTGTGGCTACCAGTTAAATTGATAATGATGTCTCCTATGTATTTCATAAGTAAGTTAATACTTCTGCAAAGATGTATTCACAAGGTACAGTTGATGACAAAGAGTCCAGAGATTCCAGTGGAAATAATAGGAGATCCGCTGCAGAAGAACCAACAGGTTATGGGCCCAGGCAAGTTCCGAGTATGGCAGTGCAGGGAAGGGGATTGCCGCCGCGGTTTGACGGAGACAAGCCCGCTACCACATTTGGGAAGCAAGGTTTTTAGCATACTTAAAAACCATCGGTCTCAAAGACCCTATCCTGGGAAGTGAGCTAGCAACGGGAGCTAATGTACAAGAAGCTCCCGGAGATCGGTAGGAAAAACGAACTGGCGTATGCAGAACTGTGTGGATGTTTGGATGATAAGACGCTAACGCTAATTCTCTATGAAGCGCCAGATGACGGCAAGAAAAGCCTAGAAATATTGAGACGCCATTTTGTGTCAGAAGAAAAGCCGCGCATAGAACTTTGGAACGTGACGTCACTGCTCTAGGCATAGGGATATGAGCGCCATCTTGTGAGGCCATACACATAACCGACGAAACGACTGTCTCACAGATATTTTGAATCTAAGTTACTTAAAATTATTTAGCAATGGTTCGAACTTGCTGCGTTATTAGATGTAATGTCTAATGACACAACCGAAACGGTAAAAAGATGGAAAACGGACTTTTGTTTTACTGTCTGTAAACAATGTGAGGGGGCTAAGTTATCGGAGCTAACGAAAAGCAGACGAATGTATGAGATGGCGCTCATATCCCTACGCCTAGAGCAGTGACGTCACGTTCCAAAGTTCTATGCGCGGCTTTTCTTCTGACACAAAATGGCGTCTCAATATTTCTAGGCTCTTCTTGCCGTCATCTGGCTCTTCATAGAGAATTAGCGTTAGCGTCTTATCATCCAAACAACCACACAGCTCTGCATACGCCAGTTCGTTTTTCCTACCGATCTCCGGGAGCTTCTTGTACATTAGCTCCCGTTGCTAGCTCACTTCCCAGGATAGCGTCTTTGAGACCGATGGTTTTTAAGTATGCTAAAAACCTTGCTTTTAATATTAATATAAGATATTAATCTATCCATTAGCAGGACCACCTGCCAGCCCAAAGCAGCGTACGGCAGAGTATGTTCAAAAACATTCAGACATTAGTTTTGAAGGCTTCTCGTTGCCAGCAGATCCACTCACCTGTCATAACGCTGCATGTGAACAGTGTGACAACGCCATGAAAGAAGTGGACAATAACAGCTCACAGTGCAGAAACAGCCACGCCGAAAGTGGCGCACATAGCACAACACAGAGAGCGACTGAACCCCCCCCCCATACTATATCCGTTCCACACTCCTCCAACATCAACAGAGGCACAAGGTGTACAGATTACTAAGTACCTTACACGGGGAGAAATGTTAAGTTCAGGACTTTTGCAGTTTGATGACCACCCAGAGAATTACTGGTCGTGGAAAACGTCATTTCAAAATGCTATTAAAGATTTGAAAGTTACAGCCCAAGAAGAGCTAGATTTAATGGTCAAATGGCTGGGAGCTGAGTCTGGACAACAGGCGAAAAGAATCTGCTCAGCCAACATCTTTAGTACAACTGTAGCACTGGACCTTGTGTGGCAAAGACTGGAGGAATCTTATGGTTCTCCTGAAGTAGTGGAAAATGCACTCTTAAAAAAGATCGAACAGTTTCCCAAACTCAACAACAGAGACAACATAAAGTTAAGAGAGCTGGGTGACATTCTGCAGGAAATTGAATGTGCAAAAGATGGAGGATACTTACTAGGACTCTCATATTTGGACACGGCTCGCGGAGTCAATCCCATTGTGGAGAAGTTACCCTATGGACTACAGGACAAATGGATCGCAACAGGTGCAAAGTACAAAGAGGAACATAAAGTTGCCTTTCCCCCTTTCAGAGTTTTTTTTATCAAAGTTTGTAAGACAACAAGCCAAAGTAAGAAATGACCCAAGCTTCGATATCACACCTGCCAACACAAGCTTCAAAAAAGAGAAAAGCTTCAAATGTAATAACAGGCAAGTGATTACTGTACACAAAACAGACATCCCTATAGATGCTAGTACATTTCAAACTAGTTACAGTAAGCTTATAGAAAGCCCTGACAAGGTTTGTCCTATACATAAGAAGCCTCATCCACTTAAAAAGTGTAAAAGTTTCAGAGCAAAACCCATAGACGAGCGCAAGTCATTTTTAAAAGAAAACAGAATCTGTTTTAAATGCTGTGGTTCTACCCAGCATCTGGCAAGGGACTGCAAGGTGCAAATAAAGTGTATGGACTGTGGCAGCGACAGATGTTCAGCAGTGCTACATCCAGGTCCACCGCCTCCTCCAGCTGAGAGCTTTGAAGCTGGTAAAGATGATGGCGGGGAGATGCAGGAGGATGGCGCAAATGTCTCAGTTGTTTCTAAGTGCACAGAAGTCTGTGGTGATGTAGATATCCCACATTCATGTTCTAACATAAGTCCTGTGTTAGTCTACCCAGAAGGGAAAAGAGAAGAGGCAAGAAAGATGTACGCAGTGCTTGACGAACAAAGTAACAAGTCTCTAGCTAAGTCTCAGTTTTTTTGAGCTCTTTAATATTAAGACACGCTCAGACACTTAAGGAGGATATTCGGTCTCGGGCCTCTGATTGGCTCAGGACTCAGGAGGTTGTTGTTTCTACTGGCCGCAATCTGTGTCATAATATAACTAATATCCACGAAGAATTTTTTTGGACATCTGGTAGCATTTCATATAGGCGCCACTTTAACATACTGTGAGACGCCAGTAACGTCACTTCTTCCTCGCCATAACAACATTCTTAATAGTGAAAAAGAAATTCACCGTCGTCGCCAGAAGGGGGTTGTCACTGTATTAACAAGAGCGAGGAGCAGGTTTCTGTAATACCCTCTTATTACCGATAGAGGGCACTCGTTGAGCAACACGAAGAGAATGAAGTGAATGACGTCACATCCTTTCGTCGTAGAGAGAGATGCAAACATGGCGACGCTGGCGGAGAAATCAACGAAGGAGCGTCTTCTTTCTGTTCTGGACGACTTGGAGGTTTTATCCCGGTAAAGTTGAACTTTTTAAGTTTGTTCATTTGTTTTGTTCCACGTTGTTCTTATTTTTCATTCCCTTCAAATCGGAAGAAACAACTGAGGGCTATTCGCTTTTCGGGTCAGAACCATCCTCACCGGGTTTTCTATTGTAGAAGTGATTAAAAAAATCACATTTTAGCGACTTCTGGTCGCTTAAACACTTAACCCTGCTTTATAATAATCTGTCCATGGTGTCGTAAATGTGACGAATAAACTGCAGCGGGCGTTTGATACAGCCTGCGTACTCTTGGTAACAAATCTTCGACTGTTCTTTATTACAGGGAGCTGATCGAGATGCTGGCTCTGTCCAGAAGTCAGAAACTCCCTCAGCCAGGAGAAGACACGCAGGTAACGGAGAAAAACTCTTCTCCACGTTACACCACGGTTTATGTCACACTTTGGATGTAAGAGAGAGCAGTCAGAGTTACATATAAAAGGATGCTAGTGGGACACTTTAAACCAGTGGTGTCCAAAATTATGCTCCCAATTCAAAAATGATACAAATTTGATGTCTTAGTGTTGGCTTTTGATAGAAAATAACTATTTTTGTTGACATTATTGCTGACGAATGGAAAATGTGTGAAAAGTAAAGAATGTGTGTATCAGAGTTCTTATGTTTTCAGCTGCTACATTAATGTAGTGCAGCCAAATTATCTTACAGTAATGTAGGAATAAAGTAAATATGTGCTGAGAAGTGAGACTTCCAGCGCCTCCCATTCACTTTTTACACATCTCAAATTACTCAAATGAAGTATCTGGTTACCCAGGTGTCTTTTTATTAACTATGCTTTTTTCCCATTATTTATTCATTGTTTCTGAGTTTATGGCGTAGGTCAGTTTAGTTCTGGCGTATTTAAGGAGGGTCCGCTCTGTCCCCAGATCTTGGAGCTGCTCGTGCAGAGGGACAAGGAGTTCCAGGAGCTGATGGAGGTGGCGCAGCAGCAGGGGAAGGTCCACCAGGAGATGCAAGTGCTGGAGAAGGAGGTGGAGAAGAGGGACAGCGACATCCAGCAGCTGCAGAAACAGCTGAAGGAGGCCGAACACATCCTGGTCAGAAGCAGTTGTTTTGTCCTTACTTTCCTGTTAAAGGGGCAGTATTATGGACTGCCCCTTTGTTGAGATTTACATTGTGTAATATTGTTATTCCTTCATCAAAAAGACTTGACTCTTTCATTCATGTTCGAGAAATCCTTTCATCTCCACGGCAACCATTCAGCTGAGCAAAACGCCTGGGTGGATCTAGCTCCGCTTTCAAGGACAAAGCTCCTCTTTAGAGGTGCAGTTTCCAAGCTTCCCCCTCACAGAACATGACTCCTCCACGTGGCTCCTTCAGACTAGCCAGCAGCAATTAGCAAACACCTGGTGGAACTGAGCATCTGCTGAGCTCATTATAGGAGCTACTCATCAGTGAAACGCTGGTAAAAAAAAACGTTGCTTAAGTGTTAATAGAGGAGTCATGTTGTGATGACTTTCTGAAGTTGGAGTTTCACAAAGAACAGGAGCTTCTTAAAGAGACAGAGGCCCAATTTCAAGGTGTTGAATTATTTTCTTTTAAGTCACACTTGGTATATTTAGATATAGCATTTTTACAACAACTGAAGGTAGTTACTTGATAGTGCTATAAAATAACACTATGTGGTAGGAAAACACACAGTACTGCCCCTTTAATAACAATATGACAGTGGAACTGACAGTGTGACTGTTTTCTCCACTTGTATATGGCTGGACTTTAGCTAAATCTACAACATTTATTTGCAGTGATGAGTAATGCTGCATGATTTTCTAACTGTTAATTTAGCAGTCCTTATGCAGACTCTCTTACATGCCGTGTTCCATTTTATGTTTTATTTTTTGTGTGTTTTTTTCTCCAAAGGCCACGGCTGTTTACCAGGCTAAAGAGAAGCTGAAATCCATCGAGAAGGCCAGAAAAGGTGAGCAGATGGAGCTTTCAGTGAACATTTACCATGTAGATTTTTAAAATTCCTTTTTTTAAATTTTCCTCTCTCTTCCTGAACTCTCCATACTTCCTCGTTCGACGCAGGAAGCATATCTTCCGAAGAAATCATCAAGTACGCTCACCGAATCAGCGCCAGTAACGCCGTGTGCGCGCCGCTCAACTGGGTGCCGGGTAAGAGCCGGCGTCTCCTTTTAGTCACTTTGGTGTTTCTGTTCTGCTACTTTGAGTTGCTAACGGGAACGCTGCGCCGCAGGTGACCCGCGCAGACCGTACCCTACTGACCTGGAGATGCGCAGCGGGATGCTGGGACACATGGCCAACCTGCCGTCCAACGGGATGAACGGACATCTGCCAGGAGACGCTCTGGCTGCAGGACGGCTACCCGGTCAGTTTACCATGGAGGAACAGGAAGAACTGGAGACCAGTTCTGATGTTAGAATCAGACAAAATGGGCCAATGGTGACAGGATTACTATGCATTCTGGAGAAATATGGGATTAAGATTCCAGATGGAAAATATGTCTCCAGACTGTATTTGGTATCCAGTTCTCTAAGACGTCCTTCATTTATTTTATTTTTATTATTTTTGCTTGATTTCTTTCTTCATTCCTTCATTTCTTTCTTGTTTTATAAATTGCTTGCTTTCTTTCCACTGTTTTCCTTTTTTGCTTGAGTCCTTTCTTCCTTTTTTTTGTTTGCTTCCTTCATTCCTTCTTACTTGCTTTCTTCTTTGGTGGCATGTTTCCTTTTTTAATATCTTTCTTTCTTCTATCCTTCCTTTTTTTCTTTCTTTTTTTGTTTGTTTCTTTCTTCCTCCTTTCTTTCTTGCTTGCTTTCCTTCATTCTTCTTGTCTTTGTTGCTTCCTTTCTTGCTTGTTTTCTTCCTTCCTTTGTTTCTGTTTTGCTTACAAACTTTCTTTCTTCCTTGCTCTGTAGTTCTGACCAAATACTCACTTCATCTTTTTCCTGTGTAACTAAGAAAGAAGCATGTCACTATTTCCACCTTTGTTTTTTTGACAGTGTTTGTGCAGCAGACGTTTCAGTTCATTTAAGAGCAAAAATCAATAAGTTTTTTGCTATAAGAAACATTTTCTGCCTTGTAATTTTTCATCAGATGACCAGATGTTGTGTTGTTTCTCCTCAGACGTTCTGACGCCTCACTACCCCTGGCAGCCCTCAGACGTCTCAGTGGGGATGCTCCCTCCTCACCATGGAAACGACTTCGGCCTGGAGCCGCCGGGTCACAACAAGGAGAACGAGGACGACGTGGAGGCCATGTCCACAGATTCGTCCAGCAGCAGCAGTGACTCAGACTGAAACAAAGACACTGTGTGTGTGTGTGTGTGTGTGTGTGTGTGTGTGTGTGTGTGTGTGTGTGTGTGTGTGCGTGTGTGTGTGTGTGTGTGTGTGTGTGTGATGTTAGACATACATTTTCTTGAACATATATTTTCTCACGAGGTTTTTTAACACCCGACCTAATGTGTGAATCATTTCCGGAAAGGTGAGGTTATGAAGCGCCGCTCGTTTCCACGCTGTGAAATGCTGTAAACCTTTAACCCACTTTGTGTCTGTCGCCACGGTGATGCTGGTTTTTAGTTCACATTCACAATATTAGATTGTGCACCACAAGCTGCACAAAGTATTTCTTCCTTCAAGTCTACTGGCAGTAAATGTCTCTACTGAAGACATTTAAAAACAAAAAGCAAAACAAAAACAGGTACTCAAAAACGTCAGCAGTAGATCAAATCAAAAATTCTTCACAGTTTTTTTTTTTTTCGCTCTTTGTTGAGTTTTAACTAGCACACCCTGACTGATACCTTCATCTATCTTGTTTCTGTTTCAATTTTAATCCCAGATAATTCACATGATCCTTCAGTTTAAAAGCTAAGCAGTTTCTCTACATTGAAATGAACTTGCACGAACACAGTGCCATCTAGTGTTCAAATGGAATAACTCTTAAATACTCAGCATATATAGAAGTCGAGAAGAAGTAAAATGTTCTAAACCTGTGCACAAAAATGCAACAGATTCTTTGCTATCTTTTATTTAGATAACAAAGATGAAGCCAAATTAAACCAAACTAGGAACTATGAATGCATTAGCAGCAGTCTGTAGTTTTCTGTTAGATTTTTTCTCTCACATTGTTGCTTTCTATCGTCTCCTCACTGAATGGAGGCTTGACGACCTCAGTTTTTGCCTCGAGCTCTTTCCATTGTTCTGTGATAAATTAGCCTTGTGCTAAACGACTAAAATGGCTGCCACTTGTCTGTTTACACCACACTGAAAGCCTGAGCTCAACTGTACCAAAAAAAAGTGAAGTGAAGTGAAAATGTTCCTCTCACTTTACTTCTGATTACACATGAAGCTTTTTGTAAAGATTAAACAGGATATAAGTTGCTGAATTTCTTATTTTTATTTTTTAATTCCCTATGATTTTGACTGGAACCAGCACACGTGTCCACTTAAACAAAACCCGTTCAAAAAGAACAGAAAGTTTCCCAATGTTCTGGTCAAACTCCAGTAGCAACAGGTTACTGAAATAAGACAATGTTGATGATTTGGTTTTTTTTAAACAGCTGTAATTGGTTTAATGTAACCCTGCATAACAAAACTCAGAGTATTTAATGGTCTGTCTCTCCTCTCTGTGTGATTCACTGAGTTTTTGTGTTGCATAACTCTGATGGTTGCGTGTGGTACAATATGTAAATAAGCTTGTATATACTTGTAAATAAATCATTTTTGAATAGACCTTTTTGTACCTGATTGCTACTATCAAAGTAAGAGACTTGTTTACATTAATAATAATAATAATAAAGAAGTGTAAATTGCACAAATCTTGATACTCTGATTGTTTCATTTTGTGGATTTGATAGAAATACCTTTCCTTACGTTATTTTTAAATTATATTTTCTGATGTTTGTTCATAATTACCCAAAACCTTTTTGAGTTTTTTCTGAAACCGTCTCTACACTCAATGCACTTCTTAAGGTTAATTCATATTGGACATCTTTTCACATTGTTATAATTTGGCAGCATACAGATGAAAACTGCTTTTGATCTGATTGATAAAATACTATTTAAGCATTCGACCGTCATCTTGAAGGTTCTAATTATGTGTCCCTTGTGCAAAAAACTATATTTGGTGCCCACTTGGTCTAGCTAGCAGAAGGTCGCAGTCTTGGGTTGAAAAAAAAGAGCAATAAAGGTTTTTATAAAAGCTGCTAATTTCTTTTTCAATTAGAATTTGGCCCGTACATTCATTGTTGTTAATAATAAGGGATTGAATGTGTGTGTTTTTTTTTTAACTTGCCTCCTCTTTTCCAGTCTGCAGAAGTATGAACTGTTTTCTTCCCCTTCCTCAGTTCACTTAGC
Source organism: Xiphophorus maculatus (assembly GCF_002775205.1). Classification (NCBI taxonomy): domain Eukaryota; kingdom Metazoa; phylum Chordata; class Actinopteri; order Cyprinodontiformes; family Poeciliidae; genus Xiphophorus; species Xiphophorus maculatus. Next base: position 5,036,143 of record NC_036449.1, on the reverse strand, counting down.
TCTGGATCTAATAAAAGCTCCCCGGGCCTTTCTTTCGTAGATTGAGTCTAATTTAGCTTGTAGGGTCAGGAGGTTATTTTTGTCAGCATCAGTCAACATCTGTTTAACACATAACAGGTTTAACTCTTTAACTAACCTTACTTCTTCCAGGTCATGGGCTAGGAATAAGGTGGATACGCATTATAGTATTGAGAAATGTAGGTCAAAGGTGAGAATATGCCTATATTTACAGCGCTCATCATGCTTCCTTCAAAGGCTCTTCATACAGGGTGGACTGTCTCTTTGTTTTATTTGCGTTGTATTTTAATTGGGTAAAACATATGATTATTAGTCAAATTCTTGCATTGTATCTTTGGTGTAGCTTTGTAATTATTTAAAATTACTAAATTTCCACTGAGAGGGCAGGAGTGGTAGGGAAATTTGTAAATCACCTAGGTAAATTATGAATTTAATGATACTAGGCTTGTGTTATTCTTAAACGACTAATTAATTAGTAAATAACCCATGTTTATGTTTACTAAATGATTTATGATTTATTTATAATATCATGAATAATATTTCCACCTCTTTGAAGTTTATTTGTATGTACATAGTGCTGTTTCCTTATTTCCGACAGCACCTAAAGGTCGCACGAGAGAAAGCCGAGTTTTGAAGCCCTCTACGCATGCGCGTTCGTGACTTCTCGGTTGTATCGGGAGACATGGCGACGTCCCTGATTTGCGGCTGTTTGACGGCTAGCCTGAGATCTTCGGGGGCCAGAAACACTATCAGCTCTGCTTCAAAGGTAACTGCGTCACGAAACGGAAGGAAATCCCCTTGGCTTTAGTAGCATATGTCCCATTCTGTGTTACACCTTCGCCCGACAAATGCAACTTCCTAAATAGTTGAAGGGGTCAAATCTGACATTAGCACAACTCCATAGAGTTTCCGTTGTTTTGGCTAACATGCTAACTAGCGGGACTCTGGCGTTAGCACGGCTAGCTGTCAATGTTAAAGCAACACGAACGGTCCCACATAGCAGGTCGCTTCACTCTCATTTTTCTGGTAGTTTGAGTCGGCGTAAAGAGGGGTTTCTGGTGCTAAGGTGCAGCGAGGAAGTTCGGTGACCGTCCCCGAACCAGCCGTTGTCCCACCGCTGGACTGGACCGTTTCATTTGTTCCATTGAGTCCTCTGGGGAAAAGACCTGGGGGTGAATCCTGTCAGCCTCTGTTTGGACAGACGGCAGTTTTCACTGATGCCTGAACGCGCAGCGGCCTGAAAAAGCACGAGAGAGACCTTGAGATGGGGAAAATATATTTACCACATTTAAAAACTAGTTTAATTTTTCTTTTTGGTATAACTCCAGATGGAGACAAAAAAAAATCCATTCTGAATGTTCCTTGTTTCGATTCCCATTGAACTGTTTCTCATTTTAAAATGACGGTCTGAATGTTAAACTCTTCCACTCGAGATGCACCAACCAGATCAGAATTTCATCGTTTGTAAATGATGGAAAACATCAATAATTTGTATCATCTTCTTCATAGTTATGCATTACTTTCTGTCGTGAATTTTGTGGTTGCTATGCGACAGCAGGTAAAATGGTTCAACCTTACCTTTGCAAGGCTCTCAGTCAAGACGGTTGTTTTAGGGTTTTTTTCAAGAGAGTTTATAAATTCAGATTTATTGTAATGTACAGGAATCATATGTTAATGCGATGTTGCATACATGAACTTTTGTTTTCCTCACTTTGTACATCAGCTTAATAAAAAAGGTCAGTGGCAGTGCTAAAACTTGGAGGAGCCTGGGGTTTTAGTAGTCTTGTGATTCACTTTAAAATGTGTTTACAATACAGTTTTATTTTGTCCCTATTACGTTCAGATGGATACGAGAACTTTATAGTATGCAAATAGCGCATTTGCTGCTGTCAGTGTATATAAAAGAGTTATCAAAGTCAAGCTGAAATGATTAGTGCACACTTCCTGTGTAATTTATACTGATAATTAAAATTACTAGCACTATATTTAAAAAGTTTGCCATAGTGAGTTTGTGTTTTTATACTTGGTTTGTGTGAAAATGGCCATGTTTGACTGTTGAAATAAATCGCAGAAGTGTTCTTAAATTAGAAGCCATTGATCATGCCAAACTCGGCTAGTCATATTATTAAAAGATGCCTTTTCAGTTGTATTTATCTAACATTTAGATTCTCATAGAAGTCTTAAGAGAAGTCCTGCTGACTCAGACTGAGTAACTTTTTGTTTCACATCCTCAGCTGGGTTTCCAGTGTTGCTTTTTCAGTGCTGAAAGCAGCAAACACGACTCATATGTTGCAGCTAAGTCCTTGTTCACAAAAGGAATATTGCTTAAACAAAACAAAACAAAATATACACCCTGTATTAGGTTTCAGAAAAGTTCTCATTCATGTAAATCCACCCATGAGCGTCATTTTAAACATGCCAAACCCATAGGGGGCAGTGTAGCATAAAGATAAAACCTATGTCAGCCAATCAGATTGCTTCAAAATAACCACAGCTTCCTGCTAGAAATCAAATATCCTTTTAAATAGTGTGTTAGAATATAAAGTTATTAAAATACAAGGTGATGTAGATTGGGAATCATGACAAAGCAAGTATGTGGATATATTGGTGCATTATTTGTTGCAAACTGCATTGCGTGGGACCCTAAATGTCCGTTTTCCCATGTACACACGCATACACAAGAATTTTTTTAATCTCCGCTTTGGTTGGAGTTTTTATAAATAATCATTTTTTAGATGCAGTACATAAAAACTCATACAACTGAATCAGTTTTCCCAGATATCTGCTGACTTGCAGACTAGACTCAAGTCACCCATCAATGTAGTGGTTTAATAGGATCTTTTTCCCTGTTGTTACCGTTCAATTCAATTAAAATAGTTTAGCTGTTTGAGCAATATGCTGTTTGTTCATTTGATCAAGCACAGATCCTGTCCTTCACACATCAGTGGAGATTGTTTTCTACATCAAAAACCAGAAAAAAATCACTGAATTTAAAAGAACATTTTATGTAAAATTGACTTTTTTTTAGCTTTATATTCAAACTTTATTCCCTCATTAAAAACATACCTGGAGTGTTGGTTTTATTCTTTCATGTATGTTTAAGAAATCATTCAATCTCCCATGGCAACCATTCAGATGTGCCAAACACCTGGATGGACCTAGCTCCACCTTCAAGGACAAATCTCCTCCACCAAGTTTCTGAGCTTCTGCTTCACAGAGCAGCCCTCCCCTGTGACTTTCCCACTAGGCTCCTTCAGACTAGCCAGCAGCAATTAGCAAACACCTGATGGAGCGGCACGTCTGCAGAGCTCATTATACGAGCTACTTCGCAGCTGGTAAAAACATTGTTAAAGGGTTAATAGAGGAGCCATGTTGTGATGACTTCCTGAAGGCGGAGTTTCAGAAAGAGCAGGAAATTCTTAACGAGACAGAGGCGTTAAATTAGGAAGTTAAATTTCTTCCAAGTCATATTTGATATATGTAGCATTTTTTTCAGTTTGACTTACACAAACTGGATCTAATCATAAATTCACTTTAATGACAGCGGTAACCCAGCTGGTTCATCTTATGTAAGATCTGACACACATCTTGTAGAAACAGGAACAGTAAAATAACACAAAGATCCACATGTTTCGCTCTCATAACAATAATTGTCTGTACTCATTGGTTGGATGTTTGTGTCCTCAGGTCCTTGGCGGCTCCACGGGTCTGTTCGGTGGCCATGTGTCCCAGCTGCAGCCTCCCCACCTGCAGCAGCAGCAGAGGAACCTCTCCCTACATGAATACATGAGCATAGGCCTGCTGAAAGAAGCCGGCATCTCCGTACCGGCAGGAATGGTGGCCAGCTCCTCTGACGAGGCGTACGATGTGGCCAAGAAGATCGGTAAGAGAAAAACGACAACCAAACAAAGATGTGAGGGTTAGAGGATTAGGAATGAACAGCATCCACTAAAGATGATTTCTTAAATTAACTGACTAACTCAATATATCCAAGCTGCAGGCAGAAAAACTATTGACCTGTCCTCGTAAAAAAGAAGGTCAATGATTTTGTCCGTCGGTTCGATATGACTGATGTGTAAAGCATCGGTTAATTATTCTCATGTAGTTCTGGAAAAATGATCATCAGAGGATGAATGGGAGCAAATATTTGATGCCTTCATAAGTGGCTGTTTCAAACCGACATATTATTATTAAAGTACAAAAATTTGAGATGTGCTGAAAAAGTGGAGGCATAGATTTCTGAGCTGCTTAAATCTCATACTCATCACATAAAGATGAATCTTTTCTGAGGTTGTTTGCTGTCATCAACAATAATTATTTCAGAACAGGCAAGTTGTGACCAAAGAGCCAAATAATTACAGGTTTAAGATTTAGTTCCATTTTCTAAACTTTAGAGCTTTTCTGGCAATATTCTTTAGCAGTAGAGTGTTTTTGCTGGGGTTTTTTCCTCAGTCACACATTTTGTTTTGACATTTTTTTTGGTGTTAGGCTCTAAGGACCTGGTGGTGAAAGCTCAGGTTCTGGCTGGAGGCAGAGGGAAGGGGACGTTTGAGGGTGGACTGAAGGGAGGAGTGAAGATCGTCTACTCGTAAGTACAGCATCTACAGTCAAACCGGTGCCATTTTTGTCACTCCAGAGTGTCATTCATAACTTCAATGTGAATGTTGTGTAATAAAATGAGACTAAAACTTGGAATTAGTAATATTTTCTACAAATCTGTCTGAAATAAAAACTACTAGGTTGTTGTAAATACTACAACATCTGCAGGAAAAGCTATAAAGAATATGGTTGTTGTTTTTGTGCTGGTTTAGGGCTACCAAAAAAAAATTGACTAACCAAATTCTGACTTTTTTTTCCCCTTAAAATTCTGACGTTTTCTGATCAAGTCAAGAGTTTAAAGTTTGAATCTTTTTCAGTGACCTTAATCCTCTTCCACAGTGACAAATACAACCTCTACATATGTAGATATTATACACATATCTACATATACAGAAAGGGGAAAAAAAAGTTTTTGGACTTACTGGTGGTTTATTTAAACGATCCCGATCCTTTGGTTTTCCCTGCAGCCCAGAAGAGGCTCGGGAAATTTCCTCTCAGATGATTGGTCGAAAACTGTTCACCAAACAGACCGGGGAGGCGGGTCGAATCTGCAACCAGGTGTTCATCTGCGAGCGCAGGTACCCGCGCAGAGAGTACTACTTCGCCATCACCATGGAGAGGTCTTTTCAGGTGAGACACTGTGGTTAAATAAATCTGTTTTTTTTATGCTTCCAGAAGCACCTGAACTGCTTGCTGTTGACTTTTTAAACAGTTAAAAAAAAGAAAAAAAAGTCACATTTGTACAAATTCAGACATTAAATGAACCTGCACAAGGTTTTGCAAACTCAAGCAGATTAACACCACTAGGGGGCAGTCTTGTATTAAAAGTAAGCGTTCCACATGTTCATTACTTGAGGAGTCCCTGAAGAAGCTCCTGATTCAGATCAGTTAAACTCAGCGGGGGCAAAGTGTAAACATTCTGGATATTAAATCTTTAATTAACCAGACTTGAGACTACGACCTCGATCTAATCTGCTGCTCTGCCAATCATTCAGCAGGGGAACATCCCTCCTGTTGAAGTGGGCAATGCTTCACACACTTATCTAATCTTGAGGGATCCTGAGAACTTCCTGTAGAATAACGGATTTATTATTTTTATTGCTATATTTAGTCCTGGGTTCTTATCAGCTGCAGAGGAAAACAGCAGGGATGTGTGTGTTTAGTTTAGGAGACGCCCAGAGAAGTGGCATTTCACGCAACTTGTGATGTCACATTGTGTTATTGATGCAGCCGTGTTCTTAAATCGAACGCGGCTGCATCACGGCAGGACGGAGTTTGTGTTGACAATCAGTCCGTTTCAATGCTGAAGTGATTAGAGTATTGTGGTGCAACTAAATGCCCTCAAATGAATTGACAAGTCATTTGCTTTGAGACTGCATTCATAACGTGCTATTCTGTGATAAGAATGTTCCCCCGTCGTTTTGGGCGTCTTTGTTTACTGAACAATGTGGCTGTTTGCTGGTTTGATTATTTTTATTTATTTTATTTTACATTTACTGCTAAGAAAGGGCAAACGACGTGTCTGACTGGTGCTGACTGCTGTTTTGATTTTGTGGTGAAGAGTCAGACAAACAGAAAGCCCAAATGATTTCAGTGAGCAAAAGACAGTTTTTGAAAGTATCTCCTCTGAGGCACAGAGTTCCTACGCATTCTGGAAAAATAACAGAATTTGATTCATGTATTTTCCAGCAGTCCCATTTTTCTGCAGACTGTGTCTGTCCGTCCATCTGTCTCCATCTCTGTCCCTGTCTTTTTCTTTAAAAAAAAATGCAGGAACCATGTGGACAAAGTCCATTGAGCCAAAAAGGGGAATATTGGAGATTTAGAAAAAAATTGTAATATGATAGCAAAAATGATTCATTCAAAGTACCACTTGAACTTTTTCACACTGCAGCCAGAATCCTCAGTGTATTTCTTGTTTTTTTTTATGTGAACGATCAACATGCTCACAAGTATGTGGAAGGAAAATGAAAAGTGTTGGAAGGTCCCAACACTATTAAGGGACCTTCGTCTGTTAGAATGGTCCAAACAAAGTCAGAATTTGAAAAAGCGGCCACTTGTTGCTAGGCACTGTAGGGAAATTTACTGATAAACCAGAGAGTGAGTTGGATTGAGATGTGAATCCTCTCTAAACTTTTTTTCTCGTTTACCGACATTAGAACCAATACCCTCCTCTTGTCTCCCAGGGTCCTGTGCTGATTGGCAGCTCTCAGGGAGGCGTGAACATCGAAGACGTGGCAGCAGAAAATCCAGACGCCATTGTGAAAGAGCCCATCGACATCGTAGAGGGCATTAAAAAGGAGCAGGCTGTCAAGGTACGATCAATAGGCACAAAACCAGCTGGAGACTCTTCAGCTGAGACATCAAAGAGCAACGGAGGTGGCGGTTTCTGAGTTGACGTTGTTATTGCCATGGCGATCCTACATCTAAAACTGATACAGACTGGATCCTTTAAATAGCTAAAAATGATCTTCTCTCTTCTTCAGTTTTCATATTAACTGCTGTTTCATCATGTTTTGATACCTCACTTGCGTCCAATTTTTTTTTTTTTAACTCCATTTCTGACCTCTGCTGGTGGAGCCTGGTACAACAGTCGTAATAAATGTATTTTATCAAACTTTTTCTGTTTTGTTGAAGCGTTAAGTTGAAGCTATTTCACAGAACACTTCGTGTGTCAGATAGCAAGCTAAAGGAAAATGTCACCTACTGGCTAAAAGCAGCTAAAGCTAGCTTAACCAACTGTTTTCACACTCATCCTGAACAGACTCAACTTTTCTTATTTTTTTTGCATGGAGGTTTTGCATGGTGTGGTGCTGTTTGTGTCTGGCGAGGAACCCATTATATTTGCTTACAGTTGTGTTTTTTTTTTTTTTATTTCTTTCTAATTTAAAAACGAACAAACTATTTTTGTGACCTGATCTGGGCACACATCATGTAATTCTAGATGTTATATGAAATGTATTTCAAATAAGTATTTCTGTATAATAGTGTATAAAATGACAAACTATGGATTCTATGGCCTCATATGAAGCTCATCTGAGTTTAACTGGACTTCAGTGTTTTAGTTCACTGTAATATTTAGCAGTCAAAGCTTATTCTAAGAAACACAAACCTTTATTCAGCTGACAGAAACTTCAATATACTCACAGTGGATGCAGTCAGAATCTAAGAGGTGAACATTAAACTGCTTTGCAAATAATGGTAAGAACAACAACAACAAAAAACAGATTTCCAGATCTTTCTTTTAAGATTCAGATTCATTTCTTCAACTTGCCACTTTTAAATGTTGATATATTAACTCTGATGCCTCTGTTAATTAAGCTATTAAACAAGCAGCGTTTTAAATTATGAAGAACTGAAAGTTGCTATGCAATCTGTTTTGTGAATGAGAACGACTCAATAAGCAGCAACAGACGATAATTGGCTGAATTTTAAAAGTCGATTTTTACCAACACGACCGTCGCTGTTTTGATGATGCGAGTTAAATTTCAGGACCTAAAATGTCACACCAGCAAATAATTATTTAGTCAATAAAAGGAAGGGCAAACTGCTCGGTAGTTTTGGTGTCAGATTTAAAGCTACTGACCTCCAGCTAGTTTTTTTTGTGGGATATTTTTCTTGGTAAAAGCTAACAGATTAGGAATCTCACATAAAACGTAATATTGTCGGCGTGGAAGTGATAGAAAATGTTTGAGAAACATGAAATAATGCCAGCTTAATTGAAAAACCTAGTGGACCGAGGACTGAACCGTGGGGAACCTCACAGATTATATGGACATGGAGTTTGTTTGTACGCCAAGATTAGATTTAAATTATTTTAGAGCCCAAAACAGAGCAGATAATTTACACAAGTCCTATACCTGATGGAGGAAATTTATCATAACTGCTAGCGTTTTTATATAGACATCATTTAGTCTCCCCTTTTTCTCTGCCAGCTGTGGCTAAAGATGGCAAATCAAGCCAGCAACCCAAAGCAATGATGTCATCTTCTGTAAATGTCAGCAGGCATTGCAGCTCATTCCTGTATGAGGTGTAATGATTTGTGCGCTCTGCGTTGCCGCAGGTTGCTCAGAAGATGGGCTTCCCAGAAGCTCTGGTGGACGAGGCGGCGGAGAACATGATCAAGCTCTACAATGTTTTCATCAAGTACGACGCCTCCATGTTGGAGATCAATCCAATGGTGGAAGATTCCTCCGGTGTCGGTATGAACACGCCTGCACCATCTATCACACTTCCAAGGTTAATCTTTGACAGCACCAGGAAATGCATAAGAACCAGAAATTTGTTCTTAATCACTTTTATGCTAGATTAAAGAAAGGTATAATGATAATCATTGTGCAAATAAGTGCAACAGATTTTTTTCTCCCTGAGTCTTGACCAATTCTGTTTGAATAGATGTGCAGTTTCCTCATGAGGGTTTTCCACAGTTTTCACATTTGTTGCTCACGGATGAATCTCCTTGTATTATTAGTTCAATCATGAGCCAAGTGAAGCCTGGAGGCCCGCCAGGCTAATAGTACACTCGGGGAAACCCTGGGTCATCATTTGGTGTTCCAGCAGGACACGATCCCAAAACATCTCCTTAAATAATCACAGAAATGATTCACCAGAATCTAAATCCACCTCCTCCTTTGGCCATCTCAGCCCACACACTTAGATCCTGTTGTAAAGATGATCTAAAGATGTTGTGCTTCACTTTTTAGACAATTTTACTGCATCAAAAGAGGAATTTATTATGATTATGTTTAGTTTTATTGTCATTGTCTTAGATTTTTTTTTTTAAACATTTTTTCTAAACCACACATTGGTTGTTGTAGTCCAACAATGTTGTTCCAGATTTTGCTTGACTCCATTGGCAGAGAATGCTTTATCCTAATTTGTCCATCATTATTACTAAAGATTTTTTATGCCTATAATTATTGGCATAAACTTGGTTAAGGATGGATATGTTCACATGAATGCAGACTTCCATTGACATGCATGTGTAGCCTTCGGTAAAGGTCGCTGCTATTTTTGTCACAGTCTTACGGGAGTCGAGTTAATGGCCGTCCTGCAGGGAGAAATACGTCAGTCAGTGAAAATGGTGAAATGATCAAAAGATCAATTTCTCTTTAAACTCTGCGTCTGTGCGCTCGCTCAGCGTGACGGGATTAATGTCTCGGCCTGACGCCGGGTAAACACCGTCGTAAGAGGAGGGGATCGCTGACCTTCGTGGGAAATGATGAGGATCAGTTTAGATGGCGACTGTCAAATAATTAGTGCTCAGAATAGCCTGATTCCAAAAGTTACTTTCAAAACCTGTTGAAGTATTGTGTTAGAAAACAAATCAAATTTTTTAGCATTTGACTCGCGGGTCAAAGCCAATCCAGATAAAGATCGGTCAATTTTGAACATTGACCAGTTGACTGCTGCCTCTCTAGTCTTCCAACGTTACTCGCCTAAAATCCCTCAGAGTATTTTGTTTACGTTCACACATGGGGCGAATACATCAAACTTTTTTACTGCAGTCCTAACGACCCAATTCCGATATTTTCATCCCTCCAAAGCTTTAAGTTCCTCAAAGTGCAGTCAAACAATTTTAAGTTCATTTTACAGAATGAAATTAAAGTTAAACTTCCTCTGGTCCTAACATGCTTGTTTGCGTGAACAGTGATGTGCATGGACGCAAAAATCAACTTTGACGCCAACGCAGCGTATCGCCAGAAGAAGGTGTTTGATATGAGGGACTGGAGCCAGGAGGACCCCCGGGACCAACAGGCTGCCACGGCTGACCTCAACTACATTGGTCTGGACGGGACCATCGGCTGTCTGGGTCAGTGCGTTTTAGTTTAGCTCTTTTTGTGTGTGTGTGTGTGTAAAGCTGGGGTCTTGTACTTTTTAATACGTCTCCATTTAAGTGTTTCAAAGTAAATGTTCACAGATGTATTAAGTGAAGTCATTCAGACTCTGGTTTTTTCATCAAATGATCGTATTTTTTTCAAATGATTATTTCTAAAATGAAGGAAGTCCTTTACTTGAGTGGTCAGTTTGTGATCTTCTGGTTTTATTACAGCCTTTCTTGTTGTAACTCAATATAACCAATTCCAATTTCACTTTAATAATTATAATAATGTAAGATGAGCATTCAAATGGCTTTTTTTCTAACCCTTTTACGGTGAGCTGTTATTGATTATTAATATTATTTGGCATTACGTCGTGTCGAGGTGCACTAACAGTTCACTAATATTTTAAAGAGAAATAGAAAATTATCACAAGTTAACAGACACTGTCTCATTATCGTATTGTTATCGTATTGCTGATCTATAGATCAGCCGATAGATCTGCTATCAGACGACTTCACCAACTTTTCAGACAAAAAACAAATTGCAATCGGTGCTCCCTAGTGGTTAGCATTGCTAGCATTATTAAAATAGCTCTTCCTATGTAGATCCTGACCTAATTTCTGAGATTTGGCTGCACAAGTTAAAGCTCAAAAGGATAAAGGATAGAAAATCTGCAGAACACTGGACATACTTCCTGTGATCTACAAAATTAAAAAGCTGTAGGGATCTCTTGAAATATCATAGAAATACAGTTTTCTTTTTAAATAGCCTCCTGCATGTCTACTTCCTCTGACGTGATGTTGAATATCTCACTGATATTGGGAAAGTAGTGAAACTCCTTCTTTCTTTAATAACATCTACACTGAAGAGTGTTCAATGAAAGTAAGAGGAGCATATTCTGGAGATAAATTACCTTTATAATGTCAGCTAATCAAACCAATTCATGCTCTCCAGTTAACGGTGCTGGTCTGGCTATGGCCACCATGGACATCATCAAGCTCCACGGCGGCACACCAGCCAACTTCCTGGACGTAGGAGGCGGGGCCACAGCCCATCAAGTGACGGAGGCGTTCAAACTCATCACTTCAGACCAGAAAGTAAGAAATCCAGCTCCATGTTGTAACCTGGACAAAGTCTGGGACAAACATTTTACTGACTGCGATGCTTCAGGATTTGTCCTAATATCCAAATATTGAACAGAAAAAAAACATTTTTAAGGTCAAGGAAGTTTTGGAGAAACCGTTTAAATTTGTTTGTACTTTATTTTCTTAACTTGTGTAGCCTAAATATTGCTCTATTTAAAATTTCACATTTATCCCTCACTGTGTCTTTTGTTACTCAGGTTCAGGCCATCCTGGTCAACATCTTTGGAGGCATCATGAGGTGTGATGTCATCGCCCAGGGCATCATCATGGCTGTGAGAGACCTGGATCTCAAAATCCCCATCGTAGTACGGTTACAAGGTGCGCCACGCTCATAGCCACAAAGAAAGGGGAAGCTAATGATGCTGATCGGCACACAAAGAGCGAGACGGCTGAAGGGTTTCTGCAGCATGAAAACTTCCCTCTGATGATTCATATTTCCATAATCAGAGCTCAACAGGCGCCATCAGCAGTGACTGGGGGTCTCGAGTTTGATTGTTCTGGTGAAGAGGGAGTGAAGATTTTCATTAGCTAATCTCATTATAATCCTCATCTATTGTCATGAGCTTTGAGATAAATAAGCAAATCGAGGCTCCGTAATTTAGACTCCTCTGTCGTGTGTCTAGCCTGTCCTTAGAAACGGGGCAAGGAATTTATTCCTGGAGTAATCATGTGAAGAAGATGTTCTTAGCCGATTTCCTCTGAAGGTTTCTGTGAAAAACATGTAGAAAAGAACACAGTGTATAGGGTGGTTGTCTGCTAAATATGTATATTTGCTCTGCTGTGATGTCAGGAAGGAAACTCTGGCTTTGGAGAACAGCATCTGAATTTATTTGTCCATCAAATATCCTCAAATCTGCACTTTAAGTTCTCAGTGAATTTTAAAAGGGGCAGTATTACGCAAGGTTGACTTTTTAAGCTTTATGTTATGTAGTTATTCCCTAATCAAAAACACCTGGAGTGTCGCTTTGATTCTTTCATGCAAGTTTGAGAAATCCTTTAATCTCCCGTGGCAACCATACAGCTGTGCAAAATGCCTGTGTGGACCTAGCTCCGCCTTCGAGGACGAAGCTCCTCCTACAGGCATAAATATTATTTTTTTTAAATGTAATTTTGGTATTACAAACTAAATGTTATGGCTTCCAGATAACATCCATATTTACTGAACACCCTACTGTATCTGCATAAAATGGTTTGTTCCTTCTCTGCGGACTTCACGGTGACGGTGATCAGCAGTCAAACACAAGAACGACTGACAGTTACTATGCTGTAAAGAAAAATAATAAAGTTTTCAAAAAAGAGAAAAGAAAAACAAGACATATAAAAGGAAAGTTGTCTGTTTGTAACCCAGGTTTTCTCCGAGAGGTGGGTACACTAGCGCGTCAATATCCACTTATTAGCTTAGTTAGCTCAGCTACAGACTAGCGTTAGCCTCCATTTCACCAGGATTTATTCAGTGAAGGAAAATATTTATCCAGATATTTATCTGTAACTTGTCCCTGTACTTTTTACCACACTTGACAACAGATGTGTCAGAGTCAGCAGCACATACCAGCCTAACTCCCCCCTGTCCCAGTGAAAGAGGTGAGCGACACTGTTCAGTGACATGCTAGGCTAGTTAGCATCATTCCAGGGAGTGTAAGATGATTTCTCTCATCTGTTTGCTCTTTTTACAATTATACAACAATCCTGAAATATTTGTTACTGACAGAAATGAAAGCAGTTTTTATAATGTGATGGTAAAACAGCCTCCTGCCTGGACTGGAGGCCGGGCGGTTTGAACAGCGACTGTCCTACCTTAGCTTGCTGTAAGTTACAGATATCTGCTGCCACTTTCCCTCCTAACTTGTGCCCTGATGTTCTCCTAAATGAAGTGAACAAAATGCAACAACACAGCATTTTTGAGCAGTCTGCATTGCTTTGTGTGTATTTTGTATTTTGCCTGTGCCTGCTGGTGGTGGGGAGAGAGCTTTCAGTGAGTAAAACCGATTGCAATTAAAAAACATTTGAGGCGCTAAAACGTCTCAAGACTGGCTGCACATATATGATGAATTAGTTTGGAAAATCTGCTGTTTTTACTGCTGTGCGATAATGATGTGAATATGTTTTCATTTAAGTGTAATGCTATTCATGTTAGAAGTAATTTTATTGAAATATTTTTGTTTTCTTTTAATATTTCAAGAATGTTTAGAGTACATTTAGTTTTGAATTTTTGCAGTAAGAAAATAGACACTAAAATATGACCTTTAACACATTTTTAAAGTCTGCCTTTAATCTGGCTTCAAAGAGTGAATTGCATACAGAATTCACCAGCAGTAAATATTATGCTAGTGTCCGTCTGGGACCAAAGAAATCCTTTAAAGTTAGTAATGATTCACTTTTGACGGGTCAGATGGACTCAGATGGTGACAGCAGCAGGGTGCAGGGGTTCCCAATTTAATTTTTTGTCATAGTGCGATTGTTAAATATTATGTTCGGAGGAGAGGGGATATTTCTGTTTACAAAATGAGCAAAACTACAAAAATAGGAAATGGAGAAAGCTCAAAATCATCAGAATCAAAGCCTATGAAACCACTGACAAAACTCTCTTTTCTCAGTTACAGCATTCACACCAGAGAATGCTGTTGTTGAACATGCTGCATTCACTGATCAGCTGCCAGGTTCTTTAATCTGAAAATTGTCCGGCAACCAGAAGATTTCTCTCAGTTCTGTCTAGAGTAGCTGACTGAAAGCAGCATGTGTGTCGATTCATCAGGTGACACCGGTTAACAGCTTCTCTGTAATTTATCTCCAGGAACAAGAGTGGACGACGCCAAAGCTCTGATCGCTTCCAGCCCTCTGAAAATCCTGGCCTGTGACGACCTGGACGAAGCTGCAAAGATGGTAAAAACACACACTTACACACACTTGGCTGTGTCTTTGTTCGTTTGACCCGGACGTTCCCGCTAGAAACCAAGAGAGGAAACGGCAGCTGCCTGAGGAAGGAGGGCGAGTTCTGAGGAGAAGAGTCAGGTGATGGAGGTGTTGAGGGTCGGCAGTCGGATCTCACCTGGAAGTGTGGCTTTACATTTCCGCATGTTTCTCTTGGGTCATAGAAAATTTTCAATTTTCTTCTTGAACTTGAATGAAGGTTTATTAAAATCCTTGTGTGTGTGCAGAATCCTTTGAGTTTATTTTAGTAACATCTTAACTTTCTGCCTGACAAAGTATAAAACAGTCAAAGCTGTCCACTGCAAAAACACAAAATCTGACCAAGTAATCTTGTTTTCAGTCAGTAATTTTTAGATGCGTATCCAACAAGTACTAATTCAACTGGCAGATTTTTTTCACTTAAAACAGGAAAGAATGTCTGTTTATAAGTGAAATAATCTGCAGTGGATCTAGAACTTTTTAAAACTCTATATTCAAGAGTTATTTATCTTTCTGAAAAGTTATTTCTAAGTTAGTTAGAAGTGTACTAATAGAAACTAGACCAAAGATACTTGGTAAGACTTTGTGTTTTTACAGTGTTCACCATGGTGAGCACTGATCGCCTCTGCTCTTCTGTTTGCAGGTTGTAAAGCTTTCTGAAATCGTTTCCTTGGCAAAAGAAGCTCAAGTGGACATCACCTTCCAGCTGCCCATCTAAGGAAGCCCCTCTTCTCCCTGTCGCCCCTCAGAGACCTCCACCCCTTGCCCCCACCTCCACCCCACTCACCGACAGTAGGACCGACGTCTCCAGATGCGTCCACCTTCATCTCAGTCGTCTTTCCTGGTGGCAAGACTCTGAACGGCTCTCACTTCGAGCAAACTACTTTCTACACGCTCTTTGTTGTTTCCACATCTCAGTCAATCCCACAATGTTTTGTTGCACTTAGGATGATACGCACAAGCCGCTCCCAGCTTTAACCCCCTCCTCTATTCTCCACAACTCTGAGAGAACGACTCGCGATCCGTCGGTCTGTTTACTTCCTTACTTGCTCGAAAAGCCTGGTTTAAAAAAACACAGAGGTTGTCATCTAGTTCACTGCCGATCACATTTAGCTTATAATCCGTTTCAGAACAAACACTGAACAATCGTTCAGCGTATTCTGAGGTTTCTCATGGTCACAGATGTCTGATTGAATTATTTCAAATTGAACACTTGAGACTTTCAGACTCTGGCTTACTGATTGTCATCGCTTCATTCGCAAATGAGAAGTTGGTACATCTTTTTTTGTTTGTTTGTTGTTTTTGTTATGTTTTATTTTAGGAAGTATGCTGGTAGTCTTTTCAAACACAAGAGTTTCAGGTGAATCTTTAGAGTCCCAGTCAGTATTTTTTGGTCTCTCATACGATCCAGGTCATTGCAGACGAGTTTGTCGATCTTCATCTGGTACCTTAATAAAATCAGTGGCTTGTATATTCATTAAAATAACACTGTCAGGAAAATTACTTCACTGGTGTCACAACTGAAAGGGTTTCAGATTTGTTGAGCATGTATTTGGATAGATATGTAGAGAAATATTCAGTTAAATCACAACTTGGTGACAATTTTTCTTGCAGTTCAGTTTGTTGAAATGCTAGGCTAGCTCAGTTTATGCTATGTTTTACTTAGCATAAACTGAAATAGTCATAACATATTTCAATTTGGTTTTTCTTTAGTCGTGTTCAGACAAAATATGGAGAAAAAGTTGTTTGTAATTTTTTACAAACTTAGATCTTTGAATGTTTTAAAACTGAACGACTGGAGCTTCGGCTGCTTTCTGAACAATACAAACAGCTGTTTATACATGAGCGTTGGCAGTTCAGATGGACAACAGAAACATCAGAACATCTCTGCTTGAAAGTAAATCATACATATTCTGCTTCGTCCTTTTTGGACCTCACATCCTTTCCTGGTAGACTATAGAACATTCTACTTCTATTAATATTGAACAGTAAAGAAGAGATATTGGATATTATCCTTAATTGTGTTCTTAGCTTTTAACTTCTCATGTGTGTCGCAGGAAGCAATCTTTCTACCGTTTTTCTGTTTTTATATAATGGAAAAACTTAAAATTCATAGTCTTCTGGTGTTTGAAGCATTTTTTTCCCTTCTGGGTTTTCCTAATTGGCTTAAATAGTGTTCAGGAAGTAGGAAGTAAAAGCTGATGATCCCGAGTCTCGCATATTTGTTTTTCCCTTTTTAAATCTTAAATCTCCTGTCGTCTTGAGTGCCGGCTCAAAACTGTTCAAGGAACCACTACTGTTCTTTTTTTTTTCTTTTTAGGTTACAAAAAAATTGTTTGCTGCTGGACTCTTCAGCTAATCCGTTAGCTGACGAGTCCGGCTAATATTCGTTTATGTGAATTAAAACCTGCAGGAGCCGTGGCACAGCAGCTGCTTCTCTTCCAGTTCTTCTCCTGTCTGTATCTAAGGTCAGAGTCTTGCTCGTTTGCGCCCCCCTCAGATGAACTGTGAAACAACTGTAGTTGTTTTCTCTCCCTCCCTCCGTGTCTCCCCTCCGCTGCCTCAGCGTCGCGAACACGAGCAAACATTGTGAGTTGTACGTTATTTTATCTTGTAAATAACCAGACTGCTGTTCTCACTCTGTAACATATTTATGATCTTCTGAAAGAGTTCGACATTGAAAAGAATAAATAGAGAACAACAGCAAGTTTTTTTTCCATCTCCAGTGTTTTTTTGTTGTTGTTTTGAATGGTTTGAATACAGAAAGCCTTATTTAAAAAAAAAAAACAACAAAATATAGGTTTTATGCCTGGGGGCAGATATTAGTGAGAGTTTACATGGGCAGTAGTCCAGGGCACCAAGTTTTGGGGGCGCCTCAAAGATTTAGAATTTTTTTTTTTTAGATTATTGCTTGTGCCTTCTAGATTTATATAAAACTCATAGGCCCATATGAAGTGTTTCTTTTTCTCACGTTGCACTTTTATTAATCTGTACTATACTCAAATATTCAAAAATTCTGAACGTATAGTGCATCTTTTTGCGACCAACATGGATTCGTCTCACATAGGATGTTCTAAACCTACCTACTTTTGAATCTACTGTAATTTTCATGAGTAAAATGCTTTTTTGTTTTACTTTAAATTTTTTTGGTTAGGGCACCAAAACTGTCTCTGGCCCAGGGGCCCTTATGCTTCTAAATCCGGCCCTGTTGAGGCCAAAACAAACGTTTTAAGAAAGTTATCTGTCATTTAATACATTTTAAAAATATATTCTGAAACAAAATGACATGACCAGAGGATGACCTGCCTCAGGAGTAAAAGACTCTTTGACCACTATCTTTTGTTCGGTCTCCATGGTAACAAGTGAACCAAACTGCGCCTCCTGGAAAGCAGCCGGATTTTGTGAATCTATAGCTTTGAAAGACCTGTTCATATTTATTTGTTTTTATTTTTAAGATAAAAATCTTGGGTAAAACAGTTTCAGATAAATAACCACTGGGAGGATGACAGGGCTAAGCTTTAGATCAGAATTAATCAATCAAACTCAAACATGATATCTGTTTGAATTATTCTGAAATATGGATTTGTTCATGAAACATGTCCTGACTAGCTTTAATGTCTGAACTTTTTTATACTTTACTAGTTGCGTTCACTCAGACTTGAATTGGCTATTGTTTTGGCAAATGCTACAGTATACATTACCACTTTTATTATAAGAGAAGTTTATAGACATAACATGACTCCATATTGTTGTCCAGGGGAGTAAATAGCAGAGGTTTGGTCGTTTGCTGCAGGTCGGCTTTAAGATCGAACAGCTCTGCATCATCGTGTTTGGAGCCATAAAACATGCTTGTTTCTTAGAGCAGCTGCACACCTGCAATTATAAATTCATGTCAATAGATGTCACTATATGATCAATTCTCATATCACTTGAGTTTAAGTACCGTCACATATTTATACCTTAGTCAACTTTATCTGCTTTCCACACATTTACATAATCACTGCTGATTTAAGATTATAAATATCAGTTTATTTAAGAAGTTATATTCTAATATGAAATTTTTACATAGTTAACAGTGTCTGATACTTTTCTTGCTCTCCCTATTGTTTCCAATAGAAAAAAATGGCCTAGTTTTTATTTATTTTTTGTTACACTTTTAAGAGGAGGCTTAAAACAGCCACAAACAGATCACTTTAACTAACTTTCTTCTTCTACTCTCCACTTTGCATAATTTGCTGTTATTTCAACTGTTAACTTTGTTTCAGGATTTTTCCAGGATTTCTTTCTCTCCATAGAAGATACTCCTGGTCTTTCGTTCTGTTTTGGCCGTGATTCTTTCCTGACAGAGGGCGTCGGCTGAGATGATGCTGCTGTCACCTAATCCTTCTCCCTATTCTGCTATTAATGTTTTACTTTTTGTTAATATTTAAACCACTCCCACATCAGTTCTTTTTGTTTTTTGTGTGTCAAACACCTGGTTGGTTGAAGCAAATGGCCACTCTTTATGAGACGAGTTCTGGTTCTGCTTGATGTTTCTTCCTGTTAAAGGTGAGTGATTAACTCTCCGCTGTCGCCACATGCATGCCACCCAGCTAGGTCTGAGCTGCAGTTTCCTAGTTTCCGAGCTTCCACCTCGCACAGCACTCCTCCCCCACTCAGCTCCTTCAGACTAGCCAGCAGCAATTAGCAAACACCTGGTGGAACTGAGTATCTGCTGAGCTCAATATAGGAGCTACTTCTCAGTGCAACGCTGGTAAAAACATGAAGTTAATAGAGGAGCCATGTTGTGATGATTTCCTGAAGGCGGAGTTTCAGAAAGAGCAGGAGCTTCTTAAAGAGACAGAGGCCCAATTTCAAATTAGAAAACGTTAAATTACAATGTCAAATTTCTTTTGTGTCATATTTGGTATATATAGCTTTTAAAATTTTTTTATAACAACTGAAGGTAGCACACTTTGGACGCCGCAGCACTGAACCATTCTGCTGTTACTCTAGCTGTTGCATTGCATCCCAATAAAATGAATTGGTTTGTAGTGCTATCAAGACAAAATGCTAAAAATACTTTGGCAAAGCAATTTTGATCAAAAGCAGAAAAACTGTAGAGCGCCGTTTTTAGTCACGAGCCAAATTTATCCTTGAACTTTAACGGGTTTGTATCTGATTTATGTCGGTTCAGAAAAACGGCTGAGTTTGAGACGCAGCGAGAAGAACACGCTCTCGCCTCTGACAAGGAGCTGGAATCTAAAGCCAACTGAGGCATTTTCAGTTTCTGAGTTTGTGGGCGGCGGTCAGGAACGTCTGAGCTGGATCCCAACCAAACCTTCTCTGCAGCTGATTTTGTGACGGGGGCGAATTTGGGAATGACAGAAGTTTTAATCTGCTGTGACAGGATTTAGTCGGAGCGCGTTGACTGAAATCAGAGAAACATCCTGTGAAATTAACCTAAAGTAGCTCATAACAACAATCACCAATTTTTTAAACATTTTTAATCAAATTCTTTTATTTTTTTACATCTAAACAGTTATTTGAGATTGATTGGAAAGTCATTGTTAGCGAGGCTGTGAATAACGATGATTATTCTTTGGTGAACATTGAGAATGTGTCTGACTTCCCAATTTATACATTTATATTTCTGAAAGGTTCCCATTTTGACAGAACTAAAGGTTTGTTATATCAAAGTTAAGAATCATGTCAATGTCTCTCTGTAAAAAAAACCCCCAAAAACATCCAGTTATCTGTCATGAGTTTGCTCTGAACAGATGTTTTAAATGTGTAATTTTTTCAACATTTACAAATACAAAAAAGTATAAATTTATGGATAGTTCACAAAGAAGAGAAGGTGTGATGGTTTATTGGTTTGAAAGACAGAAATTCGCTGCAGACGATCAATTTGTCCGTTAACAAAGGACAAACGTATTCACGCCCCTTTAACCTGTCCAGGTTGCTACAGCAACAAACTTTCTTTTAATGTGATTTGATGCACAGTTTATGTAGGCCATGATTACGGTTCATTTGTCACATGTAATCAATATAAGTTTGTCAAATTTACTTTATGACGACTTAATATATTTACTTGGATTAACTTATGTTGATAACTTGTAGCAAATTAACTCATAAACTAATATGATTTTGCTTCAATTACTTAGTTAGACTTTATTATTTTGTACATGTTTTGCTTTTGCATCGTAAAATTGCACCTTGGGACCAGTAAAGTGTGTCTAATCCAATCCTCGCTGTGGAACAAAACATCTTCAAAAATCTATTTGAAGATGTTTGTAATGACTAATATTTCATATACATAAAAGCCAAGCCTTGTAAAATATTAACGAGTTAAAATCTTCTACTTAAAATGATCTGAAAGACTCTTTTATAAGTCACTGGATGCAACAGAATGTATTATTTCTTTACTTCCTACGGTTTATAAATGGATGCAATATCGCAATTGAAAAAAAATCAGATGGAATTATTTCGTACTGATATATAAATATACTTTCCATCTCATAATTTCTGTGGTCCACATTGACTCGTCTCCCGTCTTGCTCTGTATCTCCGTTTGCTTGCAGACGGTGGAGGTCCAGCATCACGAGGCCCGGCTGTCTGTCTACGATAAGCTTCAGAGCAGAGAGACGATCTGCTGCTCCTGTCTGCTGATAAGACCCATCAGCCCTGCTGGACAAAGTAGGCAGGGTTTGGGTTGTTGGTCAATTTAGCCCATTCAGAAAAAGCAAACTCCATCCATCCATCCATCCATTTTCTGTTCACCCTTGTCCCTAATGGGATCAGGAGGTGCTGCTGCCTATCTCCAGCTACGTTCCAGGTGAGAGGCGGGGTTCACCCTGGACAGGTTGCCAGTCTGTCGCAGGGCAACACAGAGACATACAGGACAAACAACCATGCACACACACACTCACACCTAGGGAGAATTTAGAGAAACCAATTAACCTGACAGTCATGTTTTTGGACTGTGGGAGGAAGCCGGAGTACCCGGAGAGAACCCACGCATGCACAGGGAGAAGATGCAAACTCCATGCAGAAAGACCCCGGCTGGGAATCGAACCCAGGACCTTCTTGCTGCAAGGCATATTTTATTTTTTGTCAGAAATGGGTTATATTGCTCTAAAGTTTCTAAACTTATAAAAAGAAAAACAACCAGGAGGGATTTTTTTTCCCTTCGTGTTTCAACAGCATCAACCACATGCAGAGAACAACCTAAAATCACAAAATATGAAATGAAGATCGTTGCTAAAGTAATAAATATACTTTATTTCAAAATAAATGTGATTTGTGCCACATGGGCAAGAAATAATAAATAAAAAACAGTTTTTAGGTTGTATTTAAGTTATAAATGCATGAATATGTAGAATGTTTAAGGAGTATGCATCTTGGAGAGTATTGGCCTGGGAGTTAAGTACAACTAATGGATCTTCACAAAAAAATCTTGACCTAATAAGCTGACATTAACTGTAATTTTAAGGAAATAAAGCTGTGATTAAAATTATTTTATACACTCAGCTCAAACTCTTTCTGGTCAAACTTTAAGTGGACTAGAAAAGAGAATTGTAAAATTAACCTGATTTGTCTTTTTCTAAAGAGTGAACAATCAAAGTTTACTTGTGGCGTTCCTCAAGGCTCCAATCTTGTGCATCTTTTAATTAAAATGTCTACGTCTCTCCTTTTGGACAAATTTAAAGAGTATTATAACAATAATCTCCTGTAATTTTCAAAGTTAAAATCTTTACATGTCCCCCTTTTGCCAAGATTAAAGAGTTTTATGATATGTCCTATAGGGATTCCTCAGAGTGGAGTGTTTAGTCCAATTTTTTTTTTTTAAAGAAATTGATTATTTTAGTGAAATTGAAAAGAACACTATAGGTTGTTTCCATCCAATGACTGAATGTGCTAAATAGGAAAATAATGCAATTGTTTTCTAACGCAGTTATATGGGAAGAAGAAATTGTTTTTAAAATTTCTCCTGAAGAAATGTAATTTGAATTGTGTAAACAGACCAACTAATACCAACAGTTCTGGGAAGGACACACTCACTGCTTCTATAAAGCATTTATAGTTTAAAAACAAACACTTGACAAGCTCATATTGACCATATGATAATGACAAAGCGTGTTGAAGAAACACGTCCAGAGTCTAATTAGAGAAAGAAAATCCAAAGGACATGTTGAGAACAGCAGGGCAAGATTAGGAAGAGGAACGGTTCTGTTTAATATTTAACCGGGCTCTTCAAAAGAATAAGCCTCTCGGATGCTAGTGTTTGCACATTATGGTTTTGAAAATGAGAAAAGGAGTTGAGGAAATGAAAATGTTTCACATCCAACCGTTTGGGCCTTTTGATGGATTAAAGACTCTGAGAGACGCTCGTGTGTTATCTGCTATCTTCCTGCAGAAGGCCTAAATCCTGAAAATCACACAAAGTCAGATCAGAAGTGATCCCAGAAAAAAACGTTTCTGGCAGATTACGGGTTTTATTAATTGTAATATGGAGAGAAATTTACATTGGTACCAAGTCAACAGTGTTATTTCCAATAGAGAACAAAATGTGTGTTTTCTCCTTAGATCCCTCAGGCTGCACAGACTGACCGTCTGTAATCGCTACATCACACACACTGAGCTGCAGCAGGGAGTTAGTTACCCTCCGGCTGGGGCTGGATCTGCTGAATGTAGACAAGAAGAAACTACTGCATATTCATTAAAATGCAAAAACACTGATGGCAGGAAAAGCATCACTGGGAGGAATCAAAATGTTAAACTCAGCATTTAACATTTTTTTGCAATAAGATGCAAAAAAATCTTATTTAAGAATTGGCCTAAAGTGTCTTTATAGAGCACTTAAAATACTAATATTAATGACTATGATAACAGAAAATATGCAATTTGATTAGTGGCATGTAAAACATTGGTCAACATATCTGATGTGTATTTACTTGATGATTTTGATGATGACATTTGATAACGTTATTTATAAAGTGCTTCCATACAAAGAGCTGAACAATTACAGTTACAATCGCTTCATAATTGATGACTGATGTGTTTATGATGTAAAGCACTTTGAACTGCCTTGTCACTGACATGTGCTTCACAAAGAGACTTAATGTTGAAAATGGAGAAATATAAAAAAACAAAATATATAGAAATCTATTGAAGAAACATTTAAAATGACCAAAATTAAAAGGTTCATCACAAATATGACTAATTACTTATGTGAAGTTTTAAGAAATATTGTGCTAAAAGTAACAATACATTTAGTAACGGCGTATTTTTTCCCCCTTAGACTTTTATCTACGCTAATTTCAATGTTTAGTCTATTTCAAAATGATCCCACACCGAAGGGTGACGGCCGCGCCCAGGGCACTTTGTCTTGTCCACATACATCCAAGAACAACATGGTTTCCTTTACACAGGAAACAACGATATGTTGAGTTTGGCCACGTTCTGTTTCTTTTCTCTCACCGATCTGGAAATAAATTCGCTGGGAAACGTCGGTTTCTTAGGCACAGTGGTCAACAATCTAACGAGCCTTCTGGGGGGAAAGTTCGCCCACCTGAGGTTGGGACACCGTGGACCTCATAGATGACTGGCACTAATAGGCAAAGCCCCAGATGGCAGGTGTCACTGTTAAACATGTCCTGCTGCTGTGTTTACAGCAGAGTAGGTGGTGCAGGATGTTATTTAGAAAGCTGGAGGAGATGGAAGAAACTGAATTCAGTCTTGTAACGCTGCCTAGCCAAGGATTCTCTCAAGTAGTTGTGGCCAGTAGCATTAAAGTTGTCATGCACAACCGCAGGGAGCCCCTCTTGCTCCAGGAAAACGTAATCTCTTTTGACTGTGTGGGTTTCGATATAGGACTGTTTTCTACCGTCAGTGAAGACAAGAATAAACTTCACCGATACATGGAAGTTAGCGGATCTAAAGAGCAACAAGATTGTTGTGTTTTTGTTTTTGACCGCCTCCATAGCCGCGTCTGAATCCAGTTCAATGCAGTCACCACCAACGTTTCCATTACCAATGCATTCCCTATTGCTCAGTTCTCCATTCCAATGCGATGCGACTGTAAACCAGATGTCGCTTTGAGCGTCTCCCATGTGGAGGAGCTCGCTCCGGTACCAGCGCCTTCGCTCCAGCGTTCAGACGGTGATCGGTGGAAGAAGGAAGCGCAGAAACGGCAGCGGATGTTTCATGGCTGATGAGATCATGGAGTCATCTGTTTCGCAGCACATCATCAGGCCGTGCCTCGTTAAATTGGGCTGAACTGTGTTACAGTTGTGTGAGTTTATTGAGGGAAGACAGAGGGGATGAAAACTAATTTCAAATAAAGCATGACATCGAAACTCTGCAGGTTTCTCTTACACAGTTATTGATGCCGCTTCCAAGAACATATTTATTAGCGAAGAAGTCCCTGTTCTTTAGATTCCAACCAGTTGAGTACTGGACCGAAGAGTCCGACCCAACTCTTGAGCCGTTCTGGAATTATGTCATGGTCGGTGTCAAAAGCTGCACTGAGGTCCAACAGAACCAGCAGTGTGGTTCTTTCACAGTCTGTGTTTATGTGAATTTTATTGAACATTTTGACTTACAACAAAAAACTGTCTGACAGGAGACAGGTTACCTCACCAAGTTTCAAACACATCTCCTTCTGCCCTGTTCAGGAATCCAAAGCCATATCTGTAATTTTCTGACACACTTCCATCCTAACCAGCAGGACTGGGAGGAGAACATCTGTCCCTCCAGATGTTCTTCTCCTCCACATGGCAGGAGAACAAGCAGCTTTCTGGAGTGAACGCACAGGCACTCAGTCATGTCTGGATAACAGATGGAAGATGATTCCCTGAAGCCGTGTTCACACCTTCAGATCCACCAGGGCCTCAACAGAACCTCATTTTCACATCAGTAGCGGTTTGAGTTCACATCAATAAACACAGAACACAGTCTGGGGAGCGAAACTGTGCGACCAACAGCCTGCAGGACAGCATGAGCTCAGCTAACAGGACTAATGAAGCTCACAGTTTGTTAGCTGAGTTTCGTGTTTTAGGGCGACAATGATGCATGTTGTCTCAAACCTCCGGTGGATTTGGACCAGACGAACAAAAAAAGTAAAAGTAAAATTAGTTTAAAACCAACCAACTTTTCACAGACAGTCCCGTGCTTTGTGCTCAGAAACGGCAAATTGAAAACCGTGGCATCAGGAGGTCTAATAATGGCAGTAATTTCCTGATCTTCCTGTGGTTCTTCAGTCTCAGTTTGATCCTTCGTTTCGCCTCCTGAGTTTGATCCAGCATCTTGTTTGTAGATCTGCTTTCCAATTATTGTGAGCGGCTATCAAGCGCAAATAACATGTCTTTGTTGTCCTTGGTGCCGGGGCGGAGGCTGCGACTGTGATGGAATGACTCAGATCAGAGATGTCCAAAGTGTGGCCCCGTGGATGGTTTTATTTGGCCCCTCGGTCCACAATTCAGGAGTGGAGCCAATCTGCGACTAATTTGAGATTTTTACAGCCAAATAAAATCTTCTTAAACATTTATTTAGATGCAAGACAAAGTGTTTTTCTTTTAACAATGTTTGATTTTATTGACTATACATTGATAAAACTGGCAACCGCTGTTGCCAAATGTAAAAAAAAAAAAAAAAGATGACAAAGAAAAATTGAGGACAATTTTTGGAAACTAATTAGTACAGCAACTGTGAAAGACCCTGTTTATATCTTAGATCAACATTATTTACATATTACTTCTCTAGAAAATTTAGACTGTTTTTAGAAATATGTGCCTAATATATTATGGAGTAAATGACTTAAAGAATAAATCTTTTCACTTTAAATTTTTTTTAACGCGTCCCTTGAGTTTTCTTACAGTTTTGGCCGTAATTGCAAAAAGTTTGGATACCTCTGATATAGATCAAAGCAAATTCAAGTGGCAGCTTGAAAAATAAATTAAATTCAATTAATTAAATCTCTACAAAAAAAAAAAAACCCACAGGGAGTTGTGCTGCTGAGATTGAACATTTTGCAGAACTGCTTAAAAAAACCTTCATTAATCCATAAATGTAGGAATATATTTCTTTCTTTGTGGAGCTGTGGACGGAATAACTGAATCATAATAATTGTGTCCACTTCTATTCCCAGCAGATTCACCAGGGGAGCAAAGTGAGAAATTAAAGGTAATCTCTGTAAGCGTCTCGGCTTTTGGCTTCCAGAAATAACCCGACTATTATCGGTTTCCATCGCTCACTCGGTTCTAAACAGCGGGACACGGAGGATGTGACCGCTTCCTGGCTGCGCGCGACATCTCTCTTACAGCACGCGCTCACTTTGGCCCATTTTAAATTTTCATGCCACTTCAGGAGATGAAACGGGTAAAATTAGCCCCCACGCTGCCAGCAGCAGCTCCTCATTCAGAAGTTATTACACCCTGAAGCGGCTCATTTCGCCACGTTCCCAGAAAAGCAGTTCCCGCGGAGGGAGATGGGAATGACGGAGGGTTGGTCACTGACCTCTCGAGGAACGAGGAACGCCATAAAAATCTAATTTGTGACTCACTGCGTGTGTGTTTTGTCAGGCGAAGCCCCCACTGGTTAGATGAAGCTCTATGGAGGGTGTGCGCAGTTCCAGACGTCCACGGTGGGTAAATGTGTGTTGAGGTCCGCTGGGAGAGCACTTCCTGTCGGCGTGACGGCTCAGTGTTCACCGGCTGGGCCCTGAGGGCCTGGATTCAGACCGCTGCCTGCTCCCGCTGCTCCATTAAAACTCTGCAGTTTTCACAAAGATGTCATTGATTGTGTGACACTGTGAAATAAAAACGTTAATTTAGAGCAATTTCCAAACGTTTCAGATTGAATCTGAAATCTATAGCGGCATTGTGGATCATAACGCAGTCCAGCCATATTCCAAATATAAGAAAAACAAAGTTTTTCATAGAGGTGAAAGATTTCAAAATGACACGTTTTTTTTAGATAAAGTATGACTGAACCGTAAATAGTATTATAGAAAATGAAGTAAATAGTTGTATTCTTGCCTTTATACAAACAAAACCCAGACAAGACAAGATTTGACGTAATATGTCATTAATATTCATTCATTAACCCACAATACCTTCTGGTATAGTTACAGTATCTTGTACTGTGATGTAAAATAAATATGTATTAAAAAAAACATGCTGCTTACTCAACACATCCAAACCCATTCAGTATCTTCTACTTTTTGACATTTATCGTGCAACCGTATTTATTTATTTATGTAACTTTTATAGGTTTTATCAAGTAAGAACAAAAAAAAAA
Organism: Xiphophorus maculatus; assembly: GCF_002775205.1. NCBI lineage: Eukaryota > Metazoa > Chordata > Actinopteri > Cyprinodontiformes > Poeciliidae > Xiphophorus > Xiphophorus maculatus. The sequence goes on along the minus strand of NC_036449.1, from coordinate 5,008,371 downwards.
CAACGGATTTCAAATAAACCGACACAAAGTCTGATATAATTGCTACCTGGAAGGAAATAATAAAAATCACAATCTTATTTCTTTGAATTTAAATCTGTACTTTGACTTGGTCTGTCTGTCTATCAAAAATAATTTCTTTACTGCATATCTCTGTCACCGTCTTGCTTCACAATGGAAATGTTGACCTTATGACCTCTTAAAAATGCATTTTTTCCACCAAGTGATAAATGACCAAAACTGAAGCCGTAGACAGACAGGACTTTCATTTTCTGTACAAACCGTTCAGCCATCCAACAGTGAGCTTGTTTTTATCCTCACTGTGTCTCAGTTGGAGTCTCCTCTCCTCTTCTCCTTCTTTATTTCTATACAATAGCAGCACATCATAGATATAATGGTTGTTCACACATTGAATCATAATAATCCGGACGTTTGATTTCATGTTTCCTGCTTCTGTAAACAGATTAAACTGATGACCTTATTCCATATGTCAAATAAGCATGCTGCTTACAAATGCATCAGATTTATTTTATTTTCCTCTAAATGTGAAGTTATACACACTGCAACATGGTAAATAATGACCAGGTCTGAGCGCAGGAGTTGTTCTGAAAAAAAAGGACACCTCAAGGAGAAACTGTCTTTTACAAGAAGTTTAAAATGTGATTATGATCCGAGGTCACCTTTATCAGTGGGATAAGTCATTGTCATGATTGCTTATTCTTCTCTATGAATAATGACGGGGAAAGAAACATTTAAACAGTATAATTCATTTACTTTAAAAAAGCGACAGGCTAGTTGAGATTCGGTGTTGATTAAACCGAATAAAACTTTTACATTTCTGATTGCAAGAAGAAGCTTTTTTTAAATGCCTTCACTTTTTTAGGACTTACCTTAAAAGCGGCATAAAATATAGTTGTTCTTAGCAAAGTCTGATGTCACTAAAAATAATCAATTTATTTGCAAAATTTGGAAAGTCATAAGATTCTCTGATGTGAACAGGCTATGATTTTGTTCAAAATGCAGAAATGACTGAATTGAGGTGACAGCAGCAGGTTCCTTATTTGTGGTAAAAAAAAAAAGCTTGATGAAGGTAAATAAACAGAATGATGAAAAACAGCAGCAAGCTACTCATTCCAACAGCCACTTTAACTCATTTTGTGCACACAAACAAGAAATGTGACCTTGAATCTTCTTTGCTTACAATAACGACATTTAAATATAAATAAGGGAAACATTTTTAAAGGGCGGGTTCATGTGGTGGAGTGGGTCTAATTAGCTGTTAGCTTTCCTTTGTGGAGTTTGTCACTTTTCTAAAGTCTTACTGAAATACGTCAGACCTCCACCTATTCGCATTTTCACCTGTCTGTGAAAAAACAGGAAAAAATCATTTCCAGTAGCTTGTCAAATGTCCGCTTCTTAAAGCTTTCATGACCAAACAGTGGATTTTCTGCAACTTTCCACAACAAAGGAGCTTCATGGTCACCTCTGCTGCCTCTATCTGATCAGAACCAAAGTTCTGGTTCCCCTGTGACTGAAGACATGGAGCTTATTAGAGCTTATTAAGCTCAAACTGAACACTTAATTATGGTTTATCTCCTGAAGCCTCACTGATTCCCCTCTTCAGACATTTTGTTTTAGCCCACGGTTTAGAAACGAGGACAATTGTCTCCTTCATTAACAGGGTGGTGATACGAACACCAGAGGTTTACAGAGGCCTGTTATTTTAAGATTAAATAAGGACACAGTGGTCTGTTCACCTGTGTGTCAGTTTCTGTGTTTTTTAGGGGCAGAAAGGGGATTAGAAATGAGGAAAAAATAAACTGGTTGCTGCGACGGAGTATTATGGCCTTATTATGGTTTTTATTTTATTATGAGAATAAAGTAATAAAATTACAAGATTAAAGTTGAAATAAAAACACTAGAATAAAGCCATAATGACTTTATTCTAGTACATGTCATAATATTGCAAGATTAAAGTTTTGCGAGAAAGTAGTCGAAATAAAAGTACTCTATAAAGTCACAACTTTATTCCTGACTTTATGTAGTCACAAATAAAGTGGCGACATTTATGTATTCTAGTGTTACATTCGTATATGACTGTCCTTGTACTATGACTTTACTCTCGTAGTTTTATGACTTTATTCTCATGATACTTATTGTATTTTCATAATGTTATGACTTTATTCTTATAATATTGACTGTATTGCCATGTTATTTCATTTCATAAGTCATAATATTCTTGTAATATAACTTTATTCTCATAATACTGACTTTATTTTGAGCAATAATATGACTCTGTTCTTTTTATTTTGACTTTTTTCTCATAATATTATGACTTTCTCCTCAATACAACTTTATTCCCATATTATGACAACTTTATTCCTGTATTATATTTTTGTAATATTATGACTTTTTTCTCATACTATGATTTTTTTCTCGTAAAATTATTATTTTTCATTTTCTTAGCCCGGACTCTGCTGTTACCAAGACGACAGCCGATCAATATTTTTTCTCCACCCTTCACAGAGCTGCAGCTGCCTGATTGAAAAGATTCAGTCTGAGTGAGTCAGAAGCCATAGAACTTTAGGAAAGTTGACCCAAAATGTTTCTGGAACAGGAAGATAAGAGTTTCTAAAACGCTGCTGTGAGAGAAAGTTATTTGACAAACGCCACACAGGAAGGTGGAGAGACACAGATAGTTTTTATAGAGATCAGAACGTAGAGCTGACAGGCCTGTTCTCCACATCAATTTCCTGTTCTTGATTTGCTCGTCACTTCCTGGTGAGGGCTGCAAGACGGGCTTATAAAACTTTATTTTGATAACTTCTTTTCACATAGCTACTGCGAAAGAACACAGGTTTGCTGACAAATGATTTAGATATTTTTTTTGTGTGTGCTGTTGTTATTGTGATTTCATTTTTCTGTTTATTTTTGCTTTGCTTTCCAGGGCTTTTTAAAGAAATGAAAAAAAAAAAATTGGGGATGAATGCATCTGTTTGGGAGTTTTCATGTTCACACTTTGCTCCCAGAAACTTCAGTGGATTTTATTTATATTTTATGTGATGCAAAAACAAATACTTAGTTGAGAAGTTTAAGAAAAAGGATTAAAACGAAATATAAATCTCTAAGGTGTGGTGCTGATTTTCATCCTGTAACGCAGAGGTAGGCCCATAGCAAGCAAAAAGAAAAACATAAAATAACGAGAATAAAATTATAATATTGTGAGAGTACAGTCGAAATAATACAAGAATAAAGTTGCAATAATATGAGAATAAAATCATAAGATTTCTAGAATAAATTATCCGCAGACTAAAGTTGCAATATTGCTGCATTATTTTTGTATAATTTTTATTTTAGGCCAGATCAAAATCACAAATGTCATTAAAGGGTCGGTTTAGTAAGAATCTATTGATAAAACCAGAAACAAAATGTTAAAACATGAAAAAAAAACTGTCTTTGAATTCCAGGTGTACTTCTTAAAGTTAAATAGTATTGACATTTTTTTTCACATTAGTGTGACTTGGCAGTATTCAGATAAAAACATCTTTGATTTGAGTGATATAGTAGTTTGACGCGTGTCTTCTAGTGACTGAAATTTGTTCTTACTCTTCAGATTATGTCAGATCTGCTAGAGCAGATCACTTGGTCATGTGACTGAAATCCACATGGGAGCAACAAGAACAACAGCATTAAGTCAAGATCCAGCTACAAGAACAGACAGAGGTGTTTGATAAAAGGTACAAATTCTGACTTGCATCCTCACTACAGTATTATTAATTATTTATAATACATTTTCATTCTTCAAGTTTATTACACTGAATCTTCACAGCAGCATTTAGGATGCCTGCAGCTTCCCTGTGTCCACCTCAAGCTGCTGAACCGTCTCTTACTTTCACCTTTGTCTCTGAGAGTTTTGGTCAACTTTAATAAAAATAATTAGTTCAGAGGAAAAACAACATGAAAAGTTTATTCATTTATTTTATTTTTTTTATGCCTTCCATTAGGAACGAATCTTCAGGAATATCAGAGTATTATATGTGCAATTTACAAATTAGAAAGTCAGCTTTCATTTACAACTTTTATAGAAATAAATGAAGTCAGTAAAATCAGCCAATTAAAAATGTCCAAAATATGTCACCAATAATCCACAATATCAAAAGATAAAAGTACAACCCTAGCCGTTGAACAGCTACAGGAGCTACAGTATCTTACGTTCATAACAAAGATTCTTCCACATTGTGTGCTATAATTCAGCTGTGGAGTTTTACTGTAAGTGCCTCACAAGCTAGATGAGTTCAAACTTCATAGAAATATTTTAGTCTTGTCATCAATCAGTCAAAGACCAGAGGAAATAAAGATTTCTGAACGGTTCTAATGTCTGAGCAGAAAACATTTGAAGAGCACCAGCTTTAAGACCAGCAACTATTTATAAATGATGCTGAGATGATTAATCTAAAGCAACATCAAGAAATTACAACAGTCAATGTGAGGATAATAAAAGCATGAATAACAAATTCCATAAAAAGAGAGATAAGGCTTAGCTTTAGCCAAAGGTCAAAGTTCAGAAAAGATGGAGGTAATGACATCATTATCTTGGGCGTTATGCTTCATACAGAGAGGATAGTGGCAACATGTACAAAATAAACAACTAAATTCCTAAAAACATAACAAAGTTGTGTTTTTAGGAATTTAGGTCATTTCAATCTGACAAGTCTCATCAGAACACATGATTTATTAAATACGTCTATACATTATTATACATTGATTTCTTCTGATTTGCTTTCTTGTCTAATTAGAACTTGGGAAATACCTTTTAGTACCGTCAAAGACATCATAAGTCATTTGAGGTTGTTGGGTCCATGTTGGTTCCCAACCTGCAAAGAATCAACCAGAGGCATAAATTGCTTTTCTGCAGAAGAGCGGAGCAGAGCCAGACGCAGAGAACCGCCGTCAAACACTGTCTGGGGTCAACTCCGCCGGCTCCCAGTCCCCAACTGCCAAGGAGAGAGGTTGGGCTTTTTCACACAATCACACAAACGATTGCAAAGACCTCTACCACAAGATGTTCTGGAACCTTCTGTGGACATGCCCTTACCAGGGCACAAGGCTGACCGTTATAAATCAGCTTCACAGGCAGCTGATGACACAGGAATGTGTAAACGTTTCTAACCCCCAAGCAAACATCCAAAAACCAGTTAATATTGTACCACAAAAGAAAGGAGCCAAGTAAACAACACACAGAATAATAATATGAAGACATAACCTTTCAAATAAACTCATAAGTAAATGAACTTGGATAATAATTTTTCCAACAGATTTATAGAACTTCATTATCCTTATGTTTTATACGCATAATATTTTTGTAAACAATTTGTTTTGTTTCCAAGAAGAATTTATTTCTTTGAATTTCACTAAGTTGATATATACTGTAGATGTTTCATAGTAAATCAGTCATGAAGTTTATGTTCTCTCTGCTTTTGCATTTGATATACAGTGAACCCTCGCTGTATCGCGGTTCACCTTTCACGGTCTCGCAGCTTCGAGGATTTGCATCGTGTTCTGTATTCTGATTGGCTAAACAGTCTCTCCGCTTCTTCTCTACTTGTGTGTCAATAACTTTGCGGGTAATATGTACACGTACGTAAAACAGCTTGCCAAATTTCACATAATCGATGGTGGCATGTCGGTTTATAAGAATTCTTTTGCCCAGAAGAAAAAAGAGCGACAACAACAACCGATAACTATGTTCTTCTCTCGAACAAAAACACACCTGCACCGCGGGCTTTAGAAGACAAAAACGTGACAGAGCGAAGTCAGGAGGAGCAGTGAAATACAAGTGAATCACTATTTGTCCAACTGCACTTTGTATTTTTGTTCATAATCATTTTTTTCCCTGTTCTAATCCAATGACTCGGGTCGCGGTGCTGATCTCCGCAATTTGAAGCCTTCACTTTGTATTGATGATTAAAATTATTATTTTTACAGTACAGTAGTTATTTGTAAAAAAAGAAAAACGTTTATACGACACTTTTATTTGTTAAAAAATGCTTGGCCCTGTAAAAAATGTTTTGTTATTTGTTTTAAATGTATTACGGAGTATTTGATTGTATAATAATTGTTAAAAAAAATTAAGGTTCCTACTTCGCGGATGTCGCTTATCACGGTTTCTTTTTGGAACGTAACCCCCGTGAAAAACGAGGGTTCACTGTAGTTTGATCTCTCTTTTTATTTTTTAATTTACTCCTGTCTTTCTTTTTTCTTTTCTCCGAAGAGTTTTTGCGGCGCTAGTAGCTCGTATTTTTTCAACAGTAGGCAGACAGGAAGGAGGGTGAGGAAGACATGTGGTAAAGGTCGTCGGGACCGGGAGTCGAACCCGCGACGAGGACTAAGGCCTCCAAATGTGGGGCGTGCTAACACCCTGCGCCACAACAGCACACCCAACTACTGATATTCATTTTTTCAGTTTTGCTCTTTTCCTTTTGTTTTAAAAATTCAACAATTTGATCCACTGCATTATGATTTTGTGAACATTTCAACAACCCCGGCACAGATTCATGGAACAGAACATGAACATCCAAGTCAACATTATCGATTGTTTCAGACCAATTTGTCCCAGCAGTTGAGTAGTCAGGATCTGTGGTGTGGTGCATCAAAACCAAAATGATATCTCGATCACCTGTTGAAACAAAAAAGAGAAGCTCAAAGTTTGGCCTCCATATCATTACAACAGACTCTTCTAATTCCATAAATGTATCCTTAATTTATCAATCTCAAAAATCTGAAAATTCAGTACCAAGAACACTCTTCTCACATACAAGTTATGAACACATTCATAACTATATTCAGGTTTTTAATGAGCTGGTCTAAAATGTTGGACCAGCTCATTAAACCTGCACTTGATCAAACCGATTCTACAAGGTTTTGATTGATCAACTTGAAATTTGGTGAGTTTTCCCACAAGGCATGGGGGACCTAGACTTATTGATGTTTCTCATCTCCTGACTTTTTTAATATGTTGAAGTAGATTATGAAATTTACTAAAAATCTGCAGCGTCTCAAGACCTACAGAAAAGCCGCAGAAAAGAAAAACATGCTGGACTGCAACTTAGTATAGATATATGACAACAAAGTTTGGTAAGATATTCTTGATTGTTTTCTATTTAAAAAAATTAAATACATAAACATAATACTTTTCATTTTGTCCATGGCTGCTTCCACATCTGAGCCAACACGAGACGTGATGGGACAAAAAACAATGAGGTGGTGTATCTTGGTGCGGATTTTTTCCTTGAGCTTCCTGGTAACTTGTTCCTTCAAAGCTTCGTCTGCCCCAAAGGTTTCACCTGTACTGACACACTAAATACACAGTTAAACAACCAAGGGAAAATTACCATAGAAAACAATGCCAACAATGAGATTTCCATTAAAATATTTGCTGGCCTGCCTACAAATCTGGTCCAAGACAAGACGTGATTGAACGAAAAAGAACAATGTCATGTCTCTGCTTGTTTACATATGTTACCTCAAGCTGCTTCTTATTATGTTTTGTTGATGTTGCACCATCTGTGTGGACTTGATTGTGCTTATCTGAGCCTTTTATGAGAAATAAAAGAGCATAAAAAATGAATAGTTATGTAGGATCATACAGTGTAAGTTTGGTATTAAAATGAGTTGAGATGATCACTCACTTTGCTTATTCCCCATCTTGTGGTTTCCTAGCACAAATAAATACACATTAACATGAGTGGATCCATCCATCTTTCTACTTTAGTGCAGTGGCTGGCAAAAGTATTTATGTCCAATGAATTTTCTAGATTTTGTATTTATCTTTGTTTATAAACATATGTAATTGTACTTTAATGTGGAAGACAAAGTGGTGTACAATTGTGAAGTAGAAAGAAAATTATACATGATTCAAAACATTATTTTTTTTTACAAATAAAAACTGAGAAGTGTGGTGTGCAAGAGCCCTTAGCCTCTCTGAGTCAATGCTTTGTGGAACCTTATTTTGAATGCAGTTACAGCTGCTAGTCTTTAGGGTTCGTCTATTTCAGTCACAACAGGTGACTACATTTTTTGCCTGTTCTGCTTTGCAAAGCAGCTCAAACTCAGTCAGATTAGAAGCAGAGTATTTGTGAGCAACAGTTCTCACATCTTGCCATAGCTTCTCGATTGGACTGGACTTTGACTGCGGCATTGTAACACATGAATGTGTTTAGTTTTAAACCATTCCATTGCATCCTTTAGAATTAGGGTGATTGTCCTGCTGGAAGGTGAAACTTTGCCCCAACCCAGTCTCAAGTCACTGCCGTATATTTGGCTCCATCAATCTTCCCATCAACTCTGACCATCTTCCCAATCTTTGTTGAAGAGAACCACCCCACAGTATGATGCTGCCACTCTCTCATGAAGACTACATTTGTAAAGTGACTGACAGTTGCCCTGTGGACACATCCTCCCACCTGAGCTGTGGATCTCTGCATCTGCTCCAAAGTTACCATGGGCCTCTTGGCTGCATCTCTGATCAAAGCTCTGCTTATTTGGCCTGGAGGTTTAGGTGGACAGCCTTGTCTTGTAGGTTCACAGTTGTGTCATACTCTTTCCATTTTCAGATGATGGATTGAACAATGAGATGTTAAAAACTTGGGAAATTGTTTTTATGTCCCAAGCCTGCTTTAAGCTTCTCCAAAACTTTCTCCTCGGCCTGTCTGCTGTTTCTTGGACTTCATGCTGTTTGTTCCCCCAATGTCCTCTGAGCCTTTGAGGCGTCACAGAGCAGCTGGATTAGATGACACACAGTTGTACTTTATTTAGTCATTAGCAGTCAACAGGCACCTTCTGAAGGCAACGGGTCGCACTCAGAAAAAGGAGGCTGAATACTTCTTCACACTACACTTCTCAGTTTTTTATTGGTAAAAAATGCTTTGAATCATGTGTAAAGTGTAATATATGTAAATATATATTTTTAAAATGTTGCATTTACGGAAAAAAACTGTCTGTGCTGAATTATTGTGATGTCACCTGCTTAACGAAGCGGTGTGAACCACAAAATCTAAATATTACTTTAATGAAAGTAATATTTAGATATTTATTCATGAGGATAAATATTGATTCATTTATTTGTTGAATGCATATCAAGTTTTTCTCACACGTGTAAATACACATTTCGGAACATTTTTGATTTATTGGATTGTGGCGCCTTTGGCTTTCCATACATGCCGCGGTCCAAATTGTCGGCACAATATTAGAGACGACTTTAAGATGTGACATTTTTAGACTGGACCTCCAAATGCTATGCGCCGAACCTTCCTTGGCTTTATTTAGAGGCTCTGCGGCAACAACTTCATTCTGTTCTCCTCCAGCCCGGATCCCGTGAGCCGCGGAGAATGCTCAGGTTTTAAGACGAAATCAAAGCTTCCTCGATCAGCTACATTTCTCACATACATTTCTTTCATTTTTAATGACAAAAAACACCATCACAGCCCAGAATGACAGGGGAAAATCTTGTCTCCTACCTTTGCTGTTTGTGTTGCAGCAGCTGAAAATGAGAGCGAAAGACGCTGCAGGATGATCAAGCAGCTGGAAGAGAACGCTTTCACTTTCACTTTAGGTCAAACCACGTGGTTTACAGGAAGCTTGCTTATCCGACATGAAGGGATTCCTCCCTGGCAACAGATTGTTTTGCAGCCCACTTTTCCGTTCATCAGTAAATAATTCACTAATACGTTTTACTGTCAATGACAAAAATAATGAAAGTCTCAGAGAGACGACTCCACATTACATGTTACAATGAAAGAAGAAAAAAAGAAACAAATAAAACCTCTTGGTTGAATTATTGGGTGCTGGTTAATGAATTCTACAAGTTATCTTTCTCTGATTTTGATTAAGATAAGTTATATTATGTTGCAACCTCCTGAGTAATCTGTTGGTAAATAATAATCTATTCTTAAGGTTGTAAACTGTAATTTATTGTACTTTTCTGCATGAACAAGTATTAACCACAGAGTAATGCTCTGAAACTCACTGAATACTTACTATTTATTCCCACGGTAAACGAAACAGCCACCAAAATCCTAAAATGGAAAAACGGTCCTTACACTGAATAAAAAACAAGCCCCTCCCCTGCCACAGACACACACACACAAATTCATGTTTTCATGAGTTGTGGGGACTTTACATTGATTTCCATACATTTTCTACAGCCTAACCCTTACAATACCCCTGTGCCTAAACCTAACCATCACATACCTAACCAAGAAATGCCCCCACAAAGAGCAATGGTCCCCACAATCCCACATTGTAGACAGAAATAGGTTCCCATAAGGACATAAAAACCTGGTGTACATACACACATATTCTTGTACTTGTTATTTATTGAGACTGAAAGCATGTTTTTTCAATTTAATTTCAAGTAATGACAATTGATTTTAATTTTTTGAATATTTGTCTTATTTTCTGACAATGACACACACCATCTCAGAATGTTTGTGTTCATACGAGCTATTTTCCAAAAACCCATCATAATTCATCATCACGTAATTGTTTATTGGTGCTGCTGGTGGATTCATGCTTCTTTAGACAGACAGCAGCCACACAGACATATTCTCTTAAGGTGCATCAGGGTTAACTTTGTTCTGTATTGTTTCAAATATGTTTGTATTTGATCCACTGCCTCCATGTTCTTGGAACAGGTGAGTAAACCCAGCACACTTTCATGGAAGAGAACATGAATATCCAAGTCAACATTTGGATTCATTTCTGACCGAGCAGAGTCAGAGTCGGGTGTGATGCATCAAGATTAGGATTATCCTTTTACTGACTGTAGGGAGAAAGAAAAGAATATGAGATTAAGCTTTATTTTTCAAAGTTCTCTCTTTGTTTTTTTAAAAAGAAAAGACTCTATATTTCCTTCCCTCCACAGCTGAATGGTTGCCTTGGAGATTAAAGGACTTTTCAAGCATGCATGAAAAAAATCAAAGCATCACTCCAGATATGGCGTGATGAGGGAATAACATTATAACAAGATGTAAAGCTCAAAAAAGTATATATTTTTAAAAATGTAGAATTTCCTAAATCTAATGTGCTATGTCTGGATAAAAACAGTAGCATGATGTGTTGGTGTGCGGGTGTGTGTCTGTGTGTGATTGTCTTCCTACCTTTCTTTTACCAAGCAAGAGAAAACAGAGCATGATGTTAATAATAAAAATGACACCTGTCTTACCTGGCACTTTTCTTAGAGCCGCTTCCACATCTGATCCAACACTAGAGTTGATTGGACAGAAGACTATGCTGTATTGCCCATCTTTGGTTCTTCCCTCCAGTCTTATCTTGCTCTGCACCTGTTTCATCAGATCTTCATCAGCACCAAAGGTTTGCCCACTGACAACTGTCTCCACACTGATAGAGTCTGTTATCAAAATGCAAAACAGAAAAATAGAAAAACCATAAGAACCAAACACACACATGGGAAGTCACAATGAAATGATTTTCTCTCTCTTATCTCTCTACTTTTTTGAAAACTTGACTTTATTATTTTTATAGGCAGCATAGCAACAGCCACAGTCATTCGTGTCTTCTACTAAAACGTCACCGTCAAGCACGCTAAGCAGGAATGAACCATTTAACGCAGATCATGGACTTCAGGAGGAACGCTGACCCACATCCACCCATCCACATTAAGGGGACAGTGGTGGAGAGTGTGGACACCTTTAAGTTCCTGGGAGTCCACATCTCCGAGGACCTGACTTGGATGACCAGCTGCTCCAAACTCATTAAGAAGGCGCATCAGCGCCTCTTCTTCATGAGGACCCTGAGGAAGAACCACCTGTCCTCAGAGATCCTCACAAACGTCTACCACTGCACCATTGAGAGCATCCTCACCAACTGTATTACAGCTTGGTACGGGAACTGCTCTGTCTCCGACCGGCAGGCGCTGCAGAGGGTGGTGAAAACTGCCCAGTATATCGCCGGGGCACCGCTCCCTGCCATCAAGGACATCTACAGGAAGCGGTGTTTGAAAAGGGCCGGGAAAATCACAAAGGACTCCACTCACCCAGCACACACACTCTTTTCCCTCCTGCCCTCTGGGAGGCGTTACAGAAGCCTACGGACCAGAACCACCAGGCACCGGAACAGCTTCTTTCCCAAAGCTGTCACGCTGTAAATAAATATTTATATCTCGTAGAGCACTTCTGGATAGATGCAAACTACATCTCGTTGCTTGTACTTGTGACAGTGCAATGACAATAAAGTTGAATTCTATTCTATTCTATTCGGGGGGAGTTCAGTGCAAATATGGATGTGTGCTTTTTGGTCTGGGAGGGGTAACATTTAATTTTTACTGCTAAAAATATTTTTAAAACACACAATAACAGCAATTGAAAGGGCCCTGATTTTTTTTCTATTTCTGTAAAAAAAAAAATTAATAAAAATTTGTGGGGCCTCTGTGGTCACAGTGGTGACAATTTGACCAAAACTTCAGCTGCTTCTACAATGCTTAGCTTTGAAAATGCTAAAAAAATACAAAATAACATGTTATCAAAAAACACAGTACGGTACTTATTAAATGTGAACAAAACAAAAATGGTTTTAATGTCAGTCCTAGACTCTTGTGCTTCTACTTCAGCCAAACCTGATTTAACTATCAGCAACAAGGCAGTTCAAAGGGCTTTACATGATAAAAACATCATAAAAAGTTACAGTGACTAATTGTGAAACCAGGGTGTTTACTGCATAACAACTGCAGTAAACCCAGTTTGTAAATCACTGAGCAAGGAGCCTTTCAGTGATTCATGAACTAACAGAAGTATTTTATGGTCTATTGTCTGAGGGAGCCAGTAGAAGGACTTTAGATCTGGTGTGATTTGCTTTATCTTCCTAGTTTTAGTGAGAACACCAGCAGCAGCGTTCTGGATCAACTGCAGCTGGAGGATTTTTTAGTCAGACCTGTGAAAACACTGTTGCAGTGATCAATGTGACTAAAGATAAATGCATGGATGAGTTTCTCTAGATCTCGCTGAGACATAAGTCCTTAATCCTGGAAATCTTCTTCAGGTGACAGAAGGCCGACTTTGTAACTGCCTTTATGTGGCTCTGGAGGTTCAGGTCAGAGTTCATCACTACTCCCAGGTTCCAGGCCTGATCTCTAGTTTCCTCTGTAATAACTGCAGCTTTGTCTCAAAGACGGAGCTAGCGCCACCTAGAGGTTTTACACAGCTGAATGGTTGCCATGGAGATTAAAGGATTTCACAAATATGCATGAAAGAATCAAAGCAACACTCCAGAGCAAAGTACCAAAATGTATTCTTGTTAACCATTAATTGGCTCTTCTTATCAGTCAGATGAGTTACTCAAAGTAAAAGTGAAACCAAAAATATCCTATAAAAACCTTGAACTCTTACTTTTATTCCACTTCGACCGTCCTCCTTCTCTACAGATCTTCACCTGTTCAGGTAGGTTCAACAGGAAAAATCGCTGCAGTTCAGCTGCACTGACTGATGAATTTGTGTGTTTGGGAACTTTTAGACAATATATTTAATTAATTCTCTATTTTAATTGTTTGAACTGGTCAATGTTTCTAATAATGTGCTGGGGTTTGTCTTAGTAAAGGCTACAAATAAGCTTGTTCATGTTCCTCTGAATAAAAATTTAAAACTCAATTTTACATGTATAGCTTTAAAAGAGCTCCAAACAAAATGATATTAAACAAAAAAGGGAAAAAGAAGGTGGAGTGAATAAACCTAACTCTTCATTCTCTCCCTCCCAGTCATGGGGAATCAGCATCCAGAACCTCGTAAGTATCACAGGATTGTTTCACCGAGACACATACTGTATAATATATACTCTAACTTACTGTCAGTTTTAAATCACTCAAGTCAAATGAAGTTGCAATTAAACAATGAGTAATCAACTCATTTCCACTTTATTTAAATATATTTTGAGCCAATATTTTGTTCTATTAATCAAGACTATTTTGGCAACTTTGTTTATATTGATATTATTATCCATTCATTTTTTCAGTTTATTTAGTTTATTATTTATGCTATATATAGGATTACAATAGCCATCATTAGAATAAAATCTAACAGGGTCAAAAAAGTACATTTAAAAATGTAAATAATGTGGGGTCTAGTACAGCTCCTTGTGGGACCCTGAAAGAAATACCCAGACACTTTGATTTAAACTCATCCATGAGAACAGGACAGAGATTTTAATAAATGTCAGATCTTGTAATGTCTAAATATGCTAAACGTTATCTATGTAATTGTTTTGTGAAAACGTAATTAATAATTAAGATCAATGGGATGATATTCACAATACATGCCACAGAACAGGTGTGACAATCAAGGGGTGGAAATTTTCAACATGTACAAAAATAAAATCTGTCTAATTATTTACAGTAAAATATTAAATGCGCAAGAAAATGATGAGGGAGCTTTATCTTATTGTGAACTTTTTCTTATTAAAGTTCATAAGCATTCTTGTAATAGCAGGCAAAATGGTGTAGCAAGCAATAAATGAAGCCTAACAGTATAATAATCGAAGCATGATTTGAATTGGAACTGCTAAATATTTTTACATGATTTATTATGACTGTTTTATCATTTAGCACCACCGCCTCCCCCTCAGCCTCCTCCTCAGCCTCCTCCCCAGCCGGCTCCCCGTAAGTACTTTTGCTTTTCACTCCCACACAAAAATGCACTCACCTTCTCACTGAAGAGTTGAATCTGTTTTATATATTACCAACTATTCTATAAACTAAAAGTAAAAATCTATCACTTTTTTAATTAAAATTTTTGGCCCAATTAAACTTAATCTATTTTGCTGTGTTTAGCTCCTCCACCACCTCCACGTAAGTCAAACTTATGTATTAAGGCTTTTACAGAGAAAATGTGTTTGTGGTTCTATAATAATATCATTATTATTAATAATAATGATAATAATAATAATTATTATTGCTTAACTTTGATTGCTTGTGTAGTACCTATGTATTTAATCAAATGTGATATCAGTAGCAAATTATTCTTGCTATTGCAAGATGTTTTTTTTAAAACATTGTTCTTAAATCTCCATCAGTTTTAACAACTCCATGGAGAGAAACAACTTGGGGGTGAGTACATTTGTTTCTATCCATCAGCTTGTTGCCAAAGTGTTTGTTGTTCTTTCACAATCTCTTCTTTCTTGTCTTAGCAGTGGAGGAATTGATCAAACACAGCCCAGGTCACTTTCCTTTATGCAGACGCCTACATTCCCCTTATCAACGTCTAGGACAGACTGGACTTTATCCAAAACCATAACAGTCCAGACATTAGAACACCACATCGTCCCCAAAGTTTGAGAACCAGCATTGAAACCAGCAGTGTCTCTTTAAATAAAGAACATATTTAACTTTAATAAAACATAAACTAATATCCCAATGCCTTTGGTACAAAAAGCCAAAATGTTTTGTTTACGGTTATGAAACAGAAAAAGTACAGTCAGCACAATATTTCAGTTCAATTGGAGCCTGGTGTGAACGCCAGTTTTATTATGTATTTTTAGTTTTTGTTCATTTTATATACATTTTAAAATACAATGTGAATAATCTTTTTACAGTGTTACATTCTTTTTATTATTAACTTGCAATTTCAGGGGGTTTTGGTTTATCATAACATCACTTGATAATTCATTTCCTGTCTTCCTATTGTGAGCTCATCATCAATAACTATAATGATTCCAGCCATTAATACCTTAAAAACACTTTCAATTCAATTCAAAAAGGCTTTATTTATTCCATAGGGAAATTAAATTATGAAAATATACAGTACAGACCAAAAGTTTGGACACACCTTTTAATTCAATGAGTTTCCTTTATTTTCATGACTATTGACATTGTAGATTCACACTGAAGGCATCAAAACTATGAATAACACATGTGGAAATATGCACTAAACAAAAAAGTGTAAAACAACTGAAAATAGCCCTTATATTCTAGTTTCTTCAAAGTAGCAACCTTTTGCTGTGATTACTGCTTTGCACACACTCTGCATTTTCTTGATGAGCTTCAAGAGGTCGTCACCTGAAATGGTTTTCACTTCATAGGTCAACCTGCCCTGTCAGGTTAATAAGTGGGATTTCTTGCCTTATAAATAGTCATGAAAATAAAGAAAACCCATTGAATTAGAAGGTGTGTCCAAACTTTTGATCTGTACTGTACATAAATCAATATGGCTGTGGCTTTGTTAAATGTGGTGAAATGCAAAGTCCTTACCACTTTGGCTTGTAAATGCAAATCCAAAACTTGCATTTACAAAAGAATCCAAAAATGGTAAATTATGCCACAAAGCTGATGAGGAGCCAGAAGTTCATTCTGCCTGATATTATTAAAATTATAACCTTTATTTCTGTTCAGAGGTGAAAATAAACAGGAACTTCTGAAGTATGTGAAGAATTTTCAGCCTCAAAATGAAGAAATTGAAGCCATCAGAGTTTTGCTCCACGGCCCAGTCGGTGCAGGAAAGTCCAGCTTCATCAACTCTGTCAACAACGTCCTGCAAGGGAGGATGACCAATGAAGCTCTGGCCAGTTCCACAACCTCCAATCAAAGTTTTACAAAAATAGTCAGTATAACTTCTTGTTTGATGTTAAAGGCTTATTCTTATTTTTGGGATTTATGATTTCTTATACATCTCTGCTTGGTGGATCAATTAATCTCCTCATGGTTGTGTGGAATGTTAATTCATACTTTTTTTAAATAAAGTGTAGAAATTTCTGTCATTCCTCGTTCACCCTCTATCCACAGCTAACATGATACATTTATGGTTAAAGCTTATTATTGGCCAACAGTCATAACAACAAAAATATTTAGTAGTTAGAAAAATAAAACTATGCTAACCTCACATAAGAGACAACAAGCAGTATCATCTGACCTGTCATCATGTCTGGTGGGCATAATGAGGGTCACAGAGACTATTTGTTTTGAGAGTTCTCGCTTTATGGCACCAGTTTTCTGATCTCCACTCTTGTCAGTTGGGCGGCCCTGTTACACTTGTTCATGTTACAGGTTCACTTTGCGGCTGTGTGGTGAGATCTGCCTGACTGTAGAGAAAACATTTGATATGATGCAGTTTGAGGCATTGTGGTGCCGTAAAACAACAGCATGCTGCGTGACTGGGAGGCCAGTCAGTCCGCTAATGTTAGAAACTATCCCACCAAGACTTATTATGTAGCAACATGTTCAGAATTTTATTTCGCAAAACAAATTTAAGATTAGAATTGAACTAATATATGTATTTTGAAGCACATTTACTGCTTTTCTCATAGTTTTAAATGTATTTGTAGCAGCTACATATGAGCTGTTTACATAAAAACAGCTTTAATTTTTTTTCTTTCAGTATCAAACCTATAAAATCAAGAAAGAAGGCAGGGGAAACTTTTACCCCTTTGTGTTCAATGACATCATGGGCCTGGAGGAAAAAACTGGAGTCAGAACAGACGACATCAAACTGGCCCTGAAGGGTCATGTGAAGGACGGATATAAGGTACAAATACATCCGTATTTTTTACTGTTAAAAATTCCTCCTTCTAAAGCTATTATAATAATCTTGCTTGACATGGAAAATATATGTTCATAGACTTAGACTTAGACTTAGACTTGTACTTTATTGATCCTTTGGGAAGACTCCCTCAGGAAATTGAAGTTACCAGCAGCTCCCAGGCAAAAAACAAAGATAACACACAGTAAGCAAAAGTGCAAAAGAATACAAAATACAAATTAAATACTAAGTTACACACTAAATGTGAGTAACCAAAACCTTAAATTATGCAAGAAAAACCTTAAATTATGCAAGAAACAAGGAATAAGAATATAGAATATAAGTAAATATAAATACAACACAAAAAAAATATAAGAATTTGGCGGATAGATTGACCAGTGATATCGTATTGCACTATGTGGTTTGACCTGATAAGTATGGAGAAAAATACAAGGGGTCACTACTCCTTCTACCCTCTGTCCTGTGTCACCTCCCCCCCCCCAATGAGGAATTGTACAGTCTGAAGGCATGGGGGACAAAAGAGTTCTTAAATCTATTGGTCCGGCACTTGGGAAGCAGCAGTCTGTCACTGAACCGGCTCCTCTGGCTGCTGATGACGGCGTGTAGAGGGTGGCTGCTATCGTTCATGATGTCCAGCAGTTTGTTCAGTGTCCTCGCCTCTGCCACCGTCAACAGAGAGTCCAGCTTCATGCCGACCACAGAGCCGGCACGCCTGGTCAGTTTGTCCAGTCTGGACTTGTCCTTCTTGGATATGCTGCCTCCCCAGCACACCACGGTGTAGAAGAGGACACTGGCAATCACAGACTGGTAGAACATCCAGAGCAGTTTGCTGCAGATGTTAAAGGACCGCAGTCTCCTCAAGAAGTACATCCTGCTCTACACTTTCCCATACAGGTGGCTAGTGTGTTTTGACCAATCCAGTTTACTGTCCAGCCACAGCCCGAGGTATTTGTAGGAGCCCACGACCTCAACCTCAGTTCCCACTAATGTGACTGGTCTCGGCTTTGGTCTGGACCTCCCAAAGTCTATAACCAGCTCCTTCGTCTTAGCGGTGTTGAGTTCAAGGTGGTTTGTGTGGCACCAGAGAGCAAAGTCCCTCACCAGACAGCGATACTCCTCCTCTCTGTCGTCCCTGATACATCCGACTATGGCTGTGTCATCAGCATACTTCTGTATGTGACACAGCTCCGAGTTGTAGTGGAAGTCAGAGGAGTACAGGGTGAAGATAAGAGGGGCCAGCACTGTGCCCTGGGGGGCTCCTGTGTTGCTGACCACCGTGTCAGACACGGTGTCCTTCAGCCTGACATACTGCGGCCTGTTGGTGAGGTAACTATGGATCCAGGTGACCAGGTGCGGGTCTACTCCCATGCTGTTTAGTTTATCCTGGAGCAGAAGGGGCTGGATTGTATTAAAGGCACTGGAGAAGTCCAAAAAAAGGATCCTCACCGTGCCGCTGCCCTTATCCAGGTGGGAGTGGGCCCGGTGCAGCAGGTAGAGGATGGCATCCTCCACACCAACATCTGACTGGTAGGCGAATTGCAGGAGATCTTGGGCATGTTCCACCTGGGGTCTGAGGAGGCCGAGGAAGAGCCGCTCCAACGTCTTCATCAGGTGTGAAGTAAGTGCCACGGGCCGAAAGTCATTCAGCTCGCTGGGCCTGTTCTTCTTGGGCACTGGGACGATGCAGGATGTCTTCCAGAGGGTGGGCACTTCCCTTAGCTGCAGGCTGAGGTTGAAGATCCGCTGTAGTGGCTCTCCCAGTTCAGTAGCGCAGGTCTTCAGCAGCCTTGGACACACCTGGTCCGGCCCTGCTGCTTTCCTGGGCTTGAGCATCCTCAGCTGTTCTCTGACCTGGTCTGTGGTGAAGTGGGGCGGGGGTTGTGCTGAGGTGTGTGGGGGGGTTGTCAGTGTAGTGTTGTCTGGGGGGAGGTGTGTGGTAAGGAGCAGGGGTGGCTGCAGTGAGAGAGGGGGTTGGGGGGCCATGGACTGGTTGAACCTATTGAAGAAGTTGTTCTGTTCGTTTGCCCTCTCCATTGTTCCCCCAACGATTCTGGTCTTTGTGTTGAGGCCAGTGATGGTCCTCACACCTTCCCAGACCTCCTTCATGTTGTTCTCTCTCAGCTTCTGCTCCACCTTTCTCCTGTAACTGTCTTTTGCTTCCCTCACACACTGTTTCACCTCCTGCTGTGCTGCCTTCATGGCCTCCCTGTCTCCTCTCCTGAAGGCAGCCTTCTTCTTATTGAGGACAGTTTTGACTTCCCGCGTTACCCATGGCTTGTTATTAGGGTAACAGCGGACAGTCTTGGCAGGGGATACCACATCTGCACAGAAGTTCAGATAGTCCGTCAGGCAGTGTGTCAGCCCCTCTATGTCCTTGCTATGTGGGCTGAACAGTGCATCCCAGTCCGTGGTGTTATAACAGTCTCTCAGAGCACTCTCCATCTCAGGGGACCACCTCCTGATGGAGCGGGATGTTATAGGCTGCTTTTGGACCAGGGGGGTGTACAGTGGCTGTAAGTGAACGAGGTTGTGATCTGACTTCCCTAGTGGGGGCAGGGGTGTTGCTCTGTATGCATCCCTCACATTGGCATACAGGAGGTCGATTGTCCTGTTATTCCTAGTGTGGCAGTCAACAGCTTGGTGGAAAGTGGCCAAAGTAGAGTCCAAAGTCACATGATTAAAGTAACATAGCAATTGTATTGAAAATACATCATATTTTTTTTCCACAGTTCAATCCTATATCTTCACTTTCCGATGTTGATCCTAGCTACAACTCTTCCCCGTCCGTCAGTGACAGAGTTCATATTTTGGTCTGCATTTATGACGCTAATGCACCACAAATGAAGTCGTCTGTTTTACAAAAAATGAAGGAAGTCAGAGAAGCAGCCAGTGAGCTGGGTAAGAAACAAAAATATACCATAAACTTGCGTTCAGTAAAGTAACATAACTGTAAATGTAACTAAGCCAAAAATACTCAAATTTTACTTTAAACAGTCATAGAGGTTACATAATAAACCTCCATTGTGTTTATTATAATAGAGGTTTAAATGATTTCAAAAAGTAGAAATCATGAAAAAGTTTATTTAAATCAGTAATTCCATTCAAAAGGAGAAAATTGTATATTATATTCATTTGTTACACACAGACTTGTAAATTTCAAATGTTTATTTCTTTTAGTGTTAATGACAACTAATAAAAACTCAGAATTCAGTATCTCAGAAAATTTGAATATTGTGAAAAGGTTGAATATTGAAGATCCCTGGTGCCACATTCTGATCAGCTAATTAACTCAAAACACCTGCAAATGCTTTTAAATTGTCTCTAGGTCCAGTTCTGTAGGTTACACAATCAATAGAGAGACAGCTGACCTGACAGCTGTCCAAAAGATGACCTTTGACACCTTGCACAAGAGGGCAATACACAAAAGGTCATTGCTAAAGAAGCTGGCTGTGCGCAGAGCTCTGTGTTCAATCACATTCATAGAGGTGAAGGAAAGGAAAAGATGTGGAGAGAAGATTGTGAAAAAAAAACATTTACAGATTCACAAAGAGTGAACTGCAGCTGGAGTCAGTGCTTTAAGAACCACCACACAGATAAATACAAGACATGGGATTCAGCTCACATTCCTGGTGTCAAGCCACTTTGAACAAGAGACGACATCAGAAGAGTCTTGTCTTGTCTGAAGACGATAAAAACTCTGGACTGGTGCTGAGTGGTCCAAAAGTTATGTTCTCTGATGAAAGTAAATTTTGCATTTCCTTTGGAAATGAAGATTCCAGAGTCTGGAGGAAGAGAGGAGAGACACAGAATCCACATTGCTTGAGGTCCAGTCAAAGTTTCAACAGTCATTGATGACTTGGGTCTCCATGTCATCTGCTGGTGATGGTCCACTGTGTTTTCTGAGGTCCAAGGACAGCGCAGCCATCTACCAGGAAGTTTTAGGGCACTTCCTGCTGCTGACCAACTTTACTGAGATGCAGATTTAATTATAAAATATGACTTAGCATCTCTGCCATGGACTGGCAACATGTCCAGGTTGTACTCCTCCTCTCACCAGTTGGTAACTGGAGATAGGCACCCGACCCCAATGGCATCATGAGGATGTAAGAAAATGGATGGATGGACTTGGGACCTGCACACAGTGTCAAAGCACCAATACCTGGTTTGAGGACCATGGTGTCTCTGTTCTTAATTGGCCAGCAAACTCACCCGACCTTAACTACATAGAAAATCTCTGGTGTATTGTGAAGAGGAAGATGTGATACACCAGACCCAACAATTCAGAAGAGCTGATGGTCACTGGGCTCTCATAACACCTGAACAGCAGCACAGACTGATTGACTCCATGTCACACTGCATTGCTGCAGTAATCTTAGCAAAACGAACCTCAACCAAGAACTCTGTGCTGTACATGCTCATACTTTTGATGTTCATATGTTTCGTGGGCTAACATTTTTAAAATCCTTTTATTGTATTGGTCTTAAATAATATTTTAATTTTCTGAGATGCTGAATTTTGGGTTTTCATTAGTTTTGAGTTCTAATCATCAACATTTAAAAGAAACAAACACTTAAAATATATCTGTAAAGTCTCTGTGTTATGAATGAATATACTGTAGTATCACTTTTTTAATGGAATTACTGACATAAGTCCACTTTTCTATGATATTCACATTTGTTGACTAACACCTGTAAGTATAAAAATGTGAAAAAAAGAAATTAGGAAATGCAGCTACTCTCAAACATTTCATGGTGTTTAGAAAAGCCATAAAATCCATCATGGCAAAGCAAAGGAGAGCAAAGGGAGAGGCCTTCAACTCTAAAACATTATTGACATTTTACAGTTTAATCTTTTTACATTATGTCATACAAAAATTCATCTGAGAAGAATTAATTTCATGTACTTGTTAAAGTATATTTACTGCTAATACCGTATCAAGATACAAGAAAATAATCTCTGTATCCACAGGAATCCCTCAGCTGGCGATTCTCACCCACATTGACTCAGCCTGTGGGGAAACACAGAAAAATCTGAAAAACGTCTACAGGAGCAAACATTTAAAGAAAAAGGTGAGCTCTAGTAAGATTTACTCAAACAGGAGAGAGAAAAAAACGGACTCAAAATAAATGTTCATTTTTAAATATAGATGGGTGACTTCAGCTCCAGTCTGGGGATCCCAATGAACTGCATCCTCCTAATGAAGAATTACAGTCATGAAATTCAGCTGAATCCAGACGTCGACACTCTAATCCTGAATGCTCTGAAACTGATGATTGACTTCGGAGACGACTACGCCGAGAAACTATGAAGCCACAGAAAACTTTGTGGGGATATGCATGAAAATCACAGCAGTAATACAGTTCATATCAGTGAAAAATTATGAGGTGAAATAGTGGGGTTAATATTAATAAAATAAACATCAGTAGCAGCTTTGATTATAGTAAGTTTGTTTTTTCTTTAAGTTGGTTTCATTTAAAACACTATTCAGGTGTAAACGCCATAGAAGTAGCAGCAGAAAACAAAGTGACTGAAGAAATAAAGATGATGTGTTAGTCAACAAAGAAGTAGAACAAAAAGAGATAGAAGATCAGATAGAAGAGGACCAATTTTATCAAAATAAATTTATTCCTTATTAACCATGTCATAAACCATAAAGACAAACTGAGAAAGGCTGGACTGACAGTTTTCTGTAGCATTCATCAAACTTTCCTGTTAGTTTGAAATCACTAAAGACGTTCATTACAAATGAAGAAACCTTAATAAAAGCTGTTTACTGTGAACGAGATTCAGAGAGTGAAGCATCTGTGGCCTGAATGAGTAGAGGCAAGTGTTGCACTATTATTATTGCTGCAAGCACTGCAATTATCATTACAGTTATTATTCAGTAAAGATAATACCTGACATGAAGATATTTTCTTCTGCTAATACTATAAGTTCACTTAAAATAGAGCTTAATTTTTAGTATTCTAATTTTAAATGTTGTAATTTTAGTAGCTGTAAGTGAAAAAAAAAATCATAATTAACAGAAATAAAACCCTGAAAACATAAATCTGTGTGATGATTGATCCTAATATTGTGTTCTATGGGTCCTGAGTGGTTCAGTAGCTACAACTCTTCCCCGTCCGTCAGTGACAGAGTTCATGTTTTGGTTCACATTTATGACGCTAATGCACCACAAATGAAGCACGATGTTTTACAAAAAATGAAGGAAGTCAGAGATGCAGCCAGTGAGCTGGGTAAGAAACAAAAATATACCATAAACTTGCGTTCAGTAAAGTAACATAACTGTAAATGTAACTAAGCCAAAAATACTCAAATTTTACTTCAACAGTCATTGAGGTTACATAATAAACAGGTGGTAGTCAAAAAGTAGAAATCATGAAAAAGTTTATTTAAATCAGTAATTCCAATCAAAAGAAGAAAATTGTATATTATATTCATTTGTTACACACAGACTTGTAAATTTCAAATGTTTATTTCTTTTAGTGTTAATGACAACTAATAAAAACTCCATACTCAGTATCTCAGAAAATGTGAATATTGTGAAAAGGTTGAAGATTGAAGATCCCTGGTGCCACATTCTGATCAGCTAATTAACTCAAAACACCTGCAAATGCTTTTAAATTGTCTCGAAGTCCAGTTCTGTAGGTTACACAATCAAGGGAGGGACTGCTGACCTGACAGCTGTCCAAAAGATGACCTTTGACACCTTGTACAAGAGGGCAATACACAAAAGGTCATTGCTAAAGAAGCTGGCTGTGCACAGAGCTCTGTGTTCAATCACATTCATAGAGGTGAAGGGAAGGAAAAGATGTGGAGAGAAGATTGTGAAAAAACCCATTTACAGATTCACAAAGAGTGAACACATAAGACGTGTTCCTATTGGTTAGCGCTGACTAAAGCGGATGACTTTGTCTCTTTCTCACCTCAGAACTCTGTCCTGAACTGCAGAGCTACCTGCTTCTCTTCAGTAACGGGACATAGAATGTGAATGATAATTTATCTTCACAAAATTACACCGTTAACAGCTACTAAAGTGTCCACCCTGTTTTCAAAGAAGAAATCTTACACAACTTATGACGTCAGTCGCATATTTTGTCCCCGTTAGCATATCGTGCTAGCTAATGTTAGCATTAGGTAAAGTTCATAAACTAGGCTTGTGTAATATTCGCCTGTCTTTATGTTGAATTCGTTAACCAGCGCACTTTTGTAGGGTTGCATTAAGCGTGGAAAATACCAAATGTATGTTTAAAAGTTGTAGGGTAATGCCTCCGCTTCTGTATTAATTAGCATTGAAGCTAAAGTTTGAAAACACACCAGACCGCTGCACCAGTGTGTCATTAGGTCCAGGTTAATCTGAACCACACGTCAAATGACTGTACAAACAGATTATTTATTTATCAAGCACATTATCAGTGCTGTGGATGAGGGGCGGCAATGTAACTCTTAAATATATATTTTCTTCCAGATGCAAAATGAACAAGCAAGCTGGTAGATCATGTCCAATTAATATCTGGGTTAAGGGTGTGGTAAAAAAAAAGAAGCAAAATTCTTACACTCTGTGATTACAGGTTTATTTATTAGGAACTTTTCCAAGAGCAGCATGTTCAGAATTTTATTTCACAAAGCAAATTCACGTTTAAAGTTAAACAAAAATATGCAGTTTGAAGCATGTTTGCAAATGTGTTTTTAGCTGTTTACATAAAGAAACGGCTTAACCTCTTTTATTTTTCTCTCAGTATAAAACATACAAAATAAAAAAGAAAGAAGAGGAAACTTTTATCTCTTTGTGTTCAATGACCTCATGGGTCTGTGGACGGAGAGGGAAGAGGAGTCAGAGCAGAAGACATCGAACTGGCTTTGAAGGGACACTGGAAGGATGGTTATAAGGTACAAATAGTATTGTTACAGGTGGCACCTTTAGGTGTTGCACTCTCTACAGCCTGAGCCTCCATAAAAGGGAAGCTGGAAGGATGGTGGCCAAGTATCAATTTCCTGTGTGTTAGACCGGCTGTGTGTTGGGCCCACTGTTTGGTTGGAGGAAACCATTTTAAAGTGATTCTTTTAAGTAAGTTGTGCTGATGTGGTGTTTTTATACAGGACTGCATTGATGATGGTGTTGGCTGGTAGCGTTACCTGAGCGTTCGACGCCGCAGGTAGGTTTTATATATTGGTCTTTTTTAATTAGAATGAATTGTATGTTTATATATTGTTTTATTTGCTAAGTTTGCACCAGATCGGCTACACCAAGGCTTAATCTGGGAGTGTTGATTTACGCAATACAGGTAGGAAGTGTTTTAATGTGTTTTAGGTTGATTTGATTAAAATGATTTAATAAGCATTTAGTAATTTTTGTGTTTCTGTTTTACAGTTTTTGCACTGCTTCCTGCTGTCCTTTTTAGCGTTTGGTTTTCCTTTTTTGTTAGTCTGCCCAGTTAGGATTGTTTTTCTTCTTGTAGTACTTGTGAGGGCGGGCTGACAACCTTTCCTTTATTTCGTTTGTTTTGGGGAACTTTCCTGAATACTTGCATCCTGTTTGGTATGATCCCCATGTCGGGTTGACAACGAACGGATAAAGCTAGCGGGGAATCCTTTTATGCATGCAACAATAAATATCAATAATTAACTTAATTCCGGTTGTTGTGCTTTGGCTTGTCGAAGCTATAACAGTATGGTTTTTTTTTGCTTTTAAAATTATTTTCAACAGTCATCTGAAAGATGTGTCGTTATTGGCTCTGATCCTAAAGCTAAAACAACCATCTTGCTTTGATAAGAAATATGTTTTTCATTGCATTTTTATTTAACAGACATCATGTTTTTTCTCCACAGTTCAAACCTGCATCTTTACTTTCTGCTGGTGATCCTGACTACATCTCTTCCTGTCCGTCAGTGACAGAGTTCATGTTGTGGTCTGCATTTATTCTGCTGATGCATCACAAATGAAGCTGTTTGTTTTACAGAAAATGCGGGAAATCAGAGAAGCAGCCAGTGATCTGGGTAAGAAACAGAAATACACAATAAACTTGCATTCAGTAAAGTAATGTGAATGTAAACACATGTAAGAAAAATACTCAAACTGTACTTCGGCAATCATAGAGGTTACATAAAATAGGTGGTAAAGAAAAGCATAGAAAAGAAATTAAAATAACATTTTACTGCTTAGTCATTTTTTCATGATGTCACAAATGTTTGTCACTTATTTAAATGAATCCTGAGAGGTTTTAATATTCTTGTTAAAATATAATTATTGTTAAGTTACAAGAAAAGAAACTCTTTGTGTCCACAGGAATCCCTCAGCTGGTGATTCTCACCCACATTGACTGGGTGAGAATCGCCAGTCAAATATTGTAAATAATATTTATTGTTTTTAATAATATTTATTTACAATTATTAATGCAATTTGGCACTATTCAAATAAAAACTGATTTTCACTCAACATCCTGAATGTTCATGAATCAACCAGCGGGTTTTCCTATAAATCACATGATCTATTAAAACTGAAAGTGAAAGTAAAATCCTTTAAATATCTTTGCACTCAGCTTTTGTTACCACTGTATCGGCTCTCCTTACCTGAAGCACATCAACGTTTCAGGTAGGTTCAGCAGATAAAAAACCTTCATTACAGCTGCAGTAACCCATGAATTTATGTGTTTGGGCAATTTTAGGTTTGTGTTAGAAAAGGTCAGCAAAGTATCATACCTTTGGTTGATTAGTTGGATTCTGTTTTCTGTGATTATTAGTTGCTCTTTTATTTAGATCTGATATGTTTTGTTTTACTTTGGTTCAGTCCTTCATAGTGTTTATTTCTTCTAGTTATTCTTAGATACTCTAGTTTAATAATTTCTTATGTCTATTATTATTCCCTGTAGATTTATTTTCTAGCTCCCTGTACATCTTCCCTCACCCCATGTCTGTCTCTCTCTCTCTCTCTCCTCAGTCAGCCTTTCTCCTCTCTCCCCCTCACATTTGTGATCAGTTTGCTAATTACTCCAGTTCTTTGTTTCAGTAATCAACCTCCCAGTAATTAAGCTCCTCTCTATCAGTCACTCCTCGCTGGTTCCTCCCATCATTTCCCTGTGCTTCCCAGTATTCTCCCAGTGTCTCCTGGCTGGATGATCCTAGATCTATTTTATATTTCATAACTTTTTCATTAAATCATCAAATCCACTTGCTGCCTTTGTTTGAAACCAGCCAGCTGGACCCAGCAGAGATTCTCCAAGGTGAGAGTACAAAGAACTTTCTAAGAAATATCAAGTTAAAACTAGACAACATTTCCATCATAACCTCACCTTGGGAACAGGTGGCTGCTGCTGCTCACCTCAAGACAGTTTTAGAACCAGAATTTTCACTCCTGTCATCTCTTGGATTAATGAACATATTGAAGAGGTGAAGATTAACAGACCCACTCCACCCCGACCACAACTGGCCTCATTTCAGGATCATCCACCTCTGCCACAATGCATCACAGTTCAAGACCACTTCCCGTCGGTATCAGCCCCCCACAGCTTTTCTGATTGGTCCGACTGTCACCTCCATGTCTCCTTGTTATTTCTGTCACTGTCTTCATGATTTCCAGCTCGCTCCACTTATCAGAACTTTAAAATCCACTATTCACACCAATTTTTCAGCAGCAGCCTCCTTGTCTCCACCCATAGTGTTTAAATCCATCGCCACCTCTCCCACAACCTTCCAGCCTACTGCAGAACCAGCAGTGGCATGTCTCACTTACCTGCAGCCACTGCTGGCGCCAAGCTCCTCCAGCCTCCTGGTCAGACTCCAGAGTTTCTTTGTGGGCTTCTCCGGCTTCATGGCCTCCAAACTTCCTGCACTGCCTGCGTCCTCCAAGGTTGCTGCTCCTGCATTGCCAGACTGCCAGACTGTGTGCTCCTTCATGATCTTAAGAACTATAGTCTTGTTTTTGTCCTAGCCGTTCTTCTGAGGCTCCCTCCTCCCCCCACTCCGGTTTGGCTTGTTTTTGTGTTTTGAACTCTTCAGCAGTCTGGTATCCGAGGGGGCAGTAATGACACAAAGACTTGCATTCATCCTGAATTCATTTATTTTGTAGCTTCTGAAGCTACAAACTAATTATTTGTTATTATTTGTAAAATAATAAAAGCAAAACAATATGGAGAGAAAAAAATAACTTTATTCTCACATTTTCTCTCATAGCACATTTTTGACCAAGTCATGGCGGGTAACTCTTCATCATCTTCATCTGGTAAGTAACACAGAGTTGCATGATCAAGATGCAGGCAGTTTAATAGGTTCTAAGTTACTTTCTGTTTTAAATTATCTAACATAATTAAATGAAATTAAGCTACTGTTAAACCATTATAAATTCATATTCTAGAATATAACTAAACTGATATGATGAGTAATTGTCTAAAAGTATAGTAATGGAAGCATTACTAATTACCCACAGGGCAAGTTTTTTATTCAACTTGTGTCTGTTTTCTTATTTACCAACTAAGTATAAGTACAGTGATTATTTCTTCTGTGTATTTTCACTCTCACACAAAAAATAGCTAATCTTATCATATTAACAGTTTTGACTTAAGTAATCTTAACCTTAATCTTAATCTGTTTTTCCAGAGTGGGCTTATCCACCGTCTCCACGTAAGTAGAACTGAAGTTACATCAAAGCAAGAGTTTTGCAAATTATCAAATTTTTATCAAATGAACTGCTGGAATATTTTACTAACTGGACCCAAGTTATGTATCAAACACAAAATAAATCACAAATTTTGCTTACTTTTTGCAAGACTAATTCTTTTAGACGTTGCTCTTTATTCTCTTTATTTTTCAGTTTTAACAACCCTATGGAGAGAAATATCCTGGGGGTGAGTAAATTTGTTTCTGTATATCTGCATGTCACCAGTATATTTGTTGCCTTTGCATAATCAGACAGCAAAACTCCCAGTTTATAATCATGTCAGGTTTGCATAATGTTTTCTAGTTTGTTTGGAATAACATATTTAAGTTATTAAAGTTATTATATAAGTTAAGTTATTTTCAGGTTTTGTCAAAGAAAACGGATAAAACAATGTATGTGCCTTTCAACTGTCGTAAAGTTGCAGAAAGGTTTAAATGACCAGGACGATCAGACTGGGCAATCTAAACACTAATAAACTTTCATCAACATTTTCCTGCATATCAATATGATCTCTGATCAATCGCTCCCTCTGAATCCTCCAACAGGCGATGTTCTGCATCAAAGCCAAACAATTACTTGGCTCATCTTTGTGCAGCTACTTTTAAATGTGTGATTATCTCCACACCTAGATCACCTTAAACCTAATCAAAAGTTAATCTGCTGATCCACCCGCTTTTACTTTTTCAGTCAGAATGAAATTAACCCATAGATGCAGGTCATGCGCTTCGGCGCACAGACCAATGTGTTACATCTTCATGAGACAAAAACTGAGGACAATTATTACTCACATTGGAGTGAGGTTTTCACATCCTTTTATTTATATTTTCGTTATTTTGTGTGCTTGTCAGGTTATTATCTGAGGATAATAACCAGTTTCATCATTTACGTTTAAACAATAAAATATTAAAATGATGAATAAACATCTGGTTTGATGATTCTTGGTCTAAATAACTGAATGCCGTCAGATTTCAGTGTATTTAGGTGAGTTTCGACTCTTTGTAGTTTGAAATTTTTCACAGAAAAAGTTTGCGTGGCTGCAGCACATTTTCACGCCAAGGAAAAAGTTTGTATATATTTACGCAAACTTTCACCCCTCGTTCATATTTATACATGCCAGCTTGTGCGTAAAACATGGTGCTGCACATTTTTTTGTGTGTACGCATACTTTATACATGAGGCCCCTGAACATTAAAACATATCAAAATCGTGGAAAAGATAATGTATCATTTAAGAGTTTTACTGATTTAAAACAGGACACTCACATCAATCCTCAAATACAGGACAATTCTGTATTTTCAGGAATGTCTATCTTGATAATTATCGGGTAATCATAACGTTTACCCGATAATTGTGATGATAATCAATATTGGCTCCTACATGATCCTAGCAAAAGTGTAAGTGAAGTCATAAAAGCTCTCAGGAGCAAAAGTTTGTTCTGGCAGAAACAATCATTTTAATTGAAACTTTTATTTTCACATTTTAACAGAAACAAACAGGAACTTCTGCAGTACATGAAGAATGTTCAACCTCAAAATAAAGAAGTTAAAGTGATCAGAGTTCTACTCTGTGGACCGGTCGGTGCAGGAAAGTCCAGCTTCATCAACTCTGTCAACAACGTCCTGCAAGGGAGGATGACCCAGGAAGCTCTGGCCAGTTCCACAACCTCTGATCAAAGTTTTACAAAAATAGTCAGTATAACTTCTTGTTTGATGTTAAAGGCTTATTCTTATTTTTAGGATTTATGATTTCTTATACATCTCTGCTTGGTGGATCAATTAATCTCCTCATGGTTGTGTGGAATGTTAATTCATACTTTTTTAAATAAAATGTAGAAATTGCTGTCATTCCTCGTTCACCCTCTATCCACAGCTAACATGATACATTTATGGTTAAAGCTTATGATTATTCAACAGAGAAAACATTTGATGTGATTCAGTTTGAGACATTGTGGCGCCGCAAAACAACAGCGTGCTGCATGACTGGGAGGCCATTCAGTCCGCTAATGTTAGAAACTATCCCACAAAGACTTATTATGTAGCAACATGTTCAGAATTTTATTTCGCAAAACTAATTTAAGATTAGAATTGAACTAATATATGTATTTTGAAGCACATTTACTGCTTTTCTCATAGTTTTAAATGTATTTGTAGCAGCTACATATGAGCTGTTTACATAAAAACAGCTTTCATTTTTCTTTTTCTTTCAGTATCAAACCTATAAAATCAAGAAAGAAAGCAGGGGAAACTTTTACCCCTTTGTGTTCAATGACATCATGGGCCTGGAGGAAAAAACTGGAGTCAGAACAGACGACATCAAACTGGCCTTGAAGGGTCATGTGAAGGACGGATATAAGGTACAAATACATCCGTATTTTTTACTGTTAAAAATTCCTCCTTCTAAAGCTATTATAATAATCTTGCTTGACATGGAATATATATGTTTGTAGCAATTGTATTGTATCATATTTTTTTTCCACAGTTCAATCCTATATCTTCACTTTCCGATGGTGATCCTAGCTACAACTCTTCCCCGTCCGTCAGTGACAGAGTTCATGTTTTGGTTCACATTTATGACGCTAATGCACCACAAATGAAGTCGTCTGTTTTGCAAAAAATGAAGGAAGTCAGAGAAGCAGCCAGTGAGCTGGGTAAGAAACAAAAATATACCATAAACTTGCGTTCAGTAAAGTAACGTAACTGTAAATGTAACTAAGCCAAAAATACTCAAATTTTACTTTAAACAGTCATTGAGGTTACATAATAAACCTCCATTGTGTTTATTATAATAGAGGTTTAAATGATTTCAAAAAGTAGAAATCATGAAAAAGTTTATTTAAATCAGTAATTCCAATCAAAAGGAGAAAATTGTATATTATATTCATTTGTTACACACAGACTTGTAAATTTCAAATATTTATTTCTTTTAGTGTTAATGACAACTAATAAAAACTCCATACTCAGTATCTCAGAAAATTTGAATATTGTGAAAAGGTTGAAGATTGAAGATCCCTGGTGCCACATTCTGATCAGCTAATTAACTCAAAACACCTTCAAATGCTTTTAAATTGTCTCTAGGTCCAGTTCTGTAGGTTACACAATCAATAGAGAGACTGCTGACCTGACAGCTGTCCAAAAGATGACCTTTGACACCTTGCACAAGAGGGCAATACACAAAAGGTCATTGCTAAAGAAGCTGGCTGTGCACAGAGCTCTGTGTTCAATCACATTCATAGAGGTGAAGGAAAGGAAAAGATGTGGAGAGAAGATTGTAAAAAAAACAAAACATTTACAGATTCACAGAGTGAACTCAGGTCTTTCCTTTGGAAATGAAGATTCCAGAGTCTGGAGGAAGAGAGGAGAGACACAGAATCCACATTGCTTGAGGTCCAGTCAAAGTTTCCATAGTTATTGATAACTTGGGTCTCCATGTCATCTGCTGGTGATGGTCCACTGTGTTTTCTGAGGTCCAAGGACAGCGCAGCCATCTACCAGGAAGTTTTAGGGCACTTCCTGCTGCTGACCAACTTTACTGAGATGCAGATTTAATTATAAAATATGACTTAGCATCTCTGCGTTGGACTGGCAACATGTCCAGGTTGTACTCCTCCTCTCACCAGTTGGTAACTGGAGATAGGCACCCGACCCCAATGGCATCATGAGGATGTAAGAAAATGGATGGATGGACTTGGGACCTGCACACAGTGTCAAAGCACCGATACCTGGTTTGAGGACCAGGGTGTCTCTGTTCTTAATTGGCCAGCAAACTCACCCGACCTTAACTACATAGAAAATCTCTGGCGTATTGTGAAGAGGAAGATGTGATACACCAGACCCAACAATTCAGAAGAGCTGATGGTCACTGGGCTCTCATAACACCTGAACAGCAGCACAGACTGATTGACTCCATGTCACACTGCATTGCTGCAGTAATCTTAGCAAAACGAACCTCAACCAAGAACTCTGTGTATCCACAGGAATCCCTCAGTTGGCGATTCTCACCCACATTGATGCAGCTTGTGAGGAAATGGAGAAAAATCTGACAAACGTCTACAAGAGCAAATATTTACAGAAACAGGTGAGCTCTAGTAAGATTTATTCAAACAGGAGAAAAAAAATAACTGACTCAAAATAAATGTTTTTTTTTTTTTTTTAAATATAGATGACTGACTTCAGCTCCAGCCTGGGAATCCCAATGAACTGCATCTTCCTAATGAAGAACTACACTCATGAAATTCAGCTGAATCCAGACGTCGACACTCTAATCCTGAGTGCTCTGAAACTGATGATTAACTTCGGAGACGACTACGCCTACAAACTGTTGGGGTTTGTCTTACTAAATGCTACAAATAAACTCTTTCATATTTTTATGAGTAAAAATAAATGATAACATTTATAAGATCCAAACAAAGGATATTAAATTAAAAAGGGAGAAACGGAAGGTGGAGTGAATAAACTTAACTCTTCATTCTCTCTCTCTCAGCTCTTTGTTCCCAGTCATGGGGAATCAGCATCCAGAACCTCGTAAGTTTCACATGATTGTTTCACTGAGACACATACTGTATAATATATACTCTAACTTACTGTCAGTTTCAAATCATTCCACTGAAATGAAGTTGCAATTAAACTCTATAGGATCTAACTGCAGATCATAGCTGGCCTAAGATTTCAGTTCATTTCCACTTTATTTAAATGTATTTTGAGCCATATAAATAATAAAAAAAATAGATGTTGCACCGCTCACATTTTTAATAGTTGAGATTGCAGAACTAAACAATTTGTGTGATGTTGTCTGGAGTATAAATATGAGATTTAGCAAACTTGTGTAGTTATTATCCCAGACTTCTATAAAATATGTTCAATACAGTAAAACTAAAAAACAACAAAATAAATGTAGTCCATTGTATTCTAGGAAATATTTAGTTCTATTAATAATTAAAAATCTGTTTGGTAACTTTGTATGGATATTGTTGATATCTGTCCACATTTTCAGTTTATTTAGTTCATTATTTATGCTATGTATAGGGTCACAATGTCATTAGAATAAAATATAATAGGGTCATCTGCAAACAAATAACTAATTTTAAATGTAAATAATTTGGGGTCCAGTACAGACACTTTGATTTAAACTCACCCATGAGAACATGACTGAAATCTTTTTAAATGTCAGGTCTTGTAATGTTTAAGTCTGCTAAAAGCTATTTATGTAATTTTTTGTGAAATCTGAATTAATAATTAAGGTCAATAGGATGATATTCACAGCTTCTTGTTGTTCTGTGCCTGGGTAAATTGCTTTTCAGTGACATCACCATCTCATTTGATTTTGTTTTTAATAAACGTTTAACGATTTAGGAATTATCATGCTTTATTAATGCTTTATGAGTCTCCTCAAGGAGTTATATAATTAATCAGGTAGCAGGTGGGGGATTAAACGTCACTTTTGTTTTCTGAAAAGAAATGTGCAAACAATGAACTGTAGCTGCGTCATTTGAGTCGCATTGGTATTATTTCTGCAGTGGTTGTGCACATATTCTGTATAATACATGCCACAGTACAGCTGTGACAATTATGGAGAAATTGCCAACATGTAAAAAAAAAAATCTAATTATTTACACTAAAATATTAAATGTGCAAGAAAATGATGGGATTATTTTCTTATTACAGAACGTCCACAAGCATTCTTGCAATAGCAGGCTAAATAGTGCAGCAAGCAATAAAATGAAACCTATAATAATCGAAGCATGATTTGAACTGGAACTGCAAAATATTTTTACATGATTTATTATGACTGTTTTATCATTCAGGTCCTCAGTCGGCTCCCCGTAAGAACTTTTTCTTTTCTGGACTCATCTTCTCACTGAAGAGCTGAATCTGTTTTATATTCTGCCTCAATACACTGAAATTCACAGATTTAACAACACCAACTATTCCATGAACTTAATGTAAAAATCTAAATAATTTTTTATACAAATTTTTGACCTAAGTAAACTTACCCTTTGATTTTTTACTGTTTAGCACCTCCATCATGTCCACATAAGTTCAGTTATTTATTCAGGTTATTACAAAGAATAAGTGTTTCTTCTCCCATTATTATTGTTATTATTATTATTATATTAACTATTTGATTGCTTAACTTTGACTGCTCATGCAGTACCTATGTATTTAATCAAAAGCATAATCAGTAGCAAATTATTCTGATTGCCAGACTGAGTTTTTCAGACATTGTTCTAAATTCTCCATCACAGTTTTAACAACTCCATGGAGAGAAATAAAATGGGGGTGAGTACATTTGTTTCTATCCACCAGCACGTTGCCAAAGTGTTTGTTGTTCTTTCACAATCTCTTCTTTCAAGTCTTAACAGTGGAGGAGTTTATTAAACACAGCCCAGGTTACTTTCCCTTATGCAGCACTGAAAACAGTGAACATGTGTTGTTATGTAATGAGGACAACATTTTTCAGTTCATTTGGAGCCTGGTTTAAACGCAGGTTTTAAAATGTATTTTTGTCCTTAGTTAATTTTTTTAATATACATTTTAAAATTCGCTGTGAATGCCTTCACCATTTTGTTATTAATCTTTAACATACTTGTTCATTTATATATCAATGTTCTTTTATTTTGCTAACTTTCAATCTTCCTGTTTAGTTTATCATAATATGGCTTAAGAGTTCATTTATTTTCTTCCCATATGTTCTCATTTGCTCAGTTATGCATTAATTGCAACAATATTTTCAGCTATTTATACTTTAAACAAACACATTGAAAGACTTTATTTACCCTGTAGGGAAATTAAATGCTGGAAATCTACATTAATCCACAGGGATGTGGCTTACTTAGTTGTTGTGATTTTGAAAAGTGTTTTAAATGTACTCTTCTAAAAATCTTATTTACAAAATGATCCAAAAAAACATAAATTGTGCTGATGAGGAGCCAGGAGTTTATTCTGGCAGATATGACTTTTGTTGTGACCCTTATTTTCGCATCGCAACAGAAACAACGAGGAACCTCTGCAGTACACAAGGAACTTTCAACCTCAAAATAAAAGAGCCAAAGCGATCAGAGTTTTACTCTACGGACCAGTCAGTATGGGGAAGTCCAGCTTCATCAACTCTGTCAACTCTGTTTTACAAGGGAGAATGACCAACAAAGCTCTGGCCAGTGCAACAACCTCTGATCAAAGCTTCACAAAATCGGTCAGTATAACTTCTAATTTAACATTGAATATTTATTCTTATTTTTACACCTGAGCAGCTAAGCGCTGTGAAAGCATATTGCAATCATAGAGTTTTATTATTTTTGTTCCGTCAAATGATACTTTTTCGCCGACACCTACATTCCCCTTATCAACTTCTCAGACTGACTGGACTTTCTCTAAAAACATCACCCCATTATGATCAATGAAACTGTAAGGATTTGAATTTTTCTGTGTTTATTTAGGTTTCTGTGTCAGTTGAGTCTCTGTGTTGTCCCGTCACCCTCTTGATTGATCCCAGCTGTGTCTACTTCCCTGGATTTTCTCCAAACTTGAAGAGTTTGTTCATATGGCACATGAAAGTAAAAGTTACCATAACTGGGATTTTTTGAGCATGCTGAAGGGGCATTGCTAGGCCTCACAATTTGAGGTCTTGCCATCAAACAAAAAACAACAACAGGAAGTACAATGTTTTACTTTGAACTGTCCCTATCTGACCCCTGTGACTTAATCAGCATGACAGTTCGTTTAGTGACAGAAGACATTCTGGTGTGACTTGACCTCCAGTACTGGTAGGTTTTGGTGGAGGATGTGGGCGTGGCGACATGGTGCCATTGCCAAACTGTTGTCTCTAAATTCCACAGATTGTAGCCAAGCTGCACCAAACTCCTTATCCAGCCCCCAACAGAAATCCATAACAAGATGTGGTGGGCGTGGCCCAAATCCTCCTCAGCGCCTGCTAGAATATTTTTAAAAGTCAGCCCCAAACCAGGCTTTGACCGATAATTATGAAACTCAATTTCTTTCAGTATCAAACCTATAAAATTAAGAAAGAAGGCAGAGGAGACAGTTATCCTTTTGTGTTCAATGACATCATGGGTCTGGAAGACGAAGATGGAAGAGGAGTCAGAACAGAAGACATCATTCTGGCCTTGAAGGGTCACGTGAAGGATGGACATAAGGTACATGTAGTGTATCTTTTTCTGTAAATAATTTTCAGCCGTCACTTAAAAAGTTTGTTCTTATGACTTAGATTCTAAAGCTTTTACACTCAGCTTTAGCATCTCGAAGTCACATACATACATAGAAATGTATAAATAAAATTCTATACATTTTTATGGGTATTTAACATATATTTATTTTCTTACACAGTTCAGTCCTTCATCTTCACTTTCTCCTGGTGATTCTGGCTACAAACCTTCCCCATCCATCAGTGACAGAGTTCATGTTCTGGTTTGTGTTTATTCTGCTGATGCACCACAAATGAAATCCTCTGTTCTAAAGAAAATGAAGGAAATCAGAGAAGCAGCCAGTGATCTGGGTAAGAAACAAAAATATAAACTAAGCTTGCATTCAGTAAAGTAATGTAACTGCAAACAGAAGAAAGCGAAATACTCAAATTTTACTTCAAAAATCATAGGGTTGCATAAAGTAGGTAGAAAAAACATGTAGAAAAGAAATGAAAGTGACATTTTACAGATTAGTCTTTTATACATGGTTTCATAA
Organism: Xiphophorus maculatus; assembly: GCF_002775205.1. Classification (NCBI taxonomy): domain Eukaryota; kingdom Metazoa; phylum Chordata; class Actinopteri; order Cyprinodontiformes; family Poeciliidae; genus Xiphophorus; species Xiphophorus maculatus. Next base: position 4,970,494 of record NC_036449.1, on the reverse strand, counting down.
TTTCCATTTCTAAAAGTTCATCTTGGAAGAATTACTTGTATATACTTGTTAAAATCTGTTTATAGCTAATACAATATCAAGATACAAGAAAAAGCAAACTCTCTTCATCCACAGGAATCCCTCAGCTGGCGATTCTCACCCACATTGATGCAGCCTGTGAGGAAACGGAAACAAATCTGAGAAACGTCTACAGGAGCAAACATTTAAAGAAAAAGGTGAGCTCTAGTAAGATTTACTCAAAACAGAAGAAAAAGTTAACTGGCTCAAAATAAATGTTTGTTTTTTTAAAATGTAGATGAGAGACTTCAGCTCCAGTCTGGGGATCCCAATGAACTGCATCCTCCTAATGAAGAACTACAGCAGTGAAACTCATCTGGATCCAGATGTTGATGCTCTGATCCTGAATGCTCTGAAACTGATGATTGACTTTGGAGACGACTACACTGACACACTCTTGGAAAAATTGTATCATTATCAATATATTATCATATGCTTTCTCATTGGCTTTTTATCTTATGTGTACTATTTTCATGCTTAGTTGCACTTCTGTACTATGTATACTCATTTACTCATTTGGTTTACTTTGCTAAGAATTATTTTGCATTTATTGATTACATTGATATGAGTTAACATTTACGTATTTGTCGCTGTTAAACTATGTTTAGAGACATAGGATGGTTTAGATTTAGAACAATGTAGATGGTTGAAGTGGAAGCTGGGAAGTGAGAATTTATGAAAAGGTTCAAGTTTATTGTTTTCTGTCATGAGGTGAAGACTGGGTGCAGAAGATAAGGATGCATTGCTTTGTGTGAAGAATAATAATAGTGAGAGCATCTCTGTGTTAGAAGGTTGATAACTTATTGTACCTCATTGTCTTCTCTTTGATCAAGCAAAGCCTTGAAATGAACATTCAAATCCATAGTATTCAAATAAAAACAGATTTTTACTCAATGTATGAATGTATCATGTAATCTTATATGTCTTTCTATAGATCACCTGATCTATTAAAACTGAAAGTGAAAATAAAATTGTTCGAATTGCTTTGTAACTGATCTTTTGTTGCCATTGCTTCAGCTCTCCTTCCCTGAAGCACATCATCATTTCAGGTAAGTTCAGCAGATAAAAGATCTGCAGCAACCCATAAATCTACATGTTTGGGCACTTTTAGACAACTTTAGGTTAGTGTTAGAAAAGTTCAGCAAACTGTCATACCTTTGGTTGATTACTTGGATTTGGGGTTTTCTTTTTGGGTTGTTTCTTAGTTGCTCTTTTATTTAAATCTGATATGCTTTGTTTTACTTTGGTCCAGACCTTTCTCAGTTATTTTAGTTAATCACAATTCCGTTATTTCTTATTTTTATTAGTCTTGTATTAGTTTTACTATTGCTCAGTGTGTCCTAGTGTTTCTAGTCATGTCTATTTCTTCTAGTTATTCTTAGTTACAGTAGTTTAATCGTTTCTTGCAAGGGCGTAGGTTTGGTCTAAGTTTTGGTGGGACCTTACAACTTACTGACCATCATTTCATTCTGGAATCTACAGAGTAAACACAGGAAGGGTAGTTTAGTTTATCTTATTGCATTTGACTGGTGTAATTTTAGATAATGTCAAACGTGTCACTATTGGCTGTAATTTAAAAAACACAAAACAAACAAACAAAAAAAAAAAAAACAGTGAGGAGAGAGCCGGAGCCGAACCCAACTTCTGAATGACAATGCCCTCAATATTTCTCTCCAGAAGACTTTGTCATTTGTACGAGCAAAATTGACACAGGCACTATCAGGTGATCGTTACCTTAACAAGCTATAAACAAATGCCGTGCCAGCAGTTTTCATCCACAAAGCACCTAAACACCACTCCCGGGCTGGAAGCACTTTAAATGTTAAAGGAGCCCTGCGGCAATAGTACCCAGAATGCACTGCAGCGTGAACAACATGGTGACATTTATGTGACAATATTTTATTAAAATTTATAAAAACTAAGCAGCCTATGGTATTATTACTGTATTATTTTTACATCTAAAATAAATATTTATCAAATAAAGTCTATTTTTAAAACTAATCATTGATCCTTTTATATTTATATTCCTTTATTTAATCAGGTAAACCCCGTTGAGATCTAGATCTCATTTTTAAAGTACCATTTTAAATTAAAGTACTTCAGTGAACTTAAGCTACATTTAAACCATTAGAAATAATCATGGAATATAATTCTAAACTAATGTGACGAGTAATAGAATGAAGTCTGAAAGCTTAGTAATGAAGCATGATTGGAATTTTAATTACAAAATTATCTTCAGGGTAAGCTTTTTATGCAACTTATTGTGTCTGTTTTGTCATTCACGTACTCAAAATAAGTTCAGTAACTATTCCTTCTGTGTATTTTCACTCTCAAACAAACATTGCTAATCTTCTAACAGTAATAGTTTTGATTTAAGTAATCTTAACTTTAATCTTAATCTGTTTTTTCCAGGGTTAACTCCTCCACATAAATAAAACTGAAGTTACATCAAAACAAGTTTTTTGCTCCTTTATCAAATGAACTGCTGGAATGTTTTACTAACTGGAGCCAAGTTATGTATCAAACACAAATTAAATAGCAAATTTTGTTTACGTTTTGCAAGGCTAATTCTTTTAGAGGTTGCTCTTTTTTTTCTATTACAGTTTTAGCAACTCCATGGAGAGAAATATCCTGGGGGTGAGTAAATTTGTTTCTGTACATCTGCATGTCACCAGTATATTTGTTGCCTTTGCATCATCAGTGTTAGGTAAATTGTATATTATTATCAAATATTTGTTGGTTCATGCGCCTTTATAATGTTCTTGTCTTAAATGCTTTTATTTGTTTCATCTTAGCATAAAGAAAGTTTCTGTGTTGTTGAATTACTTTGATTCCTTTCTCAGAAGGCCTCTCTGAGGAAGAGCAGAGAAACTGTTTTCAACAGGTTATCGCTCAGCAGAAACCTCTGCATCTTTGACCTGTTAGATAGTTAGAAAACCATCGCTGTGAAGACGTACAACTTGCTCTGTGTTATCCTGTGTCTGGAACAGAATAATCTAGTGTGTAGATACCATGTGTTATGTTAGTGACTAGCATTGTGATTTACCTCTTAGACTCTTTACTCACCGTTCTTATTTTTAATCTTGTTTTTTATTTGCTCAATGCACTTTTAGCAGATTGACTTTTAAGAAAATAAATTACTCTAAATCTCTCTTTTACAGTTTTTGACAATCCTTGGATGCACGTGTCCTGGGGGTGAGTGAATGTGTTTTCATGCCATTAATGGTTTTCTCGCATTATTTTGACGTCTAGCAAACAATTATCTTCATCTGTAATTAAGTTATTTAGACTTGGGAAATGTAGAAATAATATTCTATATAATTCACATTAAAACAGTGCACTTAATGTACTGTGTAAACTAATTATGTCCAGTTAAACTTCTGTCCTATTTGCCTTTTATTTCCTCACTTTTGCAGAGAACATGAGATACATCTGCATCATGTGGACAATTTTCAACCAGTAAATGGAGTCAGACACATCAGAGTTCTGCTGTATGGACCGGTCGGTGCCGGGAAGTCCAGCTTCATCACCTCTGTCAGTAATGCTTTGCGAAGGAAAGTGACCTGTGAAGCTCTGGCCAGTGCTGCTAACAGTTCTGGCCAAAGGTTTTCCAAGAAGGTGAATATTTATTTTTCTTTGTTTTAAGACATGAAATAGATACCGTCTTGTATCACTTAGATATTTTATGGTTTTAAAAGGTAAGGTAATCACAGTCAGGGAGACTAACACAACATGTGAGTGCTGGTTTAGTCACAGTTGAGGGAAGACATGTCCAGACATGCCCCATCCTGTCCCTGTGCCTAAAGCCCAGTTCACACTACATGATTTTAATATTGTCGGCCGATTCTCAAAACGTGAGAGACCACACACTAACGGGTTCGATCGTAGAGTGTGAGGTTTCACTCAAGGACATTCCAATTCCAGATATGTAATCTCTTAAAATTCTGTGCTACCACACCTGAATTTAGAGTAAACAAACATGGACAATGATGTTGAAGCAGTAACTTTTGTTTGTGGACTTATTTTAACCCCAAAAAGACGTAACCAAAAATCAAAGCTTTGGATCAAGAACTGGAGACGTGCGAGCAAGGACTGTATTTATTGCACCACAATATGGAGGTGAGGTGTTTTTTTCCTCATAACAAATACTGTTTTTAATTTTCTCGTTTTTTCTCGTTTAATTAACCGTTACCGTTTAGTTATCAGTTTATAATTTTTTGATGTGTTGATGTGGTTGTAGAATATATGCATATACTGGGCCTTCTTTCAGAAAACTGAATGATTGAAACATCAGAGTAGCTTAAGCTAGAAGAAAGCATTTCCTGCATATTTGTTTCTAGAAAATCAGATCCTTTTGTCCCCCCAACTGACCGCGAAAGGTTAATGTATTCCAGCTCCTTTAATTGAAACCCGCATGGGGAGTTAATTGTATTTTTTATGGCATTGCTTCTAAAGCCGCGCAATATTTTTGCAGCGCTTTGCGCTTGTCACAGTTTTCTGCACTTACATCTTTTTTCTCTATCTGCTCCTGTAATTAGACTACAAATAGATGAACACAGCATAACATTTTCTGTATGTTTCCTCTGTTGTGTTATTACTACAGAATGAAATCAAATGTAATGTTTAATGTATTTCTTCAAACGTACCTTCCTTTATTAATCATCTGTTTTAATTCCATTATTAACCTTTGATTTGTCTTTTTATTAATTTCTTGATCTGCTTTTTGATTACATCAACCTTTTTATAATCATCAGTAAATCAAAATGCAAATTGCTTGCTTTATAATCATTAGAAAATCACATCAGTAAATAAAAATACAAAATAACTTGTTTTATAATCATCAGTAAATCAAAATGCAAAATTACTTGTGTCTCCTCCATCGTTTTTGATCTGTTTTCTGCGTTAACCTGGTTTCCATGCCAGTTTTCTCAACATTATCTTTTGACTTTTCTGCATTTTGGCCTGGTTCAATATTTTCTGTCTTTTCTGTTACTACTACTTCTGTCATAATTCACCACCAGGTTTTGTTGGTGGCTATTGTCTTAAAAAAAAATCTACAATTTCACCCACTGCCTTTTCATTTTGTGAACATGTCAATAAGCCCGGCACAGTTTCATGAAACAGAACATGAACATCCAAGTCAACATTACTGAATTTTTCACAACAATTTATCCCAGCAGTTGAGTAGTCAGGATCTCGGGTGTGGTGCATCAAAACCAGGATGATTTCTTGATCATCTGTTGGAAAAAAAGAAGAAATGCTCAAATTTTGACTGATGCACCATTCAAACATATTCTACTCGTCAGTTTTAATTTATTATTCTCACAAATAGGAACGTAAAGTAACAAGAATCTGCACTTTAGCTTTACACTTCCTGTTAAAATAAAATTCAGGATGTTACTCAGAGGTTCTTACAAGCTGCTTTCAATGTCCAACACAGACTTTTTGTCAGGACTCTAGGTTTGGGTTGAGATTTTGCTTCTGTGTTTCTTTGCCTGGGTCAATCCAGAGTGCGAATCTCCTTTCTCTTAAACCATTCTTTGGTACTTTTGCTGTAATGCTTTGGGTCATTATCTTGTTACATAATTTCCATTCCAGCTTCAACTGATGGGAGATTTTGGTCAAGAATTTGTTGATGGCCTGGGAATTGATGGTTCTCTGTATTATATGTGGAAAACTATCCACACTCACCTCACTGTTTTTTTGTTTTTTTTACTACAGCCAACAGTAACACAGTGTGGCATTATTTAAAATTATACCAGTCAAATGCAATATGATAAAAACTGAGATAAAGTTAGCTTTCCTATGTTTACTCTGTAGATTCTAGTACAGAACAGACCAGTCATCAACCCAGCAGGTGGAAAAATGGTGAAAATATAACAAAAGCATTTTTTAAAAGTAATTATGAGTTTTGGCGTATCACAAACAGCAGCTGTTTAGTTAATAGGAAAATTACTAAAAATGTTCATATTTAGGCCAACGTGTTTAAATAATCTTGGATCTCTTTAAGGCTGTTTCCACTTCCATCAACACAAAACCCTGTTTCTGATGTGGTGTTTTGTTTCGACTGCATGCAGAAAAATGAAACTGAAATGACTTCAATGTTTTGCACATGAATAAAAGTCTTGATAACATTGATTACCTTGTGTTGTATCTGCCTTTTGTTCATTGTTGGTCCATCCTACATAGAGAAATAAAAACCAGTCATACTGCATCTTATAGATGTATGACAACAAAACTTTCAGACATACAGTAATACTAATGATTATTTTTCATTTAAAAAATATTAAAACAAAAGTAATATTTTCATACTTTTCACAGCCTCCATGGCTGCTTCCACATCTGAGCCAACACGAGACATGATGGGACAGAAAACAATGATGTGTTTCTTCTTCTTCATGCGTTTTTCCTTGAGTTTCATCATAACTTGATCAAACAAAACTTGATCTGCCCCAAAGGTTTTGCCTGTGATGATTTTCTTAACCTGAATTCAGTTAAATAACCCAAAGAAAATCATCTTATAAAATGATACCAACAAATGAATTTCCATGAAATAAGTTACTGAGCTCAACACACATCTGGATCAACCCTGCTTGTTTAGACTTGTTACCTTAAGCTTCTCTATGTTGCTGTCCAAAGTTTCATCATCATGTTTATTTCCAATTCTGAAAAACCCTTGTGGATAAAATAAAGAATATAAAAGAACATAAAAAGTGAGTTGGCATAAAAAATAACTCAATGTAAGTTTGATATTTATTTGAGCTGAGATGTTAACTCACAAGAGAAGACATCCCTCATCTTGTGGCTTCCTAGCACAAATAAACACAAAATAATAATAATCATCCGTCCGTCGAGTTTTATGTTTATTGAAGTATCACAGGTTTGTTGAATCATACTATGCACTACTTTATGTTAGCTATAACTTTGGATAGAAAATACTGGATATAAATGTTTGGAAAGAAAAACTAAATTATGATACTTGGATTTATGATATCAGAATCTAATACGGATTCTTATCATACTATATCAACATCATTAGATCAATGCAATACAAAAGTAACCAACAAAGGTTCGTGTTACCTGGTGGGCACAATGTTGCTGTTGAGAGGTTGCTGCTCTGGCTGGTGTTAATGCAGGAGGTTATGACTGTTGATCTGAAACTGTAAACATTAAGAAGACCATAAGAAAGACAGTAGATGTTTAAACAAGTGTGTATGAAGTACATTATAAAATTGTTTACATTGGTGCTGTGTTTCACTGAATCAACTCTAATATCTGACTGGTTAACCTCCACAGCCACTCGGCTGCAGACTGATTTAAAGATCAAAATAGCTCACAGGGGCTGACTCTACTTTTCTATGCTCAGCACCTCTGAGCTGTAGATTTGTAGGGTGGAGAACAGAAGCAGCACTAGACATGGATACATGAGGTCAGGTGGAAATGTGAAGGGGGCATCATTATGCTCCATGATATTTATTTACATTTTTGACTCGTGTTTTTCTCATAGCAGTAGTGTAAACTGCGTGACTTTAACTTACTGGATGGTCGTTATGCAGTTATACATCATGAACTAATTTGAACCTAAAACAATAACCTGAAAGTGAAAAAAAAATGTCTCAAACAGGATTAGCAAACAGAAAAGATAAAGCAAAAGTGTTTTTTTTCTTTTTGTTAGAGACCATGTCTCAAAATCTTCTTTCTTACCTCTCACTTTTCTACTTTCTACTCTCATTACAGAGGACTGTGCCACGTGCAAATGTGGTACCAGGCAGGATTGAATGATCTTAAAGTTGCATTGAATGTACGCTTTGGTCAGTCATTTAAATCAGGGAAAGGTTTAAATGTGCATGAATCTGTCACAAAAATGTTTGTAGCACCCTTATTTCTAAAACAATTTCTATAACATATGGTTTAAATTAAAGTTTTTGAAAAGTTCTGATTCTTTGAAGCGTAAAACAGGAAGTCATTCAGAACGGTGGCACTTTGAGTCAGAATAGATCCGCTATTGTTTACAATATGTTCATGTTGTGTGTTGTGTTTGGCATAAAAGAAAGTTTTTGTATGGCAGTAATTAGGATTGTTGGCTACGAGGAGAGAGATTTATACGTGGTTTAATTGAATTTTACCTCTTTATGTTGCTTCAATGTGATTAGGAGTTTTAAAAACCACCTGCCTTTACTACAGTAGTACAGAGCACTTAGAAATACATGACAATCAAGTATTAATGGACAAAACTTGCCTTAATTAAATTAATTATGCTGATGTTACAATTTTTGAATATTTTCTATTAATAGTTTATTTCTAAACTTTATTTCTAGCTTTGTACATGAAACTCTAGGAGGTAAGAATATATACATAAATTGTTGGTATGACAATAAAAATCAACCTTGCGAGGTATTCTGATGGCTCTTTTCTGTAATGACTGACATAATGACTGTCGTAGATGTTGTGCCAAACTTCCACACATTAACTTAGATGTGGCAAAATAAGTGAACAGTAGAGATTATGAAGCACAGAGGAATGTAGAAATTTTCTAGCATTAGAGATAACTGCTGTACATTTAACTGACTTCTAGCTATTTTAAATTGTACATATTTTATATGAGATTTCCAGCACATCTCATTATTAATCAATAATCCCAAAAACCTAACTTCAGTAACTCTCGCCACATTCACATTCAGAGGAAGTTTGGCGCCCTGGGCAAACCACCTTTTTAGCACCCCCCCTTCTCCCCTCTGTGATGTTGTCAACGGGGAGCTGGAGGGGATGGGAAGGGGTTGTTGGTGAGGGTTGCTGTGATGGTCACCTGTGTCTGTGTCATCCAGTTTGCATCTCTTTAAACTTTAGCTTTAAATACATAAAGCTACATAATTTTTTAAAGTTTAATCAGTAATACTTTTATAACAAATTTATGTCAGATCATGATTTCTTGGTTAATGTCAAGTTGTCATAACAAAGACACTTTGAATTATGTCAACTTTATATTAAAAGTCTCATGATTTACCGAATGACACTTTATGACAACAGTCATAAATATTCATGAAGACTTACTCATGTTCATGACAGGTGTTATATCATGTTTATGACGGTGTCATGACAGTCTTATTCACAACCCATCAAATGAAGTGTTACCAAAAAATTTTGCTACCATCCAATGTGGCTGGTGGAGAAAAATGTTAATTTCCACCCCTGGCACTGGGAATTTAAAGCTCTAGGAGAGCCTAATAAAGTCAAAGTCATAAGTTGTCAAACAAGTTGTCTCTTAAATAGAGACATCTTACTTATATTCAAGGGAATACCACAAATTTGAAAAATAAAATAAAAAAAATCTAATCTTCCTTGATCAGCTACATTTTTTACATAAAGTCCTTCTCTTTTTAATCACAAAAAACTAACACAGCCAACAATGACAGTAAGAAAAGACTCCTACCTTTACTGTCGGTGCTGCAGCAGCTGGAAATAAGACTGAAAGATGCTGCAGAATGAGTCAGCAGAGAACGCTTTCACTTTCACTTTCACTGTAGGACAAACCTACTTAAAAAATATGTACAAACTTAAAATTGAGCTTTCCACATATTATGTTGCACATCTTACTCAACTAACTTAACCATTTTGAGATACTGATTGACTTACATTTGGTTCTGTAATTTTAGTGAGTTAATCTGAATATGTTGTAATTACTTAAACAACAAACAAAGCTTTTTTTTTTTTTTTTAACTAGAAATGACTCGTATAGAAATAAAACACTTGATTGAAACTGTTCCTGGCTTCTACTTGCAATTTGTTTCTCTGCTTAAACTGTGACAGAAAAATACAGAACAGTGGTAGTTTGCTGACTTTTTCCAGTAAAACAAACACAAACATATACAAGGTGACACAATCATGTAGAGCAGAGTGATCATGAAAATTGGAGGACTGCAACAAGGATGATAAAAGTTAAAGTTTGAAGCTATTTGTAGAATTTTTGTTTCACTTTTAGTTCAAATAGGTTGTCTGGTGTATAAGAAGGTTGACAAGCGTTGATTTCACTTGTTTATTTTTGCATAAAACAAAGCATTCTGTTTAATAAAAAATTTCAAATGAACTTTATTCTCATCAACTTGTTTGTACTCATCTTAAGCAAATGGGCTGAACGCTTGGATAAAAAATGCTTGATAATTAATTTGAGTCCATGCAAAAAAGTAAAGTATTTGAAAGCGATGAGGATTTTGGATTGCAAAAGGTTAACATTTATGACACGCCCATTTCTCCATTTCAAACAAAAATAAAGTTTTGAACATTTGTACAACTGATTTCAGTGTTAAAAATTATTGATGACACAATGTTTTTTTTTTAAAAGTATTTAGGTATATAGGTTAAGAATATAATGCTGATACTATCTAATGACAGCCTGTATTGTCCAGCGACAGCCTTAACATTTAAAGGATCAGGAAAAGATCTGTATGGAGGAGTGGTTCAATATCCCTGTTACAGTGTGTGTAAACCTCATCAAGAACTACAGGAAATGTCTGAAATCTGTAATTGCAAACAAAAGTTTCTGTACCAAACATTAAGTTTTGCTTTCTTGATATGTGCTATGGAACAAAATGCTAATTAATTACTTAATCATACAATGTGATTTCTAAATATTTACCTAGACTAGAACAATTGGAGTTGTTACAATTGGACTATTATCGGCTCATGTTGTGTGTGGTCAGAAGTTTGGAACCAGACTTAAGACTCACTAACTCTACTCTTCTCATCTCGTCTCCACCACTGTGGAATGTGTGAATCACCTACCGGGAAAAATCCATTCTCCTGTCTCTTCTCTGGGCCTTTTCCCCTTTGCAAAGAAACTTTCCCAAGACATTTGATCTGTTTCTTTTTGTTGTTTTTTGTTGGCACAAGTGGCCTTTATTTGAACATACTTCAACAGGAAACAGGGTAATCAGAGAGGGGGAAGACATGAGGCAAATGTTGCCAGGCCAGGACTCAAACCTACGACCACCACGAGACTAAGACCTCTGCGCCACCACAACACCTTCATTTTGCTGCTTGTGGGCTTAATGTTGCGCGCAAGACATAACCGAGAGAATCTGGTTGAAGGATTTTCAAAATAAAATATCCTCTAGACTCAAATAATACATAAAGGGAAATATTTAATTATTTCTTGCGTGGCCTGGTACCAACTGGTCCGTGGACCGGTACCACTGATCTAGCACATATGCTTATGTAACAGATAACATTTATACAAATACAAACATAAAGGTCTCATGATGAGGAATCCTTATTCTGCTCTGTATGACTTGTGCAGCGACCCTGAGTGATCTGAAAGGCACTTTAAAATAAAATGGGTTACTTTGACAATCTTAAAACTTAAACACACTCACATACACCCTTACATATATACACACACACACCAAACACAAATTCCTGTTTAGCGCACTTGGCCTGCTACTTTGATGTCATATGGAATGAAGATGTAATGAGCAGGACTTCATTTCATCAGGACTTGAGATTTCCGTTTTGTAGAGTAAAACTGCCCTGGCACAAAACAAATAGCAATTAGCATTTATTAATTCTTTCTCATAATTCTTCAACAATTGCAAGACTTGAATGTTCAAAAACGCAGCAAAAATGTAGAAATGTAATTTTTCTGATTTTCTGACCAAAAGACATCAATCTTAGTGAATGGCCACAAAGTTTACCCACCTGCATTAAAAGGATGGGAAAGGAACACTTTATTTTAGAGTTACTAAGTTATTAATAAAGTATGAGAAGCAAATGCTGTGAATTTGTACATTTCATCCTCTGCTATTGTTCCGTTTTTGTTTTCTTTCTTCATGTCGTGACATTAAAACAGCTAGAAGGAACAAGGAAGTAAAAGTACTCTCAGAAAACTCTGAAGTCTTAAGTTCTTGGAATACTTTAAGTGTCAGCCATTGACTCTTTATGCTATTGGGAAAGCAGATGAGAATAGAAAGAGATTCTTCCCTGTACAGTGTAAGATAGCAGAAACAGGAGCATCTTGTTTAAATAATTTTGGCTTCCTGCTCTACCTGAGCCAGAATAAAACTCTCTAGTAAAAGTCTAGAGTATCTTAGTCTTTACTGTAAAATAAAGTGGACCTTATTTAAAAATGTAGCTTGTTGCCTCAAAACCAAAAAAATAAATCAAGGTTTCAAAACTTCTAAGTTTAAGTAGCTGTATATCATAACCCACCAAACTTGATCATTTTTGAGTAAGTTGTAGTGACACAATATGATACGTTATAATTATTTCAACAATTTTTTTTAAATAGTTGGAGGTCTAGGCTTTATCTATTTATTTTATGAATATATATTAGCTAAGGAGCCTATGTTGCACAGCCTTACTTCTTATTCCCTAATCTGCGTTTGACCAGTCTTTACGGTTTGTCTTCCTGACCTAAAAGATCCACAGAGTCTTGGGATTTCTCTGGACATAAAATATGTGCTTTCTATCTCACTAAGAATGACAGTGAAAGTGCCTGAGTTCTTTAATAGCCCCTGGTTCAAGACAAATGCAGTCACTTTATGCTGCAGCTCCCACTGAACAAACTGCACTTGTTAGGATTCAGTTTTGTGAGTGCTCTTCATATAGACAATCTTTGTGGGAGAGTTCTGGCAGGCTGGCGCACCGACAGCTGATTCCAGCAATCGGCTGCTGGACTCTTAAGAAGCGATGGCACTGACATTCATCGCTCGATGGTCCCACTTGTTGGCCAGAGTCAAACCTCAATTTCATGTCGCTGTTGTTTTTATGAGTCATCAAGTTAATTCTGTTTGCCATCTCTCAGATTCTGATTTTGTTTCCTTTTTTTTATTTTACATTGTACGGTATATTGAATAAATCTTTCAGTTTATTCAAAGATTGAAATAATGTGTTGTAAGGGTGAAAATTAAACATTAAATTATGTTGTATTGATTCAGAGCTCATAAGTTTAATCTATCTCTACTATCAGTGTAAAAGGGCAGATCTATTCTGACTTTAGGATCGACACTGTTTACGCTTCTGGTAACTTTGTTTAAAATAAATCAAACTCGTGATGTTTTTAGATATGCTGACCTCCACTGTTTAAGTGGATATCTCCAACATGATTTCCTGTTGGAGATATCCAAGAACTTAAGACTTCTGAGTTTTCCTCGAGTAGTTTTATTTTTCCTCTGCTGTCAAATTATCTGTTCTCAGGCTCTTAAATGCCGTGAAAACTATAGAAATAAAACACAAAGCTTTAGACATAGATACATTTACAGACAGACAGGTGACACATGCTTCAACAAAAGTTACCACTGCCACTTCGGAGGTCTTTACATTTCCGTTGTCCACTCTAAATTAAAATATTATTAACCAATAAATTTAGAAAATACTTTGACAGCTACAGGAGACGAGGCTGCTACGTGTAGCTCTGCTCCAGGCTTCTGCTCCTTCTCTGTTTAATCAAGTCTCGCAGCCTTTCACATATACACAAATCTCACGATAACTTTCAACAAAAAAGTAGTTTGACACGAAATAAAATACAATCATTTTATACAAATCTTAAAACGTGAACCAAACAACTTAAAATACATTATCCTAACTTTTAGAAATAAACACTTTTTTTTCATGACAAATCATTTTAGTGACACAAAATGTATTCTTGTCAACCATTAATTGGCTTTTCTTATCAATCAGATGAGTTACTCAAACTAAAAGTGAAACCAAAAAAATCCTACAAATAGCTTCGAACAGCCCAGGTCACTTTCCTTTACGCAGATGCCTACATTCCCCTTATCAATGTCTGGCACAGATTGGACTTTATCCAAAACCATAACAGTCCAGACATTAGAACACCACATCGTCCCCAAAGTTTGAGAACCAGCATTGAAACCAGCAGTGTCCCTTTTGATTAAAGAACATATTTAACTTTAATAAAGCATAAACTAATATCCCAATGCCTTCAGTACAAAAAGCCAAAATGATTTATTTATGGTTATGAAACAGAAAAAGTACAGTCAGCACAATATTTCAGTTCAATTGGAGCCTGGTGTGAACGCCAGTTTTATTATGTATTTTTAGTTTTTGTTCATATTATATACATTTTAAAATACAATGTGAATAATCTTTTTACAGTGTTACATTCTTTTTATTATTAACTTGCAATTTCAGGGGGTTTTGGTTTATCATAACATCACTTGATAATTCATTTACTTCATCCTATTGTGAACTCATCATCAATAACTGTAATGATTCCAGCCATTAATACCTTAAAAAAACACTTTCAATTCAATTAAAAAATACTTTATTTATCCCATAGGGAAATTAAATTATGAAAATATATATAAATCAATATGGCTGTGGCTTTGTTAAATGTGGAGAAATGCAAAGTCCTTACCACTTTGACTTGTAAATGCAAATCCAAAACTTGCATTTACAAAATAATCCAAAAATGGTAAATTATGCCACAAAGCTGAAGAGGAGCCAGAAGTTCATTCTGGCTGATATTATTAAAATTATAACCTTTATTTCTGTTCAGAGGTGAAAATAAACAGGAACTTCTGCAGTACGTGAAGAATTTTCAGCCTCAAAATGAAATCAAAACCATCAGAGTTTTGCTCCACGGCCCAGTCGGTGCAGGAAAGTCCAGCTTCATCAACTCTGTCAACAACGTCCTGCAAGGGAAGATGACCAATGAAGCTCTGGCCAGTTCCACAACCTCTGATCAAAGTTTTACAAAAAAGGTCAGTATACCAGCCCACCTCCCTTCCTTGAGCCCCGGCCTCGCGGACCCACCAGTCCCAGATCTCCAGCCGAGCTTTCCCCTGTAAATCCTCAAGTAAGACCATAGCCGGGTTAGGGACTGAGGGCTCCCACGCCCCTGTACTCACCCTATTCTGTTCTCACTAGATCCCAGAGATCCAGCCCTTGCCAGAGAGAATAAGAGAGAGACCTCTCACCTTCACCTGTACATATCTGCACGTTGTTTTTCTAATAAATTTCCCTACCTGATCTGCCTCCGGAGTGTGTTCTGCACATGTGGGTTCAGAGAATTGATCACACCATGACAGAACACTCTGGCCACCAACAAACCCCAGCAGACACACTTCGGAGAGCTTTGCAAGAACAGAACTCTCTAATTCAAAATCACGATGCAGCTTTGCAGGAGCTAAATAGACGTCAGATCGAGGCCAACACCCGCCTGGAAGAAATAGCAGAGTTTCTACAGCCTTCCCGCCCGCAGAATTCCGACCCAAGCCCTGCGCCGGCACCCAGTCCCAGTGCCAGTGCCGAAGGAGTACTCCGTCCCTCGTTTTCCGAATGTCGGCCACCCAACCCGGAAAGATTCTCCGGTGACGTGAGTAAATGCAGAGGTTTCCTGTTCCAATGCATGATTCTATTTAATCACTCACCACACTGGTTTCCCCATGACGACGCCAAGATTTCATTTATCATTTCCCATTTATCTGGCAAGGCTTTCGGTTGGGTAGAATCTCGATTTTCTGCCTTGTCGAGGAAAATTATTGATTTTGGTGCTTAATGCAGTTAATTTTATGCATGTGTAAAAGGGTAGGTTTGATACTCTTGTTTTAAACCAGACAGACAGGGGTTAGAATGCAGATCACTAAATGGGGCGCAGCCCGGCCAGAACACAGAAGCATAAATTAACATTCTTGCAGGCAGTTGGGGAGAACTGCTGGAGGCCAGCATCTGCGATGGTGTAAAACTAATGCAAAATAGAAGATTGAAACCCCGTAACATTTAACTTCTAAGTATTAATACCATGTTTACTGAAGATTGTATTATCTCATTTAAAAACTATTAAAGGATGAATGTATTTGAAAACTGTATTATCTGTGACGATATTAGAAGCAAATGGAAAGTGTTTGAATGAAAATGTTTTTTTACTATTAGAAAATGGCTCAGGAATTATACTTTATTTTGTCCTGTGGATTTTATGTATTATTTTGGCAGAACTTAATCTTTTGGGGGGCTGAATGTGCAAAAGCAAAACTGGGGTTTGTAAAGATAACATTTTTTGAAAATTACCAGATGCAAGTCTCTTCGAGAACGTTAGGAGAGATAATGGAAGAGACGTCAGATTTATGGGTGTCTGCGAAATCTTATCTTAAGACTCTCGGCGCCGGGGACATTCGTACCTGGTATCGTCCAAGATTAACTGGTCCGCCTTTGTCTCTCGATAGAAACCAGACGCCTTTGGAACTTCGTTGTAAATTGGGAGACTTCTCAAGTTTCCTGTAGTTCCTACGGGAGTTTCTAATTGGTTAAAGAGCGGAACGCCTTAGTTGAATATATTAAATTGAAGAAACGCCCACTCAGTATAAAACTTCATGTAAAAGTTAAAAATTCAGAATGCTACCACTGTTTTGCTTTTTGGCATAAAAAGCTTTCTCCAAAGACGCGTCTTTGCCCCCAACCCCCTTGTTTTCTTTGTGTTTTTTTTTCTATTTTTTCCTGTTACAGGTAATGAATATATCTCTATATCTCTGCAGCTTTGTTAATTGATTCATGCGTTATTTTGTGTGGAATTAAACTCTGTGATCTGTGACGACAACGCGCAGTGTCGTGGTTTCACTTCCTCCAGCCGCAGTCCGCCTGCCAGAGATCCGTGGACTTTAAGGAAGAAGGAGCCAAACTTTTTGTCCAAAGTTAATGTTAATTATTCTTCCTTAATAGCCTCTACAGTTTATGGCTGCACGTTTGACGAGTTTTTGAGGGAGTTCAAGCAAACATTTAACATCGATCCAGACAGAAGTTCAGATGCTCGGGAACTACTGGAAATGAGGCAGGGTCATCAATCCGTGGCCGACTTTGCCATTGAGTTCCGTATCAAAGCGGCTGCATCTGGATGGAACTCTCCAGCCCTTAGAAGCACATTTTATAACGCCCTGAACGACAAGATCAAGGATTTACTCGCTACGTTGGATGAGCCTAAGGCTCTGGAGGATTTAATTAGTTTGGCCATCCGTTTAGATAACAGAACTCGCACCCGAGCTAGGAATAAAAGAGATCCACCTGCCTGTTGGTCCGTGGGGGGGGGGCGAGCCCGGTCAATTGTCAGTCCCAGTTTCTCCAGCTATTGCCGAGCCCGAACCCATGCAGATTGGGAATACTCGTCTCACTCCTGAAGAAAGACAGAGACGAATCAGAGCCAAACTCTGTCTTTACTGCGGTACAGCTGGTCACTTCATTTCCGCATGTCCAGCAAAAGCCAGGGTCCGCCAGTAGACACGAGGAGGCTGGCGGACCATCAAGTTAAAGCAGATTCTCCTCGCTTACTGTTACCAGTCTCTCTTTTCGTTCGGGATCGGTCCATAGCTGTGTCAGCCTTGGTCGATTCTGGTTGTGAGCGGAATTTAATCGACTCAAGTTTCGTTCACCAAATGGCTATCGACACCGTTCCATTAAAGAACCCGCTGAAAGTTTCGGCTCTGGACGGTAAAGCTCTACATTCGATAACCCACCAAACCGTTCCAGTAAATCTACTCACCTCTGGTAACCATCATGAAATAATTTCATTCTTTGTTTTTCCTGCAGCCAGTTCAGCAATCATTCTGGGATTTGATTGGCTAGAACATCATAATCCCCACATCGACTGGTCTGAGCGGCACATTGTTTCCTGGTCCGTTAACTGTCACGCCTCTTGTCTCCGTTCAGCCGTCCCGCCAGGTCCGCCACCGGCAAATCTTCATGAAGCTGACCCCCCGGATCTCTCAGCAGTTCCGGTGGAGTACCATGAATTAGCCGCCGTCTTCAGTAAGGTAAAAGCACTTTCACTCCCACCACATCGACCGTACAATTGTGCTATAGACCTTTTACCTGGAGCCCCTCTACCTAATAGCCGCCTGTATAACATCTCTAAAACCGAGAGGGAGACGATGGAGAAGTATATCAAGGAATCCCTTGATGCGGGAATTATTCGCACCTCCTCCTCTCCGGTAGGCGCAGGATTTTTCTTTGTTGCAAAGAAGGACGGAACCCTCAGACCGTGCATTGATTATCGTGGTTTAAACCAGATAACGGTAAAAAATAAGTATCCCTTGCCCCTTCTCTCATCTGCTTTCGAACCTGTACAGGGAGCCACCATCTTTTCCAAGTTGGATCTAAGAAATGCGTACCATCTCCTTCGCATAAGGGATGGAGATGAGTGGAAGACGGCATTCAAGACCCCGCTAGGTCATTTCGAGTACCTCGTCATGCCTTTTGGATTATGTAATGCACCGGCCTGTTTTCAAGCTTTGATTAATGACATCCTGAGGGATTATTTGAACATTTTCATTTTTGTCTACCTTGATGACATTTTGATTTATTCCAAGAGTCTGCCAGAACATCAGAGACACGTCCGGCTTGTTCTCCAACGGCTGCTGGAGAACAGGTTGTTTGTCAAGGCTGAGAAATGTGAATTTCACCAGCCCTCTGTTACTTTCCTTGGACATGTTCTAGAGGCTGGACAGGTGAGGCCTTCGAAAGATAAGATTAAAGCTGTTTTGGAATGGCCAATTCCTGAAACTAGGAAACAGCTTCAGAGGTTTCTCGGTTTTGCTAATTTTTATCGACGTTTCATAAGAGACTACAGTCAAACTGTTCTGCCATTGACCGCCCTGACCTCTGTGAAAACCACCTTTTCCTGGACTCCCGAAGCAGATGCTGCATTCCTACGGTTAAAATCCCTGTTTTCTAATGCACCCATTCTCATCCAAGCAGACCCGACTAAGCAGTTCGTTCTAGAGGTAGATGCCTCGGACTCTGGTGTTGGAGCAGTCCTCTCACAGTTCTCAGACTCTGATCACAAGACTCACCCCTGTGCATTCTATTCCCACAGACTGTCTCCGGCTGAGAGGAACTATGACGTGGGGGACCGAGAACTCCTCGCCATTAAGATGGCTCTGGAGGAATGGAGACATTGGTTGGAGGGCGCCCAACACCCTGTCCTAGTTTGGACAGATCATAAGAATCTCTCTTATCTGAAGACAGCCAAAAGACTCAACCCCCGACAGTCACGCTGGTCCTTATTTTTCTCCCGGTTTAACCTTTCCATTTCATACCGCCCTGGTTCTAGGAATATCAAGCCAGATGCCTTGTCCCGGCTTTACTCCCCTGACGACTCTGATAGATCTCCGGCCTCCATTCTGCCCCCCAGTTGTTCCATAGCCTCAGTCACCTGGGAGATGGAGGATCTAATTAAACAAGCTCAGTTATCTGAACCAGATCCTGGAACCGGGCCTCCCAATAAGATTTTTGTTCCCACTGCGGTCAGATCCAGACTCATCAGTTGGATGCACTCCACTAAATTCTCTGCTCACCCTGGAGTAAGTAGAACTATTTCACTCATTTCCCGTCGTTTCTGGTGGCCGTCCAGTTATAAGGACATTAAGGAGTGTGTTTTGGCTTGTGCAGTCTGTGCTCGAAATAAACCGTCCCATCAGCTTCCGTCTGGTCAGCTCCAACCTCTGCCCACACCTACGAGACCATGGTCCCACATTGCATTGGATTTTGTGACCGGGCTCCCCGTATCTGGTGGCATGACCGCAATCCTCACTGTTGTGGATCGGTTTTCTAAGGCCTGTCATCTGATTCCCTTAAAGAAGCTTCCCTCAGCTCTTCAGACTGCTCAGCTCCTAGTCAAACACGTGTTTCGGCTCCATGGCATCCCACAGGAAATACTGTCTGACCGTGGGCCCCAATTCTCAGCACAGGTATGGAGACATTTCTGTACGGCTCTAGGTGCTAAAGTATGTTTGTCTTCTGGTTACCATCCACAGACCAACGGCCAGACGGAACGTATGAACCAGGAGCTAGAGGCTATGCTCAGATGCCTCACCCGTACTAATTCCTCTGACTGGAGCCAGTACCTGACCTGGGTGGAGTATGCACACAACTCCCTCGTCTCCTCTGCCACCGGTTTGTCTCCATTCGAAATCACTCTAGGCTACCAACCCCCACTGTTTCCCTCGGACGAGATGGACATTGCAGTTGCCTCGGTGAGGCATCACATCCGTCGCTGCAGGGCTGTCTGGCGGAACGCAGTTTCCGCTCTCCATCGCACGCTGGAGCAGAACCGGAGGATTGCTGACCGCAAGAGGCGACCTGCACCTGTGTATGCTGCCGGCCAACAGGTTTGGCTGTCTACCAAAGACATCCATTTAAAATCCATGTCTAAGAAGCTCTCCCCCCGTTTCATTGGTCCTTACAGGATTGAGTCAGTCATCAGTCCATCTGCTGTTCGCCTGCAGCTACCCCCTTCTCTCAGGGTTCACCCCACCTTCCATGTGTCCCAAATCAAGCCCGTCTTCACTAGCCCTTTGTGCCCCCCTCCGGAATCCCCTCCACCCGCCCGCGAATTTGAGGGGGGCCTCTTTTATTCAGTCCGCCGCATTGTCGACTCCCGTAGACGGGGGAGGGGCTGGCAATATTTGGTGGATTGGGAAGGGTACGGCCCTGAGGCTCGCCAATGGATCCCCGGCTCGTTTATTGTGGACCCTTCTCTCATCTCTGCCTATTGGTCGTCTCTCCCGTCTGGTTCTGCTGGACCGCCTGGTGGCGGTCGTTGAGGGGGGGGAACTGTTGGGATCTGGGGAAGGCTGGCTGGGGTTCTTTCCCACTTTTTCCACCAGGGGGCTTCCTGGAGGTTCCTGGAGGGGCGTGGTTTTGCGGCTGCACACCTGACACATATCTGACTCATTTGGAGGAGTATATCTGGATGGAGCTGCCGACACTCCAGTGCCAGAGTGTTAGCCAGTTATGGTATCTGTTGTTACTAGCCATCCTCTGACCAACCTGTTTCTTGAAGTAACTAATTTCGTGTAACCTCTTCCCAGGTTGCCCCTCCGTGACGCCTTGGCCGCCTGACCCGAGTTACTGGCTGGAAGGTTTTTCCACCCTGGATTCCTGTTCTTCCGCTTACCAGCCCACCTCCCTTCCTTGAGCCCCGGCCTCGCGGACCCACCAGTCCCAGATCTCCAGCCGAGCTTTCCCCTGTAAATCCTCAAGTAAGACCATAGCCGGGTTAGGGACTGAGGGCTCCCATGCCCCTGTACTCACCCTATTCTGTTCTCACTAGATCCCAGAGATCCAGCCCTTGCCAGAGAGAATAAGAGAGAGACCTCTCACCTTCACCTGTACATATCTGCACGTTGTTTTTCTAATAAATTTCCCTACCTGATCTGCCTCCGGAGTGTGTTCTGCACATGTGGGTTCAGAGAATTGATCACACCATGACATAAACGCCATAGAAGTTGCAGCAGACAACAAAATAACTGAAAAAATAAAGGTGATATGTTAGTCAACAAATCGGATTTAAATGTCATTAAGATTAATTTTTTTTGTTGTGCTATTAAATTTTTAGATGGTATTGTGGTTGATTAGTTTGTCTGGTGAGCTCAATTAAAGGAAATCTACTTAAGAAGGATGTTCCATATTATTAAGCAGGCCACAGGTTTCAAGCAATATGGAAATGAGATAGGATCTCTGCTGACGAAAATCATCAGATAGTGTAGTGGCGTATATGACAAAATATGAAAACATTAGATATTTAATGAAAACTGAAGCGTTATCGTACTTTTAAGAGATTTGTGGATGATTCAGAACAAAGATGGGTTTGTACAGATAAAGGAAGTTCATTTTGAGTTTTTTTTGGGAAAAAAATACTGTGGGGAGCTTTGTTCAGTAAAATTTGATTAATACGGTAATAGTTCATGACTTGAAAATTATACTGACCACCATTTGTATTGACCATTTAGAAAAATCTGAGAAAATATCACTTGCATAATAATTTGGAACACGGTGTAAATATTTACATTCAGTGTATAAGTAGAAGACTAGATTTCATATGTGACTTTATTTTCTTATTACCTTCTTCAAAATTCAAAAGTTCATGCACACTTAGCTTACTACTATCGTCCAACATGTGTGGAGGCTGTTGAGAAAACTGGCATGAAGAGGTGAGATCTCTCAAGGTTAACACAGAAAACAGATCATAAAGGCCTGAGAGAGACAAGTAATCTTGTATTTTGATTTACTGATGATTATAAAACAAGTTGTTTTGTTTTCAGATTTACTTATTTTGTATTTTTATTTACTGATGTGATTTACTGATGATTATGAAACACGTAATTTTGCATTTTGATTCATTGATGATTATAAAAAGAGTTGATGTAATACAAAGTAGATCAAGAAATGAAATACATGATGAATAAAGTTATGAACTAGAAGTTAAGAGAATTAAAACTCAAATGATTATTAAGGGAGAAGGAAACGATAGAAAAGATTTAGTATTAGAAATTCATCATATTTTATTTAGATTATATAGGGGTGGCATTGATGTTTGGTTTTGTTGGGTGCCAGCACATGAAGGAGTAAAAGGCAATGAAAAGGCAAATAAATTAACTAAAAGGGCATTAGAGGGGGAAATAACAATTTCAATTCCTTTTGGGAAAGGGGAAGGGAAATCACTTATTAAAAGTAAAGAAATGGAGAAATGGCAAAAAATGTGGAATGAAGATAAGAAAGGAAGAAGATTATATGAAGTACAAAAGTCAGTTCGAATTCGAAGCATTAATGAAAGAAACAGAAGAGAAGAAATAATAATTAGTAGATTAAGAGTAGGTCATACCTACTTAAATGACATGCTTTATACAATAGGGAGGAAAAATAATGATAAATGTGAGAGATGTGGAGAGAAAGAAAATGTAGAACACATATTGATGAACTGTAAGTCATATGAACTCGAAAGGGAAGAATTAAAGAGAATAGTTAGAAATATGGGGCATGAATGGAATCTTAAAGGTATATTAGGAAATGAAGGAAACATAACAGATATTCACAAATTAAGGAAAGCATTGTTTATTTATCTTAAGAATACAAAATTAAAAAATAGAATTTAATAGATGTGAAGTAATGCTGCTACACACTCATGTACAGCAGGTGGCGGTATGCACCTTAAAGTTGCTTGTGATCCGCCATAATAGAAAAGAAGAAAAAGAAGAAGAAGAAGAAGAAGAAGAAGAAGATAGAAAAGAAGAGGCGTTTAAGGACAAAGGTAGGAAAGACGTGTCTTCTTTATTTAAAAAATAAAATCATTCCAGAACACAGAAACACATCCTGTTCTGAATCCGTCGTTCGGACCTGATGGTGTTAATGCGGAAGCTGCTTTCACTAACCGAACCCGTACCGTTAAGTGTATTTACGACCTGTACTTTTCACACACACATCCGGAATAAATATTTTATACTTTTACTAAATTTTGGAATAAGATTCAACCTGATAATGTCTATCCAGAATATGCTTTTGCCTCATTTTCAAGAATATTTCTCCCAAATCCGAAAACGTGACAGAATAAGCTTCACTTTCTGTTTTAAGGTCTCCAGTTAAACCGGAACAAGAAGAAATAAGAGCTGAAATAAACGTTTTTTCATGTCAAGCTCTTATTTTTGTTCAATCTTGGTTTCTTTGACTTCCTAAACTTCATGTTATAAAAATAAAAATAGTCTTGAACTGATTAAGTTATCATCTCTGGATATAAATCCAGATCTGTTGTAAAATAAAAAAGACATAATGTTGGATTGGAAGTTAAACAATGCTTTATTATTTTTCTGTCCTTCATCAGAGTAGACATCATTTTCATCATCCTATGAGAGGACAAGCTTCAATACCACGTAAGTAAATACTATCAAATCACATGCATGAGAGGTACGCGCATCGGCCACTTTATTAGGTACACTCTTGCAATTGTGTTTCCACAGAGAGCAAATCCACCAGTCAGATAGCAGGAACTCACAATGAAAGCTGACTTCCTAGAGTTTAATATGGGCATCAAAGTGGGAAAGAGGGTGATGAAGTGCAAGGTCTGCTCTAAGTTGCTTTTTATATTGACAGCATGTTATATTTTATTTTATTTTTATTTTGTCTACAATTGCTACTCAGTTGTGGTTGTTGTGTGTCTTGTCTCTATGCTGCTGTAACTGCGAAATAATTTCCCTGCTGGGATGAATAAAGTAATTCTATTCTATTCTAAGTGAGTCTGATAGTACCATGGTTACTCCTGCTAGATTTCCTGGAATTTCAGGAACTGCTGATCTTTTCACCTTTACATAGGATGGTATAAAAAGAGGAAAAAAACAATTGTTGGCAATTGTTGATTTCAAAGATTGTTAAATTATGCAAAATGACACTAAATATCCAAAATGTTGAACATATGAAGCAACAGAAGCAAAACAAAGTAAATGTAAGGATAGGAAGAGAAATTCCTGGACAAACTTTAGGGATCTTAGTAGCTTTTAGTCTAGAGGACATTTGGGATGTGACAGAAGGTGAGATTTATGATGAAACCTTCAAATCTGCAGTAACTGTGTGATGCTCTCATGTCAATATGGACTAAAATACCTGATGAAGGTTCATGACACACAGAGAAGGAAGAAGGGAGTCCAACTCAGTACTAACAAGATGAAACCTAACAAAGTGGCAGTCAAATGTTTTCTGCTATAATGTAGCTTAGCAAACTTTACTTTTTTTTTTTTAAACTTTCATACTTTTGTAAAGCACGTCATATTTTTTCTGTAAGTATTAGAAATCTGTGTCAATAACTCCTGTCTTCCCAGCATGTTGGAATTGTTTAACTTCCTGACGCAAATGTATGCTTTCCCTGAAAATAAAATTGAGCATTGTGATTTACCTCTTAGACTCTTTACTCACCGTTCTTATTTTTAATCTTGTTTTTATTTGATCAATGCACTTTTAGCAGATTGACTTTTAAGAAAATAAATTACTCTAAATCTCTCTTTTACAGTTTTTGACAATCCTTGGATGCACGTTTCCTGGGGGTGAGTGAATGTGTTTTCATGCCATTAATGGTTTTCTCGCCTTATTTTGACGTCTAGCAAACAATTATCTTCATCTGTAATTAAGTTATTTAGACTTAGGAAATGTAGAAATAATATTCTATATAATTCACATTAAAACAGTGCATTTAATGTACTGTAAACTAATTATGTCCAGTTAAACTTCTGTCCTATTTGCCTTTTATTTCCTCATTTTAGCAGAGAACATGAGATACATCTGCATCATGTGGACAATTTTCGACCAGGAAATGGAGTCAGACACATCAGAGTTCTGCTGTATGGACCGGTCGGTGCCGGGAAGTCCAGCTTCATCACCTCTGTCAGTAATGCTTTGCGAAGGAGAGTGACCTGTGAAGCTCTGGCCAATGCTGCTAACAGTTCCGGCCAAAGTTTTTCCAAGAAGGTGAATATTTATTTTTCTTTGTTTTAAGACACGAAATAGATACCGTCTTGTATCACTTAGATATTTTATGGTTTTAAAAGGTAAGGTGCTGTACATGTAAACATTCAACAATATGTGAATGCTGGTTGAAACACAGTTGAGGGAGAGAGAGGATGAATATGTCGATGGTCCAATAAGCTTCATCTGCGAAGTTTCACAAGTGAAAGAGACTAAAGGTCAGGCTACATTTGTCTGGATATTTTCAACAGATATTGTTTTCCAATTAAAGAAAAACACATTACTATGATTGACTGCCTTTATTTACATGAAGTAATGCCTATTATGGCCAGCAGGTGACATTGACAAAGACAAAATTCAGAAGGAGGAGAGAGTGTTTTCATACCTGATACTCCAGTAGTCTTGGACGAAATTGCGACATTTGTTACATTTTTAGCTGGTGCGGTTCACGTTCACACTGCTCTGTGTCAAATGATACCGACTCTTTACAAACCTCCTCGCCTGTGGGGGCGCTGCACTGAGAACCACTGAAGAAGACAGGAGCTTCCTTTTTTAAAAATGGAGTGGCATCAGATTTTAGCGGTCGAAAGATACCTTTCAGAGGAACCCAGCTGCAAAGGGAAAGAGTAATTAAAAGGATTATTTCACCAAATATTGACCTCTGACCCTTTCCCCTAAGCTAAAAGGAAAGGATTATGTCGTTCAAAAATGTAATTGTTTAATTAAATAGGAAACCATCATTTGTTAATGTTCTGCTAATGTCCCAAAAACCTCAATTTCACAGTTGCAGTGTTTAGATTAAATATGAAAAACAGTTAAAATCACATGAATAAGTTTGTCCGGGGGGCAACACAGAAACGGTTTCAGACATAGTTTCAAACATTAAAACCTATAATTAAAGTAAGCACATATTTTAGAACCATCTCCAATAAGCTGGAAGCTTCTAAAAATGTTCAGAGGAACCTGCCCTAAACTGGTTGATATAAATTTTACATTATGTCTGATAACACAAGATTTTTGATCATTTATTTGTCCCAGAAAATAATGCTTGAACTAAGGAGCGAGGGAGAAACGTCAGTAGTTCATTTAGTACATTGGTGGTTTTCTTTTGCTGTTTTTTTTGTCTTGATGGTTTTCTGACATATTGTCTGTTAGTATTTAACTCATAGAATCCGAAAAGGAGGCAAAGGAAACTATCACTGCCTTGTGTTGAATGACACCATGGGCCTGGAGGAAGGACATGGAAGAGGAATCCACACTCACGACATCAAGCTGGCTATGATGGGGCACGTAAAGGAGGGCTACAAGGTATATTTAGCTAAAAATTCCTATTCCTTCCAACTTCTAGTAACATTGTCAGCAAAACAGTAAAAGCTTAATTTATCTGTCAAATCCTTAGATTCATAAATGACCATTATTTCACATTTTACAGTTTAATCCGCTGGCTCCACTGTCTAATTGGGATCCCGGCTACAACTCATCCCCATCTCTAAATGACAGAGTCCATGTTATGGTTTGTGTTCATAATGCGAATGCACCAGAAATTAAGTCCTCCATTTTACAGAAACTGAGGGACATCGGAGACACTGCCCAGAAATTGGGTAAGAAACCAACCATAACCTGGAGAAGAGTATTAATTAAAAAACAAAAACAGAAGTATGTTTATTTTTTAATAATTCAAGAAAAAAGAACCTTGCTGGAAAAGAAATGTCTAAATTGATCCATATTAAACTTAACTTGGATTATCATGGAAAGTGGGATTCATTTCAGTAATTCAGTGCAAAAGTGAAGCTGATACCAAACAGATTTACAGTATATAGAATAACCCACATATAGACCATTTTAGGTGCATCTGCCAGAGGTTTTTTTTTTTAGGATTATTCTGTTCGACCACATGGATTTGGTGTCTTTGGAGACCAGAAATTGTCATTTTTGAAACCAGGTCTCCAGAGTTTTAAAAGTTTCATGCCAGCCATGTCTTGTAGCTCCATCTCTCTCTGTTTGTGCCACATTCGCCTCACTCTCACGAATATGGTGGGTTCTGCATTTTTGTGTCGTTCTGTGGCCGTGTTACAGCGCCACCGACTGGACACATTGATAGCCATATATTATGGCTATCAGTTGTTTTCATCTAAACTCCTTGTGTGATCTATAGATTGTTGCCAAGAGGAATATTAGTGACACCATAATCAACAATGTAGATGAGTTGAAGGCATTCACTACATCTTGCTTCTTGAGCCACAGGCTGAAATAATGACATAAAAAATCTCACACTGTCATAATGATTCTGGATGTGAGTTTGACTTGAATTACTGGCAATATTTTTTTCCTCAGCTTTAATATAAATGTCACTCTTCTCATAACAGATGCATTTCTGTATCCATAGGTGTTCCTCAACTGGCTGTTCTCACAAACATTGACGAGGCGTGTAATGATACCAAGATTAATTTAAGAAATGTCTACAGGAGCAAGAATTTAAAGAAAAAAGTAAGTTTCAGTTGGACTTTTAAGAAACTCAATCACTTTTAACAACTGACTCAAAAAGAAAACAAATGTTTGATTTTTTTCTGTAGATTTCTGAGTTACATGCAAGCTTGGGGATTCCAGAAAGCCACATCCTTCCTGTGAAGAACTATAGTCACGAAATCCAAACATGTTCAGATGTTGATACTTTGATCCTGAGAGCGGTGAGACGGATGATTGATTTGGGACATGACTTCACGGACAGAGAGCTGAGATGAGTTGGAGTCTGAGGAAGTAACAAGCGTGGACAACAAAGCCGCTTATCTTCAAGTAACGCAGGAAAAGACTACTGTTGTATTGAAGTTGTGCTAAGAGGAGTTGGACTGTCCATGAAGCTATTCAAGTCTGAAAGAGCATCTCAGTGTTGAACATGAGCACCGACGTCCACAACACTGATATCAGCGCCCATATTTCTAAAGAAGTATTTTTTTCAAATAAGTTACATGAATGGTCAGTTGTTCTTGATGCACTTAAAAGATGAATGGTACTTTAGCAATAACCTAAGTAACATATTAGAACAATATATAGCATTGTTGTTGAGTCTAAATATCTATTTATTAAATAATTAATAACAGAAAGAGTTTCTGAATAGAAAATGATGCTTATCAGTATATCGTTTTTCATTAAAATGCAATTAGTTACAGACCTTATAATTATCTCTATTAAAAATGATGACGGCATATAAAAGCCACAGTAGATGAGAAAAAAACAGACATTTTGAGATTAATCTCAGAATCTTTCTGGAAAAACAAGAAAATTTCAGTTCGAAATATCCAATATTTTCCACAATGATGAAATTTTTGTAAAAAAGGAAAGAAATGTATTTAATTATTTACACCTTTATTTAACTAGGAAACGGAGTACAATTTACCTTCATTCAGAGTAGACAAAAGCTGAGAATATACTGATGTTGAAACACCTACAGCTACATGCATCGCATCAAAACAGCAACATAGCCACCAAAGCAATAATTGAAAACCAGAAGATATTAGACTACTTATTAATACAATTCTATTATTGAACAGTCAAAACATTTATAAGTGGATGTTTGTTACATGTCTTAAAATCCGTTGCAGTTCTGTCTATTTTAACTCATTTCCATTTTTTATACACAACACGTGTCTGAAGGCCCTTCACAAAAAAACATCAACACAATCCAACACACCCATACAGATCAGTGAGAAAAGCCTGTATAGATTAAAGACATTGGGGATTTAAATTTAACTTTGTTTGCACATTTAAACCAGAAAAATTAATAAATGACTGAACAAATTACATGAACACAGTTTAATGGAACATTCATGATTTTTTGGACTTTAGAAGAAAGTCTTGGTACCTGGAGAAAAACATGCTAACTCTAGGATTTGAACCCCAAACCTTCTTGTTCCGTACATGTTTCCATTTGTACAAACAGGAACTCAGACATTAATCCTGAACAATATTACTTTCTGATTTATTTGGTTCCGTTTGCTGATTTTTCTCTTACCTCCAAAAAATACACCAACAGTGAAAACAACACAACTACAAAAAGAATCAGAAATCCAAGGATCACATACCTAAGCAGAGGGTTAGTTCCACTTGGTTGAAAATACGTTTGCATTTGATAGACTGCATCTGCGTTTTTAGAACAGGTTAGTAACCCTGACACACTTTCATGGAAGAGGACATGAACTTCTAAGTCGACGTTCGGATAGACCTCTGACCAGCTCCTCCCAGCAGTGGAGTAGTCTGGATCTCGGGTGTGGTGCATCAGTACCAGGATGACTTTTTTATGGACTGTACAAAAGCAGAAAAAAATATGACTAGTTCAGTCTGTATCTACACACCATGATGTTTCAGTCCAAATATTTAACACTACAAATGTCTAACAGATTGCTACCACAGATACAAAAATGTAAAAATTTAACCTCAAACATCTTTTTATCAACAGAAAACTTGTTGGACTTTTTCAAAACTTGTTGAACAAGTCCAACAAGTTTAAAATTGGCACACACAAGTTAGGCACATTTTAGGAATACAATTCACCTTCATTCAATATGTGCCTAATTATGGTTTAGGCACATTTGGCCTAAACCATGTTTGGTTATATTGCAGCAGTTACTGGGAGTGGACTATTTATATTTCCCAGGATGCTTAGGGGCATCCTGTTTGTGTCCTGGGTTGCAACATGGATGAGATGGAAGTGTGATACATTGATTTGTTTTTTATGTGTTATGAAAGCAAATATTGACTTTAATGGAACTGTCAGTTTGCAATGTGTGAAGATAATGTGTTTTAACATTACTTCATCTCTTTTCAAAATAAATGTTACCCAGCAAAATTCAGCATAGTGTTTAATAAAATCCATTATCAGATCAATTATTTTGTTCATGTAAATTGAACCAAGAATTAAAAATCCAAGAACTTAAAATAATTCAACAATCCAAGTGAAAATAATCCAAACGTGTAACTAGGTGAAGGCAGTTTTCTTGCATTTATGATGTGGAATAACTGTTTTAAATTATCTATCAACTTGAACTTTAATTTCTGACTTAAATCAAAAACAGTTTTCCAATGAAATCTATTTTAATTTTCAACGCAGCAAGTGAACTTTCATTTTCAAGTTATGCCACCTTCAAATGTTTTACAGTGATGTAAAACAACAGATTTCCTTTGACTTTCCTTTACTTAGCTGAAATGTTCACAAAACCATTTCAGCTATGTTTGCTAAATTGTGCTTTAACCATGGTAAGTATTTTATAGATACAATAAATTAGTGTCTGCTGTTGTGGTTACAGCTTCTGAAGAGGACAGTGATAATTCTGACAGTGCAAATTGTCATAGCTTTGATACCAACTGTAGGAAATTGGAGAACTGTAGTACTTCTGATTTCAGTGTCTCTTTTGAGAAAATCTGTAGAGTAATTTTCTATGGTTTGATCTGTAATCTTATAGACATTCATTGCTAATAAAAGTGATTTGATGTCACACTGGTGTCTTTATTGTAAGTATTGCTACAATTTGTTAGATTAACTTGGCGGAAAAGAAACATTTGTGATTTTTTTTTCAAAATACAAAAACATTTTCTACCATGAGGTTTGGATAATCACTCTGCTCAAATAAATATAAGAATGTCTTATGTGAATATAAATATTTTTTTACTGAATAATCACCTAAGAAGGAAGATGAATAGCTTCAATTAGTCAAAATTATTTATGTTTAAGTCAATATTTGACCTTAAGGTTAAGTCTCTGTCTCACCCCAACCTTAGACTCCTTTCCAGATGGAAGGATGTCAGTGATTTTGTTTCTCATCTGTTCTTCAATTTATTTAGATCGATTGATCTACTGAGATCTATTAGCTTACTTATATGCTCATGTGATTTCTTAATGCAACAGGCCAGGCGTGATGAGTAAAACTGAACTCCACTGTAAAGAAATTTTGGTTAATTTGTGATTTTACATCAAAAAGGTACATACTTTTTCCTTATGGGTTCAGACTAGTTTGGCCTTTTCCCCCTTTATAAATTAAATCAGCATTTAAAATGTGCTTTTTTTGCATTGACTAAGAGTAGCTTTGTCTAATTTATAATTTAGTTTTTCAGCAAACCAAAAGGAAAAATGTTACCTGATTACTTACTTGGCATGTTTTGCATGGCTGCCTCCACATCTGAACCAACACGGGAGATGATGGGGCAGAAAACAATGGTGCACTCTCCATCCTGGTTTGTGCCCTCCAGCCTAACACTACTTCTCACTTGGTCCATCAGCTCTACATCGGCGCCATGAGTCACCCCGGTGGTGATTGTCTCGACTTTAACTGGTGCTGTTTAGCAAATTGTAAAGCAGAGAGAAACGTGAAGAGAGCAGAGAAAATCAGAGCATGTTCCTTATTTGCATGACCTGAGATGATGACTCACCTGAAAGACAGGGCATCTTCTGGCTCCTTCAGAAACAAACACAAAGATTCAACCATTCATCAGTTGTTATTTTTTTAAATAGGTTTTTCAATAAATTAGAAAATTATCAAAACATAATACTTTACAAATTCTCTATTTTCATAGGGTCCAGATCAAATAAGTCTACTTGCCAAACAAGCAGACCTTGGTCATAAATCTATTATGCTTACTGATGGCATTGCGGACAGGTCCCAAGTTCAGTTTTTATTTTCTTCAGATTTTCCTTCCATTCAACTTTCCATCGATGTACTTGAATTAGCAAGCATATCAATGCTTCTTTCACAATGGACTATAGTGGCTTAGCCTTCATTTGGAGAGTGCCTACCAATTTCTCAGTTCATGAATTTTTCCAATTATTAGGTCATAATATTCTTTCTGCGTTTAAGATGCCTTTTATATTGGTTCCATGAAATATTCTACTTGTCTGGTAGACAATTAGAATATTGTCTACAATAAACCATAATCATTATTAGAAAGACGATTATAATTTGAATAATCATCATCATCAATAATCATCAAAATGCGCACAAATATACATTTGAAATTTATTGTGTGTGTGTGAGATATACGTTTATATAAGTTTCAGTTTTTGAAATGATTTATTTAAGTTTTTTTGTTTCTTTTGGCCTTTGTTTGAGAGTGGTAAGAAAAGAAAGCGGGTTGTGAGACAGAAGCAAGATATGCGGACGGGTAATCACTCGAGTCAGTGATAGCGCCCACACGCTCTACCCCGAAATGATTTCTCGAAATAATTTAAGTTTTTTAAAGATTTTATAATTTATTAAGCTATCTCTATAGGCATAAAAATCGTTTTGTTTACTAAAAACATCTAGGTTACCGGACCTGGATTGACGAACTGTTTGTGTAGCTGCGGTCCAGAAAAGAACAGGTACATAAACATCAGAACATCTGACGCAGTGACAGCTTTCATGCCAGAGCTGTGAAAAACAACGCCCACCTCCCGCTCCTCTCTACTCTCCATTACAGACACACACACACACACGCACACACACACACGCCCCGACAAACCCATTAACTGCGCCCTAAAGACCGCGAGAGACGCTAACGCGACTCTAACGGGACTCTAGCAAAAGTGGTCACATGTTTACGCTGCTGTCGTTCCTTTTCCCTTAACAATAACCGCAAAGCGCCTTGTGTCTTCTTGTTACGTATTTACACAGGAAAAGAATGTCAGAAGTATCAAGACCAGAAGTCCCCTTTATTAGTTGAAGCTGTTTTCGTTACTATACATCACCTAATGTTCACTAACAACAACCAAATAGTTAAAAAGCTTGATTCTTACCTTTGCTGTGCTGCTGGTTTTGCTGTACTGCTGCTGGGAGTGACACGCAGTTTGCACGAATGACTTTCACTTTCATTTCAGATAAGTATGGAAGCCCCACCGTTTTATAAAAATTGTATCTCATAGTTTTGACTTAGCTAACTCATAATTATGAGATAGTATGTGTGATATAATAATAATATAGTATAAAATTATTATTATATTATTGTTATAATTATGAGATACTATATCTTTGTATCATACTTTAAGACTGTCTCATAATAATGAGTCATTATTATGACAATGCATTTTTTTAAACAGTGCCAGAAATGGGCTTCTAGTCTCATGATTTATAAGAACCCCAATCAAAAACCTCTTAGGGTTTACTGATAAACAGACTAAACATTAATTATGTATTATGTTGTTAATTTATTTATTCATTTTGAACATGAAAGAAGTACAAAAGCACACACATAAACAAGGAATGCAAAAGACATAGTTCCATCCATCTTCTGTTCACCCTTGTCCCTAATGGGGTCGGGAGGGTTGCCAGTGCACACCCACACACTCACACCTAGGGAGAATTTAGAGAGACCAATTAACCTGACAGTCATGTTTTTGGACTGTGGGAGGAAGCCGGAGTACCCGGAGAGAACCCACGCATGCACAGGGAGAACATGCAAACTCCATGCAGAAAGACCCCAGCCCGGGAATCGAACCCAGGCCAGGACCTTCTTGCTGCAAGGCAACAGTGCTACCAACTGCGCCACTGTGCAGCCCTAAGACATAGTTTTGTACTGCAATAATCTTAACATACAAAGTCTTACATGATGTGGTATTAACAACAAACATATGGATTCTGTTTTCTTAATTTGTACTTGTGATTAGTAATGCTGAGTGTTTATTGTTATTATTTTAATTGTGCTTAGTTAATGTTATTGTGTCTTTGATTATGTTGTAAAATTTTTCAGTTTGTAGTTGGTTTAGTGATTTGTTGACATGGTTTGAACTTCAGGGCCACCATATTATCCTATGTACAAGTCTTTGAATCTGAGTATAAAATAATTAAGAACTGCACAGTATTCTTTTCTTATTTTGTAAATCTGACTTTATGATCACGTTATTTTTGTTTTTATACTTTTACTTTTGCGTGAACCTGTAATGTTTGACTTTCCTGTCATTTTGCTCCCTTTACCTAAATTTCTAAATTAAAGCATAATAAAGATTATTTTTATTCTATTCCAATTTGCCACTTAAATTTTAAGGTCAAAATTGATAGACATTTAGAACTACTTCTGATTTTATCCACTTTGACAACAGATTTAGTTCCATCTGAAGAAAACAAACCCTAGAGATGATGCTATTACCTCCATATTTACCTGTGAATATGGTGTTATCTTGGTGATGGGCTAACTTTTCAGATTATAGCTAAAAATTCAAGTTTGGTTCCTCAACACAATTTCTCTCAATTTTTTGGGTGAATTTAATCAAGTTTTGATGTTTTCTCTTATTCACGCGTCATTCCATCATTTTCATTAGATCTCTTTGCACTGACTGAGTACTGCAGCACACAAAAGAGCTAAACATAAACCCGCATTATGTCTATGACATTATCACACCAAGGCTGATAATATTCTATTGTTCTTTCAAACTTTATTGATCATTTTTCAGAGTAAACAGTTCCCAAATATCATGTTGCAATAGTTATAGGCAGAGGTCTAATTCGAGGTTACAACATGCATTAAGAAGAGTCACGAGAATTCATTCATTCAAAGGGTCTAGTTGACCTTCAGTAAAAAGCAACTAAATAGACAGTTTATTATACCAGCATCACAATCATAAACACTTTATTTTGACATAGTCTAACAATTGCAAGATACTTTTTTGCAGAGTAAGATATTTTTATTTCAATGTAATGTCATAATAAATGCCTTTGGAGCCTATGAAGCAAGTAAGATAAGTATCTGTGACTACAAATATAGTAACTCTGGCTGAGCTGTTCTCTAGTCTCTGCCTATAACTGTGCCTGTGTTCATATAGACAATTTTGTAATGACTCTGTGTGTAAGAGACATTAAACAACTCGTATTTACAAACAAGTTGTAGAATTAATGATGGTATTAAGGAAGTCTGTCTTTAATAACTTTTGGTTTTCTTACATAGAACAGCAAAACTGAAATCAAACGAGAAAGCTGAGTACCAAACCAAATCACAAGCCTCACCCAAAGCCTGTCTAGATGCCAGAACCAGTTCCAGAGCCTCATCCAAAACCTGTCATCAGACAATACCCATGAAAAAACACAACACAATAGCCAATAGCCATACCCAACCAAAGCCCAATTCTGATCTGAATTCTTTTTGTGTCCTTCTAAAAAATGTCTTATTTCCAACACTGCCTTGTGATTTTGTGCACAGCTCAGTAATCCTGGGACACTTTCATGGAAGAAAACGTGAACATCCAGGACAACGTTTTCAGTGCATTCTGACCACTTTATCCCAGCCGTTGAGTAGTCAGCATCTCGGGTGTGGTGCATCAAAACCAGGATGATTCTTCGACCATCTGTTGAAAAATAGGAGAGAAATGTGAGATGTAGGCAGAACTGGACATCCTAAAAGGAGGACAAGGCTAACCTTCTGAGCTTAGAAATGATCCCTTATTTAATATTTCTTGATTCTACTGGAAGAACAGGACAAATATATCAC
Source organism: Xiphophorus maculatus (assembly GCF_002775205.1). Classification (NCBI taxonomy): domain Eukaryota; kingdom Metazoa; phylum Chordata; class Actinopteri; order Cyprinodontiformes; family Poeciliidae; genus Xiphophorus; species Xiphophorus maculatus. The sequence goes on along the minus strand of NC_036449.1, from coordinate 4,934,764 downwards.
CATAAAGAATTTTGGATTTGGAAAGATGCGTTTGTCTGTATTTTCACAAATTGTTCAAATTTCCACACTGAAACACCACTGAATGTGAATAACTCAGGACTGTGTCACATTTAAAATAAGAAATCCTTCTATACATTGTATTCCACTTATCCAAGATAAGGTCACAGACTGATGTGGGAAAACAAAGCAAGGTTCATTATTGGCTTGTTCTTAGGTACCTCAAGGTGCCTCTAAGGAATACATACAATACCTTAGCCTAAGATTAGTAAAGTGAAGTCCTAGTCTCATAGTCTACGTGGATTATTTAATTTCCCTTTGGGATCAATAAAGTATTTTAGAATTGAATTGAGTAGGCTGAGTTCCAATAACAACTTTTAGCTTTACTTAATTTTATTTTTGCTATTAATCAAATTGCACCACTCAGCCACACTACAGTCAACTGTCATCTTTAGGATCTATGAAGTATTTTTGAATTCAAATCAAGACACTTAAGACTCTCCTTTGTGACTTTGTTACTGTCTTGATGTGGCTCTGAAGGTTCTGGTCTGAGTCCATCACCCAGATTTCAGACCCCATCACTAGTTTCTAACTAGTAAATAATTGAAGATGTGCTGATTCTAGATCATCCCTTTTTGGGTCCAAAGATAACAACTTCAGTTTTGTTTCTGTTCTGCTAAAGAAAGTTATGGTACATTCACATATTAATTTGTTCTATGCATTCACGCAGCTCACTCTTGAATGGGATCCTGATCTTCTGGTAAAATTGCAATATAGAGCTGTGTATCACCAGCATAGTTATGGCAATATTTTTTTGTTATAATCTGAGCTAGAGAATGTAAGTGAAACAGCCAGGTACGACTTTTAGAACAAATGATGCGCTTACTTGCAACTTTTTGAGAACTGATAAACAACGAAACCATCTCGTAATAATTTAATCCATAAAGAAACAACCAAATGTAAACATTCTGATTCCTTACATGGGACTTTTTCCAGGGCTGCCTGCACATCTGAGCCAACACGAGATGTGATTGGACAGAAAAGGATGATGTGTTGTGCATCCCGACTTGTATCCTTTTGGATGACTTGGTTCATCAGATCCACATCTGCTCCAAAGGTTTCCCCTGTAGTGATTGTCTGAACTTTAGCTGGTGGGGGAAGAAAACAAAAAGGTTATGACACTACAAATCCACACTTCATGTCGGCTGACATATTCACTCACCTACAGGATTCCTCATGTTTTGGTTACCTAACAGAAAGAAACACAAAGTAAGATACAGTCTTCCTCATGATTGTGTTGCATACTGACCTGGACTAGGAGGCCATTATGACCAACAAAATGTGTTATTAACCCCAATGTTGCAGCAACTAAGTGGTACAGAGGATCTTATTGTGACATACTTGTAGCAAGACGAGGCAGTCTGAGGACAGTGATTAAGTTATTAACATGTTGGTGATGGACAAAGTGAGGTTCACTATCAACAGGAAATGGAGGGATTAGCCTTTGTCCCATCGAAGTGCAGTCTAAGGCTGAACTGTAATTTCCTCCCACATGTTTTTCACAACAAATGTATTTTTATTTCTACATCATTCATTTTGTAAACATGTTTGCAATGCATGATTTCTGCCCGTTTTGTTTGTTTTTTTAAAACCCAACACCATATATCTAAATCTATGAGGAGTATAAATAATTTCGGGCTTAACTGTATGTTAGTAGCCATTATATAAGGAATCTTGCGCCTTATCTGTTCTTTGTCTGTTCAAAAATCATTCAGATAAGTGTGCAAAGCTAACAATTATACATTCACTTAAAAAGACAAAGCTAGATATGAAGTCAGTCTTCAATTCATCGTTTATATTCAGTGTTTTACATACGAGTATTCAAACAAAAATTAGATTCCCTTATCAGCCCTGTCATATGAAGAAGGAAAGTTTCCAGCAAAGCAAAACGTTTTTCAAATCCTACCTCTGCTGTGTTTCTGCTGCTGTGGAGTTAAACACTAACTGAGTCTGCTAAAAGAACAAACAGGCCAGAGAGGTTTTTGTACTTTCACTTTCTGTTCTGAGAAGCTCTCTGGTTTATAAGAAACCCACTAGTTGTTATTAAAAGGATGACTGGATGATAACAGAGTGATTGCAGTGCAGTTTTGTACAACTAAGAAGAGATAGGACAGTGTTTTATTGTTGCTGACAACAGTCAAAAGCCTTTATCAACACCCATATTGCAATTTTTATAACTGCTGACCTCTGTTACAGTATTGTGTACTAAATGTTTCACTGTAGTGGAGTACAAAAACATGATAGCATAGGAAAAAACACATTTGATGCGGTAGGATTCACACTTTAATTTGAGAAACAAGGCTGTTTCCAACAAAAAAATATTTATTTTGTTTACATTTTATTTTAAGAGAACAAATGGAAACGTCTTTACTGGCATTAAAATTGCAGTATGTAACTTTTACAAAAATATGTTATTGCATATTTGCTAAACCTGTTACCATGAAGTCACCATGAAGGAGTGTCTTGGCGCTGTCAATCAGACTCGTGTATGAACTGCTCAATGTACTAGTGGTTGAAAAGCAACTTATCATTATAGGAAAACCGTTCATCCCCTATTATCAGCTGCCATGCTAGTTCGCCTTAACACCCCTAGCAGGCTTTATTTTTCTTCCTGCCTGATATCTATTGGATATCATCCAGACTGTATCTTACTCTGATATTATGATATTAGCTATTTTTATTAAAGCACAGAGGACCAGACTTAGATGTTCACACAAGGATTCATTTTCAGCAGGGAAAAGACAATTTCACAGTGAGAACATATTATATACAAGACTATAACTATGTTTCCATCCAACTGTTATGTGAATTTTGAGGAAGCTTTAAAGATTTTGCAAAAAAGAAATAAAGATGAAAATGTGAATTAGGCATGTTTCTATCTAATGGTATATAGAGAATCAACCATTATGCAGATTCTGACATTATGCACGGCTATAATAAATAATAAACTGTTGGCTATGTCAGCACTTATTCAGAAAAAGTCTTTTCATCTTTTTAGCACATTGTCTCTTAAAATAAGTCTAAATCCACCTCAAGCTAGTGTAAAAACACTTTCGTGAAATTGTTTCGAATTTTGCCATTTCCGTCAGCCTTTTCTAATTTCATTCCAGAGTTCTATGGGGACCAAAGCCAAGTCCTAATATGGCGGAACCTCTTGTTTAGGGCTAAGGGCTAGCTTTAGTTACAAGGTTTGAAATAAGCTTTAGTTAAGGTTAGGAATAAACTAGTAATAGAGAAAATGTCTGGGTTAGGCATCAAAAAATCTTTTTTTAAAGTTCAAAATCAGTTTTCAATTTGTGCCCAACTAGAAAATAAACTAAGTAAAAAACTAAAAAGCACATATATTATATCCATAATAGACTTGCTTTTTGTTATCATGCATATTCATCACTCTTCAACTCAAGTCTTTGTCTCTCTGTTTATTAGTTGCAACACAATCATTGTACTATGCAGTAAATTCTTTTTTCCCAATTGTCTTATTGTTAAAGTACATAATCTAATGAATTTTGATGAGTAAACATTTTAATTATTGGAGCATACAATAATCAGGACATACTTTATTTTTAATTTGCTGATCTCCAAACTACGCCAAGAAAATGACAAGAAGTAAGATGAACAACACCACCAGAACAAATAGGACTACAATCTTCCAATAAGGGAAACAGCATTCATCGAGCCTGTTAATTAGACCTTGCTCCCTGGGTATGATCTGCCTGATCTGTTGGTTCTGAGACCGTTGATCTAATTCATGGATCATTTGATCGACTGCCTCAGTATTTTTAGCACACAGCAGCAATCCTGGCACCGTCTCATGGAAGAGAACATGAACATCCAGGATGACGTTGCGGTATTGGTCACACCAGCTCACTCCAGCGGTGGAGTAGCCCTCATCTCGGGTGTGGTGCATCAGAACCAGAATGACATTTTGATCTCCTGCTAAAAGAAGAAGAAAACAAGGTGAAGGGAAGGTTTTCCATTCTTAAGAGTGTTGTTACTTTATTACTTGATTAGATGAATGTCTGAACCGATGGATTATAAAACTGGTACCTGGAACCTTGGTCATGGCTGCTTCCACATCTGACCCAACGCGAGAGGTGATGGGACAGAAAACGATGATGAAGAGGCTTTCCATCCAGTGTGTGACGGTCAGCTGAACCCTCCTCTTCACTTTATTCAGCAGTTCTTTATCAGCACCAAACGTCTCCCCAGTAGTGATGGTGTGGACTTTAACTAAGTGAAATTACAAAATACAACAGATGAATTTTAAGTGATAAATAATAAGTTACTTATTACTTATTAGTAATGATTAATTACTAATAAGTAAGTAATTACTTAATAAGTAAATAATTACTTATTACTTAATACTAATAAGTAATTACTTATTAGTAGTTACTTTTTAGTAGTAGTAACTATTACTACTAACATTTAATTATATTTTTGATTAGATGTTTTTAATTAAAAATTAATTAAAAACATCCCTTTTTTAATATGCATTGTCCTCTTTATGAAATAAATAAAATTCATAAAAATTCAAACCAGAACTGGAATATGACATCTATCGGTGTGGTTCCTGCAACACTGATGCTCACCTCCAGAAGTCTGGTACATGTTGACGTCTAAAAAGAGAAACCAAGCAGTACGATCAGTTCGGCTTTTCTGCAGAGATGAAGCACAACCGTTAACTCTGTAAACTGAAAGCATTTAAATGACTCAGAGGCATTCAAATGTTTTCACTTGAAAAGTAACCTGAGAACAGATAATTTGGCAGCAGAGGAAACATAAAACTACTCTCAGAAAACTCAGAAGTCTTAAGTTCTTGGATATCTCCAACAGGAAATCATGTTGGAGATATGTTTAAGTGGAGGTCAGAGTTTGATTTGTTTTAAACAAAGTTACCAGAAGCGTAAACAGTGTCGATCCTAAAGTCAGAATAGATCTGCCCGTTCACACTGATAGCAGAGATAGATTAAACTTATGAGCTCTGAATCAATACAACATAATTTAATGTTCCATTTTCACTCTTACAACACAGTATTTCATTCCTTGAAAAAACTGAAAGATTTATTCAATATACCGTACAATATAAATATTATCAATAATAAAATTAAATTTAAAAAAATAATAAAGGAAACAAAATGTTGCAGTCATAAAAACCCCCAAAAGTATTGGACGTTTCCTACCTTTGCTGTAAATGTGTGGCTTCGGAAAAACAAACAAGGTAAAATGGTTTCTTGGTGCAGTTTGTTCAGTGGGAGCTGCAGCATGAAGTGACTGTGTTTGTCTTGAACCAAGGGCTATAAAAGAACTGAGGCACTTTCACTTTCATTCTTAGTGAGATAGAAAGCACACAACTTATCCTAATGTCCAAATAAATCCCAAGACTCTGGGGATCTTTTAGGTCAGGAAGAAAAAACTGTAAAAACTGGTAAAAGAAAGATTAGGGAATAAGAGGTAAGGCTGTGCAGCATAGGCTGCTTACCTAATATATATATTCATAAAGCAGATAGATAAATGTGTATGTAGATTAGAGACGTCTTCCCCCCATTGGACCTGGACACTGGTGGTGGAGAGGATGGTGAAGACATAATGGACATTGAAGAAACCACGAGCTGAAGGTGGAGGAATGGTGGAGGAAGGTTGAAGCTGATGAACAGCTGGAGCTCATCAAGGCTGCGACGCTTGATGATTGGAGGAGGAGACCATCAGTGATAGGTTGGAATCGAGGTGCATGATGAGATGTTTGGTTGGGCAGGTGAGATGAATAAAGTTTTCCAGTTTGAATTTACAGCTAGGCTTCATTTTTATTTACATGCTTTATCTTTGATTTACTGTGTTACATGTTGACTTTAACATTTGAGGCATCAGTATTTTGATTTTTTTTTCAGTTATCGACTGAATTAGTAACCTGTTTGGTCTCTAAGTAACTTAAAAATTTCAGACTGGACAGGTTTTGTGGTTTTTAAAATAGTTAAAAAATAAAGTTAAAATAAAAAAGCAAAATTATGGTCTAAAACTTATTTTTAATTTAGAATGTTTTTTTTTTTAAATTTAATAAAAAATATTTTTTTCTAAAAATTATATATATATATATATATATATATATATATATATATATATATATATATATATATATATATATATATATATATATATATATTTTTTTTTTTTACAAATATAGAAATTTAGAAAAAAATATTTTTTTAAATTACTTTTCTAAAAATAATTTCCGTTCTGTGAAGTTTGTGTAAAGTTCACAAACGTTACAGAAGATGCATAAACTTTCTCTACATAAAGTTCACAAAGATTATTTTAAATAATCTGCATTTATCCAGGTAAATTCTGTACCTCCTATGACAGATGCCAACATCTGCATGCATTTACATGCAGATGTTTTCAGAGTGCCTGGAAACATTTTGTTGAAATTATAATTCAGTTAAAACTTTTGCTGCTGAGACGAGTTCATAAAGATCAAGGTGATTCCCAAAATTATTTCATGAAGCATTTTTTGTTTGATTTTTTTATTTACCTTTCAGGCTCTTATAATAGCTGATTCTATAAACTCAACTATTTTTTTTTTGTAAACGCATAAAGAATAAGGTCTACAGTTTATAAATGTTTCATTTTATTTTGTACTTCACAATCATAAAAGAATAACTAAACTACAGTATTTTTTTTAATTCAAATCGTTTAATGCACATTACTGAATAATAAGACATGTTGTGTGTTTCTCCATATATTTGTTGATCAAAGCTTTAGCTCAGTGAAAACCACAAAATGATCACAAACACAATTGTCACCAATAACACAACAGGCATCCAGTTATTTTCTTCAGGTGGTTCCAGATATTTTTGCATTCTGTAAACGGCCTCTGTGTTCTTAGAAGAGGTGAGCAACCCCGGGACGCTTTCATGGAAGAGAACATGAACTTCCAAGTCGATGTTGGGATATATTTCCGACCACAAAGTCCCAGCAGTCGAGTAGTCAGGGTCTCGGGTGTGATGCATCAAAACTAAGACGATCTTTTTATTCACTGCAGAAAAATAAAAGAACAGATTTAATGGACCAAAAATCTTTTTACTGGAAGAATCCTTGTTAGACTGTGTAAAAGTATTAGGCCAAACTTAATTGAAGATGTGCGTAATTTCTAATAAAGTATTTAAAAACAGGGGAAGTGTTACAGCGCCATCGATTGCCCTGGCATACGTACTGCAGCGAAGACGCACATTTGTTCTTACTCGTTTATAAATGTGATATTTCTCTCCATGCAGACGAGGCTTCGGTTCTATAACTAAACTGTGATGGAGCTCAAGTTTATGAGTTACTGCCCGGACATTTTACTTGGAGATTTTCGCTCTCTAGTAAAACGTGCAGTTCTTTAGATGTTGCTCTGACTTCTACTAAGTGTCAGATTAACAAAATCGAGATTTCAGGCATTAAATAAATTCCATCATCATGTTATAGTATGTTACCTGCAGTCATTTAATAATTGTGGTTTTTTATTTACAATGTTTTTCCTCGTGGATTCAGGTTAGTTTGACTTTTTTTCCACTTAAACAACTACATTCATCATTTGAATGTTGCATTTACTCAGATTGATACTATGTGTGATTTTTTTTTTTTTCAGCATAGTTTCATAGTGAAATTACCAAGAAAATGTTGCCTGATTGCTTACATGGCATGTTTTGCATGGCGGCCTCCACATCTGAACCAACACGGGAGATGATGGGACAGAAAACAATGATGCATTTTCCATCCCGGTTGGTTCCCTCCAACTTCACCTTCCATTTCACTTGGTTCATCAGAGCTACATCGGCGCCATAGGTTGTCCCCGTGGTGACCGTCTGAACTTTGACAGGGGCTGATGAACAAAATACAAAGCAGAAAAAATATGAACAGAGGATAACAAATCGGAGAAAGATCATTATTTACATGAGCTGAGATGATCACTCACTTGAAAAACAGAGCATCTTGTGGTTTCCTTCAAAAAGAGACACAAAGACCAACATGAACAGATCCATCCATCATAGATGTAAATGTAAATTTTAAATGTACCGTGCAACAATGTCCATGTCCTACTTTTAATCGAGTTTAAAAAAACAAAGGTTTTAACGCAGCCTAAAAAGTTTCATTTTATTGAGATCATTTTAGGACAATAAACAATTTTGTTTTCAATAATCTGAGTTGCAATAACTTTCTTGATGTTTTACAGATTCACTCTATGCACAAGGTCATATACAGTATTTCAAGTGAACTATTTGGATGACTATGGCTTACAGATAACCCTCTATAAGGGTTAATAGAGGAGCCATGTTGTGATGACTTCCTGTAGGCGGAGTTTCAGAAAGAGCAGGAATCTCTTAAAGTGACCAAGACCTTCAATTACAAAGTAAAAATTCTTTGAAGTCATTTTTGAAATATGTAGCATTTTTTGAACAGTTGAAGTAAACAACTGTTCAATAGTGCTATAAAATACCACTATTTAGAAAACATGTTACAGACCCTTTAGGCAAGATGGAAGGATCCTCCCATGGCTGAAGCTGCACCTTATTTAAAAAACCTTTGTGTTTTTTAAACCTTCCACTCAAAATGTAATTAATAGACTTTACAACATTCTCTAAACTAACAGATTATTTAAGAATAACCTTTCCTGAGTGAGTCACTTTGTTCTGAACAATTCAGTAACAACAATAAAATAGATAAAAAGCTCAATTGTTACCTTTTCTTTGTTATTGCAGCTGCTGCCGTGCGTGGCTGGCTCAGTGAGAGAAGCTGCTGCATGAGCGAGTTACTTGCAGAAAACGTTTTCACTTTCACTTGTGCTTGACAATGAGCCCAGTATCTTTTATCAGGGTGTTTCCTGCACAACAGGAGAGTCTTTCAAGCAACAGACATCAGGGTTCTGCTGGGAGGAATACAGAAGGAGCTATAACAACGTAAAAGTATTTATCAAGAAAAATGAATCGTTGCTATTAAATGGATTCTCTCAAATCATTGGCCGTGCTCTTTATGGAGAAGAATCTTATCAAAATCATCCCTGACTTCAACTCCAGAGTTAGCATGACATCATGATGTTGCTTTTGTTATTTTCAATCATGTAAATACTCTGCTGCGAAATATAGCTTATGTCTTGAGAGATGTCAATTTTGGAGTTTTTAGCGCCCCCTGGAGAAAACTCCACCAGCCGCCACTGATTCCTAACTCAGCAGAGAAAACAGGGAAAATGAAATCGGCTTTAAGAATCCAGACTTATAAAACATGTGGGTTTCAAAGGTGAAAGAAAAGTGGAAAACACTGAAAAGAAAGAAATTTGATGGAGTTGATTCTGTCTGTCGTTTAGAGGTTCTGGTCAGCAGATTTTGTGAGAGAAGGTTGTCACCGTTTGTGTTTGTTTCCTAACAAAAAGAAAGGAGACTTGACTGAGCTGCAGCTGTAAAGATTTGGAGTGTTATGTACAGAGGATTCTCTGGAGCTCAGCACAGGTGACCTTGCAATTTGCCTGTTGTAAAAAAAAAAAAAAGAACGGCTTTGATCTTGATAAGGAAAGTAAAACTGAGATAGTCTGGAGCATCACCGAACTTTCCCCTGCTGTTTTATGACCCCCCCCCCCCCCCCCCCCCCCCCCCCCCCCACACACACACACACACACACACGCAGAGACAAACAAAGCAAAAGAAAACCTCTTTTGCTTTGAGGCTTTCTCAAAGAGAAAGAGGTGCTTTGAATTTTTTTACGTACAGTTTTTTAAAATATTTTTAAAAATATATTTTTAAATACATTTAATATATATATTTAAAAATACATTAAAAATATATTTTATGTATTTAAAAATATTTACAATTATTTGTAAATATTTAAAAATTCAGGTATAAAAAATATGTTTTTTTAAAACATATTAAAAGAGTGCTAAAAATATTTTAAAATATTATTTTTGCTTCATGTATACTAACAATGAGCAGGCTGAGCAGGAAATGTAATCTTATTTCACAAAATGAGTGCTCTTCTTGTAAATCACGTGATTCATGAAAGTGAAAGTGAAACTGTGGAAACGCCATAAAAGAGCCGTGAGCTTTTACTTTCATCAGCACTATAACGGATCTCTCTGCTGCAGCACGTCTCCTCTGAGGTAGGATTCTTTTCCTTCTGTATCAGTAACAAAGCAGCTGCAGTAAACCAGTGAAAACAAATGAACCGATTTAAAGAGCTCTGACTAACGATTGTAGAGTCATTCTCTCTTCCTCTCTCTGTATTTTACAGAGTATTTTCTGTCACTGTCATGGGAGGTAACTCTTCTGCACCATGTAAGTTACATTCTTGTTTGTTATGGTTGAGATAGATGCATTGAATATTTCACTGATTTATTTCATGCATATATTGCATATTTTCAGTTAATTTTATTTTCCTCTTCAAATTAAATTTTATCTTGAACATGTTTTGAAAGCAGAAAGTGAAATAAAGTTACATGTTAACTATTGGAAATAAACACTAGAGCATGGTTATTTGGGAATGTCTGAAAAGCTTAGCAATGGAAATATTGGAATTGTGTTTATGCAAATTTTGACTCATAATATTTCCTGTGTTGTGTTTAGCTACTCAACCAGGTAAGTACTATTTCTTCCATGTGTTTTTCATTTTAGTGTTTTCCTTTACTCACTTTAGAGTAAAAATGAATCTATTCACTGCCTCAATGTTCCACAGAATTAATACCAGTTGTGTTTATTACTTTAATATAAATATTAATTATATTTCTAGTCATTTATTGACCTGTCATGTGTTTCTTTGTCCGTGTTCAGCTCCACAACCTTCTCCACGTGAGTACAACTTATTATCCATGCTGACACAGCAGAAAATGTTTTTCATTTTAGTGTTTTCCTTTACTCACTTTAGAGTAAAAATGAATCTATTCACTGCCTCCATGTTCTACAGATTTAAGAATACCAATTATGTTTATTACTTTAATATAAACGTTAATTATATTTCTAGTCATTTATTGACCTGTCATGTGTTTCTTTGTCCGTGTTCAGCTCCACAACCTTCTCCACGTGAGTACAACTTATTATCCATGCTGACACAGCAGAAAGTGTTTTTCATTTTAGTGTTTTCCTTTACTCACTTTAGAGTAAAAATGAATCTATTCACTGCCTCAATGTTCTACAGATTTAATACCAATTATGTTTATTACTTTAATATAAACATTAATTATATTTCTAGTCATGTATTGACCTCAGTAATGTGTCTCTTTGCCCGTGTTTAGCTCCACCACCTTCTCCACGTGAGTACAACTTATTATTCATGCTGACACAGCAGAAAATGTTTTTCTTGCCTCAATAAAGAATTGAATTGTTTAATCTAATAATCTCTTGACTCATGTTACTAATATATTTAACATCATGTAGAAAATCTAATTCTTCCATCTATTGTGACACTGTTCTGGTTTTAAGACTTTGCTGTAAATTCTCCTTCACAGTTTTAAGAACTCCATGGAGAGAAATAACTTGGGGGTGAGTCAATGTACCTTATTAAAGTCTGTATGTTGAAGGTGACTTTTTTTTTTGGTTCAGCATAATCAGCCATCAAAACAGTTTCCTGGATTAATAGTGTCACTTGACCCATGGTACTTAATAATGTCATTGGTTTATTAAAGAAGCAGCTCTGGAGACCCAGGCAGCTAAATGTGTTTGGTCAAATGTAGGCGATGAAACGGGTCCAGCTGTCCACTGTCCAATCAAATCAATGAATTATGTGGCATTGCAGTGTACAATGTAATGTTGCATAATTTATATATTTCTATGACAACACGCCCCATAACTTGAAAATTTTGTCTTAAATGTTCACTGAACATGTAATATTATAGATACATGATTTTAATAACAAAAGTTCAAGTGTAACCAATTTTACTTATTTAACTGATATTTAAATTATACAATAAAGACTTGGGATTAAAATTTGTCTCAGTGGGTAGCTAATGAAATTAAAAGAAGCCACTGCACTGAAGGCTGAAACTTATTGTAAACTAACAGAACCTATGTAATGATTTTCACAACACACTGATCACACAAAGTGAATTGAAGGTCATATTCACTGATTCTCACTGTTAGAAGTTCACACATATTCTGTACATCAACCTCAGCAGCAGGAGGCTGGTGGAGTTCAGGGTCTTTCTGTTTATCAACTCATCTCTGTTTATCAAGGTAAAAACTAGTTTCTGAAATTATGATTTCAAATTTTCCATTTTAACAGAGGCAATAGTGATGCTCTTCAGTACTTGAAGGAGTTTCAGCCTCACAATGAAGAGGCAACTCACATCAGAGTCCTGCTGTACGGTCCAGTCGGTGTGGGGAAGTCCAGCTTCATCAACTCCGTCAACAACGTCCTGCAAGGCAGAATGACCAATGAGGCTCTGGCCAGTGCTACAACCTCTGATCAAAGTTTCACCAAGATTGTGAATATAATTGTTTAATTTTAAAGGCTTGTTCACATTTTAGACTTATAAATATTCCCACCAACATGGTAGAAAATATTTCATTTTCTGACACAGTGGCTACAAACTTGTAATCACTGATTATTGTACCATCTTATTCATAATTTTATTTAGCAAAATTAAATTTAGGTTGAAAATTAAATTTATTAAGAGTATTTTGAGGCATGTTTGTAACTTAAAATATATTTTAGCAGCTTTATTCCTGCTGATTACATAAAACTGTTTTTTTCCTTTCAGTACAAAACCCATAAAATCAAGAAAGAAAGCAGGGGAAACTATTATCCCTTTGTGTTCAATGACATCATGGGTCTAGAAGACGGAGATGGAAGAGGAGTCAGAGCAGACGACATCAAACTGGCCTTGGAGGGTCATGTGATGGATGGATATAAGGTATACATACTTTTCTGCTTTAAAAAAATACTTCTCTTAAAGGCAATTTAATTTACTTGCTTTATGTGGAATGTTCATCATATTTTCTTCCACAGTTCAATCCTGTATCTTCCCTGTGTGATGGTGATCATGGCTACAACTCTTCCCCGTCCATCAGTGACAGAGTTCATGTTCTGGTCTGCATTTATTCTGCTAATGCACCACAAATGAGATCCTCAGTTTTACAGAAAATGAAGGAAATCAGAGAAGCAGCCAGTGAGCTGGGTAAGAAACATTCAATATGCATTTAGAATATTATTCTGGAGTAAAGGACTTTTTTTTAATGTTGTCATAAATGTTTCATCACTCTCCTGCGATGTAGCTATTTAAACATATCGCTTAATTAAAACTTTTAGAGATTCTTGAGAAACTCCATGTTCTAGAGTCTGTATCTCTATAACCACAGGAATCCCTCAGCTGGCGATTCTCACTCACATTGATGCAGCCTGTGGGGAAACGGAGAAAAATCTGAAAAACGTCTATAAGAGCAAACATTTAAAGAAAAAGGTGAGTCAGAGAGAGATTTATTCAAAACAGGAATACCTCCTAAAAATATTGTACAAAAAATATAACAATTATTGTGTTATATGTAGATGGGAGACTTCAGCTCCAGTCTGGGGATCCCAATGAACTGCATCCTCCCACTGAAGAATTACAGTGATGAAATACAACTGAATCCAGACGTCGACACTCTGATCCTGAATGCTCTGAAACTGATGATTGACTTCGGAGACGACTACGCCGACAAACTGTGAAGCCACAGAACATTTTGTGGGGATATGCATGAAAATCACAGTAGTAATACAGTTCATATCATTACATACAGTAGTTGTTGAGGAGAGCTTAGTGGTTGAGCAGGAACTGAGTATGAAGTTTTCTGACCTTTGACACATATGTTTCTTGCTTTTCTCTCTCAGCCCTTTTCTGATAAAATAAGCCTTTCCATGAAATAAGGAATAATTAAAAGGACAATGTGCTTTTACAATTGTAACGGTAGATTTGCTAAAAAATAAACACTTCTCTGAGTTGCACTCTTCACCAATATTCCGTTTTATCCATTTGTTTACTGGTCTTGTATATTGATAGAAAGGGCAACACATTTACACTAATGTTATTCATTTTGTTAAATGAACAAACTTTTTGTTACATTATGTTCTTTTGTTTTTTTTTTTTTTTTAAATGTCAGTCCTTGTTGGATAACAAGTGCCTGTAGTCACTCATAACATTTTTTTTTTTAGAACTATGAATTGTTTGATTGATGTCAAATGCATTTCCATTCTGTGTGTCACTTTCCAGCTTGATAAAAGTCACCACCAAAGTATTCAAAGTGGTTTTAGGTCAACATTTCTATGTTTTTATTGTTGGCTCGTTCGTCACAGAACATTTGGAAAGCAATCTATAAATGTGTGTGATGTTCATAAGACAATGTTACAATTTGAATCATGTTAAATACTCACATTTTGTATTGGTCAATAAAATGTAGAGTAATAAAAACTGCATGATTCTATGGTATTTTATTCTATGTTCTTTGGTTCTAAGGACTCTTTGCAACATGTTTTATAAATCAGTCGTTTCGCTGCTTGTGTTTGATGTAAGATGATGAAATCTGTTAACTGGGAGGTTTCTGAAGTAGAGCTGCTGCTCCATCATGAAGGAGTCAGCCATGATGGAGACTTTCAGATCAGAAGGCCTCCGCATTGAAAAACATTTAAACATATAGTTGTGTTTCTACTGACCTTTTACTCTTTAGGAAATCACAGAAATCTGAAACGTTTTAGATTTTGAACTTAAACATGAGCTTATAGCAATAAGTTGTGTAACTTATTTTGTGCTAACTTTGGCATATTTCCAATAGTTTAGTAAACACATTTTATGTAAACTGTATTATATGTGCAAGAGTTTAATTATGTTTTTGCTTTGCACCAAATTCCCAATATTTTCAAACCAATTAACCAGTTTTATACTCGAGGATTTAACTAAATAAGTAATAAAGTTTTGTCAGAATAATAGTTTAAACAGTTTAATTTTATTTTGATATTCTTACATCTGCAGCAGGTACTTTCACGACATAGCGACAGAAAACAAATATTCAAAAACAAAACAAAAATAAACATACAAAGGTTACATACTGCAGCTTTAATCGAATAATTTGACATTTTGTGTCGAAAAAAATAAACACACAAGTAAATACATTTATCAGAGATCCACTAGCTCAATAAAAAGAAATTTGCTCATGTTGCAGGATTTTCTGTTCATATTTTCTAATCCTTTCCGACTGAAGAAAAGTCGATTCTTCAAACCCAACCTGTTCAGCAAAAAGCCCAGACACAAGCTGTTGTTACCTTTTAATGCGGTTTGTTATATATGATGCTTTTTTCCCCCAAACAAACAAATACTGTATGTACACATTCATCTATACTACAGCAAAAAATAATCAAGAAAATAAGAGTTAGAAACGACGAGCAGTTAAATCATAATATGCAGCAAATACTTGAATTATATTCATTTTTATAGACGGCTGCTATTGCTGCAACATTTAGCATCAAGCTTTTTATTAGAGTTTGATCATTTCACTTCTGCACCATTAGCAGTTCATTTCATACACAACTTTAGAAAACAGTGTTGCTTCCTGCTGTAGATTTGATACCGACAATCTGCTGATTCTTATCTCCCAGTAGACTTTTCAAACTAACGTTGACAATCTGCAATTTAAAGTAGTTTTATATATAAACCCATAAATCCCTGTCAGATCATATGTTTCTTCCGCTACTGACATGTTTATTAAGCCTTAAGATCAACTCAACAGTTCTGATCCAGAATCTTGACCTACTAATATTTACACCCGATTTACAGATGTAGAGACGAACCCCTAACCACCACGAGGGAGAACGGGGTTAATATGAACTTTTGCGAAACAAGTGTGACGTCGCGAAATGACACCATATGATCCTACACTGTCTGATTTAAGAAATATGGTCAACAGAAAGTGACTTATTGAGGATGGTGCATAACAATTTTGGTTTAGAGCACTGAGTGCTGTAAGTTTCAAGTTCAAGTTCACACAGCTTGTGATCTCTGTGAATTGACTTGTCTGACTTTACGAATGACATTGACAAAGGTTTTCCGTAAAGGCTAGTTTGTGCTGCACATCTAGGATCTATGATCTATGATCTGCTGAAACAAAAAATGGTCAAACGACTCCAACAAATCAGATCTACCAGATGTTCACCCAGGCTTTTTCAGTGACAAGGGTTAGAGGTCAGAGCATGCCATATTTTGTCACTAAATTTGCCCGAATGGAATTCAGAACCAAAGTGAGTCAACGTAAAGAATAATACATGATTTTCAGATAATATGCATTTGAATTAAACCAAACATGCAAGTGACTTTTATGAAAATGTACCCCATGAAAAACAGCTAACGACAACAAAAACTAAACTGATGCCCCATGTTTTAAGCATGTGGGTTGAAGTTGGTTTGCTCATGTACTTTATTCAACACTTAGGATTAAAGGAGGAAATTGCAAATGGGGTGCAAATTGGTGCAGGGATGAACTGACCTGAACCCGAGTTCATACTGGAGGTTTTTCTGTGCTTGGGGGCAAAAGAGCGCTTCTCTTATAGTAGAGTAAGTATATAAGTACTACAGAGGTTATTGCGACTCCCCCCCAAAACATAGGACTTATTTTACAAATAGTAATACTGTAAGAACTCAACACTCTCAGCATCTGGTGCACCGCCATGTTGTTTTGAGAACATGTCAGTAATCCCGGCACGCTCTCATGGAAGAGAACATGAACGCTGGAGACGACGTTGGGATAGACGTCCGCCCAGTCCGTCCCGGCCGTGGAGTAGTTGGGATCTCTGGTGTGGTGCATCAGGACCAGAATCACCTTTTGATCTCCTGTGGAGAAAAAGAAAATGAACAACAGATGGATTTGAGTAACAGACCTCAATACAGCACGACTGTGACCACTCTGTGCTTAATGTACCTCAGTAAATTTGGAAACCGAAAGCTGGGCTATAAAAATGCTACAGGAGCTGCGTTTCCATTGACCTTAAAAAATTTAGCAAATTGAAATTATGGAAATTAATATGCTTAATGGAAACATGGCAATTTTGAAAAAACACATCTGTAAATGAAAAGTTTCTGCAGGGAGTTTTTCTTGCTGTATCGAAAGTAGGAATGCGTGATATACACGATAGAAACGATAAAGAAATTTGTACTACAGTAGAGATCTGTAGCCTACCGGCTAATAATGCTTATTGATGACATAACCGGCTGGCATCAAAACAGAGCAAGAGGGAAGCAGCATGGCTGAGAGCGCATAACCTCGTTATAAAGCCAGGTGCAAAACATAAATTATTTGGTTTCAATTCGGGTTTAACCTCCCTCGGTCTTAGCGCGATGCTCAGGAGGAGCGCAGCAGATGTCACGGCGAATGTCAACAAAAAAACACAACCTGCAGGGCCGTGCACAGAGTAAACAACTCGGGGGGGGTTAAATGACCCCCGTCTCTTAAACAGTAAACAGTTAAAGCCAGGAGCAGAAAAAGTGTGTGGGAGAAAGGAAATACAAGCAATTTGTTTTATTGTCTAAAAACAAACCATGTGCTTGACTACCAGCAATGCATCCAACTACAAGTTCCAGTCACAAAACTGAAGAAAAAGCAGGATTTGACGCAAAAATCCATTACATTAAAGTTGTTGTGTTTTTATATAGAGATGTATTTTTCATTTATATATTTTGCTTTGATTTAACCAGGTAGTCACCGTTGACATTACGCTGCTGCCTTTCATTGCCAAAATTTCTTAAGGGAACCTGGTAATGATAGGCAGTTACAAACATAACATCCACAAAAACAAGTGTTAAACAAATTAACACATACAAATATATACATCCGCTCAATTAGTATGTATTTTTTCTCCTATCCATTGTAAGTTTTATACAAACTATATCATGATATATATTGTGACAGCCGCCCTTCTCAATATATATCGTGATATAACTTTTATGCCATATCACACAACCCTAATCGAAAGTAGTGCATTTCCAGGAAGTCATGCGATAAACAACCGGATGTTACTAATGGCGAAAAAAACAAAGAAGACAACTAGAAGCAGTAGGGGGATGATGGCAAGGCTTGTTTTTTGATGACTTATCATGCGAATAAACATGTTCACATGGTTTTAACTGTATTTCTTATCTAATGGAAACATCGCAGTTGAGAAATTGTGTTTTTTTTCCAACATTTCTAAAATATTGACAAAGTTTTGGGCACATGTGCAATGGAAACACAGCTAGCGTGACAAACTTTACACGTTACCTGACAGCGAGCTCATGGCTGCTTCCACATCAGACCCGACTCGAGAGGTGATTGGACAGAAAAGCATGGTGATGCTGTTTCTGTCCCGGTCAGTATGAACCAGCTTTAGCTTCCTCTCCAGCTGGTCCAGCAGCTCGTGATGAGCTCCAAAGGTTTGACCAGAAGTGACCACGCGGATCTTAACTGTGCCCATCACCAAAACAAGAAAACAAGAAACATAATCAGAGCACAAACATCACAATACGACATAGATCTCATCACTACATGCGTTCATTCACCTAGTAAACTGAAAAACAACTTTGTTCCTAATCAAAGAAAAAAACAGCAGGGTTATCTGTTTATGGTTTGTATAAAATTTCACTATGCATTTACATCTTTAACAGACTTGAGAGCATTTTTTTTAGTGTGGCACAAACTTCTGCTATAAAACATACAGGATAGTTTCTTTAATTTGAAGCCATTGTTCCTGTGTAACAGTGAAGAATGCTGGGGAAACTCTCTTGTGACTTTATGGACCTTAACCAAGTTTATTCAATTCAGCAAAACAGGAAAAGTCTGAGTGAGTGTGCTGAACAGGTGAGCAAAAATATTTTCAGTTCAAGACTTACCTGCCTGCATAAGAGTCCATCCTAGACCTGGAAACAGGACGATAACGATAACGTTACCTATTTATCTTACTCACAGGGTGAAGCTTTTGTTATCTGACTGAACACAATAAAGAACAGAGAGAAGTTTTTGTTCCACTTTTTGTTTCACTCACTTTGGTTTCTACATACTGCAGCCAAATAAAGGGCAGAATATGCATAAATGAAGTTATGTGTGTTTGTAGTTTATCCAAACTGTGTGATATATAAAGCAACTTTGTTACAATCACTGTTCAATTTATTAGCTGCACCTTGCAAGTACCAAGCTGGACCATATTTTTTAGGACTGTCCTAATTCTGTGTGGCACACAGAAACGTTTCTCAAAGATAATGTCTCTGATTGATAAAATCAGTTTCTGCTGATTTATCAGCTGCATATCCATGATGCTAATTTCTTGTAGCAAGTTGCTCAATTGAAGTGAGATCTTTTGACAGAGGAGGCCGCTGGAGTACATAAACGCAATGAAGCCAGAACTTAAAATTCTAAACTTTTTCAATTTATCTTTTGCCACATAGTTACACATACAATCAATTTTGATCTACATGTTTGCATAAAGCAATATAAACTGTATGTAAAATGTTAGAACTAATTAGTCTACAGTTTAGAGAAAAAACACAAACAAACAAGAATAAAGTTTAACATACCCATCACACGCCTCCTCAGGAAATCCAGCATGGTCACTAAATCCAAAAACAAGATCAAAACTTGAATCAGTAAATCTTTGTGTGTGGTTCAGAAAATGTCAGTCGTTATTTTGCACAAAGTGTCTCTGGGGAAAAGGGACACAAATTATTCAAATAAATACACGTGCACGCGCAGACGTTCACGTACACAAAGAGACGAGCTGTTCACACGCGCTCGACGAGACACATCTACTCGCGCGCGTTCTCTCTCTCTCTCTCTCACATACACACACGCGGCCCCCTCCCTCCACACACACACATGTTTGCGTGGCTATCTTTGCGCCGACTTTCTATTGACTTCCATTGATTTCTACAGCCTAAACCTTCCCTTTACCCTAACTCTATCCATTACATACCTAACCCTAACCATTACATACCTAACCCTAACCATTACATACCTAACCCTAACCAAAACTCAATTCACTCCTTAGTCCTAAATCTGACCCCTGACCCAAAAACAGCGTTTCCCCTTGTGGGGACCAAGCTTCGGTCCCCACAACGTAGTAGGCTATGTCAGGAAAATGGCAGCTGAGTGAAGCTGACACCCCACCCACCTCAAAAAATTCAGCAAATAGTCTGAGTGGTTAGTGCTCCGTTAGTGCAGGTTTGTGCCGTTAAAATTTTCGTTTGTGCAGCTTTCGTTTTCGAGATATTAAAAATTATATTTTAGGTCATCCAGAGTTCACCATCCCCCCATGTTGCTCCAAAACAAACCAAACTGGGCTACTTCGTTAGTGCTCCGTTTGTGCAGGTTTGTGCCGTTAAAATTTTCGTTTGTGCAGCTTTCGTTTTCGAGATATTAAAAGTTATAATTTTGGCCGATGACGTCACCATCCCCCCATGTTGCGCCAAAACGAACCAAACTAGGCTACTTCGTTAGTGCTTCGTTAGTGCAGGTTTGTGCCGTTAAAACGGACGTTTGTGCAGCTTTGGTTTCTGAAATATTAAAAGTTATAATTTTGGCCGATGACGTCACCATCCCCCCATGTTGCTCCGAAACACACCAAACTAGGCTACTTCGTTAGTGCTTCGTTTGTGCAGGTTTGTGCCGTTAAAATTTTCGTTTGTGCAGCTTTCGTTTTCGAGATATTAAAAATTATATTTTAGGTCATCCAGAGTTCACCATCCCCCCATGTTGCTCCAAAACAAACCAAACTAGGCTACTTCGTTAGTGCTCCGTTTGTGCAGGTTTGTGCAGTTAAAATTTTCGTTTGTGCAGCTTTCGTTTTCGAGATATTAAAAGTTATAATTTTGGCCGATGACGTCACCATCCCCCCATGTTGCGCCAAAACGAACCAAACTAGGCTACTTCGTTAGTGCTTCGTTAGTGCAGGTTTGTGCAGTTAAAACGGACGTTTGTGCAGCTTTGGTTTCTGAAATATTAAAGATTATTTTTTAGGTCATCCGAGTTCACCATCCCCCCATGTTGCTCCGAAACACACCAAACTAGGCTACTTCGTTAGTGCTTCGTTTGTGCAGGTTTGTGCCGTTAAAATTTTCGTTTGTGCAGCTTTCGTTTTCGAGATATTAAAAGTTATAATTTTGGCCGATGACGTCACCATCCCCCCATGTTGCGCCAAAACAAAACAAACTGGGCTACTTCGTTAGTGCTCCGTTAGTGCAGGTTTGTGCCGTAAGCTATCCATGCATACATCCTCTCTGCTTTGCATCGAGTCAACATTTTATATGAAACCTGAACATTAATTTACTTACCTTGTTCAAAAATCAAAATCAGGGTTGGAAAAATTCCAAAGATGACTCTTTCAAAACGATTTCTTTCAAACTGCTAGAATAATTTCAACGAGAGGCTGAAATTACACTTGCTCTTCCGCAAAAACAACACTCGCTACAGTGTGGGTGGAGCCAATCACAGTTGACGTTGTGTGAGAACTTTGTCAAAGTTGGCAAAACATTTTACGTGCTTTTAAAAATCCTTGAAGATCACGCATATACATTTAATGTCAGCAATTGGATGAAATGAAACTCGTTGCATTTAAAATATATTTACTAAATATTAAGTACATTACTTGGATGAACTTTGTTGAACCAATGACCCTGCCATGCACTTCCGGTTTAACTCTGCAAAAACTTTATTTGCTCAAGAAACTAGCATGTTAGCTATGGATTTTTTGTTGTTGTCGTTTTTTACCCTTTTGCTGCATAATCAGCAGAAAGTAAGTCAACAATGTGAATATAATTGTTGAAACCACCTCCGAAACCAAAGCACAGTTGAACAGTCGTACAAATACACACATTACGTTACGGTCACGGCCGCATGTCCTGTCTTGACAGGATTCATTTATTGTGGAGAAAGTTATATTGGTGAGAAAACATTACTATCTAAAAACATTTCTTGAAATGAGACAAATTTCTTCTTGTTCGAAATCTTTATTGAAGTTCAAAACAAAAGAAGGTACACATTGTACAACAGCTGAAAATCTGCAGAATTTAACTTACACAATAACATACGAAATTAATAACTGCTTGCTTTGTGGTTATGTCCAGAGCAGGCCACAGTCATCAATTTAGGTGAAGTCAGTTGGCGTATGAAAGAAAATTATGTAATATCTCATGATGAGCAGTAGCCCAGTTTGTTTTGTTTTGGCGCAACATGGGGGGATGGTGAACTCGGATGACCTAAAAAATAATCTTTAATATTTCAGAAACCAAAGCTGCACAAACGTCCGTTTTAACGGCACAAACCTGCACTAACGGAGCACTAACGAAGTAGCCTAGTTTGGTTTGTTTTGGCGCAACATGGGGGGATGGTGACGTCATCGGCCAAAATTATAACTTTTAATATTTCAGAAACGAAAGCTGCACAAACGTCCGTTTTAACTGCACAAACCTGCACTAACGGAGCACTAACGAAGTAGCCCAGTTTGGTTTGTTTTGGCGCAACATGGGGGGATGGTGACGTCATCGGCCAAAATTATAACTTTTAATATTTCAGAAACGAAAGCTGCACAAACGTCCGTTTTAACTGCACAAACCTGCACTAACGGAGCACTAACGAAGTAGCCCAGTTTGGTTTGTTTTGGCGCAACATGGGGGGATGGTGACGTCATCGGCCAAAATTATAACTTTTAATATTTCAGAAACGAAAGCTGCACAAACGTCCGTTTTAACTGCACAAACCTGCACTAACGAAGCACTAACGAAGTAGCCTAGTTTGGTTCGTTTTGGCGCAACATGGGGGGATGGTGACGTCATCGGCCAAAATTATAACTTTTAATATCTCGAAAACGAAAGCTGCACAAACGAAAATTTTAACTGCACAAACCTGCACAAACGGAGCACTAACGAAGTAGCCTAGTTTGGTTTGTTTTGGAGCAACATGGGGGGATGGTGAACTCTGGATGACCTAAAATATAATTTTTAATATCTCGAAAACGAAAGCTGCACAAACGAAAATTTTAACGGCACAAACCTGCACAAACGAAGCACTAACGAAGTAGCCTAGTTTGGTGTGTTTCGGAGCAACATGGGGGGATGGTGACGTCATCGGCCAAAATTATAACTTTTAATATTTCAGAAACCAAAGCTGCACAAACGTCCGTTTTAACGGCACAAACCTGCACTAACGAAGCACTAACGAAGTAGCCTAGTTTGGTTCGTTTTGGCGCAACATGGGGGGATGGTGACGTCATCGGCCAAAATTATAACTTTTAATATCTCGAAAACGAAAGCTGCACAAACGAAAATTTTAACGGCACAAACCTGCACAAACGGAGCACTAACGAAGTAGCCCAGTTTGGTTTGTTTTGGAGCAACATGGGGGGATGGTGAACTCTGGATGACCTAAAATATAATTTTTAATATCTCGAAAACGAAAGCTGCACAAACGAAAATTTTAACGGCACAAACCTGCACTAACGGAGCACTAACCACTCAGACTATTTGCTGAATTTTTTGAGGTGGGTGGGGTGTCAGCTTCACTCAGCTGAAAAAGGCCCCCACAAGGTATTAGAAACAAACGCGCGCGCGCGCGCGCACACGCCCCCACACACACACAGACACACACACACACACCCACCCCATGTAACTCCACGAAAATATTAGAGCCGTTTGAGCAGCTGCCAATTTAAATCCAGCTGCATTAGATGCATCGAAACGTCGGACTGCCGTTCAGTATAAAGAAAACATTTAATGGAGTCCTACCTTTGCTGCGTTGCTGCTGCTGCTGCTGCCTGAAACACGGTGATTGCTGAAAGAGAGCAAGAGGAAGAACTTTCACTTTCACTTTTAGAAGCAGAAACACGGAGATAAACCACGTGACTTCTTTACAGTCCAGTCATCCCTCGATCTGTAGTGAAGCCTGCCCACTGGAGAGGAAGAGAGAAAAATATATGATTACTAGACCTCAGTTCTGTTTCAACAAAGAACTCAAATAATGTAAATTTTTTATAACAGTTGTAAATTGAGTTTCATCAGAGAAAGACGTCATCAGTTACAACATGAGAAAATATCTCTAATATCCTGCCAGTGGAACTGGCTTCTATATCTTTATGAAAAGTTACTTGAAAGTGAGTTTTGTCTGATTTCATGTAAACCAAAAATATTTGCACTAGCCAGTAGACCAAAGGTAAGATTTTGTGTCTTTGCAATTTCACCAATTTTCACAACAATAAAATACAATTTTCACAAGACTGTATCTAATGATTAAAATATTACCTCTAATTATACCTTAATTTGTGTAACCTTTATTGCAAATGTACAGCTTCTTTCATATTTTAACATTTACTCTCACAAACTCAGTGAATTCCAGTATGGTGCTGTCATAGGATGACACTTTTGAAATAAGTCCAGGTTTTAATTCCCCTCATGCTACATATTTCACCATCAATTTTTGAAAATATGACAAAGTTGAAGTCATTAAGAATGTCAGCAACTCACTTGTGATCTTCAGTTCAGCTCTAGAACCGCACATAGAGCTTTATGGAACAGGTTCCCATGCTGAGCAGATCACACTGCCAACTCCAGAGTAGTTGACGAATCACACCTCTCTGTCTGACGCCGCGTCTGGGTTTGGCATTTTACCAGGACACCCCGACTTTCCTGACAGCAGTGTATTATGGGTAAAGTTCTGGGTTGTAGGAGATTATGGTGAGGGGTTGTTTCCAGAAGTTGGACTCAAACGCTTAATTATAGTGAAACAAACTTAAGGTAGCCGATCCTCCAGGTTGGCAATTCTTTTCAACGTGCCAGAATTTAACCTTTATGCAAATTCACATTACTATGCTCCTAAGTTGGTCTGCTTATGTTTCTGCTTTGGTGATTTCTCTTCTGTTGTTGTATCATATTCCTGTTTGTGGTGGAAAAATCTTTTAAATGGATGAAATGAATTAATTTAAAATGTTCAAAAATGAAAAATCTTATCTTGGTAAGGAAAACAGCAAATAAAATTGCCTGGTCAAGGCTTTCTCATGAATGGTGGAGTTTAGGGTTTAGCAAATTCATTTTCAGATCATTTTGATCTTTGTTTCCTATGGTAAGCGATGCCACCTGCTGGCACAAAAGGATAACTGCATTTGGTCAAAATCCACAAATCTGACTCTTCCAATGAGTGTGGGGGTGTGTCTGTGTGTGTGTGTGTGTGTGTGTGTGTTAACCTTCCAATTGATAGGCGGACGAGAAAATTGGTGCCTTGAAAATAAGGAGCATAGGCTGCTGCAGAGTTAAATATTGAATATAATTTTTTATCATGAGAATGATAGTTACCATTGTTGGACTCAGAAGTGATAATGTTTTAAAATGTGATGATAAAAAAGATCAGACCCAGAGAATGAGAGAGATCTTTGTTTTGTATTTCATTCTAAATATGAAGCAGCAGACTCTCATGCAAAACTGCATGGAGCATTTTATTATTATTATTGTTATTAGAAACAAAATGACATCAATGAGATTTTTCAGGAGGAAGCAGTCTGGTTTGAGTGGAGAGCCAGTGCAGGGCAGACATTGTTTTTCCTTCCCACAGTAAACAAAGATGCACCAACCATGTCGGTCCAAATCAAACTTGTGTGTGAAAACTGTCACGGATCAAGAAGCACAAACATCAAGCTGCCAACAAAGCTTCAGGGGAGAACCAGTTCACACAGATGATGAGACAATAATAAACATTTATAGGAATGTGTAAAACACCGTTTGCTTCCTCCTCTCCGGAGAGCAACATGTTGGAGAAAAACAACTTTGATAAAGAAATACTGACATGTGTTGTTTAAATAATCCAGTAGTTGCTCTATGAGTGTCATATTGCAGTGGCTGAACCCAAATTCAGGCAGAGTGGGAGGCGGAAGGTAGTAGTTCCCCAGAACCAAACAAGGAAAAGCAGCTTTCAGCATCTATGCACCACAAATTTAGAACAAACTTTCAGAAAACTGTAAAACAGCTGAAACACTGACTTCCTTTAAATCTCGACTAAAAACCCACCTGTTTAGAATTGTATTGAAACGTAATCAATTACACATTTATTGATGTAACTTGACTTAATGTTGTGTTTTGATTGTTGATTCTATGTTGCTTTGTGTTTCTGTGTTTGATATGATGTAAAGCACTTTGAAATGCCTTGCTGCTGAAATGTGCTATACAAATAAAATTTGATTGATTGATTGATAGTTAGTCAGTTTTTTAAATAAAAAAGACAATAAACTTACAAATACTCAGGGATGGCAGTAAAAGAGAGAAAGAGAGAGACAGTGGGGAAGTAACAAGAGAATCCAGAGTAGAGAGTAATCTGATTACTGACCAGAACAGTGGCTGACTGGTGCAGGTGAGAGAGAGGAGCAGGTACGCTCCTGCTGGCTCCTACTGGCTCCTACTGGCTCCTGCTGGCTCCTACTGGCTCCTACTGGCTCCTGCTGGCTCCTACTGGCTCCTGCTGGCTCCTACTGGCTCCTACCGGCTCCTGCTGGCTCCTACTGGCTCCTGCTGGCTCCTGCTGGCTCCTACTGGCTCCTACTGGCTCCTGCTGGCTCCTACTGGCTCCTGCTGGCTCCTGCTGGCTCCTACTGGCTCCTACTGGCTCCTGCTGGCTCCTGCTGGCTCCTACTGGCTCCTGCTGGCTCCTGCTGGCTCCTACTGGCTCTTAATGGGACCTGAGTGAGAAAAATGGCTTTTATAGGTGTCAGAATTAAATGCACAGGTTTATGTGTATGCATAGCCATAAATGATACATGTTGACAGCATATCTGTATAAATACACAGAACTGGAGATGAAGAAAGGGCAAACACTTTATATCCAGTATATGTCCACAAACATTTTTTTAACAAAACGTATGACTTTTAGAAGGTAAACATATTCTTCATGTACCTTGCCAATCATATTCGATTTGTACAACAGCATTTTAGAACCACTGTAGATAGAAAAATATATATTTTTAATTTTTTTTACTTCTGAAACTCAGAAATTTTCAAACTTTTCTAGAAAAAAACAACAACCTGAAATTCATCTAAAAATTTCCGAGTTGTTCTTTTCTTTCGGCTCTAATACACAGTCATAGATTTGATATGCTTTGATCATGAGGTGAGTTTTACAATTTTCCTTTTGTCCTGCTTCAGGTACAGTGCTTAAGTCTTCTTTTGCTTTAAACTCTAAAAACTACAACTGAAAAAGCCACAGAGTAACTGCTTATGGCTGCCCAGTGTTATGAAGGGATCCTATTGGCTGCTGCTAAGAGACCTAAACAGCATCATTAGCCTCATGCCAAAGCTGCCTTATTCCAGGAAGTTCTGATCTTTTTACTGACTCAAATTGAATTAAAGTCACAGTGCTCTCTTGGCTGCACTGAGATTGCTTCTTCATGAACCCTCCAGGGTCGGAGCAGGAACATGTTTTGGATTGTTGAATCAAATCAGTTCTATTTACACAGCTCACTATCAAAAATAACTGACTGCGAGAGGAACACAGCATCAAACAGCGCCCTCTATCCTGAAATGTTGAGTTAGAAAAAAAGGAACTAAAGACATTACAGGAAGAGAAAAACTCAACCAATTTTAGACTTTTGCTCCTGAGGATGTTCACAGAGAAACTGACAAAATAGTATATTTTTGGAATTAATAAGTAGATATGACAGAGACATTCAAATGTATTACCTCCACAAACAACCAATCACAGAATGCAGGTCTAATAGTAGACGTGTAGAACAACAAACATACTGAAAATATCCAGCAAGTCCCATTGGTTCAGCACATGCAAACCAGGAAATACAGCCTTTCTTTTACAGCTGAACACGTGCAGAATGTCTTATACGTGATATTGATATTATGTTGTTTCAAATGTTTCTCCTTTCTTTATTTCAGTTGCATTGTGACATTTAGTTGATCATTCATTCAACTAAATGTCACATTTATTATTTATTATATATGATTTATTGGTACCATTTCTTGCTTTTGTGTTAGGTTTGTGTAAATAATGTTTACTTCTTTTTTTAACTTTGACTATCCATTTCCTTGGTATGGATGGTGAAATTGCTCAAGGTATAAAAGCCAGCTTCTTTGGCTCTCTGTAAAATGATGTTGGTGTAAATGTGACCTGCAGTTCCTGAATAAATCCACCTCAACTGCATTTTTGTTGTCATGCCTCATTCTAAACACTGAGCCTCTGCGTGACAGGCCCTTTGTCTCCTCTTCAGCTGATTTTTTAATTGTTATGTTTCTTGCTGAAGGTGACATACATGATCATGAATGGTTTTAGAATTGTTGTTAGCATAGTGCAGGCATGTGGTGGTAGAAGTCAGCGGAGTATTCAGCACATATCAAAGTTCCCCACAGGGGAACAGGGGAATATCTCCATACAGCAGTTAAAAGAGCAGTACCATAAATTTTAATTCATTAAATTAATTTTTATTAAAAATAATTTTTATGTACTTTTAATAATACCTTAAAAAGAAAATTGTGAAGAAAAAAATATCTATCACTGAATATTTAAAAAAGACATTTATTTAGTATAATTTCTTTAGCCCCCGTCTAGAACCGGCCCTGGCCTGCAGGTCTGGTATATTTTTGCTTAGCATGTTTTTTCTACATTGATAGGAAGTCAGATTATCCAAACTGGTAACCCACATTAATAAAATATTAGTGAAATAATACATTAAATGACCACTGGTCAATTATTCATAAAATATATCAACATTTCTGAAAAAACACACAGAAAGTAAGGTAATGTAGGAAATATTGATGTATTTACTGTTAATCTATTCGTATGATTTGTTCTTTAATGCTGCCACTTATTTTGGCTAATGCTATAATTTATTAAATATCATCCAAAGTCAACATCCTAAGCAAAGAATCAAACCACAATAATCAGCTAAAATCACAATGAGAAACTTAATCAATCATAACTAAATGTTCTGTACCATGTCAGTATCAGGAGATGATTGAGGATGAAGAGACACTGATTTCTGGTTCTTTAAGTTCTGATGGGTCTGCAGTTCCTCTCCTGATCCATTCAGTCTATCATACAGCAGCACACTGCGCCACCAAGGACTCTTTTTCTTTTTTTTTTTGTCTTTCGGTGTACGCAGTATCCATCCTCTCTGACATTGTTCACATTGTTTTCACTCACGTCTGTATTTTTAAAAGCGTTTTTGCTCCTAAGGACATGGAATCAAGTCGGGGACGTTTTAAAAAGACGCAGGTTGATAGCAGCTCACCGCGGCTGCATAGTGTCCGTCTCTAGGCAACGGTGACGTTCAGCGTCGGTCCGTAGCGTTCTCGGGTCCTTTAGCTCCCGCCACGCGAATTTAGCTGACCTTAATATTTATTGTGTTTTATTTTGGTCATTATTGTTAAACTTAGTGTTGATGTGTGTATGATAGGCGTTTCTATCGGACAGTTATGTATCGGTTCAATATGGAACGAACATTTAACAGCCAAATATGGGACGATTCGGTATTTTACAGGATGGGTTGCAATCTGATTCAGGGGAGCTGAGATACAGTTTTAGGTGCCATTGCCATCAGGTGCTTTAGCACCCCTCGATACGCCACTGGGTAACAGAAACACTTAATTATTAAATCACATTATTGCTTGTATTTTAATTGGTATGTTTTTCAGTTTACTGATATTTCCACAGTTGTGGTCTTGACAAGTCTTGAAATAAATTTCCGAGTTCTTAGCGCCCGAGACCGAGACAAGACCGAGACCAAATGAGGTTGAATCCGAGACCGAGACCGTCAAAAAGTGGTCTGGAGTACTACAACACTACCTGGGAGAGACGCATATCAACAGATGTCTACTTTTTAAACATGCGTGATATTTTACATTCAACTATAATATACTTGTTGTCTTAATTTATATTTATCTGAAAGCATTTTTTTGTTGATTTGATGAAAAGGACCACATTTGGTTCATATGGAATGACAGGGATCCACTGATGGCTGTTGTAAAATGACATAAGTAGCACAAAATGACTTGCAAAGTCCAAAGTTGCTGAATTAAAAAAATATCATAATACTACAATTAACCCCTTATGCTTTTGTTGTTGTTTTTAGACATTTATACAGCTTTTGAAATCAGCAAAAACTCAAGAAAGAAGTGCCCAAATGCAGACGTGTTTGTATTTGAAGTCAAACTTTATTTGAAGTACTTTGAACTGCATGCAATCACACAATCATAAGCTGGGAGTTTCTCACATGCTTTTACTGCACAAATGGCTTTTCACATAATAAACTATCAAGACACACTGTCAAATGAAGATTCTCATAAGCTGTACAGTAGTACAGTCTTTGCACCCTCAGTGATAAAACTCTTAAACAATAATTGATAAAAAAAAAAAACCCAATCATAATAATACGATTTCAAAAACAGTGGTTTTAATTTTTTGACAAGAACAAAAAAAAAAATAAGCAAAAAAATAATTAGGACCTGACAGAGAAGGAATTAGCTTAACTAACCACAACAATTCAATTCAGTTTAGCCAAATCCCAACAAATGTTCTCTCAGGGCACAGCAAGGAAAAACTCCTTTTTAACAGGAAGAAGCCTCCATCAGAACCGGGCTCACGATGATCAGCCCTCTGCCTCCACCGCTCACATTTTAAATTCAAAATGCTGATGATCCATTTACATGGACTACTGTAATGCCAGCTCCCAGTGTCCAGATGGTTAACATTGATAGTCCATCATGTGAAGTACCAGGATTTGGTCCCAGCCATTGCTGGCCTGACTGTTGTTAGCTCTTCTTTATAGCTCTAATTTTGTTGTGCACAAAATATTTTATTGCTTTCCAGTCTCTTCCATTATCCGTTAGGATCTGATTATTATTTAAGCATTTTTGACAGTCCAATTTCCCAGGGATCTTCAGGTTCTTCAAGAAGTCCTTGAAATGCTGGTTGATGATTTTTCTCTCGGTGTCTGACCAGGGTATTCTGGATTTCCCTGTATGTAAAAGAAGGAGGGAAATGAATAAATTGATTACTAAAAATTGCTAACACCAAATCTGATAAATAAAAGTCAATAGTTTTATATAGACACTGGAGTATCAGGGAACATTGTTTTGTTGGCTGCAAACAGGTTTTCCTGGTTTCACAACCCCCAGCCAAATGGTAATGCTGCAGATGCCCATTGTTTTCCTGTGCAGAGGTGGTCAGCCCAATCTCTTTGATGTTAGAAAGTCAGCAGAATGTGACTCCCATGTGATGCTGTGGAATTTTCCGACAAAACTGTTTGAGATTTTATCAATAGGTCGGAAACCCATCCCCCATTTGGGAGAGGAACTTTGTGCCATTATGCATGCTGTAATTCCTGTAAATAAAAGAGAAGTCTTGCAGACACATTGTATGTGATTTCTCCCTCTGCAGAGATGAGCTGATTTGGGATTAGCACTCTGGTGTTAGGATCCAGAGGTAATAGGAAGGGAGGCACTCAACCTGGGGCTGGAGCAATCTGATTGAAGATCAGCTTCTTTACTATTTTTAATACTGCAAACAGTATCCCATATAGTGAATTGAATAACATACCTGTTTTGCTTGATGGCAATGGCAACTTTTGAATGCCCCCAGTTGCCTTGCATGATGCAGGGCTTTCTTTACAGTTTACATCCTTTGAAGTTTCTGAAAAACATAGTTAGCAATTAAATGTTTACATCAGATTGAAGTGGTATGATCATTTAAAAATACTTCATGAAGTGCACTAGAATGGCTTGAGTTAGTCCACTTTGACGTATACCTATTTCGGCTTCGATAGTCCAACTGGCCTGAAGGATTTTCTCTAGCAGGTGCTTTTGTTCTGTAAATAGGGCCATTACCTTATCAGTACCCTGGTAATGGCCTCAACGCATCTCACAGTTGCACAATTGTTCCTTAGACTTCGACTTCGACTGACTTTGTTGTCATTTTCAACAGTATAAAATATGAATATAAATCTAAATATAAAATATAAAGTGCAGGACTGACAGTAAAATAGAAGTTATTTAGCTCTGTACATGTGCAAGGTATAAAGTGGAGACCAGTTTTTGAGTGCAGTCCAGTTAAGAGTTCAGCAGTCTGATGGCAAGTAGGAAAAAGCTGTTTCGGAACCAGGTGGGCCTGCACCGGATGCTGCAGAACCTCTTTCCAGAGGGCAGCAGGGAGAATAGTCCATGGTGGGGGTGTGAGGGGTCACTGATGATGTTTCGGCCTCAGAACACGCATCCTGCATCGATGGTTGACCTGACACTTCGCCCTTTTGCCTGAGCTGGGTGTGGAAGGTTGTTGCCGAAGCAGTTTCTCCTTGTGTGCCTTCTTCTCACTCACATGAGAGTTACCGAACTCTTTTGCAAGCTCAACCAGGAAGTCCACCCGTCTCTCCTGCACCCCAATGCATGCCTGATAAAGCACATGTGCATTCAGTGCTGCCATGTCAATCATGTTTGCCAGGTTTGCTGACCAGCTGTCACATAGTGATGGAACCTTGGTCACCCCCCGCAAGATTATGACTGAAATAAATGCCATTAGTTCTTGTGAACTAAATAGGTGAAGCAGTCACCTATTTATCCTCCACAGCACAAAAGGCTGCATGCAAATTTGCATGTGCAAAGTCTCCCAGATTTCTTTTGCTTACACTTTTTGCATGATTTTTTTGAGGTGGATCAACACAATTAATTTGGTTAGTTTATTTCTAAACTGTCATGTTATACCCTCTTAGCTTTATTTCAAAGAGAAACATTACTAATTTCTTTTAGAAGAACCTTTGCATATTTTTTGAAACAGATTCTATGTTTTGCAAACTCTATGTACATTTGGCAAAATGACCTGGATAATGCAGCACAACATCATGGATCAGCTGCAAACGGTCACATCTCTCCAAAAACACTTCATGTATGCTTCAAAACTAAACTGAAGAGCACTACCTACAGGAGACCTGATCTCCTGTAGGTATCACAGATACCCACCCCCAACATGGACTATTCACGTTCCTACCTTCTGGCCTGACGGTCAACGGCCACATGTACAATAGAACAATAGAAGAATGGATGAATGGAGGCTAATTTGAGCCATCAGAGTCGTCAGGGTGGACTCCGGCCTATTGGCCCTGTTGAGCCGATATGGGAAGGACTCGAAAACCGAGCCATCCCAGTGTTAAGTGGAAATATTTGTTTTTTCTTTTCCATTAATATAGTAAATAGTGAGGAAAATCTTACCTTTTTGACTCTTTTTGATAGGAGTCCCTTCAGATTGGACATCTGAATCCGAGTCACTCAACTCCTCCTCAGCTGCAACAAAATGTTTACAGTAAATACTTAAGCACAACATTTATTTTTTGTTCACAAAACAAAAAATATGAAATTTGCTTCATTTCATAGAAAGAAGATACATTTTGAAATCTTTCACTTACAGTTGATGTTGTCAAGAGATTTCCCTTTGAATTTACTCATTCCACCTTGCAGAGCAAAAAGAAGTCTACTGACTTTTGCCACTTGGAGTGTTTCTTCAGGTTGTCTGTAAAATTCCCTGTGGACCTCAATATCATGTCCCATGAAAGTCGCCAGCTGGTCTAGCTCGTGAGTTTTCAGGTTAAGGAGCTGTGAAGTTGTGGCGATATGCTTTCGTAGTTTGGTTGATGTGACATTCTGTGGTTGTTGAGCTCCGCAGCTTTCAGCAAACCGTTTTAAGCTGACACATCCACAAAAGTTCCCTCGGTAGCCAAAAAATGGACGAGCAAAAATGTAGGGATTGGTGGGGGAAATCCCAGCCTCTTCTCTAGTTTTAATCAGAAGTTCCACAGACTCTTTTATATTTGTTGGGAACAGGACAGGCACTTTGCGGCCCCCTTTCCCCCGTATATCTACTCTGGTGAGATTCTCACAAAGTTTTTTTTTCAAACTTTGAAAGGCTCTCCAAAACTTCATCATGCATGCTGTGTTTGCTCCTTTGTAAATACGTGTTGAGTTCCATTCTTGAAACTTCTCCTTCATGACGGCGATTGAACAGTATTAGCTGTGTCAGAGTGACTTGAGCAGTTCACTCCATGATTTTGTTGTTGGTTGATCACTGAGATTTTTTTTTTGCAGACCACCTCAAGGCTTTTCAGATGGTCCTGGAGCTTTTTGATGTCTTCTGACAAAGGCAGTATTTGCGACATTTTCCATTTCTTCTTGCAACGCGTTTTCAGGGTATTAGATGACACATGTGTTGACCAGTGTAGTTCAACTAATGTGATAAATCGCTCTGCTTTTGATTTTAATTCATTATCCCCTTGATGCAGCGCCTCTCCTTGCAAAATGTATGACACTTTCACAAGAGAATGGCACAGTTTTAGTGCTGTTGAAGGCACTGTGAATCTGTTGGTTAACTCATTAACCCTCGAGATGACCTCATTTTCTGTATACACCTTGTGTCCTCTGGGTCAACATGACCCATCTTCACTAAACCCCCAATATAAGCAGCTTAATTGAATTTTAAACACCAAATTTCATCTTGTATATTGTAATTCACCACAAAATGTGTGAATACTTGAGTTTTCCTTCTCCACTTGAATTTCTATAGCTTAAGAAAAGAAAAAATGTTCAAAAAGGAGTTTCGAATGCATTTTTATTCATCTCAGTGACTCATTTTCTTTTACTTTTCTCCAGTGAACAATTTAAGAGAATGTACAATACAAAATTTTGAAAAATAACCCATTCAACTAATTAGCACATGTAGGGCAGTATGCAAGCGCACAGCCTTTGCAGATATATTTCTTACACCTGCAGCACACAGTATAGATAGATAGCATTTATTGTCATTGAACAGAATTCAACGAAATTTCCATTGCAGCTCCCGTGCAAAAGGTCAAATATATACAGTATAAATAAGCAAACATGTGTTTTACAGTCCTTCTTTTGAGGGCAGAACTGACATCTCTTCCTCTTACTTGCCCTAGCTGGGGAAGTGGCTGAGGTAGATCTCTCAGGTTGATCAGGAGCTGCTGCACTCTGAATAGTTTTCACAACTGCTGCTGAGGTTTCTGTGCGGGGGATGTGCTTCCTTCTTTGAATGAGTGGAGTTACGAGTGCCTTTCCTAAGTGCTCCAGGAACACCCTCCTTATGTTATGCTTATGAGGCAGCCAGGTTGGGTTGATCTCTCTCCAAATCACAAAGGCATTGTAGGAGGACACATCAATGATGTTGTGGAAGATGACAGGGGGCCAACGGGCAGTCATTCGTCTGTAGCTATATGTTCCAATCACCTTATCTAGGTTGTCCACACCTCCTTTGTTGTGGTTGTATTCCAGGATGATGACTAGCTTCCTGTCCTCACGATCACTAATGTCGCCGTCTTTGTGCAGTTTGCTCAGAAGAACTACATTCTTGTTTTTCTTTGGGAGGTAGGAAACTAGAGTGGTGGTGGGCGTGAAGGCAAACTTTGAGGAGAAGACCTCTCTCTCCTTTGACGCAAGCAGCGCAGGTGGGAGCTCAGGCTTGTTCTTTCGAACTGTACCAACCATGGTGATCTTCCTCTTCAGGAGCTGCTGTCCGAGTTCATAAGAGGTGAAGAAATTGTCACATGTCACATTGTGACCCCTCAGTCCCTCTGTCACATCAAGCGCAACTCGCATCCCCTGGTTCTTCTCTGGGCATCCACTGGTTGACTTCCCAGTATAGACTTGCATTTTCCAAGCATAGCTTGATTTGGCATCGCAAGCCACCCATGACTTGATCCCATATTTTGCTGGCTTGCTGGGCATATACTGCCGGAAAGGACATCGACCTTTGGACAAAAGACATTAGCATCAGTGATTAGTATCAGTGTCACAGAAAACAGTCAAAGAAATCTATAGTGAAAATCACTTTTATTACAAATATGAAAACAGATTACCTCTAAATGGAACCAGTTGCTCATCCACTGTTACGTCAGGCCCTGGATTGTAGAGGTAGGGCAACCGCTCCACCCACTTGTCCCATACCTCTCTTATGGCTGCAAGTTTGTCTGTCACACGTCTTGCTGGTCTTGATTCACGGTCATCAAATCGTATCAGTCTTGAGTAGGTGTGAAAGACTTTGAGTGGCATTGTGGCTCGGAAAATTGGCCTTCCATTCTCTGCATCCCATAGACTAGCTGCAGCCTCACCTCGGGACCTGTATGCACCTGCTAGGATTAGCAGCCCTAAATAGGCCTGGAGGTCAATCTCATCCATCTTTTTCCAGCTGTCTCCATATTTGCGAAAACCCTCCAGATTTGTCATCTCCAGGATTATTTTTTCTATTGCTGGTGTGATAAACAGGTAGAATGTAGAAACAATATCATGGGCATGAGAAACAGCATACCTTGTGGGTCCTGGGGTCATCTTTATAATGTTGTGTTCTGCATGCCTGCCGTGTTGGTCATATGCCGCTGAAGACCATGTTATTTTGCCATTTTTTGAAAGGAATGTCTCACTTTCAGCTTCAGGGTTTTCTTCTTCTTCTGAAGATGATTCATCCTGCTCTGGGTTGTATTCCTCTCCATCTTCTTCTTCGGATACATCCTCTACTTCCTCTTCTGAATCAGAGTTGTCTTGCTGGACATGTGAGAAAATCACCTCTAAAGCCTCTTCAGCGTTGTAACGCACACTCATGGCTTCAGCACAGACACAATTCAGGGTCCTGTTATGCAGGACCTTTATAACCTCTGGAAATAACAGGTGGTCTTCTGAAGTCTGCGAGAACACCACCTGATTTGCCTTGTTTACTTCTGCTACTGATTGATCTGAGACACATCTAAAACTTTGTAACATTCTGTGGTTTGTAAATAACTCTGTAAACTTGATTTCAACTCTATTTGCCTCACGGGTCATTTTGACCTGAAGACCATCTTTATACCTCCGTTTTGTACAGCTTACATGGAAATGTGAATAAAAGCAACATTTAACTTTTTCTATTGTTTTGGCCAATCTAGGAAAAGTCTTAAAATCTCAAGATAAAAAAATAACATTTAGTGGATTTTTTGGGGGGGTTTAACACAGTGGCGGGTCATTTTGGCACGAGAACAACAGGAGGGTTAAACCCATTCATCTGTTTTACAGCTTTAAGAACCGTGTTGAATTTTTTTGGGCAGATCAAGTCCTTCAAATAGACAATGTCCTTGTCAATCTCTCTTGCAACGAGAACAAGTCTGGCAAGTTCCCTCATCTTATTTCTGATGTCTGCTCGATGACGTCCAACTTCTCAATTTTCGAGGAACATTCTCTATAATAATGATAATAATAAGGGAGTCGGCCATTACTTTTTTTTTACCCCTCCAGGGGGTCTTTTTGTGGGCTCTAGCGTCCCTTATATGATTCACTCCATTCACTCCCCTTCTCTGACAGGAAACGGGGAAGGAGAGGGGGAAGACATGCGGCAAATGTCGTCAGGACCGGGAGTGGAACCCGTGACGGCCGCGTCGAGGACTCAAGGCCTCCAAATACGGGTCGAGCTAACCGCTACGCCACCACGGCACGCCCCGGCCATTACTAACTGAGTGATATTGTCATGCGTCATTTCCTGGAGAACCGTTTTAAGTCCTGTGGAAATCTTAGTATTCAAGGATAACATCATGGAAGAACTTGTCTGAACTCTTCTTGACACAATGCACCTTTCACTTGGAGTTTGCAACGCTTGAGGTGTCTCCACAAATCGCTCTTCACGTACATAGCAAAGCAAAACTTGCAAGGTAGGTAGTCCTCTGCAGCTACCTTACTTGTTGCTTGCCTTTTTGGGATGATTTGTCCTTCCCCAGAGGACAGGACAGAACAGTTGTGTTCATAGTTTCCCATGTTTGTTATTTTGCTAAAAAGCAAGGATTGCATTTTTGATCCTTTCCTGTGTGCGAGTGCCTTGGCCACATCAGGTTGGTGTGAATGCTTCTGCTTCAGATATCTTGTGACTTTTGCATAAGGTTTTCCACAGTAAAGACAATAATTCTTCTTGTCATACATGCTGGTGTGTAGTGTTTGAAGATGTTTTTACTGTGACTATGTTGTTGAGAGTTACTGCTGTGTGACTTCTGTTCAGGTTCAGACACACAAGTGGCATTAAAGTGGCTGAAGATCTGCTGTTTGTCCTTCCAAAGACACAGAGCATAAAACACATACATTGACATTTAACTATGCAGTTTTGGGCCACATGGAGGCTTGTAACATGTTCTGGAGACAAATGAAGTTTCATAAGTAGGATTACTGTTGATCTAGTTAGTTAATTCAAAGAAATGACATTGTGTAAACTGTTTCTGTCAGCCAACAGAAAAGGATTTTGTAGAGTTTGAACATGACTGCCAATTTGAACATTTCTAATAGTTCCCAAGTACTTTAAGTGCAGCCATGTCATGTAACAGAACCATCAAGATGAGTTGGTGAATGTTACATGAAAGAATCCTGAGAAAGCAGAAAAAAGCTTTGACCAACTTAAAAATCTTTAAATGTACATACAGTCCCCCATTACTGTTATGCATCTATTTCAATAATGAACTTCAGTGATGTCACTGAGGGCCAAATGAGCATTATTGTGGCCCTCAGAGGGCCAGTAGTAACTGTATGACAGGATATATGTTACTAAATGCAATGTCATATAAAGTGAATGTAACTGACTCATGAACAAGATATATTTCTGTATTTAACTATTTATCTCTGTAATGACTAAATTCAAATATTTCATTGTTTTGAGTAACAAAGAACTTAGCTGGAGTTCAGATAAATGAGTCGTCCTTTTCATTCTTGTCCCCCTCTTGCCTCCCATAGATATTTTTCTAGATCCGCCCCTGCATGTACTTTTATCTGTTTGGTATTTGTAAAAATTGTTTTAGATTAGAATGTTTTTGTGGGTTATAACATGTCCATGTTGAAATCAGAGAAGTAAAAGCATACATCTAATTCCTCTTTAAACCTCTCATGGCCACATTTGGCCTGTGGGCCTTCAGTTTCACACTTGTGATGTAGATAAGGCCCCCAGTCGTTTGCTTAGTGCAGACGTTGAGTACCACCATTTAAAAACAAATGCAACCGTTCACTCTTTTGTTCTTTTGAATGTCCTGGATTCAGAGAGGACTGCATATAATCTGGGCTCCTTGCAGAAAGAGGCATTCTTCTTTCCAGAAGGACAGAACAGATCTCACATTTTCTACTGTTTTCACTACAGATTTTTGAGGATCTGTTTTTCAGCAAATTAAAATTGTAAGTAACACAGTCAGACGTGTCTGTTAATTTAGCACAGCCACATTTGAGAGGACAAAACTCAAACTTAGATTTCTTTCAACAGTTTTTTGTTGTTGTTTTGTCTCGTGGAGTGTTGACCACTTTGCAACATTTTGGAGGACAAAAACCAGCTTGGAGATTTTTCTGTTCTTTGTTTTGCGCTCATAACAACAGGTAAGTTCCACACTTTACCAAATTCCTCGCTTGCGTTTAATTTAGTCTGTAAAGCAAAAATACTAACAGATTTGTATCTTTTCATTAAGTCACTCATGCTAACAAGTTTTTACTGCCTTTTGTATAAACAGTCATTTTCAATCAAGCTAAAGTTTTAAGACAGTGTACCATGTCTAATATTTATTTACAATCTCACAGAAAGAATGAATCCTAAAGGAGTTTGTCCTGAAGAGGAAGCCTTGCACTTCATTGCTTCTGAGAAGGACAGAGTCATATTTCAGAAGAAATTCATCAGTGAAGACAAAGGTATGCTTTTGTTTGAGAATATAACGTTTTCTGTTTAATACCCTGAAGCAGGTTCTACTTTTAAAGAACCTCATTTGGGTTAGTGTGGAGTATGACACTGAGCTGCATGTTGCTGCAGTCTGTGTTTATTATCTATAAAACTATCATGTGTTCTCAAGGAAGGTTCAGCCAGTTTGAACATTGTGGGACTGTAAATGCAAAGCTCAATGAAACCCTGGTCATGCTTTTCAGGTTATGGAGTTATTGCCACCAAAAACATTGAGCCAGGAGAATTCTTGCTGGAGTATGTTGGAAGACATATCTCTGGCTCTGAAGGAGAGGACCTGGTTAAAGAGTACTCAGCTGAAAATGCAGCATTTTTATATTTCTACAACTTCCAAGGACAAAACTTCTGGTGAGTACAACTGCATGAACGTCCAAACTTTGAATCTAAGCCCAGGAATAAGTATAATTAATCTCTTTTTTTCAGCATTGATGGCAGTAAAGATACAACAAGACTTGGAAGATTCATAAATGATGATCACATCAAGCCAAACAGCAAAATTAAAATTGTAAGTAACACAGTCAAAAGTCTGTGTTAATTTAGTAACTATTTCATTTAACAAACTGAATGAAATAATTTGTGTCTGTACCTATGTGACCAACAGATATTGGATAAGCAACAAAGACCACATCTGTGTATATTTGCAATCACAGAAATTCATGCAGGAGAAGAAATCGTCTACAACTATGAAAACCCCAACTGTCAATGGCGACAGGTATGTAACTATTATTTACATATATTTATATTTTATTCAAAACATGTTTTAGCAAATGTCATGAATCTCAGATATTACTTTTTCATCTCTCATTTTTATTATATTGTTAATGAGCTTTAAGTGGCGTAAATGTTTGTAAACATGTTAAAACTCAAAATACAAAAATACAGTCAAAATTTAAGTCAAACCAAATTCTGTATAATAATGTAATGCTGTAATTGTTGTTTTTTAGAAGACAACTTCATTCTCTTCTACTGAACACATGGAAAAGAAGGTAAAGATGTGTGGAAGTTTTTTCTTCATCTATATTTATTGAATAAATTCATAAAATGTTCCTATTGTGTTTATGCTGTAGCAGAAACATAATAAATAAGTTGATTGGTACTCTATTGTCTCATTGTTGTTGTTTTTTTGCTTAATTTTAAAGGAATCCCGATGGAAGAGCTCACTAGAAAGTCTCAAGTCTGAGTCTGGCGTGATGGCAATTGACGGCCTTGTATTCAATCTAAACATAAAGATTGCAAATGGATGCAATGGACCAGAAGTCTTTCCAGGACTCTTCTGTAACGGCCCTGTGGCAGTCAAGCGATTTCCTAAACATATCAACAAAAGCCAATTGGAAATGGCTAAATTTCTATGTTCAGACAGATTAAAAACAAAACATCTGTTGCAGCCCCTTACTGTGATTGAAGACACTTACTTGGCCTATTTAGTCTTGCCTCTTTGTGAATATAATCTCAAAGACCTGATTGAAAATAAAGATTTTCCCAAGAGACAAAACCTGACTGAGCAGTGGAGACTGGAAATCTGTCAGGAGTTATTGCTGGGACTTCAGGAATTCCACTCACATGAAATGTTGCATGGAAATCTGAAGCCTGAAAACATCCTGTTTGGTAAAGGAAACTTAATGGGCAAACTGTACAGTCATTTTATTCACAAATGTTGATAATCAAAATGTTAATTTTGATAAAATTATGTTTTGATATTTATATGACTAAAGATATGTTATTTGTCTACAGATATCAACAATAAAATGTGTATTGGAGACTTTGGAGCAAGCAGAAATGAGGATCATGGAGACACTGCATCATTTTCACTGCAATTAGGTGGAACTTTGTCCTGGGCCAGTTATGAAGATGAAGATGTTGGAGTTAGAAAAAGCAAATACAAGAAGGAGTCAGATATCCAGGTGTGTTGAGCTTAAAATGCTCATTTAGTTGTATACTACATACTAGGATTGTTTGTTGCTCTATGATTTCGTTCAATCATTAATAATAATAATAATCAGACTTATTATTATTCACTCTGCATAGTTTGACTTTGAGGACATGGTTTTAATGTAATCCGTTACATTTTAGGTAGCAGGATGCTTGATGCATTACATCCTGACAGATGGACAACATCCCTTTCAACAAACAACACCATACTTCAAGAATGCCTTTGGGATATTTGAAAATGTCAAAAATGGCAATTTCACTCTTCACTGTGAGGAAAGATGGAGCAGCCAAAGAGATATGATTTCCCGGATGCTGAGTAGATCACTCGAAGAACGTCCCACCATTGAAGAAGCTCTTCAGGCATTCATGTGTGAGTACTATTGCTTTAAATATATTATCTAATCTCATGGGCTAAAAGCACTATCTTATGTAACTCATGACAACTGA
Organism: Xiphophorus maculatus; assembly: GCF_002775205.1. Classification (NCBI taxonomy): domain Eukaryota; kingdom Metazoa; phylum Chordata; class Actinopteri; order Cyprinodontiformes; family Poeciliidae; genus Xiphophorus; species Xiphophorus maculatus. Next base: position 4,892,639 of record NC_036449.1, on the reverse strand, counting down.
TTAACTGTATTTACAGGTTTGGCACATCAACCTGATTATACTGCAACCATGAACAACGGTGGATGTGAGAATCAAAATAAAGTAAGTAATTCTTTCAAGTAGGGTAGGCTAATATAACGTTAGTTATCTGTAAGAGACTAAAGATTTTTCCACAGTAGAGATTTTGTCTTACTTTGTATTCCACTGCCTAAATATATTTATTGTCACCTGATATAGACATGTATTCACTATTTGTTGTTGTTATTATTACAGGATGGACCCCCTTCAACAAATTCCTGCCCTGAAACCTTTAATGACATGAACATTCCAGAGAGTTTGGTCACAGATCTGCCTGGCATCACTGCCAGTAACCCGCTGCCTTCATCTCTGCCGACAGAAGAGGAATTTTCTGAGTGTGAAATGGTAATAAAGTGTTTAATTACTTAAGTAGTGGTAAAGATAGTTATTAATGTATAAAATAAATATGCATGTATGATATTATTATCTTGTTTGCAAAGTAATTAATAAATAAACTACATTTTCTTTCAGAATACTGAAGAACAAGTTTCCCCTGCTCTGGAAATGTCAGATCAAGAAATGAATGATGACCCACAATCGGAGGAAGAAGAAACTACAAAAACTGAAGTAATCCACAGAAAACCATCTTCTAAAACTGAGCAGCACTCAAATGGCAGTAACTCTCAACAATGTAAGATCACAGTAAAAATGTCTTCAAACACTGCCCATCAACGTATCTATGACAAGAAGAATTATTGTCTTTTCTGTGAGAAGCCTTATGCAAAAATTACAAGACATCTGAAGCAGAAGCATTCAGACCAACCTGATGTGGCCAAGGCACTCGCACACAGGAAAGGATCATCAATGCACAACTTGCTATTGGCCAAAGTAGCAAACATGGGAAACTATCAGCACAACTGTTCTGTCCTGTCCTCTGGGGAAGGACAAATCATCCCAAAAAGGCAAGCAACCCATCAATCAGCTGGAACCAACTACCTACCTTGCAAGTTTTGTTTTGCTATGTATGTCAAGACAGATCTCTGGAGGCATTATAAGCGTTGCAAACTCCGGTCAAAAGGAGACATGGTCACAAGAAAAGTTCAGGCAAGTTCTTCCATGATGTTGCCCATGGATATTGCGATTTCCATTGGACTTCAGAGGGTTCTCCAGGACATGTCATATGACAATGTATCTCAGTTAGTAAAGGCAGACTCCCTTATTATTTCACTGGGTGAGAGAATGTACCTCAGAAACGGAGAAGTTGGACGACATCAAGCAGACATCAGAAATAAGATGAGGGAACTTGCCAGACTTGTTCTGATGGCAAGAAACATTGACAAGGATGTTGTTTTTTTGAAAGACTTGATCTGTCCAGGAAAATTCAACACAGTCCTTGAGGCTGTAAAAGAGATGACTGGGTTTAATGAGTTAACCAACAGATTCAACGTGCCTTCAACAGCACTAAAACTGCGGCATTCTCTTGTGAAAGTGTCACATATTTTGCAAGGAGAGGCACTGCGTCAACAGAATGTTGATTTAAAATCAAAAGCAGAGGAATTCACCAAGTTAATTGAACTAGAATGGAAAACACATGTATCATCCAATGCCCTGAAAACGCTTCACCAGAAAAAATGGAATACCCCCCAAATACTGCCTTTGTCAGAAGACATCAAAAAGCTCCAGGACCATCTGAAAAACCTCCAGGTGGTCTACAAAAGAAATCTCACTGATAAACCAACAGCAAAATCATGGAGCGAACTCGCTCAAGTCACTCTGACACAGCTAATACTGTTCAATCGCCGTCGTGAAGGAGAAGTTTCAAGAATGGAACTCAGCACATATTTACAAAGGAGCCAACACGACATGCATGATGAAGTTTTAGAGAGCCTTTCAAAGTTTGAAAAAAAACTTTGTGAGAATCTCACCAGAGTAGAGATACGGGGGAAAAGGGGCCGCAAAGTGCCTGTCCTGTTCCCAACAAATGTAAAAGAGTCTGTGGATCTCCTGATTAAAACTAGAGAAGAGGCTGGGATTTCCCCCACCAATCCCTACATTTTTGCTCGTCCATATTATGGATCCCAAGAGAGCTTTCGTGGATGTGACTGTTTAAGACGGTTTGCAGAAAGCTGTGGAGCTAAACTCCCACAGAATCTCACATCAACCAAACTACGGAAACATCTAGCCACAGTTTCACAACTCTTAAACCTACAAACCCACGAACTAGACCAGCTGGCAACTTTCATGGGACATGATATTGAGGTCCACAGGGAATTTTACAGACTGCCAGAGGAAACAATCCAAATGGCAAAAGTCAGTAGACTTCTTTTTGCTCTGCAAGGTGGAATGGGTAAATTCAAAGGAAAATCCCTGGAAGACATCACACCAAACATCAACTGTAAGTAAAGGATTTCAAATACGTCTATTTTGTATGAAATATGCAATTTGGACACTGTCGGCAAAAAAATAAATGTTGTGTTTAAATATTTACTGAAAACATTTTGTTGCAGCTGAGGAGGAGTCTAGTGACTCAGAAGCAGATGTCCAATCTGAGGGGACTGTTAACAGAAGTCAAAAAGGTAATTTTTTTTGCTCCTGTATAGTAATGGTAAAGGAAAAAAAAAATCTGAACTTAATGAATAGTTTTAAAATCATATTGTTTCAATCTGATGTAAACTTCTCATTGACACATATATTTCAGAAACGTCCAAGGATAAACACTGCAAGGAGAGAACTTCATCATGCAAGGCAGCTGAGGGCAATAAAAAGTCATCATTGGCATCAAGTCAAAAGGGTATGTTTTTCAGTTATCTCTATAAAATACTGCAAATGAAAAACCTTGACTTTCATTTCCTAAATTTGGTGTTGGTGCTTTTTATTAATCAATTTATTCCTTCTCTTCCCTCATTTGCTTACAGGGAAATCCAAAAGGCGCTGGTGAGATACAGAAAGAGAAGTCATCATCCAGCATTTCAAGGACCATCTAAAGGAACTGAAGGTCCCTGGAAAAGTGGACTGTGAAAGATGCCTAAAAGAGAATCCGATCCTAAGGGACAATGGGAGAGCCTGGAAAGCAGTTAAATATTTTGTGCACAACAAAATTGCAGTTGTAAAGAGGAGCTTGTGCCAAGAATAACACCACAAATGCTTGGAACCAGAATCCCGAACTGCTTCATGCTTTGTAACTGTTTTTCACTGAATAAAGTTGTTCCATGTTGCTGATGGATGATGTCAGTTCCAGTCTTAACAGTTAATCATTAATTAACGGTTGACCTGTTGAAGACATTTAGGATGAAGTGAAGTGACTCAAACTGTAGCATCAATGATCTAAGAAGGTTGAAAAAACAAACACTTTTTCAACACTTATTGGCACAAGTTCACTCTCAGTACATTGGTTATTTTGGGTGAGACCTGCATACACTGTACGACTAGTATTTAGGTCAGTTTTTAGTCAACACAAGACAATCACCAGAAAAGAAAACTTTAAACACAATTCAAATCATTAACTAGAAAATTGCTGAAGAAATTTTAACGGGGCCTGCCAAAGTGTGCCTGTCGGTTGGCACACTTTGTGGGCGTGCTGATGCTACAAATTAGCATCAATGCTAAAGTAAGCTACAATGTACTCAATAGCATGTGGAGATTGACAAACATGTTGAGTAACATGGACTTATGCCATTCAGTATGTTGAAATTAGTGTACAAGTTAAAATGAGCCAAACTGCTAACATTAGCCAAAATGCTGTCAGTAGCATGTGGAGCATCACTCCATTCAGTGTACTAAGCATGGCTAATAAATAAGAAAAATAGCTAAAAGCTTCTTTTAGGGAAAAGGCTAATGCTAATGGGGGCAGTGAAATGCAAAGGTTTGTGCTAAGGTTAATTAATTCACTGTCTTGTGCAGCAGGGCAGTGCAATAACCTGAGAGAAAAAAGATAGTAAAGGCTAATATTAGTTAGCACTACCCTGAGAGGAATATTTAGGCTTTTCTTTTGAAATTCTTTTACAAAACTTAATGTGGTGTCACTGTTGCTCCCCGTGATTAAGCTCATAATTACAACCCTGTGTACTGAATAGCTCTCTGATAGCAGACGGTGTCCATAAACAAGTTTACTAAATATTGTACAATAAATGAAAACAGAGATGTAACTTCTATCATGAATATAGATTAGCCAAAAACCCTCCAAATTACAATGAAATACTTCTACTTCTGGTGGGCGACGGAAGTAAGACCCTTAATCGTTTCCCCAGTAAGCCTCCCAGGAATAAGGTTGATAGAATGTTCAGTTCCAATGGTATCAATGACATCAGCGGTTATGACGACACTCTATGATACCACAAAGGAATCTCTCTCTTGAATGTAGCTCACAGACAGCATTTTCTCAGACCTGTTACACAGTTCTATCGTGACAGATCACTCTTCAGAGCACGTTCGAAATTAATTGAAACAAGCGGGATATCGATTCCAGATATTACACGCCTTTCAGAGAAGCAAGAATTTACCACAATATAGACATGAAGCAACAACAGATTGTTTGTGAACATGAAGCTTTTCCAGCTGAGCTTTCATGGGTCGACATGATGGACCTCAACATCCAAGTCGACTACGACACAGTCATTTCTTTTGAAGATGACAGCGACAGCCCCATTAAACCGGAAGATGAATCAGCAGAGATCCAGGGGGAATCAGGTCCTTCTGACAACTTTGAGATTCCAACATCATTGGAAGTCAAGCAGGAAACAACTCCCTCTGCTGGCTTCGAGATCAACCCCTCAGTGGAAGTTGTGGAAGAAACAAGCCAACACGTCATCGATCTCACAAAGCAGGTAGACGATCTTAAAAAAGAATTGCAGAGTAAGATTTTTGATCTCCATGAGGAAAGAGACCGAAGGATTGCATATCAGGCTGAAGTCAAATCACAGCAGGAGGAGATTGAGAAACTGCAAAAAATGTTAGTAAAAGAACATCACCTGCGAGTCAAACGTGAACATGAAAGAAACGTGCCAGAGATTAAAGATGTGTCAAATGTTTCTTGCTCTTCCAAAGTTACAGCCGACAAGAGCATTCTTCAACAGCTGGCAGTGACGTGCGGTCAGGGGAGGCAGGTGAGGCTCTGCCTCACCTGTAATCATGGAAAAATAATAATGATAAAATCATTTATATTGCTATTTTCACCCTGTGGTTTGTACTATACCTATTTTTCATTTAATTTAAAAAAGTTCAGATTATTTTTTTCTTCAAAATCTCTGAATTTCTGCATTTTCCCATTCAAATGCTCGGAAGCTCTGCTGGTGAGGCAGCAGCGAGCTGAGCCTCACCTGGGATTGCGCAACTTCTCGCTAACTGCACTGGCTGCCATTCTGAGAGCATGTTCCTCCTGTCTGTACATCGCCCATAAAATGGCTAAAAAACATTTAATGTATGAGCTGATTTTCCATAATTTAGCTTATGTATATAATGTACAGTGTTTTTTTTTTGTCACCAATTGTGTGCGTAACGTGTTTCATGTGCTGAAGAGCGATAAGAAACGAGGTGAGGCAGGCAGTTCTCTTGCCTCATGGCAGGGGGCGCTCATGATCCCAGACATTGTGACTCCACAACTGCAGAGTAAGATACTGTAAGCGAGCTAGCCATGGAGCTAGCCATACAACAAGGTCAAGTGCAGCGATATATTTATAGTTTTCTCCTCTTACCACAGCAATTAATTAATAATCGCAAAATAATACTAAAACAATACTACTACAACATATTGAATGTTCTGCTTTTTGCGTGGGAAATATTTGAGTGTTTTTTATTGTGGCGTTGTTGTCAGTTGCTATGGCAACGAGTCTGCGCGTAGCTGCGCCGATACCGAGAGCGACAAAAGACGTGGTTTTGAGTTGTACTTTAACGGTTTTTCCCTTCGCTGTGGAGCACAGCACGAAATGAATAATATCTACATGTCCAAGTTTGATTGAGTGAACGGAAATAGTCTTTTTGCCCTCCAGCGTTGTCCACATGCGCAAAATTTCCTTACGTAAACAATAACATGCAGGGGGTCTATATTTGTACATCTGAATATGATTAAGTCAGTGCCTCACCAGCTATGAACCTCACCGCACGTCACTGACAGCTGGAGTACTTCAAGAGGGAGGCTTAAAAATACGCCTTCCGCAACAAAGGTCTGATAGAAGTCATGGTTGAAGAATACAGAGTGAGACTTAAATATGAGGAGCAGCTCAAAAGTCACACTGAGCAAGCTTCCAAATTCAAAGCACAGGAGGAAACGATGAAATCTCTGCAGGGTCAGGTTGCAGACCTGAAGGTGAAGTTAAAACTTGCTCTGGAAAACAACCGTCCTAGAGTCTCCACCCAACCAGAGGTCCCCTTGCAAATAGAAGGCTCCCTACGACCAGAGGAGTCCAAGGAAAGACAGACCTCCAATCAACCAGGGCTCTCCATACATAGCGTGGCTCGGCCTTTGCACCGACCCACACCCAGGTTGCAATCAGAGGAGTCCGCGCAAAGCCAAACCTCCACACAAACATGGAGGTCCGAGGAAAGACATATGTCCATGCGACCAACCTCCACTGGTTGCATGAAGGGGCTTCATGTTGGCATTGGTGTGAAGGCCAATCTATGCCCGGCTCGGCCTTTACGCCGACCCACACCCAGGTGGCACTAACCTAGGTCACTATCCAAACCCAGGGTTTGCTAACACTCGGCATTAATTGCTTGATTAATTCAGTGGTTCTCAAACTTTTTTCAGTGATGTACCCCCTTAAAAATATACTTTTAGTCAAGTACCCCCTGACACGGGCAAAACATTTTTGGAATAAAAAAGAGGTACAGTGCTGTAAAATCACTGTCTGATTTATTAAAGCCAAACAACGTATATCAGTGAACCTGACAAATACATCCATATTGCAAACATTGCATGGTTAAACAAAAAAGAAAAACAGAAGACGGTGACCACCAGGAAGGTATAAACAGTGTTGTATAAAGTACTGAAATCTCAGAGTCAAGTAAAAGTACAAGTACCTCTCCAAAATATGACTTTGGTAAAAGTCCAAGTCACTGACTGAAATGTTACTTGAGTTAAAGTCTTAAAGTATCTGAAACTTCTTGTACTTAAGTATGGAAATTACTGTAAAAATGGATGTACTCAAGTAATGTAATGAAAAGTACAAGTAAAAAGTAAAACAAAGCAAATGCAGTTTGAATGACATTTTTTATATTTTGGTAAACTTGTCAAATACACTTAAAATAATGTACCCAACCAAGTGCAGGCAAAATTGAACCTGCTAATAGATATACCTGCAGGCATCATTTAGTTAAGAAAATTAGGTGCTTTACCTATAGCACAAGGTTAACTTAACCTGCTTTACAACTGAACCAGCTTCTTAGTAAACCCTCCAGGACAGAAAATACAAAGTTTTTGTAAGCCTTAAGTTTTCCCTTCAAGTAAGGTCAGTGCTGAAAATGAGAAAAATAAATAGTACAGAAAATGCGGCCAACATGAAGAAAAAGATCTGTTACGATTACTCTACTTTACAAATCAGTGAATCAGTCAATGCTACAGTCAGTAGGTGGTGCACACAACTGGTCATTATGGAAAAGAAAAAAAGAATTGGGAGGGAAATGCAGCTTATTGGCATCTGTAAACCTGGTTTTGAACTTGCATGCCTTTCCTATATTCGTTAAATTTAGTCTAAATTGCTATCGCTATGGCTTCTGTCCCCCTTGAACAGAGGAGTCTAGGTAGCCTGCTACAGTCAACATTAGACCTCAGCTAAATACACCACGTATGGAACTGAAACAATGCCAAACAAAGTTAATTTATGGTTAACGTTTCACAATACAGTAGTGCCTAGTGACCAAGCTATAGTTACTGAAACAGGAGGATTATAACCATTTCATAAGACGTTACCTCGATGTGTTTCTTCAAGTTGGACGGGGAGTTTTTGTAAGATAGAATTTCCACATCTTCGGGCAGGAATAACATAAACTGCATGCGGTACGACGAATCTTTAACACCCACGAAAGAGTGTATTGTGTTTAAATAAGGCCATGGGCTCTCATCACCAGCTGGTGGTTCCCCTGGAGCCGTGTCCAACGTAGTTGCAGTCGTTGTGGTCTCCGTCTCCTCCTCCATGTGGCTGCTGCTGATTGCGAGACTTGCTTTGTGTTTAATGGGAGAAGCGAAACAGGTGTATCCTATTGGAGGTGATGAACAAGCCCAGGCAAGTAGGCTACGGACTTTGTTGCAGTCAATCAGTAGGTGGGGTCCAAACACTTTGTTTCTCTCTCTCGCTTTTTTGTAACGAGTAACTAAACCACACATTGAAAATGTATCGGAGTAAAAGTACGCAATTAAGTTCGGAAATATAGTGAAGTAAAAGTGAAAGTCATCAAAAATTTTCATACTCCAGGAAAGTATGAAGTACTCCAAAATATACTTAAGTAAAGTAATGAAGTATTTTTACTTTGTTACTATACAACACTGGGTATAAAACCAGTCAAAACTGAAATATGCAAAACGCTGCTAATTTATATTGGTCTCTGTAATGGTACAAAATTAAATATATACATAAATAATAATTCAGTGCATGAACACACATTTATATTTTATCGAACTTTTTACAAACTAATTTTTCCCAAGACTTATTATGAGGAGCCTACTGATTTTCTAAAGATATTTTGAAAAGTGTGTGTGTGTGTGTGTGTGTGTGTGTGTCACAAAATGCAGTGTGGAGCTCCAACCTACATTCCCCAATTCCAAAAGTTTAAATTCACTTGACTGCAGTGCAGGGTTTCTGGGATATCATTGTTCCCTCTCATTGTACCATCATCCAACATGAACCTCTAGACATTGTTGTAAATGACCAAAATAAATCACAGTAACACACTTAGAGTCATTTAGAAAAGTCCAGGGCTGGTTGAAGGTCGCTGGTGAAACATTTATTTATTTCTTATTACATTAATGATTGATCCACAACCGCATGCTTTGGTTATGTTATACTTCCAACAACCACTCCAATATGTTCTGTCAAGGCTTTTATCACTGCTTTGTTTAACTTAAGTGCAAGGTGTCAGAGAAAGTTTTAATCCAGGTGAAGATTTCTCAAATTTTACAAACAGTTCCTTAATGTACTTTTAGTGTCACCAAAATACACTTAAAAAAAATGTGTCTTTTGTAACCTAAGTTATTTAGTTTTGTCTACACAGCTGAGATATATGCACAACAATAGTGTCATAGTTTTGTTCGTACAAAGGCCACGTTTATCAGCACCACAGACCCCTAACCATTGTTGACATTCTCTCCTAGTATTTTTTTTTTTTTTTTTTTTCAGTTTTAGTGTCCCTCGCAGCAACTGTGTTACATGGTTTAGAAGTTAAAATTTTAAATATGTATTTGATCATATCTCTACTTTCAGCTCTCCCCCCCCGAATCTGGAATCCTTTTTGAATCATCTTATTTTCCGTCTCCAGCCCTGCAGGTTCTCTTTGCCTTGTCAGTGACTTTCTTCTATCATAGATTTTATTTGCCCACTTACAGCTGAAGACTTTATGACATTTCCTTTCAAACAGTCCTTATTTTAATAAGGCATGTCATGAGCACAAGTCCAACTATCCAGACATAAAGGCTCATATACATTGTAAAAAACAGAGAAAGAAAAAGTAGATCTCACTTCATCTGCTTTGGAGAAATTTCCTGCTCCATTTATTTCCTTTTTGCTGTCGTCTTTATGTTTTCTACGCTGATTGTATTTTCTGAAATCCGATAAATTAATGGAGGTTGAAAGTCATGCAAGCTTTAAATCAGATTTTGTAACCTCCTTTTCTGGTCTATTAACTTTAGTGGGCAAGGTCGCTTTGACCTTGTTCCATTCTACTAAACTCCATTACAAAGGACGTCTTAATGTCACTTCTTTTAAACCTTTTATAAACACACATCTGAATAAGGAGCAAACACCAAACTGCAGAGGTCTTTACTTTTATGTTAAATTGAAGTGTGTTTATGGGAATTGTCATTAAATACCAACTTAAAGTGGAAGTTTGAGAAACTGTAAGATTTTACATCTCATTTTTGTTTCCTGCTCTGCCCTCTGAGGACGTTATAAAATGAACTAAAGACCGAAATACCTCGTTAAAACTTTGTCATCGTCACCTCTACAGCGATGGTTTGAATGTCTGTGAAGAAGTTATTCTATAATTTAAAGTCTGTCAGCATATTCGTCAGACATCAGGTCACTTGATGTCAATTTCTGGAGAATTGAATCAGGAAAAAATGTAACCAGAAGTTAAAAAACCCAAACATTTCGGTAGTTTCTTTCTAATGATATTGTTCTAGTAGTAACCAAGTCATCATTGACTTTATGAGGTCACTGCAATTGGTGATCTCATAAATAAAAATTGGTCACACAAAGAGAGCAACTAATTGTCTCAGCAGTAATTAATTTAAATGCCAATCAGCATCTTCAAGAGTCAGCACAGGTCTATACTTCCTCTTTCGCTTTTTCTCTTCATCTTCAATCTGGCAAATTCCAAACCATCTCTCTTTAGTGATGATGTCACGGTTGCCATGGTTTCATCGGTAATGAGCTGAAGCAGCTGCTGTGACACCTGGAGGCTACAATGAATCCAAAATGATCGCTTTAACACACCCTAATTGTATCACTGGTGTGTTTAATTTGATAAAACATTGTGATGCACAGATTGGTCTCGTAGGGTCTGTGTAAGTGGACTAATGCAATCAATTTAGGAAACCCATGTTAACATCACGCTTTTGGTTTGCGGTAAGTAAAGGTTTAGTAGGTTGTAGGTATTGCAAAAAGGCCATCTGTTCCCTAAACCTGCTTTATTCCAGACTCCGCATACAACATGGTAAATCAGTCCAATAAAGGGACAACTTTTTTTTTTACAACTTTCTGCTCTTTAGCTGTGTTCAGGCCTGGAGTTCATTATAGTTTTCTGCATTCTCATTCCCTAAACCAAAGAGCAGGTAAAATAATATGAAGGAAAGAAAGTGAATACAAGTTAACAGAGAAAGATGTTGCAAATACCTGATGTGGTACCTAGTGATGTTTTCCTGCTGAGGAAGCAGAGAATGAGGGACTTTAGGTCAGGCTCTCCGATCTCTGGTGCTGAGGTCACTGATGCGTACAAAGATTCTCTGTGGGAAAATACCAAGTGGATGAGACTCCCCCAGAGTTTAAGACTCTGGATGTTGTGGAGTTGTATGGATGACGCAGTTCTACAATATTATATCAGGAACAGTTCCTCTGGATTGGGAGGCTGGGGTGCTGGTCCCGCTATTCAAAAAGGAGGACCACAAAGTGTGTTACAACTACAGGGGGATTACACTGCTAAGCCTCCGTGGTAAGACTAGGACGTATTCAGGGGTTCTGGAGAAGAGGGTTTGTTGAGTAAGTGAAAATGTTTCCTAGATGTTTGATGCTTTTACCAATCAGAGACATGTATACAATAAAATAATTGGTCCAAGCACAAAACCCTGCGGTACTCCACAAGTAAACCTGGAGGGCAAAGAAGATATATCATTCATATGAACAAACTGGAATCCATTATCTGCGACCAAGCCAGTGCTATGCTGAGCTCTGAAACCTGACTGAAACTCTTTAAATGCTTGCACACTTAATTAGCAAGCAGATGTTCAATATGGACAGAAGACATATTTAATACTAATGTAAAACTAACCATTTTCTTACATGATAAGCCTGCCTTGTTGTCTTGCAGTGTACTTCCTGTTTGAGCTATGAGACATGAAAAATTCATCATTCAATAAAATTTCCAATTCTTTAACAATCCTGGGCCTGTGAAGTTGTGTTTAATGAGACGTTGGAGCAGGAGGCTCCAGAGGTTTTATTGTTGACAGAAAATTAGGTACAGAAACTGGCATCCTGAAACCAACCTAGGAGGCAGAGGTGGCAGATCAATGCGGCTTCTTCGAAGGTGATTAGGAAGGATTTTGGCACCTCCTTACTGTTGCAGGGGGTGTAGACGGTCCAGGAGAAGGTGAGCATACCCACAGTGGCAGGAAGCAGCGAGCAACTGAACCGATGCGGGTATCTGTCGGTTTTCTAGGGTGCAGCAATGGAGTGAGAGTGTTGGGGGGGGGGAGGACAGGCAGGAGGATGAGTGAGAGGAAGGACTCCCACGTAGGCGATTCAGAGGAAGCAGCCGGAGGAGCCTCGTGAATGTCGACCTTTCCTCAGCATTTCAGAAGTGTGCATAAAGGCAGAAGAAGACAGAATCTAAAATAGCAACATCCAGCAGAGACCAAAAAGTCCAACAGATGAATTTGGCAGCCCCATCAACTCAGCCCATTGACCTGTTTGGCTCAGGACAAGCCGTGAAAGAGGACAGGCTTTGTCTAAAGCGTCTGTGACTCATCTAATTGATGCGACTGCTTAGTGGTTGACATTTTGTAAAGGCACACGCTTCACAATGGCCGACGCCGCAGGATGAGTCAGCCCAGTCGGGGGAAACACTCAGCAGCTTCACAACTCAACGTGTGAATTTTGAGGCTCCAGCAACCAGTGGATTTCTCTTCATTCAGCCTCAGCTCTGCATGACAGACTGGGAACATGTGTTCAATTAATGTAGGAGTGTGATAGACTCCTATCACACTCTGAAATGCATGCACTAGATTTTACAGGCATTTACTACAGTCGTTATTGTAAAGCAATATATTTTGACTAAAGTTTGGTTCTTGTGAAGAAATTTTGTTTCTGTGTGCAAAGTAAATTAATGTAAGCATCCAAAATAAAAACTAGAATGTTTGGAAGCACTGCTTTGAAAAATCATTGATCTTCACTTGAGAAATAATAAAAAAAAATAATAAAAATTTCATAATGGAGCCAATAATTTTTAACCTGATACAGGAAGTGACATTCACATTCACATCTCAAAATATATTGTCTGCTTTTATTCTATGTAGTGTGAAGATGAGTCAAACAGTGGCGTTGTTTTGCTGTCTGCTATGTGCTCAATACAAAAACGTAATATTCGCTGAACCCAACCACCTCAGAGTTCCCTCCTTTACCATCAGGACACAAAATTGCTTTACAAATCTGAAGAATCAACAGATTGAGGATTTTTTTTTTTTTTTACCTACTGTTGCTGTCCTTTTAGATGCCTCTTATCGGGTGTTTTGTGATGTTTTTAATTAGATTTAATCAATCAGGTTTTAATTAAGTTTATTTGTATAGCACATTTCAGCAACAAGGCAAAGTGCTTTAAATCACGAAAACATAAAACCATTATAAAAACATCAGTCACCCATTATAAAACATTACATTTTTGTCAAGTGCAGTCATCAAAATTGACGGCATTTATTGTTGTTCAATACCTTTATGACTGTATACCTGTTTTTAAAGCAGTAATGATGGAAACCACCTGATTTAAAATGATTAGTTTTCATACAGAACAGAGTTTTGAAGATGGGGAGAGGAGCAGAACAGCCACCAGGGGGTGCTGCAGCACCCTCCTCACCCCTCACTGGTTCACTACTGTCTGAACTGTTTGGCTTCAGAGTCTAACAACCAGACCTGATGTTGGAATATAGTGCGTTGTGTATGAAGCTGTCAACATAATATTGCATATTTTAATGTGTCATTAGGCATCAAAACATTTGGGGGGTTTTGTAAGCTTCTTTCTGCATTCTGTGTCTCAGTTTCCACTGCTGAGTGTGAAGCTCACTCTCCCATTTGGTAAAGGGTTTGTGATTGCACTTTGGATGCACTGCAACTTCCTGCACAGCTGAGCTTTAAAGATTAAACGGATAGCTGCGTGTAAAATGAATTTAAAATGAATTTGCGAACCATTCGGATTAGAGAAACATAATAAAAAGTCATATCCGGTGAGAGTTGAACTCTCCAAAGGTTGCACTTTGTCACCAATTTCTAGGGGCCGTCAAGGTGTTGATGGGATCCGTTTTGGTGGCCTTAGGATCACATCTGCAAAAATTATTGCTTTTTGCAGATGTGATGAGGTCCTATTGGCTTCAACTGGCTGTTTTATACTTGGCTGTTTACTGAATGTAACTGTTTAAAAGCTTATTCAAATATTTTTTAGCTAGTGTCACGGCACAGTCACATTTAGCTTATGGCAAAAATTACCAGTCACAAAAATCCCCCAGGTGTAACGGGTTCGATCGGGTTCGACCGTGCCGTGTGTCCAGCCACACACGGCAAGAGCAACACACCACACACGAACCGATTTCTCTCACCGACATTCACATTTCAGACAGAAAATCCCGTAAAAGCCACCGTATCACACGTGAATTTAGATTAAACAAACATGGCTGATGACGTAGAAGCAATAGCGATAGTTTTGTGAGCTTATTTTAAGCGATAAAAGATGTAACTAAAAGAAAAGGCGTTGGATAAAAGAGTTTATTTGCTGCACTATGATGTGGAGGTGAGTTATTCTGTTTTGTTTTTTCATCTTTACCATTTGTGTCCAGTGACGGCATAGTTACTTTGAAAAAGTAACTTATTTAGGTTACCGATTACTTGATTTGGAAAGTAACTAAGTTACATTAAAAGTAACTTTTTGTAGTTACTTTCAGCAGCTGCTAACAACAACGCTGTGAAAACTACATTGATCTTTGCCAAAATCTAAGCATATCTGCCATTATAACTTATTTTATAACGGTAACATCAACAATGTGTCTCCACTTAGAAGGTTGAACTGAAGGGGAGATTGTTTAATGGTTACAACAGTACAACAACAAAAAAAACTTCAGCAATTTGTGTTAATTATCTAAATTTGGTCAAAATTTAACTTAGGCAATCATGCTATGCGGTTTATGGTGCCTGATCGACATGGCAAATAACACAAATCTAGCTATTTCTTTAAAGAATAAAAATGTTTCTGTGTCCTATTTGTCTTTGCTAGTGATTTTGTTCCTTTTCTTTTTTGAAGGGGTTTAATTCATTAAAAATATTGCAAAATTCATTGCAAATATTTCCAAAGAAGCACCACAAAATCAGTGATTATGACTGCAAACGATCATAGAGACATATGATAAATGCTGGAACCTGCCAAGGAGCCAGACTCCCTCTCAGCTTGTTAGCTTGTCGTTTTGTGACGCTCTAACAAGTTATTGAGTACAAAAAAGTTGATTTTGCACAATATAATTGCAAATTCAATTGCTGTATTACCCCACCTATGAGTCATAACGTCATACCTGATTGGTGAAACCTTTAGAAAGTTAAATGTTTGGCAACAATCTGGCAGAAAATGACTGTGTGAAAAGAATGAATTGTCTGTCTTTTCTTTTCTGCTACAGAAACGATGGCGGTCGACTGTCAAAAACCAACAATACACAATTTCCCCAGCAACTGCACGGCTTATTTGTTCTGCTTCCCAGGTGCTTTAAACAGTTTGAATTTTTCCAAACTAACACGCTGCTTTTCCTAACAGAACATGGCGGAGAGAGAAACGAAAAGAAAGGAAGGAAGGAAGAAAGAAACACCTTGGCTCAGGAGATATTTCTTTGGCAAGCAAGTGTGAGAAATGATGAGAAGAAAAGAACATTGATCAGAACCTCTCCACCCATTTTCTGTGGCTCGGCGGCTCCCTCCTGTTTCCCACAGGCGCTTCGTGCGGCTCGATCGTATCTGCTGTGACATTAGGCTGAGGGGATGTTTTCATTTTTATCAGCGGAGGATGCAGGCATTTTGTGAGGTCACCGCGCTGCTGTCGACTTGGTAAACACATCCATCAGCGCAGCGGCAGACGCTGAGACGTGAACCCGCAGTCACAGTCTCTCTGCTGTGCCTGGCGCTCAGGAGTCACTGTTTTCACCTCGTCCTCTCAGTGTGCCTCAGTGTGACAGACGATACAGGACGTTGTCGCCCGCTGCGCCGTCATGTGTGTCGCACTTAATTTCACTTTTGCTGATGGTTAATAAAAACGTCAACTGCTTGAATTACCCTTAATTACTTGAGATGAAGGTTGTCACTAAACCAACAGTGTCCCATGTTCTTGGTCTTTCCTGAAACCATTATTCAGAAAAGACCAAGAGAGAGTCACTCAGTTAACTCTCATGTTTGGTGGCCCTGAAGTGCAAACCACGTCAACAAATCACTAGCCTGGCCACTGCCTTCCTGCACTATTCAAATCTTTCAAATCTCGCTTACAGTTCAGTCTGGGCTTTTTCCTGTTTACTAAGATTCCCTGCGGTAGAATTTTTAGCGGGCCAAACAGAAAACAGAAGGAGAATTTGTGAACGATGACTCTGATTTCCTGCCATTTTAGAATTGTAGTTGAGCTAGCTAGCTAGTTTTAGCAATGGCAGCGGAGGAAGTGAATGAAGACGTTCAGTCCGTCCAAATATTGAATTAACATCAACGTCTCGGCTCTTCTCTCTTCGCAGCGGAGGACGGTTGTCGACAGCACGGGCAATATCTGGTAAGCTTCATAGCGTCGAAATGCTGCGTTACGTGAGTCACGGGAAAACATTAGCGACTGGGTAAAATTTAAAACTTCAGCAGAGTCGTTGCCTCCAGGAAGCAATCGCTTCTCAATAACCTAGAGTTCAGATTCTCTGGACGAAGTGAAGGGCTGGTTTTACAAGGCTAACAAATCAGTAACAACTAGAAATTACAAAACAAGATTAAAACATAGGAAGAGGATTGGTTCCGGTGGGAAACCAAAGAAATCGCTGATTGGACGACACCAGTTTTGGCTTTAGCGTGTTTGTTGAAAATATAAATGACATCAGGGATGGAAATATAGCTACTGCTATCCAAGAATGTTTTGAGTTAGGACATAATCCGAAGCTCAGCTCAGTTCTTTTTGGCACTTTGGGCAATCCATAGGTTTGTGACTGTCTTCTTACCCGTCTAAACAAAGATGGAGCAGACGCCAGAATAATCTACGATTCTACATCAAGATGGTGTCGTCCAATCAGAGATGTCTCAGGTTTCCCACAGAGACCTACCTCTTCTGTTTTATTAATGCCATTGTGTTTTCTTAATTTGAAATTATGCTAATTTATTAATGTTGTATTTTGTGTTTTTCAATTTAGTTGTGTTTAGTGATTTTTTGAAGTGATTTGCACAGGGTTCCTTCATTTTCCGCTCTACTGGTGTTTCTTAAAACACCAAAAAATTACCTTTTAAAGATTGCCATAGAAATATATATATATTTTTTTGCTTTATGTCATGATTGCTATTTTTAACTTTGTTAAATTTGTAACCTTTCAGCGTTAAATCAGTGGCCAATAAACTGCTTCTCCAGGAAAAGAAATAAAAATCTTCAAAAGATGATTATTTTCCCATCCCAAATATGCAAATGAGTTTTCATTGTGGTGGTGTGCAGGTGGAGTCGGGTTATTGTGAATACCTGGCGTTGTTAAAGTTGACAGCCTGATCCATTAGGAGCTTTTGTGCAAAGTTGTTTGTAACTAAATTGTTCCACCTGTGTCCTTTGGATGCAAAAAATGCTTTTTAATAGATTGGCAGGGTGTTTTTTTTTTTTTTTTTTTTATGAATGCAACTGTCCTCACCAGAGATGGCAAATATATACTGTATGTTTTATGACTTTTTAACCCCTAAAATGCCAGTTTAGGGGTTAAAAAAATTTGATATTTGATTGGAATATCAAATTAAAACAAGTAAACCACCCACCACCATATATAAATATCTGATTTTTTATTTTATTATTTTTTCTCTTTGGAGAGAAGCTGGGTGAATATGGAGGACCGAAACTGACAAAATTAAAAATAAGTCATTTAAAGTATTTTAGTGTTTTTAATCTAGAGCAGATCAAATATGCATCTGACAAGCAGAAGTAAATAGAACCTCATATCTATCAGCACTTGTTTATGACGCTAAGTCATTTTTAACATTAAGACTGATAACCACTGTGATTTTATGAGAAAGCAAAGCAGCAAAACAAAATCAGTAAAGCAGCCAAAGAAAATGGAGCGCGCTGACTGTAGTAGAATAAAATAAAAATACAGATTTCAAAAGTAGAAGGTTGATTATCACAACAAACATGGGGGCATTTCTCTGTCCACATCAGTCTTATGTAGTCAATAATCTACAAATACATTGTTAAAAAAAACACTCTATTGGGTTTTTTTTACTCATCAAATTGATGATTTAGAAACATTCCAACAGGAAATGCTTCATATCCAGGGTGAGTGAAAAATGCTTTGTAAGGAAGAAGCTGCCCTGGTTGACTGTGATTGTTCTGTACAGAGAGAAATAAAAGCCATCACTACCTGTGATTTCCATAACAAAATGTTCTCAATATTCACAACTGTGGAGTTTCCATTAATTAAGAAAGGTGATTAAAGTCACACGTGAATAAGCTTGTTCAACAAAAACGTGCCGCGTCATCCTCCTCCTGCCACTTCCTGTCGGCTTCTTCAACATCCCGTTGTTGATCATGTGACTCGTTTGATGCAAATAAAGTGTCGCCTTTGCGATTTGGCAAAAATAAACCAAACCTTCGATTTGGCTAAAAAAAAAAAAAAGAAAAAAAAGAAATACCTTATCCTTGTGCCAAAACATTTGATCAAAAAACCAGAGCTTTTTTGAGATTCCTATGTTTCTGTTAAGCAACTTTATTTTCAAAATGTCAAATTGTGCAATTATATGGTCAATAGAAACGCAGCTTGTGCTGGAAAGAATGTAAAGGAGTTTATATTTTGAAGCCTAAACAAAAATAACCTTGAGAATGTGGCAACAAAACATATTTATTAATCTTGGAATACACAATTTATAGGTTATTAATGATGAAACCATATGAACCTGATGAATCTGCAAATCTTCTGAGCTTCAATTGAAACATTTTATGCTTAGATCAGGACAGCAGCTCTTGTTTGTACTAAGATGAATAAAACGGGGTTAAGATGTCTGCTTTGCCTCTGGGATACAATCTACAATATTAACGTTGAACCTCTGATCACTCTTAAGTTTCTCCTATTTGCATTAAGATCAAAGCAGCGTTTAAAAAAATGGCTTAAACTCATGAATGTATTCTCTTCAGATCTGCTCTGATCTTCCTCTGATCCTCCTTTTTTTTTTTTTTTTTAGTCTTTTATCTATATTAAGTCATCATTTTTACATGGCCAAGCACATAAATCTGAGTTCGTGTGCTTTTCTGTCAACCGGCCTTACATATGTGTTCAGAATTAACATTTCAAAATCTGGATATTTTGGAGAAATGGACCAGCCACATTTAAAGGAGAAGAGGCCTGAAGGAAGCCAAACACGAAGCAGGGACACCAGTGCTTAAAATTTGTGTCTACGCTACTTTCCATTAAATATTTAAAAATTCAAAGAAGGCAAGATGACTCTAAAAAGTTACTAATCCACCCTTATTGAGTCCAAGTCAAGTCTCAAGGGCATGACTCTTAAGTCGAATCCAAAGTATTATCTTTAAGTGTTAATGTTAATGTCACAGATTATGTGATATGATATGAAAATGTTAACTTTATGTTTCTTGACTGTTTTTGTAATTCATGCTGCACAGACTCTGTTATCTTCTGTTATCTTTCTCTCCAGGCAACAGCAGCGTTTATTACCTGTTATTGACTTTCAAATCATCAGGACGAGGTTGATCTTCGTCTGAAAGTGAAACTGAAAGTAGCTGAGTTCTCCTTCTCTCATTTGTGTTTCAGACAGCAGCAGCTACAGCAAAGGTAAGCACTCCACACTGTTCAGAGCAGTTACTAAGTCCTGCTCACATTAACTTGTTGGACTGTTTATTTTGCACCTGCTGCAGCATCTTGTCTTAAACGAAGCCGAGCAGGAAGCAGATATGAACCCAAACAGCTCTAGTATTACTAGTGTGCTTACGTTTGTTGACATGACGACCTTGTTTCACATGAGTAAGGTCAGCTATATCTAATATAGCACATATTAATTAGCTGGTTAGATCATCTCTCGCTAACATCGCTGGGAAACGGCTTAATAACAAACTTGGGTTTTAGCCATTTACCTGGAAGGAAACAAATTCCAAGAATATATAAGATAAAAGCAATAAAAGTATTGGATAACTGAATATTAATCTCTGTCTGAAGACTCAATTTACCCCGAATTACAACAAGAGATCGTGTCAAGCCTGTCGCAATAAGCAATTCATCTGTTAGCATAATCAATTAATATTAGCTCAATCATTTCCATTTTGATGATTAATCATTTTTGAAGGGTAATTTTATTTAGAGAGACATCATAATCCATTTTTATTTATGGTTTCAGTTGTTTGTGTTTATTATTATCATTATTATTATTATTATTATTATTATTATTGTGTCTATATATTGTTTTTGGTTGTTGTGTTATACTTTGGATATTTAAAATGTCTTCCAGTTCCAGTATGGACTGTTCTGCACATTAATTCAAGTTTATTACTCTTTGAAAGGTCATAATTATTATATTTGTTGAAAATTGTGTCAAAACAGCAATACTACCGTTTATCGCAATAATTTTTGGGACAATTTATTGCTTAGCCAAATGTCTTATCATGACAGTTGTATCACACACAACAAAAAAGTTGCTAATTTTAATTTTTGTTTTTCAATTTCAGTGATCATGTGTGACGTTGTGGACAGATTGTGGAGAGGTCTGTATTTATCCGCTTCGGTTTTTCATTGTGTTCACAGGTTTTTCTTGTTGTTAACAGTATTTTAGAAAAGTTTATTGGCTCTGATAAGTTGGTCCAAAGCTGTAGCAACAAGATTACCAAGAGCAGATGATATTTACAGCAAGCTTCCCAATGTTTACTAGTAACAAGAATAGTTGAAATCGCCGTATTTCAAAGTCAACTTCACTAAATTCACGATTCTGATCTGAATTCCAAGCCTGAGGGGAAAAAAATTGTATGAAAGTGTTTGTGGTTCTCACTTCTAGATTGCAATCTAGTTGCAAATATTAAACAATATTTAAAATTTAAACTCAAGAACTGTTCACCAGCTGGTCCAAATTATGAGCTCAAAAATACCCAAAACTGAAATAAAGGTCAAAATAGTCAAATTAGCTCCACTGCTCTTCATGATTTACAATCAGAAGAACATCTAAGATGTTATTCTCCTGCAGTCCTTGGTGTTATTGTCAGATGAGTATTTCAATCTGCCAGTATTTGTTTTTGTCAATATTAACAAATTATTTACTCAAAACAAGCTCTTACATCTTGCTAATAAAATGATCTGTACGTTAGTTCAGACTTATTTTAACTACACAAAGATATTTGCACCAGAAACTGGAGCAAAAAATACTTGGTAAGAATTTGTGTTTTTGCAGTAAAACCCAATAAAATGTTAGATTTTCTTTCTGAAAGCTCTGGAAATGTTTCCAAATTTATGATTATTTTTTTTTACAAACTGCTCATCTGCATGATTTTATTGGCTTCTGTTTTTTTTTTTTTCCCTGATTTTTATCAAGTAGACACAGTTAAGATCCGCGTGGTCACTTCTGGTCAAACCTTTGGAGCTCATGGCGAGCTGCTGAACCAGCTGGGGAGGAAGTTAAAGCTGCTTCAGACGGACCGGGACAGAAGCAGCATCACCATGCTCTTCTGTCCAATCACCTGTCGAGTCGGGTCTGACGTGGAAGCAGCCATGAGCTCGCTGTCAGGTAAAGATTTTCACATGTACTACAAACTTCCTGCGTAGCTTTTTTCTCTTTTTGGAGTAACGGGGTTTTTCTGCTACTTTTAACCACAGAAATTCTTAGACTTTGTTTACTGTCAGCACACAAAGACACAACAGTGAATTTGGTGTCGTAGCTTGCTTACCACAGTCAGGCTTTCCGCAAGCGTATTATAAGCCTGGCGGGTCACCAGGCTTCACTTGTGCCCCCACCAGGCTAATCATTGCTTATTTATTTAAGTTTTTCTTTTAAATGTATGCATTTTTTAAGACTTTATAGTTGCTGAGATATCAATCTTCCAATCTTTTTATAACACATCGTTATCAAGTGATATTTTTAAATTTCTTGTCAACTTGAAACATTTTTTAACTCAAAAACCTGACGGGCCGTCGCATGAATGACGCCCCAACCACCGGACTTAGCAGGTTTTCTGGTGGAAACTTTGGGAGAACACAGAAAAAAAATTTCCAAAAATATATGTTTGACTGTAAATACATTTATATGTATACAAGAGTTACAGGTGCAGGTAGAAAAAAAAAATACATTAAAAAAAAAATTAAATCTAGAAAAAATATACAAATAATAATATATCACTAAATGTATATCAGAGGCACCAATTACAACATTGAACTGTTACGACAGTCAGCAAAAATATTGAACTTTCAGATCATTTTCTGACTGGTTCGGCTACTTTTATTCACCACATGTTCTGTTTCTGTTTCTTCTTCTATGAACAGGAGATCAACCCGCGATTCTGGTCCTGATGCACCACACCAGAGATCCCAGTTACTCCACGGCCGGGACGGACTGGGCGGACGTCTATCCCAACGTCGTCTCCAGCGTTCATGTTCTCTTCCATGAGAGCGTGCCGGGATTACTGACATGTTCCCAAAACAACATGGCGGCGGACCAGATGCTGAGAGTGTTGAGTTCTTACAGCAGTAGTTGCTGGAGAGAAAGTTCTTTATGGGATGTGAGGAGGGTTGTATTAATCTCCTTAGGAAACTTGATCAGGTATCATGAGATTTTTATGAGCGTTGGTTGTCTTTTCCTTCAGATCAGTTTGCGCAGACACACATCACGTTTTTATCTATGTGCTGCGTTTCATTTACCATGGAAGCTGTAAATGACATCACACTTGAGTTAACGTGGTTGGAGAAGTCGAGACTGCAACATGGCAACGCCCAAGTTTTACAGCCAAGTAAGGTTAGGTAATAGTCTTAAACAGAAAACATTAAACATTAGACTATGACACCCTTAATATAAATTAGCATAAAATCTACCTGGTAACATGTGCAGGTGTCTGACTGATTTCTGTACAATGTCTTTATAATGACCTGGAGGAATGAAAGTACAGAAAAATGTTACTTTTATTTGCATTTGCACCTGAGATTGATCGCATTACTGCGGAAAAGGGACACGCTAAAGGCAGCTTCGTAAACTGCTGCACAGCTCACTTTGATAGGAGCTTAGAAAAGTATCAGTAAAACGGTAAATACCTTCACCAGCTATGGATGGTTTCAACAGCAGGAAGTGGTAGAAGGCCGTGACTCCTAGGATTATTTGAGGTCCACTTATAAAGTTTAAACCATTTGAACTGTTGTAAATTAAGTAATTTTCCAGGCTTGACATTTGCTTTTTAAAATGGTCTCTTATGTTTTTCGGCATGTGGAATTTTTTTAGTTAGTATTTGTTTTGAGACTGTTTGTCAAACAGATGAACTTGGCATCACCTGTGAGACCAAATACATAATTACAATATTACATCTCTATGAATAATCTTTGGATTTGTGGGAGGCTAAACTAATGAATGAACAGATTGTCACATATTTTGTTGTTAGTCAGTTTCTTTTATTTTCTGTTCATATTCTTGCAAGACTGAATAAAGATTTATTCCAGTGAAAATCACCAATCTATGTTTGGTAACTAAGAGTGACAGTTATTTAGGAGACGATACCTTTATTCCTTTTTATTGAATTTTCTTCATTTTTGACGGGTTTGATCTGCGCCTGGATGGATCAATAACAGACCCTGCTGCGCTAAACTGCTTCTGCGTTACAGTCTTTTGAAACTTCAGCCCCGGCTCAGCCAATTAAAGGACCCCCTGTGGTGCTGAGTCCTTAATTATTAAATGTCTGTCTTCAAACAATCACCTGCTCAATTTGAAATGTTAATGTTAAAATCAAATATATGTAGAGAGAAAGCTGGAACTGAACTGCAACGCATTTTATTGGAATGATTTGCAAAGTGGAAGGAAATGATGACCGCTTTTTAAACATTTTTATTACAAGTGTTTTGTGAGTTTGTAATCAGCCCCTTTTACACTGAGAAACCTAAATAAAATTAACTGCAACCAGAAGCTTATAATTTATAGGAATGCACAGATTCACTGTTTTCACTCCAGATAAGGATATCTCTGGTTTCATATCGACCGATACTGAGCCACAACAGAAAAGCAGCACTGAATCGACTTCAAAAGTTTATTTTTTATAAACACAAATCTAAATGTACTGAACTACAAATGTATTCATAACTCTGTACCAGTGCTAACATAAATAGTTTCACAAGCCTGGTCAAACATGGAAACACACCTTTCATTGGTTCTGGCCTTATGAATGGGGCACGTTTCCATGGATACCCATGTTATTTTAAATATCAGGACCCATAGAAATATTAATATCGGATAAGCATCTTTTCATTATTGAATAAATGCAGCTGTTTTGAGAACAGTAGTAAAAAAATAAAAATTAATAAAAAAGCAGCTACACTGAGGAGAAACAAAAGAATAAAAAATAGTATTTTTTCCCCTTTCATTTAACAATTGTTGATAGATCAATAATGTTTTTGTTGCTCTATCACAAAATAATCTAAATAATTATTAGAATAATAATAATAATTTGTAGTTTTAATGTAACAAAGTTCCAGGTTAACATAAAAGCTGCTGTCAAACCAAACCACAACCCAGGATATCTTTGTTTATAATCATTTTAATTAGCAGTCAAATATTATAGTTTGTATTTTAGAACAACTTTTCAGGAAGATAAATCAGCCTCTCTTGACGACTTAGCTCAACTAACTTCAACTAGTTCTCTTTCACAATTTGGACTAGGAGAACTTTGAACTTGCCTTTGATCCCAGACATTTCCACAATTAGATTTAGATATATAAATAATAAAAAAATCCATATAGTTCAGCAGCATTAATCTGACTCCCAAGAATCTCTCAGGCGTGTTGACCTTCCTCCGTTGGCGCTCGCGATCATTAGGGTTACCGGGTTTTTGATGACGTGTCTCCGGTTTATTTTTAGCCCGTCTCCCTGACGCGTTCTTTGCCAGGCACTTCTTCACGGCTGGCTAATTGACAGGAAAAGTTGCTCTCCCGCACACATTTCTCTCATCCCACTTTGTCGCAAACAAGGTGGAAATGTCAGCCCGCCAAAAACCCATTATCGTCCACCGTTCATCGTTCTCGCCGCTCGGTGGGAGGCGTTATCGTCGCCGTGCGGCGGTACGGGTCGTTAAGCTCGGCGGTGCGTCGCCGCGTCTCTCCGTGTCTCGGCTCAGACGGAACGGCTTCCTTCATGTTCATTTCGAGGTGAAAACAGAGGACCGGGTGGCGGCGGGTCTGACATTTATGGCACGAAGAGGAGAGGCGGAGCGGAGGGATAAAACACACTGCGGGGAAATGAACTGTGGCAGTTATGTGGTTTGAAGTGATTCATAGAGTGAAGGAATGAGAAGAGCTGGAAAAGACAGACCTTGTCACTCCGCTGATGTTTTCACACCGCTTGAACCTTTTCACATTTTGTCACATAAGCAAAATCTAGTCGCGAGTGATATGCCAAGAAGAATATATGGCTGTTATCAACAGAAAACTCAGAAGTGTGGTAGGGATATTCAGTCCTTTTCACTCTTCATGATACCCCACGAAGATTCACTGATTGACTTCTGAAGCCATACTAAAAAAAAAAACAGCAATACACACTTCTTCTCAAGAAGGAAGTGAAATACTAGAATTAAAGCTTTCAACTCAGGGAACGCAAAGCTAGGACGCATTCACACCAGCCTTATTTGGTCCGCTTTAATGGAAGCCTGGTCCGTTCGCCTAGAAAGTTCAGTTCGTTTGTGGAGGTGTGAATGCGTAATCAAATTGATGCGGATCAAGAAAGCGAATTCTGGCCCACCTAAAAGCCTAGGTCTTGGTTTGGGTAAAGTGAACTTTGATGTGACACGAATGTATATGTGAATGCTAAAAGGACCGGAGACCGCTCCAAAAGCAGGAAGTAGACTATATCACAGGGCATTCTGAGTAAATACAACCAAAACAAACGCAGTAGAGGGAGAAATGGCTGGTGGTCTTTTATCAAGGGCAGAAGAGAAATCCTACAACCGCTAAAGTGTGACACTTCTCCACATTTGCTTACATTTCACGAAGAAGGAAGATACGATGTCTTCTTCTGAGGATTTTGTGTCACTTCCTTCAGTGATTCTTGATGCAGCGCCACCACAGGTGACGGAGTGAACAGGCTTTTCAAAGGCTTTGGATTGTTTGACGCAGAGCAGTGTGAAAGAGAACCACGGCAGCTGAAAATGGAATCAATGTTGCAGTTTTGGTCCCCGATCGAACCGAGTCCATCGGACTACCAGGTGTGAAAACACCCTTAATAGAACCAAAAGAAATTACAATACACAATCCAAAATTGACAAACCAATACTAGTGGCTCAAAACATGAAAACCTCCATCAAACTTCAGCTAAATTCGGCACTTTAGATACACAAACAAGCAGCTCAGCACAACAATGGCTGACCCTTCTCTATCCGTCTGGCCTCCTCATTGGCTGCTGCTGTGTGGTGCTGTTCATATGTCCATATGTCACCTCTGGACAGGTAAACATCAAATGTCCTTATTAGGAGTGCACCAGTAGAAAGTGGCAGCCAATCGGCAACAGGATCTGCATTGACAGGAGCCATTTTCAAGTACAGACACAAAAGTAAAACCACAAGGGAATGGAGTCACATTATTAATGAGTAGAAGTCCTGCTTGTCACAAGGCATATATTTTTAAAATCGTTTAGTAATTTGTAATCGTAAACAAGACAACAATAGTAAGAAATGATTTACATAAGATCTCAAATCTTGCTGAAAACTTACTTGAAAGTTAGTGTCTTATTGCAAGTGGACTAAAATATTTGTACTAGAAACTCGACCAAAATGACTTTTGGTTTGAATTTTAGCTTCTTGCAGTGTGCCTCTTGTCTCGTCTCCTTGCATTAGTTTTTTCTGCCCTCTCTTTCTTCACAGCCGTTTCCGCTCACTATCACTCAGCACTTCCATCTCTCTGATTTTATTAGAAGTGTTGCCGTAAGTTTATTAGCCGGCGTGTGGCCGGGCCGGATTACACAGGCCTTATTCATCCGGACATCACTCGGGCGACACGGAGACGAAGCTCTGGATGAAAAGGGGGAGAAGGATGTTGGATTCATATAATCTGGTGGTGAAACTGCAGCCTGAGCTCAGCGGGGGGGCAGAGGGGAGGAGGAAATGCTCAGTTTTTCCGTCTGAACGGGACAAAAGCCCAGCAGGACTCTGACGCGATAAGTAACCACTTCAGTCGGAGTTTTTATTACACAGCGAATGATTCGCCCTGGTTTTCCCCGTCCAACTGCAGATGAATCACTAAAAGAGATGGGAGGAAAACAGAGAGCGGATTGCTTTAAAATCAGCAGCTTATCAGATTCTTTGATGTTTTATATACGTTAATGCATAAGGAGATATTTTTGGGGGGCAAAAATACTTTTTCAGCCTTTGGTCTTGATCTTTGATTTGTGGGATTCTGTATTTTGGCATGCAGAGCGTCAGCTCTGTCCTCTCACACGTTTAATTACTTGCACCAAATCTTTCAAAAATGACTTTTAACTCTTGCCAAAGCTAAATCTTATTTTACGTAGGAAGTCCCAACATCTTCAAAACATGTTTTTATTATTATTATTCTTATTATTATTATTTATTAAAGCTGTCATTAATAGAATATGCTCAGTTTGATCTCTGTCTTTGTTGATCATCTTTCCAGTGAATACTTTTATTTTTTTATGCTTTGGAAATGATTTGATTTCAACTTATTTATTTGATTTTTATAATGTATATATTTTTGTTTAGGTTTTTTTCTTTACTTTCAAATTCACAAAGTAAAAAATGCAAGATTAGTTTATAGTAAATATTGACATATTAATTATATAATTACGTATTGTAGCATATAGTTCCATTCATTATCTCTCTGCCTGACAGAATAAACATCTTTAGTGCTTATTGGCTGCCTAATGTGACATTGTTTGTGTCCCAGATTCCATCTCTGATTGGTTCTTAAAATAAAAAAAAGGTATTAATCTGACTAGTAATGGGAATAAATACTCAGACTAAAAAATCGACATCATTAGTAAGAGTTAATTTAAATACAAAAATCTAAAACAGGAGTGCAGAGAAGCTGTGAGTGAGGACGAGCATCCTGAATGAAAACAGGACGCTTCCTGGCCAGTGAACGGAGAAGCTGCTCTCAGTGATTAAAAGTAATGACTCACTAGAATCATCTTCAGTTTGAGTTTCAATGGCAAATATTTAAGCCAATTAAAGTTAGATTTTATAACGAGGAGCGAACAAATGCTTAAGTCATAGCAGAGCTGAATTAAAACGCTTAAAATCTGACATTTACATGAAACTACATAATACAGTGTAAATTCTGGTACCTTTGATTTTTTTACATCTCAAAGCTCAAAATGCTCGAGAATCTAAAAAGTTCACCTAGCCATGTTTGGTGGATGTAACACGGAACTGTACTTTGGCTAGGCCGTTCCCAGACGGCCCAACAGAGTTGTTACAATGCTCTTAGAGCCGCATGGAAACATTTGTACCTGGTTTTCGTTTGTCTCTTACTCACAAATATTGAGTTTTCAGGTTGACAGTGTTCTGTACTCACATGTGTGTTTATGGGAGATTAGGAGTAGAGAATAGTTTTTATTCTGTTTATTATTTTTGACTTGTTTTGTGAAAACACACGAGTCTTTCCTCCTCCTCCTCCTCCTCCTCCTCCTCCTCTGCCTCCCTCTCATTATTCTTTATTCTTTGTCCAAGCATGATAAAACTTCGGCTTTGTGAAGAGGACGTTTGCTCTGGGGAAGGATGTTGTGACAAAGAAAAGTTCTGATATGTGATACTTAACAATCTCAAAGAAAACGGCTTTCAGACTTAAAAGTCATTCGTCTGTGTTCTTCTGCATCTCGTTGCATAATATAGAAATTCAAACACTCACTTGATTAGTGAGGCAGATCAAAAGCACAACAGACGGTTTGGTATTGATTGGCTGAAAAAAAAGGAGAAGGATTTGAAGTGGCCTAGTTAAAATCCAGATTTAAATTTGATTGGTTTGGCATTTCCTTAAGCAGGCTGTTCAAGGTGAAAAATGCTGCAGGAGGAGAGAATTAAAAATAAATCTGTAAAGAAGAAAAATACCGAGCAAAACATATTCCATAAGCCAGGTGCTTCTGGTTACGTTTTCTTAATAAATAATTATTTTTTTTATTAAATTTTTTTCAAACACCGCATTTCGTTTTTTACCCGTATCATCTTTAACTGAATTTAAAATTTGCTCGTTAATCTGAAACATTTAAACGTGACAAGAACAAAACAAAAAAAATTCTTTGTAATTTTTACCGGGTTTATTTGCTGCAGTTCAGCACATTATCCCCAAAAACACTTTTCACTCCTCTGTGATCTCTGCACACCAATATATGTCTTGTAAAAACATTTTGACCAATGCAGACATACTGCATATCAGTGAGGTTGCTCTGTGAGTTTAAAGGAAAAATGAAACAAGCTGCATGATGATGATCGATAAACCCACAGGGAGAGGCGGAGATTAAACCTAATCCGTCTTAGATCTCCGGGGGGAGGAGGGCAGCAGGCGAAGGATCAGGAGCCGGTAAACGAGTCAAACTCTTCGGATCCGTTTTGTGATTTCATCTCCTGCCAGCACAGCCTCTGGCTCATTCTGATATCTGCTTGTCCCGTTATGTCGCACTCTCAAAATGGCTGCCTGGGGAAACTCGCTGGCCGAGTTCCTCAACGTCAGTGACCTAAAGGAGATTCTGATAAACACGGAGTACAATATGAGTTGCCATGGGAACGGAAACAAAAGCTTCTTAAACGTCTGAGCCATTATTTGCTTCATAAACACGCACACACACACACACGCACACACACACACACACACACACACACACACACACACACACACACACACACGCACACACGCACACACACAAAACGTTGTTTGAGGAAAAAGTTGAACGAAAACTGAATGAAAAGGCTAGAAGGTCACGGCTTAAAAACGTGGAAAGAAGCAAAGATCTGCGAATCATATTTTAATCCAGATTATTATACACAGTGTTTTGCAAAGGTATTCCTATTGAAGTTTTTCACTTTTTGTCACATTATAGCCAATAAACTTTAAGGCATTTATCGGGATTTTATGTGGCAGATGAACACATCTACAGTTGCGCATAATTGTGAAAAGGAATTAAAAGGATATAAAGTTTAAAAAAATGGAAATTTGTATCTTGAAAAGACTTAATTGTTTTGGCCCATAAGTTATTGTAAAGTAACTATGTCAGTCCAAATGGATGGAGAGTATTTGTGGACTTTTAGCTGCCTGATTATTTGGCCCATGTTTCTTTACATGATGGACTAGGATTATTTCATATTTAGTCGTGAGATTGGGAAAAACTTTGGGATTTAAACCTGATAACTCAGTTTTGATATAGTTTGTGTCACTGTAAATATTTTCCACAATTCTAAATGACTTTAGAGGAGAGCAAACGTCTAGCATTAGCTTTCTCTAATCAAATTGAATCCAAAGGAGGAGGGAGGGATGCTAATTTGTGAACAGAAGTGAATTAAAGTGTTTTAGGATTATGTTTGAGATCTAAAGGCACAAAATGATCCCACAAACTTTCCGCAGCTTTGCGTCAACATACTCGTCATACTGATAACTTATAAGAATGTGATAAAAAAAAAAAAGAAGAAGCTAAAAACCATAAAATAAATCCAAACAAAATAACAATAAACAACCTTTCTGATGTTTGTCTGTAGGAGTTAACAGAGCCTCTAATAATAATTCTGCTTTTCCTATTAGGTTGCTAGAATTAAAAGTTATATTTTTATTAGTGAAATGAAAATGCAAAGAAAGTTGTTTTTCACAGCCGTGTTCCCGGTGTGGGCATTAAAGGCTTGATGAATCCCGCCTGGGTGGGTTCAGAAATATATTTAGCCTACTTAGACTAAAAAGCGGCCGAGACCAGCAAAATTAAATCAAAACCCGGCAACAACATTTATTTTTATGCATCTGTGGATGGATTTACATCGCTGTAAATGTTACTTTCTTTTTCATGTGTGAGACTTGAGGGAACACCGTGCTTGTTTTTCTCTCTGATGTTTATTCACTTTACTCTGTGAGAGAGAGAGAGAGAGAGAGGGAACCGTGGGACTGCAAACCTTGTCCAAGGTGGGAAGAAGATAATTATGGCAAGTACAGCAAATAAAGCCTCCCAATCATTGTCCAATACAATCATTGTTATATTTCTAATTTCAAATGTACTTTTATTGTGATTATTTTTTTTACTCGTTTCCCTTGTTTCTTTGCTGCTGTTGTTTTGTACACTAAAAAAATACAAAATCTTAAGATTTCTTTGGCCTAGTTTATAGTGCAAATATCTTAGCACTATTGAAATAAGACAAAACTAATTTACAAGTAACTTTTCAGCAAGATACAGGCGCTTGGTTTAAGTAAAGAATTCCTTAATATTGGTGACAATGTTTTAGTTCCACTGGCAGATTAATTCACTCATCACAATATATTTTTCCCAAGTTACCAGTGAAATAATCTGCCAGTGGAAATGGAACTTTTTCATCAATATTAAAGGATTATTTACTTAAAACAAGCTCCTACCGTACATCATGCTGGAAAGTTACTTTTTCTTATTTCAAGATATTTGCACTACAAAATAAATCAAAAATACTTTGTAAGATTTTGTGTTTTTGCAGAGAACGTATTCTTCTACATCCTTCTTTTGCTACTTTTGATTTATAATCTTGACAGTAGTTTTCATCACATCTCCTTCAATTTCCTTACTCTGATTTAATCCACCTTAAATCTCTCCTCATCTGCCCATTTCTTATTTTTCCAACTTTTCTGCATTTCATATTTGATCCACTTTTAGATTTTTTTTCCCATTTCTGCCTCTTTCTGTATTCTTCTAGGTCTCTGGTTTACAATTAATCTGCCCTCTCATATCTATGAAGTATATTTGTGAACAATTTTTAATTAATCCATGGCTACTAAAGCTATTTTAAATTGTACTCATCATTTTACAGTCGTAGTTCACAAAAACTGGTTTCTGCTCCTCAGTGAAACTTTGTGTTTTTCCGTGAATGAATCTGATTCTCTCATATATATTGGCCTGTTGGAAAGGAGAATATTCAAGTGATTGCCTGTTTGAATAATTTATGGCTCAAACAGGAACAAGCCCTAAAAAAAGAAAGCGGAAGTGTGTGTTCAAAGGGTAACGACGGGATGATATGGCTGTGTGTGCCTGCAGTAACAGGTACACCAATCAGAGCAGCCATGCTGACTGACATTTCCACCACCGTAATTTGCCCGCATAAACACACACACCCACATACACCCCCCCCCCCCCCCCCCCACACACACACACACACCGAAAATGCAAAGAAGATTTGCCCAGGTAGTTATGAACATAAATGCCTGATCTTGCACAGGAAATATTTTGAATCTTAATTAATATCTGAGTGTTTATTAGAATCCAATGATCGTTTACGTGTTCCCGTGTGGCAGTAAAATACAAATGCTGAAAACAGAGCCCTGTGGTACCCCTAGAAACACACTAGAAGAATCTGACATGTTATATGTTTTTATGGACACTGAAGCATCTATTTGAAAGGTAATTAAAATGGTTTGATTGCCTGCAGAGAGGTTCAACTGAACTAAAACAGAAGACTCCTCTGTGTCTGAACTAGCAGTTTTTAGCTACGAGATGAATGAAAACCGGTTAGTCTGTACATAAATATTAACATGCTAATACATCTTCAGTAAAATAAATATCATTATGAACAGTAGGCATTCAAAACATCTTTTTGTGGCGTTTTGTCTACCAAAAAAATTGGTATCAGGATGAAGTTTTCCAGTCGACGTTTCACCTGCATAGAATATGAAACATTCTACTAGCAATACAATAAACACAGGAAGTACAGGTAGAGTTAAAATATAACCATTAAGCTTTAAATCAGTCATATCAGAACATTTTAAAGGACGCCTCAAACCCAGGAAAGATGATTTGGAAGAACCTCTGAAAGATTAAACCTGCAACAAAACAACGGCAACATCAATGAGCTAAGTCAAGAAAATCTAACTAAAAGCTGGAATGTGATTAATATTTAACATCTCTGTCCATTTCCTTTATTACTAACAGGTTTTCGCATATTTTCTCTCTGACATTCCAGTACTGACCTTTAACATGAGACTTTAAAGGCGTAGGACTTTCTTTTTTTTTTTTTCTCTGCAGGTTCAAAGCACTTCCCATCTCCTCCAAGTGTGGCTCTGAAGAATGCGTTCTTCAGCAGGCTTTGTGAAGCCAGAGAGACACTAAGAAGTAAAAGGTTAGCACAGGCGGAAGAGCCCAGCGTCCCAGAGGTGGAACCAATGCGTAGACAAAAAACAACAACAAAAGAGCAGCTGGTCAAACTGTCACCTTTAAAGAGTTGTCTGAGGTTTAAACAAAAACCAACTATGGAGACTAAGTGGATAAAACTTTGCAACTAATCTTAAGTTTAAATTCAAGTGACGTCTCGGGTATTTTTTTTTAGCAAATTATTCTACACTTTCCACATTTCACCAATGTATATTTGCAAAGCCGATGTTCTCATCTTTTAGGTGTAAGCCTTTGAGAATCCTTGTTTTCCACACATCCCCTGCTGCTTCTAAGTCCCCCAGTTTCAACGAGCTGCTAAATAAAGATCCAGCAGAAGTTGTCATGACTGACATATTCTGGCACTGAGATGCAAAGCTGTCAAACCCAACATATGAAAGCCTACAATGCTGCCATCCAGGTGGTACGATTCAAAATAAACACGTGTGGGCGTACCGCTTCCCTACACACCGACAGCCGTACAACTGCGACTCCCAGACAGAAAATAAACACAAAGCTCTTAGTTCTTATCTTTCAATAATAAGCTTATTTACTTATTTTTTGACAACTTTTGGCTCAGATACTTTTATTCTGATAAATTGTGGTTTTAAAGGAGAGAAACAACTCACCATTCCAGGAAAACTGTTTTGCACTAACTAGTGTTAGCATTCATGGCAGGCTTTAACAAATATGTACAAAACTTTAAAAATGAATTAATAAGCAAAAGTTACACGCTGTAGCTGTAACACCAAAGTAATTCCAAAATTCCCAGACAGGCAAGGAGATATTGTTGCAGCTCATTGGAAGAGATCTTGATTTGCAAACCTTTCACTTTGATGGATCAATGAACTTTCACGTTGTGGAGCAACGTCAAACCACTGGGGGCAGTGTGGAGACGTCCTCCTGGAAAGTAACATTATTCCTTTGGAGCTTCCTGCTTGTTCCCCTAAACTGCTACCTAATTGAAACGCTTGAGGAGGATGAATCCAATACTGGATGTCAGTCCCAGGATGTAAATGTCCTTCATGAATCCATCTACACCACATGAAGCCAATCTGATTTTTTTTCATACAGTAATGATTTTTTTTCTTTTAACTCTCATTTCCCCTCTCGTTTCTCTTTATTGCAAAACGAAGCTTAAGCTCTTTTATTTAGTTTGCAAAGACTCCGTTCAGACCCGCAGAGGAAATACAGCTGTGAAAGTTTCTGTTTCTGCCTTAGCAGTCTGAGCCGGAGGGTCCAATCTGACCTCATAGCCTTCATTCAGCACTGCTGTGACGGCTAAATGTTGCTTCTCATTAGTGTTTCTGCGGTCAACATGTTTGCGTAAGTATTTGAGATCTTTCTCTAGTAAATTGGTAGCCACTTCAAAGAGACGCTGGCTTTCAGAAGAAAGCTGCTGGGTCCCGTTTGATGAGCTGGAGAAGAGAACTGGTCAGCAGCGGCGCAGTCACCTGGTCATCAAAATTTTCATTCGGCCCTCTGAAAAGGGGCTCTCCCCACAGGACAGTTATGTAATGTGCCATCTGTGAGGAGATCGGAGGACAAAACCCATGCAGGTTCTATTGGGAATGTCCACATGTTCAGTTTTTCAGCAGCTTTGTTCCCAAAGGCAAAACTAAACTCTCCTGTTACACATAGTTAACAAATAAGCAACATTTACAATGTATTTCAGACAGTTTCTTTCACTTTTTAGGAAACACCCCAAACTTATTTCTTCTTGTCAAAGATGTTTAACAAACAAATGTTTCTGGTGAGTTACATTATTGTACGAGGCTAAATGTGGCTAATTTCCCCCTAATGGATCCACATGTTAACACATCTATTGGATGTCGCTTACAGGTGTTGTATGCTAACCATTTCTTAATTAAGCTTTCTTTAAAGAAGAAAGTACAAGTTGTGGGTGACCAGCCCAGGCATGCAGGTTCACAGCCTCTCTGACGCGAACCTATCTATGCTAGTAGCCAGCAGAGGAAAACACCAAATCAGTGGGTGACCAGCTTAGGCTAGTGGTTAGCATGCCATAGCTAACGGAAGCGAATAGGCTTCTGCTCAGTTACTGGTCCCAGTTTGTCATTAATCAGATCGGTAGCTGGCGTGAGTGGATATAGTCGCAATAAGGAAGTAGTCATTGCTGGGTCCACAACAGTCTTAATTCTGGCGCTGAAACGGCTCCATAAACATCACCTGAAAACACTCACCTTCCAGCTAACCTGTCTGACTTCTCTTCTCTTCCTTTCCCAAATGCGTTCTGCGTCCAAGGTTTGCAGAAAGTAATCTTTGAATTACTGCCTCTAGAACCTGTGTGAATAAATCACTGAGAGCTGTTTATGCATCTGGACAGGAAAATCCCTTGTTAGCATGTGTGTGTGTAAGAATATTACACAGCCAGATAACAAAGCCTACGCACAGAGTGAATGGCACACACACAAATAGATGTCTTTGTAAAAACAAACTTTAATGTGTTTTTATTTTTCCTATTGTTGTGGTTTTATAAACGAAAAGTATTAAAGAGGCCTTGTAATTAATTATGTTAAATTCAAGGTGGTCTTGTTTTTAATTCCCATCGGTCATTTAAAACCTGTGCTTTGTAATTCTCTTTGAAATGACACTCTCTGTGTGCGCGTTTGAGCGGACAAACGCTCTCGGCTAGTGCTATTTTAAACAGAAGACAGATGGAGTGGGCTGCCCACGACTGTTTTATGAAGATAAATTGGACGGTTGGACAGCTCTTGCTCGGGGCGAAACAGATTAGTTCAATATGACAACCTCCCTTTCCTCTTAAATCACTGGCTCCAGCATAATACGTGCAATGTTCCAAATTTGGTTCTGTCTGAAAGGAAATCATCGCTAATGAATCAAAGAGTAAAAGGATTACGCTGCTGGAAAACTCCTCAGCGGGGACAGTCCTGTTCCTCTAATAGTCTTGAAGAAGATCAACGTCTTAACATCTGTTACTTCTACCTGTGTCTGCATAGCAGAACATGATTATAGAGGTTTATGTCTGAGTCATCAGGCGCAACTCTCAGTATGGCCGACATGACAACTTGAATGTTTCCATTCACGCTTGTTGCCGTCATGCCAATATTGAATGCGTCTTAAGGAAAGATTAAAGACGTTTTAAGGTGCGAAGAACTATTAAATGTGTAGAAAATGTAGACTTTCAACCATTAAGTCTCAGAAGGAAACGTCTGCATGAATTTTGATGCTATTTGTGAACCTCTTGCTGCCCTCGTATGCTCTTGTTATATAAGAAATGCATTGATTTTGCTGTCAAATTAAACAGTAAATGTTCAAGGTAGGAATACGTTTTTGAAGCTGCTCCATAAGTTTCTGAACTGTTTATTCAATTTTGTAAAACAACTACCAAGTAGTAGATAAAGTGTCTCAAAGGTATGTGTTAAATATGCATCAATAGGAATCTGAGCTGCATTAAAGCCTGGAGCATACCCATTATTTTACTCATATTAGTCTGTTTAAAGCAAGTCAAATTCAGATGCTGATGAATATTGAAGAAAAGTGGATTACCTTTTGAAATATATTGTGATCGATCATTAATAAGACGAGGAACTTACAGAAAAACAAAATAATTGACGAAACTACAGCAGGTTTATCTGGTCTTTGCCTACTGGGTTAAGAAAACACACGAAGAATATCTTCTAATCTCATATATTTCTCTGTTTTTTGCACAAAAAAAATCTGCCTCCATACAATCTCTGGGAGAACAATAAAATGTTATATTTCTTCTTTTCACACCAAGAACTTTGACATAATGCATTTGAAAATTTTAATTCTGACGCTGACTAATATTCCAAGCTAAAATCCCTAAACTGTTCTTGATATTTTACAAGAGTGTGATCACTTTTTGTAATAGCTAACGGGTTACCGGTCACATAAAGACTTTATGATCTGACCTGGTATTTTCCACTGCAGAAATCAAACTCGTTAAACAGCTTCGGCGTTATTCTAATAGTTCAGTCCAAGTTCTGAAAAGGTTAAAGGATGAAAGGAAAACAAGCATAATACATTTATTGTGCAAATGTATTATGCATTATTAAGGCTCTAGACATGGTAGTTTTGCTAAAAAATATACATATATATAAAAAAGTACAGTTCAGGGATTGGAGAGAAATCGCTGGTAGATGAATGTAAAGATTGGTATTCGTTCCACAGCGATCTCTGATTCCTTCTCCCTGCTGGTTTCTTTCAGTGACCCAGTTTTCTTTTTCGTTTTTTTGGTGAATTTTTAAGTAGTGAGCGTTTGAGGATAGTGTGTACAGGAAAGTTTTACATGAAAACAGACTTGGAAAATTTTAAGGAGACTGAAAAATACCTTCAGCAAACAGCCCAAAGGATTTAGATTGTTTGGGCTCTTGGTGTTCAAGATATCGATTTCTCTTAAGTAACGTGAACGGTTTTAGTTTTGAGGGCTGTTTTTTTTTTTACTTTTTTCCTCCCTGAAACTTTTTAATCATTAACTCTCGTTAAATCCGTTTAAGGAAGAAGGATCTTACACATTTCTCCCACTTTTTCCTCTTTACTTTGACTTTAAAACAAAAAAAAAAGCAAAAATAAATGTCACCATTAAACATCAATATCCAACATACAAAAGAAATGTGACAGCCACCGTCAAACATCAAGTCCCAAAATAGACACTAGTGAAAAATAAATAAAAGAAAATACATCTCCTCCAAGCCAGAGTCACATTGTAGATGCAGAGTTACATCAGTAGAGAGTTTTTATGATCTTCACATCAACGCAACGGCAACACAAAGAGGCTGGTCACGTCATCACACTGGGTCCAGCTTTATTTGAACCAAAACTTGTTTTGTTTGCCACCAGTAGGAGCGGTGTGGAAATGGCCGTCTTCTCTCTGCTACAATGTAGCTTTTTTTTCCTGTAGTGAATGCTAAAGCTAGTTAGCATTGGGTGAAGCGCACCGATGAAGAATATCTTCTGATCTCATGCAAGATAAACGGTTTCCCTGTAACTATAAACTTTTTTCTGTGCCATTAGCACATTTATCAGCGAGTACACGGGGTTGATTGGCAGCGCCAAGCCCCTCCTCCTGGCTCTGATTGGTTGTTTTTGCTGCATTTTCCTAGCAGCTCAGGGAGGAGGTGGAGATTGATCATTTTACAGATTATCTGTCTCATATTAAACTTTCACAACTTTTCACAACACAGTGGCACAACTTTAACAAATATGTAAAAAAAAAAAAAAGTTACATACTGGAGCTTTAAAACCAGAACTTTTCTTTTTTTCAGAAGAAAGGAAATGGCCATTCTGACTGATTACGACGGTACTTTAAATACACCACCACAGCATGGGCCCGACCCAACAGGAACTGGAATCACGGCAATTACTTTGTGACACTTTGTCGCTTAGTAATTTATAACCCTTGCTTCTTTTTAGGGGGAAGCTCTCCAGGTCTCAGTGGGGAACATTTCACTTGAAAATGAATCTGAATAAAATACCCGAATAATGAATAAGTTCTGTATTGCAACAGAACACATTTTTCCTCAGAAGTACACACGAGTCTAGCATTTCTGTTTGTGATCGCAGTAATTAAAACCTCATAGCTTGGGCTTACTCACACGGAAACCTGTACTTTTTGGCAAAATAATGAAATGTTTGTTTCTGTTCTCGATGGAGCAAAAAGCAAACACCCGCTGAGCTTTATTGTTGTTATTCAAGACAGATTTTGGCCAAATCCCTTGCTGACGTGAAAAAATCTCCCAGCCTGCTGTGGTAATAACACCTGTGCTGACAATAAATAATTTGTATACATCATGCTTTTGGCAGTTTTCAAATAACAGTTTGACTGTGACAGCACGAAATTAAGTGTAACAAGAGTTTCTTTTTTTTTTTGGTTATTGAGATTTGCTGAGCTACCTTTATGTGTC
Organism: Xiphophorus maculatus; assembly: GCF_002775205.1. NCBI lineage: Eukaryota > Metazoa > Chordata > Actinopteri > Cyprinodontiformes > Poeciliidae > Xiphophorus > Xiphophorus maculatus. Next base: position 4,853,377 of record NC_036449.1, on the reverse strand, counting down.
ATAAGTTATCTGTTACAGAATTTAAGCCTATCTGCCTTTAAAATAGACAAATTTCTTTCATTTAACGAGACATAAATGCTTGTTGATTTCTATTGTCATGGCAAAACGTTTTGACACTAACATATCAACATGCAGAAAGTTAAGGTTGTTATGAAGAGTCATAAGATCAAATGCCAGAAAGGAAAATGTGATACATGGCTGTGGGTAGGACATGCCCAAACTCTCGATTCCATAAAAAAAAGAGAATATTTTAACAACCTGTAATTAGTGTTTAGACGAGAATGCATCACAATTTAGGATATGGCTCAGATTCTGATAGTCTACTAAAAATGTTAGGGGAAAAAATGTGATCTTGCTCACATTTTGTGTAATTTTATTGTATTGAAACTTCTGCAATTATTATTAGTTAATTTCAGTATACCATAATAAACATATTTTTTTGTTTGTTTATTTTTTAAAAGAAAAAATATACGAAAGAAGTAAAGTATATATATATATATGTATATATATATATATACTTTACTACATATATATATATATATATATATATATATATATATATATATATATATATATATATATATATATATAAAACTTCCATAAACTTTCAGTCATGAATATTTATGGAAGTCATGAATATTCTCCAAATGACTGAAAGTCATTTGGAGAAAATATTTTCTAACTATTTAGATGATAATAAGAACTTATTTTATTAATGCAGTTCACTGTAACATATTACTTTTCATAGCCTTCCTTCTTCCAAATGTTAACCATTCGACACAGCCTGCTAATTTGGTCATTTCTGAACAAAATTTAAAGTTATATGGTTTTCACATTCTTTAAGACATGCTTTAATATATCTAAAGATTGTCTTTTCTGCTTTTATTTTCCAGTCTATAAGGTTATAGCGGCCCTTCTTCAAGTCCCGGTTGATTTTAGAGCTGGACACAGAGTGAAGTGATCAGTTGACAGTAAATGATTTTTAACAAACTCAATCCCTGAAGTGGAGAAAGGTCTTTCAGTTATCTACGATAAAACGACTTCAGGCCCATTCATGTCCCTGTAACTTGTGAAGAAGCAAACAAAAGAAAACGTAACACATTTTTGTTGAGGCAAAGTGAATAAAAGAGATCAGACATGTCGCCTTCAACTGATGTGAATTTGACATGTGAACAGTCAAAGAGGTCAGATGGTGCAAATGCTGGTAGCTAGCTAGCCTCTGTGAGGTGAGCAAGTTGTTTGCTCACCTCACATTAAATATCTGGCTAGATATTTAACGCTAAATATCTAGCATTAAACTTTGGTCACGTCTTATCGGAATAGAGCATTTCTGAAATGGGATTTCTTGTGTTTATTTCAGAAATAGTCAGTGGAAAATTAAAGAAATCTTTGAGTGGTGGAAGCCTAACAGCTACTTTCACTTTCATGCTAGCAAACTGATGCAACTCAAACTGAAAATGTCCGATCCCACTTAATTGGACTTTACATTACAGTTAATAACCATTTCATAGGAGCCTTTTGTAAAAAAAAAAAAAAAAAGAAGTTTCTGTTTCCTCTGCCAAACAACATCCCTGTTACTACGCTAACAATCTGCCATGTTAGCTTAAATGTTCTGTGGCTTGTTCCTCCGGCAGACCTAATGATTGACATATTTTGAAGCTGCTATAGCCATAACCTTAATATAGTAACATGGAAGTTAAGATGAGAAAACAGCCACAATCCTGACATTATTGTCTTAATAAAGTATAGGCAGTAAATATCTGGCAGTATAGTATTTTATCTCAGAGCTAGGAACAGTTTCAGTTGTTTTAAATGGTTAAAATCGGCTATGAGAGTCTGACTAGCCGTCAGCCTTTTACATCTCTTAGGATTTATTCACTTTTCCACAAACTCACTGTGATATGACATCCATCTGCTAAGTGGGAAAAAACAGCAGAGCATGAAATCTTAAAAATGTTTTACAAAAATGATAGCTTTTATCTCCCTGAGCCCCCTCCTCTCATCTGTACCAATTAAGACTCTCTCTGTAGAGAAGGCTGTCATTCACAAGTGGGCAAGTAACCATAGCAATTGTACAAATGGCAGTGTTCGCTACTGGTTACACAGAGGTTCTTCCTGCCACTGGTTGGTCTCACATTGTGGACTCCTGCTCTTTATTTCACAAGCAGAAGAATAAACTAAAGGACTTGATTTCACTTTCCCATATAATACTAAATCTTTAGTGCTTCCACCACATTCTGACAATTTTAATATTATAAAAATTACATATCTCAATTAAAATAACCCAGTTCTGCTTTATTCAATGGCATGGTAGGGCCACTGTTGATAAAAAGACAAAGGAGTAAATTTCTGCCAAGTAGCTCAAGAGGTTTAGAGTCAATTTCATAAATTTTCAAGGAAAACCTTGGAAATTTCAAACTTTGAAAAGTTTCAAATTTTCGACTTTTGATACTGAAAAAAAGTCCATGTTTGTTTTCCTATTTTTGGGGAAAAACCGACTTTGTTAATTTGAAAATTTTAGCTTTTTCTAGCAAATTTTCAAGCATAGACATTTTCTTGGTTTTTCTAAAAACAAATCTGAGATGAATGCCAACATTTCTGAGATTTATTTTCACAGTCAATTTTCAGTTTTTTTTAACTTAAATTTGAAATCTTTTTCTAGATTTCTGAGATCAATCTCAAAATTTCTCAATTTTTTTGGGTGGAAATTTACTCCTTTTTTTCCCTTTGTACAACGGCCCTGCTACGCTGTCGTAGCTTCAAGTCCCAGAAGATGATGTACAATGTCCAACTCTGGCCTGGACACCACATCCTGCGTCAATGAGTCATTTAATTCAGTCTTTCACAGCAGTTCCACATTCACAGATTTTCATACAAAGGTTTGAACATGTGGTAGCCACCTATCAGAGCACTGAACACAAAGTGTTATGACTGAAACGACTGGAAATGTGCACCCATAGTTTGGTAAGAGCACAATATGAGCTGGGACTTTTACAAGGGGATACATCAACATTTAAACCCTCTTCATTTCCTGCTATTATATAATCTCATTTTGCAGTCTTCATATCAGCAATGCAATGCAACAATCAACTTCACGCTTGAAAATATAAACCTTTAAAAGTTACTCATACAGAGTTTCAACAAAACAGAGGCAGAAAGTTTTTCTTCTTCTTCTTTGGCAGCCTAAGCTGACCTTTGTGAGTGTTTTGAGTCAAGGTGTGCCAGGTTTTCCCTCTCTGACACCTTCGTTCCACCAAGTGGGAGCAAATCCAATATAATCCCCTCTGATCCACCCAGAGGTTCAGTTTGATGGAAGGTGGGATGCCAGGCAGCTGGCAGAGTGAACGAGCTGCTCTGGTTTACTGCAGGTGAGTGCCCAAGGGTAGAGAAATTATACAAAAATACAATTATTTCTTTTTCGTAAAAGTGACATCTTTCGTTGTGGCCGGGTGGCTAAGAGTAAATTTCTCCCTTTAAGTGGAAGTTTGTAATTAGAAACCAGCTAGATTTAAAATTTAAATTTTAAATCTGCAATTGTCACTTTTACTTCAGTTGCTCCAGGTCTTGTTAATTGTTCAAATGCTGGATTAATCTGAACTGTGCATTTACAACTGAAGCTGTTCAGAACGCTTTTATAATGCACTAAGTGCCTTGTGCCTTTTTGATTGGTACGACAACAAGATTTAAACTCTCTACACTGTAAATTGGTAGGGACAGTCTCTGTACCTTCAGCAAACAGATGAAGTGTAGGCCTTTATCTGATGTGTGGTCAGCTACCTTTAACAAAGGGTTTTCTTTGATATTCCTTACACACTGCTCTCATCTTTGTCTCTTTGGCTTTTGCCCTGCTTGCACTTCTCCGTTTCCTTCCCCGGCAGGGAGAATTCCCTTCCTTCCGTCTCACCGTGCGTCGCTCCGTTGCGTAACCTCCCCATGTCGCCCAGGGGCAGATGGGTGGAGTTGAAGGCCAGAGGGGGGATGGTGTTCACCAGTATGAGCTGGAGAGGCTTCTTCTCTGGCTGATACTGGCAGCGGATGTACCGCATGAAAGCTGTGCGGTACGTCTTGTTGAAAAGTGTGTAGACCAGCGGGTTGACGGCCGAAGACAAGTACCCAACCCAGACGAAGATGTTCAACAGGCCCTCCATGACCTCCGGGTGGCAAATGTTGTGGTGGCACACGACCATCAGCACGTTGGTGATGAAGAACGGGCACCACATGACCACAAAGAGGAAAAACACGACTCCCAGCACCTTGGACGCCTTCTGCTCGTTGCTGATGGACTGCATGGTGCGTCGTCCGAACATCGACCCGGAGATGCTCTCCCGGGCGCCGCCGAGACCGCCGCCGCTTCCTCTCCCACCGGCCTCTCGGCTAATGGAGCGCCTGAAGAGTTTCTCGGAGGACAGGGAGCTCTGAGGGAAGAAGCTCAGCGTGAACGTGGTGCTCCATTTGGGCCGCGGGACGAGCTGGTCCAAGCAGAGCGTGGCTTCGTTCTGCAGGGCATGGATGGTCAGGAAGTAGGTGACGATCATGATGGTTAGTGGAACGAAGAAGGCGATGAAGGAACCCACCAGAACAAAGTTGTCGTCTGTCAGCAGGCAGTTTCCGTTTTTAAAGACTTTGGAGTGGTCTCTGAGTCCCAGCACGGGAATCGGCATTGAGATGCCTGCAGAGAGGGAAGGAAGCAGAAGAAAATGTCAGAAAACTTCAATTCAAGCTTCAATACTCAGGTGGGAAAAGCAATGATTTTTGAAAGAAAGTCTCGCGGAGTCGAGGCAGTTTTGCACATGTCAAGTTGGGGTGAAAGCAAATGTGGAAGAAAGTTGCTCTAGTCAGATGAGACCTAAAGAGAAATTGTTGACCTAGTTTTCACAAAGTTACGTTTGGCAGAAAACTAATTCCGTGCATCAGGAAGGATGGGAAAATAGTCAGCGTTAACGGGAAGATGAATGGAGATAAATGTATTTGGAAGGGCATAGATCATATTGATGGGTTCAAGAGATCCATTTAAAGCCCAGACCTAAATCTAACTGATATGTAGCAAGACGTGAAAACAGATGTTCACTCTATCCAACCTGATTGAAATTGAGCTATTTCACAAAGACAACGTCCTGAATGTGTAAGGACAGCTGCAAGTACCCAAAAATACTCGCAGCTGTAAATGTGATCCTTTGCAACCCTGCTACGAAAGATTGACAATTTTGCGGTAATAATTTTTTTACTCACACAGCAAAGAAAATCTACCTATGGGAGAGTAGCCATTGAGTCATCATCACTTGAAATCTCCTGACAAGGACAGCAATTTGTATCAAATTTCCCTTTCAAGATTTGTTTGTTTTTCATTGACCTTTCCTTTGAGGCAGGGGTGTCCAAAGTCAGTCCTCGAGGGCCGACATCCTGCATATTTTAGTTCTCTCCCTGGTGGTACCAGCAACTTTTTCAGCATGTCAATGTTCTTCTTAGGCCTTCTAACGAGCCATCATTTGATCCAGGCGCGTTAAACCAGGGAGAGAACTAAAACATGCAGGATGCCGGCCCTCCAGGACCGACTCTTGATACCCCTGGAGGGGTCAGGTGACCACTGCAGGTCCCTTTTAATTTTTGTCCACTGCCTACCATTTTTTTACCTTCCATTTTCTTTTCCTAAAATAAAACTAGATCTAGGGGATACCTCCAGTTGTTTGTTATGACTGGAGGTATTATAAATAAATACAAATACTGCATTATTTGGTTTCCTAAACCAAAACTCCCACATCAGCAGATCAGTTTGGGTAAACCTAATCAAATATTGTATTGCCAAGAGGTTTCGTATGATGGTGAGGAATTTGTACATGACATCAACAGGATTAGGACTGAAGAAGATAAACTGAGCAATTGCCCCCCTGGTGCGTTCTCATTACCAGCTCCATAACAAAGAAAACGCCCGAGTGGAGAATAAAGGGAATGGAAGCACTTCGGGGTGGAGGCTGGAAATCATCAGTTCTGGCAGACTAAAAGTGTGACTCACTACTGGGAACAAGACGGTCAAAGGCGGCTCACTTTCAGCATGTTTGGATGTCTAACAGGACACTGAATACTGTGGAGCTTTGTCATCTGTATGAGCCCAGGAATCAAAGTCTACAGGAAGCGATAACTGACAGTGAAATAATGCAGCATTTTTATGTGTAATTTAGAATCATAAAGCAGAATGTCTCTGTCGGGGGAAATGGCTCAGAGTAAGTGGGAGGACAGCTTGTCATTTTTTCCACTTAAACGGATCAACCTTCGAGCAATTATTGTATGAAAAGGTGCAGTAATTTGTTTGGGTTTTCTAAGCCCTGCGGCCTTTTATCAGATTCCTTTCATGTGCCTCTCTCCATATGTGCATTTGCTGCCATTTTAGCCCTCATTCTGCTGCTTTATTAAGTTATTTGCCATCTATGTTGTTTCACTGGACCTCTTATTGCCTCTTTTCATCTTTCTGAAATCACATTCAGCTGTTTTGTTCCTACTGACTCCATTGTTTGTTGCTTTGTCAGTGTCTGGTTCACTGTTTTGTCCCAACAGGAATGTAGATCCTCCCAACACGTTATTGCATATGTTGTATTTCTACAGCAAACATAGTTAATCTGGACACAATATAGATTTGTATATAGCTCTGCCTTAGAGGATGAAGCTCCTCCTCAAACCTGCAGTTTCCAAGCTTCTGCCTCACAGAGCAGCCCTGTGGCGCGACTCCCCCACTCAGCTCCTTCAGACTAGCCAGCAGCAATTAGCAAACACCTGGTGGAACTGAGCATCTGCTGAGCTCATCATAGGAGCCACTTCTAAAAAAGGGTTAATAGAGGAGCCATGTTGTGACGACTTCCTGAAGGTGGAGTTTCAGAAAGAGCAGGAGCTTCTTAAAGAGACAGAAGTCGTTTTTTAAAACTCATATTTGCTGGAATATATCCTTTTGTTTACAGCTGAAGTTAACATAGTTACTCGATTGTGGTATGAAATGGTGCTAGGTGCATATAAAATACATAATACTGTCTCTTAAAGAAACGTTTCTATGTAAGGAAATCCAACAGATTGCATCGAGTTGTTGACTCAATGCAGCAACCTATCATACACCTATCACTTTCACATGCTGATGGTTATATGAAGCTGACATTACAATAGAATCATTATTTTCTGACTAATTTAGTAAACAATTATTTCACAACTTTGGGGCATTCAGACTGTAGAAACCATTAAACCTTCATCTCCAGATAACTAAAAGTGATCTACAGCACGATGTCAGTCCCAAAACACACTCATTCTATGACAGTCACACACATCATGTATACTGAAGATCTTCAGGTTGCACAAAAAAGATTTGTATTGTCCCACCAAATGTGGTGTGATACGAAAGTGTTCAGCAGCAACTTTATCAGTAAATTTAGCAAAGATTTCACCTGAACATGGTGCAAATGTTCTAAACATTTACTTTTTGAGTTCAAGAGCAGTATTTCTGATTTTTAGTTGCAAATGTTCTACTGCTCACCATCAACGCTCTGGTGCACCGGCGTGTGTGTGTGTGTGTGTGTGGGTGTGTGTGTGTGTGTTACCACTGACATTTTGAGCTGTAATTATTTAGCAACAGAGTCCATCCAAGATAAAGGTAAGCATCCCCGATTTAGCTTTGCTTTGTACTGTGGAGAGGCAACATTTGTAGATGTTTTCGATTAACTTATTTGTCTCAAACATGCATATACAGACAGCTTTAGAGAAATAATTATTCTGTTTGTTCCATTTTTCTTCTTATTCTAGTCTTAGTGTTTTACACTCGCCTGTAGACGGGACACCAGGCTGTCTCTAGTTCATGTCAGAGATGGTTTAAGAAAAGCCAGGAAATGGTTTTAATGAGGAAATAAATCCTCAGGAGTCTGGAGGGAGAGCAAAACCTGCATGTCGACCAACAATAATTGATGTCATTGGTAACAGTGACATTATTTATATACACGTTTTTTGATTCGTCAAAAACCCTTTCGGCATATCTCACTGGAATCATAAAAAAAACAACAACAAAAAAACTAAAGCTACTTCCTGTGTTTTCTGTCTTCCTCAAAGTCCCCTGGATGGCAAATCCTCCACTTAATATTCTCTGAACACGGCACACAAGACGGCAGAAACCTGACAGAAGTGAAGGAGAAGATAAAAAGAGATCAAGTGGCAGGAGGAAGAGGAGGGAGAGTCACGAAGAAGACGAAGGGGAAGAGCATTTAGCAGCCTGAAAATTGATCAGGCTCTGTAGGCTAACATAACGCTCAGTAACAGGGAAACGTCAGTTTAAAAGTGGACAATTTGCATCGTCCTTTAAAAAATGTATCTAATATTTTAGAAAAGCAGCAATCTGCTTCAGCTATCTGAGATGAAGAGCTAAAATATCATCTCAATTGAAACAGCAGTAAAAAATATGCTTTTTTTTTTAAATTATTTTTTAAATACCACAATTAGCTAATAAGCTCACCACAGAGCAAAAACAACAACAACAAAAACAAAAAAACTTCCAATTAATATAAAATGTATTTTCTATACAGAAAATGGTTTTTGGGGCATTTGGTAAAAGGTTGACCAAACCAAGCAACAAAAAAAAAAGATTCAGATTCCTTAATAATACATGTTCAACTGGAGAGTCACAAAACGGCAGCATTTGATTGACTAGTAATTTCATCTGGATTGACGGGGCAAAGAAGTGAATAACAAGTGAAAACCTGAAGCCGTTCATGTTCTCCTCACTTTTCCTTGAATGTATATTTTCTGTTGTAGGAAACCTGTAACTTGAAGAGCCATTTAAAGAAAATCCTAGCTCTAGAGCAAATGCCAGCTAGCGCATGTGAAGTGTGAAGACGCTGCTTATGATGCCGTTGGGATAAAAAGCAGATTTTTTATCTGAAGTGCTGATCCTGTCGTAGAACCGTCCGCGCTGCTTAATGGCCTGAACTGTGTCGCATTTTCCTAAATATGTGCATGTTGCTTTGCGGCGTGATTATGGTCACGGTAATAAAGCGCGGTGATATTTTGGCTGGACGTTTGTCTTTACTGGGTCTCATGTGACATTTCCACAGGCCCGTGGAAGTCGGAAGTTATTAGAGGATCTATCAAAGACTACAGCTGCTTAAGGAAACATGAAGGGGTTTTAAATATTACGCCTCAACAACAAACGTTTTACAGAGGAAAGTAATATCAAGCCTGCACATATTTTCGAGCAGAAAAGTCTGCACAACACTGTGACGCCCTTAGTGATGTAAAAAGGTGACAAAGTGCTCCGGATTGTGGCTATCACTTTAACTCATTAGCATCACAAATGACTAGAAATGGTTTGGAACAATTTCAAGACTTAGATGATGAGCTGCTTTTTGAGATTTAACAGTCATCAGAGAGATTATGTGTTGTTGTTTTTTTTTACATTATCTACAGGTCATTTGATGATGTAACAAAAGGAGTAATTATTTTCTCCCAGGTTGTGTGTTGAGACTTTATTCCCCTTATTGAATAAATCACCATTTGAAAACTGGTTATGTTTACTCAGGTTACCTTTATCCAGTATTTATTTGATTATCTGAAACATGTAAGTGTGACATAAAAAGGAAATCTGTACGAGGCAAACATTTCTCCCAGCTCTATGTTGTTGATGGTCAGCATTTTAGTAAAAATCTTCCATGTGGATACAAGCATAAAAATGAACATGCTCCCCCTTCAGGTCATATTTCCTACTAGCTACTACATGATGGTCATTTTTTTAAATGGCTGCTATTTTTCACCATTTTCAACCAGTTATTGCCATAAAATGTTACCTGTTCTCATGACTTGGACGAACCTTTTCACATCATATGTTTTCAACTGTGGTAATAATTTTTCATGCAACCTTAAAGTGATTCTATGGAGCAAAATCAGATGCCAAAACTGAAACTCGGGACTTTGTTTGCGAGTCTCACACCCGTCGTTGGCAGGAAGGAGATAACATTGTGTGACACAGAATGGTGGTTAGCGTTAGCATCTGCTAATGAATTTAGGAGTTTCGTGGTTTAACGTTAGCAGAGCAAATTTTTTTTATGTGTTTAACGGTTTAGCATTACCTTCTTCTTATACTAAAGCGTCTATGTTTAGCGGTCTATCAATAGGTGAGCTAAGATTCTTGTTTAGTGGATTAGTGAACGTAACTTTTTGGTTTGCTGTGGCCACCACTGGCATGAACAACAATTACAACCATGGCAGCCATTTTAAAAAAGTCCACCATAAAGAGGAAACACAAGTTCAAGAAAATATGTTTTCTACAGTTCAAGATAAGTAAGCTATGATTTGACACCACAGGACATGCAAGAACCTAATTTTCCACGACAACCATGATGATTGTCTGGGAAAATCAAAACATTATCAGTAAATATAATTCTATTGGTCCAATCATTTATGAGTTGACACCAAAAATATTATCTGTGAGAGAAATTGGCACATTTAGTATAAAAATAAATCTTCCTTCATGACCACTTTGAATTTTTTCAGTGGCTAAAATGTTTTTTTAAATATCCAATGACCTACTGCGGCATGTAGAACGTTTGCAGAGTTTCTCTGGTCCACAGTAACATGGACGGCATTTTTGATTTCACCTTCTGTAGGATATCATGAGTAAATCATCTTTTTGTTCTTTTCTCCAGTGTTTTTTCAAGGTGACTACAGACACTCTAGGCATGAGATGATTCAAACAGAGGAAATCCAGCGTTCAGCTCTGCCAGCCGCTGACGAAGCGACGAGCGGAGAGGCGATGACTCCTCTGAAGACTGAGAGCCTGAGGCGACATTCAGTTTAGCCAAAGGGTACGGTTCCCCTGTGACAGCTTGTACCTGCCATCATACGCTTGCTGTTGCTATGACAGCAGGTACGTTTTCTGGTCTATGTTGGTTTCTTTTCAACATGTAGTATTCTTTCTATTCTGTATTCTGTTTTATAGAACTTTACGACTGAGTGAAGATTTATATGGATATTTTTGCACTTAAAGGGACGGTGTTATGTAGTTTCCAGCTACATAATTGAGCCATTTTACGGCACAATCAAGTAACAATTTCACCTTGTTATTAAAATGTTGTACAAATCAAACTTTGCAATTTGACGCCTTAAAATTGGACCTCTGTCTCTTTAAGAAGCTCCTGTTCTTTCTGACACTCTGCCTTCAGGAAGTCATCACAACAACTTTCCTCTACCAAACGTCCAGCAACGTCTTGATGAACTCAGCACCACTCGTTTTCTGCCCCCTGAGTGGTTGCCAGGGGAGAAAAAAGGATTTCTCAAACATGCATGAAATATTTCAAGCGCTTCAGGTATGTTTTTGGCAAGATAGTACCATTACAGTATGATGTAAAGCTCAGAAACGTTGATTTTACATGATACTGCCCCTTTAAGAAGAAACACCATCAATCCACAGGTTGGGAGGATTGATCGTTTCTCGGCGTTGCTAGGGAAAATCAATCTAACCTAACTTTAAAAAAAAAATTTGGCTAACAGTTAATTAATGATTTAACAAGGGCATAATTACTTTTCCCTGTAAGGCCAGATTGTTTCCAGCGGCTTTTTTCCCCTTAATAAATTAAATCAACATATAAAAACACACCCTATAATTTAGTCAAGTTATTCCTGTTTCATTATATAATCAAATGATCTGAAACATTCAATTGTGACATTTAGAAATAAATGTTTTCGTTTTAACATTGTCGTATGAGCGCTAACACGTTGCGACGGCCCATATTTAAGCTCTGGTAATCACTGGAGACTTGCAATCAGAACCAAAAGGTACCAAACTCATCCCACAGAGTTCATGTTAAACAAAAATAATATTTTTCAAAATGTATAAATCTCTTACATTTTTATCTGGTAATCTTTGATGCACGGGTCAAACGGTGCCTGAAAAGTGAATTCAAACAAACAAGAGAAAAAAAAAACCCAAATCCATTTTGATCCTATAGCAGAATGTATAATAGATACAGTGAACCGTAGAGTACTGCTTTGTAAAAGCAGTGTCTATTTTCTCATGTTTTTCTGTGAAGACAGCTTACATCTCACCAAGTCATGAAGATTCATTAAATGTGAATTTACAAAAAAAAAAAACAAGAGATAATTACAGGGATGAATCACCCGGTTCAAGCCTCATCTCAGTGTTATGACAAGAATATTTTAAGTAAACAATAAAAAGAGATTTTTTTTTACCCACATATAGCCATTATTTGCTATCGACACACACACACACGCACGCACACACACTGCCCTTTGTTGTGCCTCTCTCTTTATTAATGCCAACCTTCCTCTCTGTAACGTGTCTGTCCAGACGTGTGCGTAACATCGCGGTCTGTTCACATCACAACCAGCAGCTGCGGTCGGATTACAGCGTCAGAATCCTGCTGCATTGTCCTGATTCCCAGCACAAGGAGACACTTGGATCACAAGTGGCTGCAAAATTGACAAATGCTCTTCTAATGACAAAGAGACTGTGTTTGTTTTTCTTCTTTCTTTTCATTTTTGCCAGATGTCATTCCTACAGGAGCAAAGAGCTGGCAGCTTCTGACTCACTTTTCCAAGAAAAGCTGCTTTAAAGGAAACCGGCAGCAGTGTTGGTTCACTATGCAGAGGAAATGTGAATTAACTGACTGTGTTATCGTGCCAGTTACAGAAAAAAAAGAGAAAATTATGCAAAATGAATCATAGCATATTGGTTTATGATCACAGATAAACTGTTCCTTATTATTTTTGCTAAAAAAACAACAACAATGTGAAGAAAAATAAATATACACGCCAAGATTTTGCTTCGGTAAATAATAAAAAATGTTTTATCTCAAGTTAAATCCTATTTAATGTCTGTTACTTCTTATGTGTTGCTCCATCGTTAACTGTTATACATTGTTACATATAACATTCATGTCAGTGTCTTTTGCTCTGAAAAAAAGTTGTCTCTTTTAAACTTAAGTCCTCCTCTTATTTGTTTCCGACAGTGAAAGTTAAAGGACATTAAATCTGCAGTTTGTAACTTTTGCAAACGTTTGTTTTCTCCGTTTGTTTTCTTCCATGATCTGTGAAGAGATCGATCTCCTCCCTGAGCTGCTGTTAGCGTCTGAAGACGTGCACCAAAAACAACCAATCGGAGCCAGGAGGAGGGGATTAGCGCTGTCAATCATCCTCATGCACTAGCTGCTAAAGGCGGAGAAACTACTTACTGTTATAGGAAAACTGCTTATCTGCCATCATCGGTGGCTCTGCTAACTAGCCTTAGTATTCATAACAGGCCGATGGGGCGAAAATGTCTTGTAGCAGAGAGCAAGAGAGGGGGAGGGGAACTGGTGAGCGGTGCGCACACGGGCATGGTTGACATCGCTAAGACCTGCCTCCTGGTTCTGATTGGTTGTTTCTAGTAACCACTGGGAGAAGGCAGAGGTGGATTTTTTTCTGTCTCATGCTGTCACCACATAGAGACAATTTGAACAAATATGCAAAAAAAAATTATATATTTTTTAAAAAGTTACATGCTGCAGCTTTAAGGTAAAGACAAAGTAAAGGATGGAACCAACTAATAAAGAAGTTAAAAACCTTAATTTTTTAAAAATATTTTCACAATATTCCACAATTCCTCTTCCTTTCTTTCTCTTAACAATTCCTCATTTAAGTAAAATCAGCCGGCTTCAATCGTTTATTTCAAAATGTCCAGTTAGGCATTTGTTTTACTGATAGCACTTGTGTTTTAATCGCATGACTATATTGTGTCACAAGAAGGAGATTTTTTTAAAACTAATATCACCTTTTTTGATTTTATAGAGGAAAATTCAGAACTCAGATTCCATCCATCCATCCATCCATCCATCCATCCATCCATCCATCCATCCATCCATCCATCCATCCATCCATCCATCCATCCATCCATCCATCCATCCATCCATCCATCCATTGTTCTTTTTAATTGTGAAGTTTGCTCAAAATGTTAATATCCAAACAATCTCTACACTTTGTTGTCATTTCCAGCTATATTAGCAAGTTAACACATCAGAACAATAGAAACAAATCATTTCTCTATGATCTACAAAGTGTGTGAAACTTTGAGTTTATGTCCTCTTATCCTTATATTTTGTATCATTGTGAGTCTAACACGTAATTATCAAAAGTTTTTCTTTCCTTTAGAAGAGGTTCAAAGTACTGCTGTTCTTATTCAAGGTCCAGGATTGTTAAAATCTTACACTAACAATGACAGATCAATGTCTAATAATCAGCGATTCCAGCCTGTCCTTTTGTTATAACTCATTATGCAGCTGAGACCTCTGACTAAAGTGTCAGAGGGATTTGAATTAAAACCTTAATTAAATAAAGATGGTATCAGAATGAGGTTGCATTACATTATCGCTATCATTTCTCACCTGTCAGTCTTCATTAAATAGTTTTCATATGTGGAAAGGGGGGAAAAAACGATGTAAAATGTAAAACAGATGAAGTTATTTGACTCATTCAGATCCGATATTTGATCTAATTCTGCCACCACCGCCGGAGCGAGGACGGGGGTATGTGAGCGTGTTCAAGCCAGACACAAACAGCAACATTTTCACATCGTTATAGACAATAATAACCATCTGTGTGTGAGTCGCAGCAGAAGGCGTGAGCTGGGCATGACCACACGCACACACACGGATGTAAAGTGTGTTTCCGCTGGAAGGCAGACGGCTCGGTGTTGGGCCTGGTGGGAGTGCTACGGTGGGCCGACCAGCAACTGGAAGCAGATCAGCTGATGAACCAGTCTGTTTGGCCTTCTGCAGCCTAATCCCCCTCTATACAGTAACACACACGCTGCGCTGCGTGTGTGTGTGTGTATGTTGACCACAGAGATCCCTGAGCTGGAGCAATATTTATTCATCAGACGACATACAAAACATTCTCATGAAACGAGGAGCTATTTAGAAGTTTAAAGGGGCAGTGCTGTCTATTTCCCAGGCACATTTAGTTCATGGTTTCATTTCAACATCCTGTAGTCCTTCTACATCAAGTTTGAAAGAACTTTGCTACAGTGGCAACTTTTATGTGGATATTCTTGCACTTAAAGGGGCAGGGTTGTGTATTTTCCAATCTTTTTTTTTTTTTTAGCAAAATCAAGTAACTGTGTTAACTTGTTTTATAAAAATCTGATATATTTATATATCATTTGTCAAACATGAAATAAATTTGACTTTATAATTTAACATCTTAAAATTGGGCCTCTGTCTCTTTAAGAAGCTCCTGCGATTTCTGGAACTCCGCCTTTAGAAAGTCATCGCAACTTCGCTCCTCTGTGAACCCTTTAGCAACGTTTTTACCAGCGTTGCTCTGAGAAGTAGCTCCCAGTCGATGCTCAGTACCACCAGGCTAATAGCTGATGGCTAGTCTGAAGGAGCAGAGTGGGGGAGTCCACGGGTGGGCTGCTCTCAGAGGTGGGAGCTCAGAAGCTGGGAAACTGCAGCCACGAGAAGGAGCTTCATCCTGGAAGGCGGAGCTATGTCCACCCAGGTATTTTGCACAGCTGAGTGGTTGCCGTGGAGATTGAAAGATTTCTCAGACAAACATGAAAGAATCAAGGCGACACTCCAGATGTGTTTTCGATGAGTGGACATCATCATCATCATGACATTAAGCTCAAAACTGTTGATTTCACATAATACTGCCCCTTCAGAAATAAATTGAAATATTCGTTTTTTTTCTAAATTGCAAAGAGAAAATATTTTTTCAAAAAGTGACTTTTATTTCAACCGTCCCTTCTCTGAGTTGCACAACGGAGTATCAGGGCCAGGCTATGGGAATATCTGTGTAATTGTAAAAAATAAAGTCATAGTATTAGCAGAATAAATATACAACTTTACCAAAAAATTAAGATGAAACAGTCGTCTGAATAAAAGAGTTTCTCCAGTGATGAAGATCCGATGTGACTTGGCTCGTGTGGTTTTCTTTGAAACCAACACATTTGTTACTCAAGAATTTCTAAGTCTCGCTGCTGGTAGTTAACAATGTCACAACAAAAACACTAAACCGACATTTTTACAGCATTTTCCATCGTTGCCAAAACAAGCAAAATTGTGACCGATTTCAAATTGACTTTTCTCTTGTACATCAAGCAAGAAGCCAGAGGTTGTGTGGGACTTTTTGGTGAAGATTAACATTTCTAATTCATGTAATTTATGCATTTTTAAAGATGTTCTCACACACACACACACACACAGATGCACACACGTGTTTTCATGCGAGCATATGTGAGCGCATGGTCACGATGTGTCCCATTGACGGTAGAGGCGTGCGTAAGTGCCCATGTTTGGGCCAAGCGGGTTAGAGCGAGACTCCGCTCCCCCGGGGAGACATTAGCCAGGCACGGTTTGACATCCGCAAACACTCCCACGGACGCTCTCTCCGTTCGGCCTCCTCCTGTCCTGATGAACCCAAAGAGACAACGTAAGAGCGAGTCTGAACGCAGAGCTCGGCTCAGTAAGGACCGTGACATAATCCCGCGGCGGCACTCAGGCGTGTTCAGGCTGGTTCAGACCTGCAGGGCGGGACCTGGAGCCTGGCGTCGTGACATTACATTATTCAGCAAGGCCTCCTTGTCGACTCCGCGCAACTTCACCGCCGTTGCGTCACAGAGCAGCCTCACTTCTGCGCCCCGATTCTAACGCCCAACGTGTCTGCAAGAGACTTTTTAAACCTCAGACCTCGTTTTAACAACCACATAAAGGATATTATACAAACTAAAGCAATGAATTGGCTCACTAAAATCTGAAAAGGGTGTCACATCACCACCTTCATAAAAATAAAAATAAAAAATAGCTCAAGTCATGTTTTGCCAAAAGTTATTTTGGATGATATAGAAAACAGAAAAACAGATACGCTATTTTATAAGTTCACATATTACTTTTCCACTGTCTGTGGACATTAAAAAGGCTATGATGATGCTGCGAGATCAACAACAATAGAATGTAATATTTTTTAACAATATGTCATTGGTCTACAAGGTGCTGAGTTTAATCTTTAGAGTTTTTGTTGGTATGAAGCTATGAAGACGAATATATCAACGTATTCAGTGTCTTTGCTTTGGCAGCGACGTGGTATTAATGTTCTATGTTGGACAGGACACTTTCTTTTTTTAGGAATCCGCAGAAATAATCACCTACAACAGGAAGTTAATGGACTTGTTTTCGCACCATGACGTGAAAACAGTATTTTCGTCTTATTAAAGACAAAATAAAACACAACGCAAAAGAAGAAAATCAGCTAAAAAAAACACTACAGTATAAAGGCAAGAGAATAAAAGGAAGATAAATGAATGAGCATGTCAACGCAACTTGACTTATTCTGCTAAATAAAGCCGGGAATATCAAAGCTCAGCAAATTAAAGAAGGCGTTGGACTGAGAGCTATTTAAGGAACAGATTTGATGTTTTCATCCGTTATGCAGAGCAGAGCGAGCCGCAGCTGATCAATTGATAAACTGATCAATTAGAAAGCTTTCAGACTACCGTTCTAATTTTTGAGGTAAAAATATTAATTTCAACCCGAATAACCTGAGCAGTAAATGACAGGACACGTCTATTTATACAGTTCTTGATTTTGGGAAAGATTTTCCTTTAAAAGCTAAAATAACAGACATGATTGGAGATCATTTAAGATGTCCTAGTAACAACAGAAGTCAGACGGGTAATTAAACCCGTTAGGATTTCTTGTGTTTTATCTATTTCATTTTGAATTATTTGACTTGGTTCAGTTCAGTCAGTTTGACTCCTAATCGCGCCACACCTCTTATTTCCCAGAATTCATGCTGTCTGTTGAGCCTCTTTTCCTTTGCTCTCTTCTGGATCGCTGCCACTTCCTGGATCGTCTTTAGTCTCTGTGGATCGTTGCCACAGAGACTAAACACCTTTGGTCTCTGTTTCTGTTGTCTTATGTATTTGTTGACTCTACGTCCCCAGCAGTGCTTGTGTTTTCTCTTCCTCCAGGATGTTATTAAAGTCTGTATTTACTCTGCACCTGCTACAGCTTGCTGATTGGGTCCCCCGTCTGGGTCCCTTTTTTTCTCCCCCAAACTGCCCCATAAGACATGCTGCGTCTGTTTCATTGGTATTCTGGAGGAGAAGGTTGTACATATCCTCACTATTGTGTTATATTCATGCACTGAGTTTTATCAGATGGCCTTCCAGGACAGAAAAACACTATATAGATATACTTACAGCTCTGGAGAAAAAGAAGAGACCCCTGCACTGAACCTCCTGGCTCCTCCACCAAATATTGATTACTGAACTCTTCCTCAGTTAAAACATTAACATTATTGTTTATAAAGAAATATTAACTTTTCTTTGCATTATTTGAGGTCTGAAAGCACTGCGTCTCTTTTGATTTTTTGACCATTTCTCATTTTCTGAAAATAAGTGCTACATTTTTTTTCTTGGAATTTTACAGACATGTTGTCAGTAGTTCATAGAACAAAATAACAATTTTCATTTTACTCTAACATTTACCTATAAAGAGTAAAATCAGAGAAACTGGTCATTTTTGCAGTGGCCCCTTATTTTTTCCAGAGCTGTCTATGTAGGTTTTGTGTGGTTGAAGTGAGTATATCTGAAAAATAAAGTGAGTGTGGAATCCACTACTGTTTGTTGAAACAGAGTACAAATTAAGCTAAAGAAGCTAGCCACCTGTTGCTAGCTCTCAATCCAAAGAGGTCCAAATCCAAAGGTCTGCACATCAGATCATCATGGTGACTTTCCCTCCATCCAGGACTTGTGCTCATAGCTCTGCAGACCCCACACATACTGGACACAAACTATTCAGACTTTTAGCCTCAGGTTAGCGCATCAGAGGGCTATTTAAGAAAAGAATAAAAAAAAAACAGCCAAAGAGATAGTTTCTTTCCTCTCGCTTAACAGAGTGTCCATTTGAATGGATGAAACATTTTCTTCCTCTATAGGAAAAACGCTGTATATAAACACCTTAGCAACAGAGACATTTGTTTATTTTGGGTCTTTCTTTATATATTTGTATTCTAAATAATTGAAAGCAAAGTGGAATCAAAGTCTTTAAAAATTGGATTGAAATGGTCGAATGCCATTCAGGTTCTATAAACAGACTGAGAAGTCAGCACTTTTAATGCCAATGTTCGCAGATTTACACGTTTTTCTACAGAACTGAACCAAAATTCGCCACAGATTTAAGTCCACCAATTCATAGATTCTGTTTTTAAAAACATTTCTGAAACATGGTGCAGATTGGGAAGCAGAAATAGGAAGTGCTGAATATTTTTATAGCGGGTCTCACATAAGCCATCCTCTGTTCTTCCCTTCTAACTTCAGATTTTAAAATATTCACCTTGACTTCTGGATCTCATGATAAAGGATAAAACTTCTTTAGTAGGAGAGGTGAATTCCTGACAATAGCTGGACAGCTTTTCACTAAACCAGCTTCATTTTCATCAGAAATACCCCAGTGTGTTGCTTGGTCTCCTGAAAGGAGCGAGCTGGAATCTGAATTTAACCATTGCTATTAAATTATTGAAAATTTAGCATTTTCTTGAGCTACTAATCGGCTAGGGTTAGACAAAGTAACCACTCCGGTGTGCAGATTTTTGGTGGAAATGTTCCAACAAGACGTGGTTGTAAATAATCGCCGTGTTAACATGCAGACGGTGCTCCAACTAAAACACACGGCTTTCTCTGGAGTCTCTTTAGATTCTGTTAGCGAGTCACTAAGGCATGAAGCCAAGGCACACATAAAATATTTGTGTGCGAGGCAGGAGGAGTAAAGTTCTTACAGTCTGTTGTTGCATCATCTACACCGCGTTGCATCTGAGTCACTTTGTCAGGGCTGGAGAGCGCAAAGTAGAGGAGATGAGAACTTTTTCTCTTTTTTTTAAATATATGTGGTAGATCTGAGCTGCTTCCTCATTAAAACCAGTCCATGTCTCACCAGCTGAAGTGAAGTTAGATAAATTAGGCTCCTAGCACCAATTTATTATTCAAAAATAAATACCTTCTCTTAATCGCAATGTGTTTTGACATCTAGAAGAAGGATTCATTTATTTTAATTACTTATACATTTTATAATAACTTTGTTCCAGCTTCCTTGTTTTTTATTTACTGTTTGTGTTATTTTTCTGTATTTATTGTCAAAATCTGTGTGGTTAAGTCATTTTAGCCTCGTTTCTATAGACATGTTGCAACATGACGTCACGAGCCGCCGATGACCGCCATCGGTCAGCTATTACGTTGTCAACATATCGAGCTAAATCTTAAATGCATGTGCGATACATGTAAAACAGGATGCAGTGCTTTCATCACTATGACAACTAGAGAACAAGATCTAAAAGTTATCACGTTTCACAAGCAAATAAGGTTTAATTTTCAAAAAATGGCGATGGACAGGGCAGTAGGTGAGTTAGGCTTTGACTTTGACAACTTTAACATGCAGAAATGCTGTGGAAATTATTGTGTTTCAGTTCAGTACAAGAATAAAAAGGTGACCGACACACCAACGCTGACAGGTCATCAGTAGAGCAGGTGTTTAAATCAGCTGATGAAGCACCGCTGCCCTCAGACGATCACTTATTAGCAATCACAAGATCAGCATCAACATAAAACTGCAACAGACTGAATGTTCTGTTCTTTGTTTGGGAAATTCCTGTGTGTTTTTTGATGTTCAATCCCCGAAATATTAGCGGAGCTGTTGTCAGTCAGTCGCTATGGCAACGCCTCTGAGTGTAGCGTAGCCGATACAGAGAGCGAGAAAAGAGAAGAGCGCTAGTAGCTTTGAGTTGTTCTTCAATGGTTTTTCTGCATTATTTTCCCTTCTTCTGTGGCGCGCTCTGCTAAACTAAGAATACCTACATAACCAGGTTTCATTCAGTTGATGAGATTGTTCTTCCACTTGAATAAGGACAGCAAGTAAAAGATTAGTCTTTTACCCCCCAGCTTTTGCAAATGTGCAAAATTTCTGGGTGTGAACAATAACATGCAGAGTATCTAGAAGAACCTTTGTTCACTTTTAGGATGAATTAAATTTTAAAATGAATTAAATTAAATGCTGGTCAACAGAGTCAAAAATGATCCCCAAAGTGAACAAAAGGTTTGAAATTGTTTCATAAGGAGAGAGTGTAGATAATGAACAGGTCCCAGCTGTCACTCTCTTATCTGGATCAGAACCAGGAAGGAAGGCCTAGTTCAAACCCGTTTGGCTCGGCCAGGAGTCGGTCATTAGCAGACCCAGCAGCTCCGAGTGACGGGGGTAATGAAGCGAAGGCGACACAAAGCAGACCCCAGAGCCTAGGGGAGAGCGCAGGAGTTAAACTGAGGCTGACAACCGACTCCGAGGAATTAGTCTCTGTGCATCTGGTCGATAAAGTTTAGAGAAAACACGACGACTGAAATGGGGATGGTCAGGTCTAATGAGGGAAGCCGTCTCTGGCTGCAGTTTTGCTCAAAGGTCGCTGGCCGTTTTTCTACCTTTGGCTTTGGACCCGTCTTCCTTTCCACCTGGACCCCTTAGTGGTGATCAGTGTGACGAGCCACTGTTTAACTTATTCATGCACAATTATTTCTTTGAACTTATTTAATTGGACTTATAATAGAGCTGCCAAATTGACATACTTAGGAGAATTAATTTCTCCCCCACCGCTGCTGGACTTTGTATCAGAATTACCTGTTGAAATATTCATCTGATGAATTCCTCCTTCCTCTGGAAGAGACATTTTCGGCATTGCAGAAAAACAAAATCTTATCAAGCATTTTTGGTCAAGTTTCTAGAGCAAATGTCTCGGTACACTTGACATAAGCCAAGATAACTTAGGATATAGGAGCTTGTTTTAAGTCAACAATTCATTAATATTGGTGAAAAGGTTCTGGTTCCACTGGCAGATTATTTCACAAGACATTTTTCATGTTTTTAGTGAAATAATCTGCCAATGGAATCAGTACTTTATCAATATTAAAGAATTGTTGACTTAAAACAAGCTCCTATATCTTGCTGAAAAGTTACTTGTAAGTTAGTTTTGTCTCATTTCCAGTGGACTAAGATATTTGCACTAGAAACTAGACCATAAATACTTCATAAGATTTTGTGTTGTTAAATTAATGAGACTGAGTAGATTTGGGGTGGCACAAGCCTACTTTAAGTTTCTAATAATGAAGTTAGTTTAAAATAAATAACCAAATAAAGAACAGTCAATGAAAATGTTTGTAATTAGAACTTAGACGCCAATGTGATGCATTGTTCTTGGACAAGAAACCTCAAAACTTCACAGGTTTTCTGGGTTGGACATGAATTGTCCTGGTCATGATGTCTTCAAACTTCAATGAAAAGCTGAAATCAATCAATCAATCAATCAATCAATCAATCAATCAATCAATCAATCAATCAATCAATCAATCAATCAATCAATCAATCAATCAATCAATCAGTCGTTGATTGCCCATGCCGGGCTGTAGGTCCTATATCTTGTTTGGGGAAAGTTGAGTGACAGGCTGCCAGTCCATCACAGTGCAACAGTAAAACAATCAGTCACACACACCCACACACACACACACCATCACGCCCGTGCGCATTCACACTTTTAAGGTCAATTTAGAGAGAACAATTAAGCTAACAGTTCTGTTTCTGGACTGTGGGAAGAAGTCGGTGTATCTGCTGAGAACTCACCCAGAACAAGCAAACTTCGTACAGACAGAGCCCAGGCTGGGATTTGAACCCAGGACCTTGTTCAACCAAATTCTTCATTATTTAGCCAAATGTTGTCAATTGAACACGAGTTTTTGCTGTATGTCTTAGAAGAGTTTCTAACTAGAGGTGAAAAGTCGACTCCCGCTTAGTCGACTTTTCCTGTAAAGTGCAACTCCACATTATTGGTGGAAAGTCCACCTATTTGATGAGTTGTATTATTTTCATAGAAAAGCTGAAATCAATCAGCTCAAATTTAAATTAATTGAAGGAAATGCAGCTGGGAAGCCGAACTACTTTACTACAATACTACTTGACATGCTATTGGCTGGCGTTTGCAAAGCAGCCAATCCAGGAGCATCATTCATTTTCCTCAACACCGATTGGCTGTATGCTGAAGAGTGAAGACATGGACGATTGTAGATGTTAGCTTATGATGTAAATGCTACGACAGTTTGCACTTAGTGAATTAATGCATATTGAGGTACATTTGGTGTTTGATTATTAAAATAGGCAGCTATAAGAGGACTCAAGCATTTGTAGATATTTTTTAAGTGTCTATTTCTGTTCATTTACATGATGATAGCCTACAGCTAATAAAGCCCCGAAATGTAGTTTCTTTGAAGATCGGAATGTTACATAAAACCAATAATTGGATCTTTAACGGCAAAGATGGTTTTCTTTTGATGATGTTGTGTCCTACAGGTAATGAAACCCTCAACTGAGTTCCTCGGAAAATTAAAATATTGCCTGGAGACCAAGAAAAAGAAACAACAGGTTTTTTTACACTGAAATGTTATCTCATGACAATGTCACGATCTACAAAGCCAGGAGGAAGAGTGGCGGCTTGAAAGTTGTTCAGCAGACAGTCTCCTCCATGAGGCGACCGGAGCCACAAAAGGTCACTGCTGAAAAAGAGCCGGCTGCTCATGGTGCTGGTTCCAATTACATTAATAAAAAGGTGAGTGGGAGTAAAGTGTGTTTGAAAAAGGTGCGCAAGCAACAATGACGACTCCGACCTTTAAAGGACTGTGAGGAAAAGCTGATTCAAGAACGTGGAGGAGATTGACGGGGCTCGTCCTGGAGAAGCATCCTGCCTCCAGAGCCAGCAGGCGTTTCCAGGAACTGAGCCACAGTTGTCTCCTTCGGTCCGTTAGGCTGCTAGGGCCGA
Source organism: Xiphophorus maculatus (assembly GCF_002775205.1). Taxonomy (NCBI): domain Eukaryota; kingdom Metazoa; phylum Chordata; class Actinopteri; order Cyprinodontiformes; family Poeciliidae; genus Xiphophorus; species Xiphophorus maculatus. The sequence goes on along the minus strand of NC_036449.1, from coordinate 4,829,521 downwards.
GTGATGTGGCTGAAAAACTTATTTCATATCAGTCGATATAAATAATACATTTTTGTTTTTTGTTTTAAATATCCAAAATACCGCCAAACTAGCAACGTGACCTTTCATCGTTTATGCACAAATTCTTCCTGAATTGCTGCGCTCCTTTTCGCCTTCCACTCTAACCGCGTTCTTTTTTTAAAAATTATTTTTAAGCAGTTCTGAAGCACTGCGGCTTTAATATGTGGGAAACTGCTCCCCCGTACCACCGGGTGTAACACGTGAACCTCATCTGTCTGTGGACAGTTGAGGTTTTATAGTCAGATTTTCCACATTTCTTGGGACAAATTCCTTCATCTCCACAAGCCGAATGGATGACAGCAAATCTGATGAGCTGGTTGGGCGTCTAGTCCAGTTTCTTCTCCACCCGCCACACACCTGTAGCAACACGAAACTGCTGCTGCGCGCGTTACACAACAGGTTGTTGCTAGGTAACCAAACAGTAAGTGAGTTAGTTGATGATTGTGTGTCGCGATAGATAACGTCAGAAACATCTTACTTGGGTGGAGAGAAAAAAGAGACAGACTGTTGCTCAGACGTCCAAAATCTTCTTTTCAGATGAAAGTTATTTTTTTTTGAGAGAGTAGAGCGGCACACAATCCAAGATACTTCAGGTCCTGTGTGAAGTTCCCACAGTCAGTGATGAAGCCGAGTCATCAGCTAGCAACAGCTAGCAACCAGTTGCAGAGCAGTTCATCGTGCTTCGTGTAAAGTTTATGTAGATGCTGGTTTTATTTTCCAGCAGGACTTTCCCTCAATGTACTGACGTCTACAGTATGACTAGAACTGATTGGTTGGAAACTGAACTCATTGCAAAAGGAGCCCAAAGCAGGTATTCAGCAAATATACAATATACTTTAAACTTTTAATTAACAACGACAAACTTGAAATATATCACTTTCGTTATTGGACGTTAATTGCCTAAATAAATTCACTTTTCAATACAAATCTATTGACATTTAGTGTAACATGTTTCACATCACGGCAATAAAACAAACTACAGCCTTCTGAGGTCACTTTTGTATTTCATGGACAGTACTGTCAGACTTTTTGCCACTGTTAGGTCAAAGTAACCTATTTAAAAAGCCATTTTTGTGGAGGGTTAGGTGGACAAGAAATGCCATCCATCTTCATCATTTAGTCTATTGTAGGAAGCTGCAACAGGAATAGAGGCATTGAATCAAATTACCTTTTTGTCCTTCAAAAGTAGGACAAAACGTGACAAGCATTTGTAAAGCAGTGGTTTCTTTATTGGACAGTGTTAGAGGAGGGCAGCAATTAAATTCATTAATTTATTGTCAGTACAGGAAGTTCCTCTCATCATCACTCTTCTGTTTTAAAAAGGCTCCATCAATATAAATGACTTTTTTTTTTTTTTACCCACTAACGTTTTCTAACTTCTTCTATTTCCTGATAAAAGAGTCTTTTAATGAAACCTCTAGATCAGCGGTAGCTACAGTTTTGGTCTTGTGGGACAATTTTGACAAAGTTCTTCTGGGCAACAATTAAAGAAAATAAAAATACCAAAATATATTTTTTTCTTTTTCATTTACTTGTTCAGCAGTTTACGAAACCCGCAGAACGTCGATGGAGAAACATTTTGTAGGAAAAGGGATCAGCACATCCCTTTAGAAAAAGGACGTCACAGGTCTGCTTTGTGTCTTAATGTTTGTATTTTTATTTTGTCTGCTCTGGGGCTGCAAATGTTAGAAGTGTGTCTTCTAATTGATGGGACATAGAAAGTTTAAATGGGGGGGAAAAAAAGATGAATTTCCACACTTTTCCATTATTCTTTTTCTTCTATTTTCTTCAACTCAGGTGTGTTTGGCGCCACCCTTCATACAGGAGGTTTACAGCTGCAGTGCGCTCATAAAAATTTGACTGCAAATGGCCAAATTTACTAATCTGAGACTCAGTAGTCAATAAAAGAAGAGCAGCAGAGAAAAAATTGTAAAGCTGTAAACACAGGCAAAACCTAATTATCAGGACCTGATTGTCCTCTGTAAATAAATTCAGAGAGTAATAAAAGTCTTGGGGAAATTTGTATTCATTCTTCTTACATCATCACTGTGTGTCTCAGTTTCTCCCTTTGGGAAATGGAAAGGAAGTTTGTGTGATGCTAACTGAGTCTGTAACATGATATAAATGTAACATGAAATATATTTCAAAGTGGAATCTGAGCAAACCGGCAGAGTGTCTGCACTCTGCCGGTGTTTGACACGATACTGTCAAAGTATTTTTGATTAAAGCGTGCTTTCTGTTTGCCGTTTTTATGAAAACATCACTGCTTCTTCAGGTTGCACTAAAGACTTTTTATTTCGCATCATGTGCTTCACATGGAGCGATTTTGATAATGAACCAGGAAGTAACATCATCTTTGTGGTAAAACAAAAAACAAATGAAAAAAAAACCTCTAAACTGCTGTGTACATTTACATAATTTACATCCATTTCATATTTTAATGTTATAATTTTAAAAATGTTATTCATGTTAGCTACTTGTACACTTTCTGCTGGGTAAAGACGATTAATGTTGGCAGTAAGGGGTTAATCTGTGAATCTTTTCAGTTTCCTTTACTATAAGTTTTGAATAATAATGAATTAAATAATATTATGTTTTTGGAATATTTATTTTAAATTAAAACTGTAATTTTTTCCATAGAAAATATCCAAATAGTTTATATTCCTCTATATTTACCTAATTAGATACATCTATATACATCTAATAGTGATGTCTGAACCTTTTGGCTTGGGGGCCCAAAGATGTCAAGCTGAAAGTACTTTAGGGCCACAACATTTTTAGTGTCTTTTTTTTGAGCTATAATTTCAAAATTCTACTTTTATTTTTGACATGTACCTTCCAAATAAACAACAAACTAAACACACAGTATTTTAAAGAAATACACAAAGCAGTCTAGTGGTGCGTAAAAAAGGTTCTGGCAGGTTTGCCAAATAAGAAAACAAAAACCACAACTAAATATATTCCAAGATTTTGAAGTTTTTATAGATTTTCTTCTAAGTACACGAGGTTGATTGACAGCACTAAGCCCCTCCTCCTGGCTCTGATTGGTTGTTTTTGGTCGTGAGCGATGCATTTCTCCAGACGGCTCATAGAGGACGTGGAGGAGGTCGATTTTATCCACAGATTTTCTGCCTCGTAACAGACCGTCACAACATGGTGGCAGTTTTAATGTGTAAAAAAACGTATTCTTTCTAAAAGTGAATAATAGCTGCAATTAAAATGTTGCAATTATTCCTCAAACAGCCATGTCACAGAGATTTCTGATGCCTTAATATCTCTCCTGCTCTCTCTGCCTCACCTCGCCTCCTCCCTGCTCACTGTCCCTCTCTTTCTGCCTGAACTTTATCTGCCGTCCGCAGCGCTTTGCTCGTTGCTCCGTGTCCTGACCGTTCCCGACTCTGCTGCCGGCTTTGACACTTTCTCTTTCTCTCCTTCTCTATCTCTTGCTTGAGGCCGTCCGTCAGCAGCGACGGTCAGGCTGAATTTTCTTTTTTAGCCTGTTTGGCCGCAGACTGTTTGAAGCAAGTTTGTTCGGGAAGGTTTTCTGCAAGTCTAGCCCAGATTATGTCCGCAGCTTTGGGACGACTTTGAGTAATTCACTGCATCCAAATGAGGCAGTGATGGTGGACTCCATGGAACCCAACCTGCTTGGATCTTTTATTCATACACTAGGACAAAAAACGTTGCTGTAGTTTTGATTCTGGACAAACTAAAGACTTCTGATTCACTCACACCAGCCCTGGTTGGACTGCTTTAGTTGAACTCAGATTCATTTGTCTAGAAAGTCCGGTCCATTTGGGAGGTGTGAACTACAATGTGGACCAAAAGAACGAACTCTGGTACGTCTAAAAACCCAGGTCTCAGGTCGGTTCATGGGAACTCCGGCATGGTTGGAATGCACATGTAACGCCAAGCAGACCGAAGACCCCTACAAAAGCATGAAATGGACAACGGCGCAAGGCATTCTGGGTAAATACAACCAAAACAAACGTGAGAGTCTAATGCTAGCGGGAGAAAATGTTCGCAGTTTGTTTTTTTTTTACCAAAGAGAAAAGAGAAATCCTACAACCGCTAAAATGTGACGTTGCTCCATTTCTGTTTACAATTTGTGAAGAAGGAAGTTGCGCTCAGTGTCTTCCTCAGAGGTTTTTGTCATTTCTTCCTTCAGTAGTTCTTGGTGCAGCGCCACCACAGGCGAGGAGGTTAACAGGCTTTTCAAAGGGTTTGTTTCGTTTGACACAGAGTATGAAAGAGAATCGCAGCAGCTGAAAATGTAACAAATGTTGCTATTTTGGTTCTCAGTTAGATTTAACTGAATTAAATCTACCGGACTATCAGGTGTGAAAACACCCAGTGGCTCCTTTGATTTTAGATTTTAGAATTTATCCATTCCTCAGCATCTCTCTTCTTGAGAAGGTTTTCTTTTCTCCCCAACAAAAAAAATTTGCTCCAACTACACCAAATCAGCTAAGGCTAGACAGTAGAAACTCCCTCCCCATCACGTTTATTTTCTGATACAGTAAGTTCTCAGGAAAAGTGGGAGATCTGACCTTTTCGTAAGTCTGATTAGGTTTGATCTGATTAGACCCCCCCCCCCCGGTGCGCTCACCCACTGAAATGGTCCAGACTGCCATGATCTTGATGCGAGCCTTGGTGTGGGAGTTGAAGCGGCTGTGGTGGATGGGGTTCCTTATGGCGATGTAGCGGTCCAGTGAAATGGCGCAGAGATGCATGATGGACGCCGTGGAGAACAGGACGTCCAGGTAGATCCAGATCGGACAGAGGTCGGAGGGAAGGGGCCACTTGTAATCTGCAGAGGAGGGACAGGAAAAAGAAAAACAAAAGCTGCTGAACATCTGTGGTACGCTACAGGAAAATCTTGAAGAAAATCATGCCTGAATAAGTGCTTTGGTAATGAGTCAATCAAAATGAAATGTAACAAAAGTTCTTCCAAATCTTTGACAAACTGTGAACACTGCAGGTGAGGCCTGGCCTACACTTCTGCTCCTAAACACACACACACTCACACACACTCATGGCTGCCTCTATAGCAGCTGTCACTATAGATGTTGTTGGAACCACTCAGTTGCTGATACGATACAATACTGAATACTGAATGTGACACGTTTTCAAAGCAAATACATCATGGTGAGTCTATTTTTAGGGACCAGTTCTATAACAGTCATTCAAGCTGCGCAGCACAGGGACTGAATATGGAACGGCGTAATAAAGAGAAGACAATAGAAGAAGAAAAAAGACAACACTTTACTATTTAAAGTTTAGATCAAATTATTTGTCGTTCTTCCACATCGATATCCAAGTTTAAAAGCTTTCTGATAAGCTGACCTGCTTTGTTTCCACCACTGATGTGTTTCAACAGCGAATTTAAGCTGCAGCTGCAGTTCTTTTAACTAGGGCTGAACAATAAATCAATAACAATATCTATCGCCATAGATAATAACAATAGATATTACGTCTGATGTAGTGTTCAATAATTTCCCCGAACTTTGATCCAAAACTGCTTGGCATTCTGGGGGATGTAGGCAGAGGAAAGGCTTTAGCTGCTCAACCTCTGACAGCTAAACAAGACCGGTAGCATCAACCAACTCACTCATTCTGGTAACCTAGCAACAACCAGTTGAGTAACTTGTGCAGCAACAGTTTCATGTTTCACCACTGTGCCTTGTAACAGCCTGAAGATAAAAAGCAGCAGCATGGAGTGAAAACTTTCTTACACATAATATCAAACAGGACGCCTATGTTGCGTTTCATACATTTCTTTTCTTTCAAATTTCTGACAAGTATTTTCAGGACACTAATTATTGTATCACCTGAAATTATATTAAAAAATTATTCTCTCTTTTTTTTCATTCCAACAAAAATAGAACCTTAAAACCATCAATGTTGTATCAATTTTATAATAGCACTATTTCCCATCTTCACACGTTACGATTATAGAAATAAAAACAATTCAATCACATTTTGAACTGATTGCATTGTTAACAATGCAAGTTCTTGCATTGTTAATGCAACAACTTCAATGCACATTTTCTAATTGAAATGTTAAAATTCTTTTAAGAAATTAGGCCATGTTAGCCAACTGAAGGCGATTTTTAGTATCAAAATTTAAAATAAAATCTTTGTTTTTGTTGGAGGTGTTTCCTGTGTGTGTGTGCGTGTGTGTGTGTGTGTGTGTGTGTGTGTGTGTGTGTGTGTGTGCGTGTGCGTGCGTGGATGAGGTGGTGTGTGTTCTGACAGAAGTCGATGTAATTCAGGGGCTCAGACCCAGATCATCATGAACGTCTCTGCTTTCCAGGTCATGGAGGAGTGTTTGCGTTCCCCCAAACCGACAGGTGAGAGACGACCCGACGCTGGCCCTCATTATTGGGGAGGAGATGACTCATCCACGCAGCTCGACGTTGCCATGGTCACCGCCAGTCTCTCTGCAATCACCTCCTCATCATCGTCTTTGTTGCTGTTCTCCTCTATCTCATTTTTTTCCCCCTCACCGTTTCTCTAAGCCGTTTTTGTAAGATGATTGTTTTTTATTATTATTATTTTCTCTACTTGTCATTATTCTCAAACAAGTCCATTACACTGTTATTCGTCCTCTCCATTTTTCTTCTTTCCTGTCTCAGATTCTGTTTGGATGTCATTGTGAAACCAGACTACTTCCCCCTAATTTCACTCGTTTTGTTTTTGCTCTGCTTTGCAGGCGGCCATATTTTGGTCATTTCCATAACAAATGAAAAAAACAATAACATTATCAAAACCCTTCTTAACAAACAGGACCAAGTCAGTGATATATTCCTTGTACTGAGATGAAACTTTAATTACTGAATCTTAATAGTACAATAGTCCTTGAATTCCCATTGTATTATTATTAATGATGTGGCATAATAGAGTCTAATGTTATATTATATTTAATGGCTCAGCAGAGAGTGTCATTTCGTTATAAGTCATGGTGTCGTGGGTCCAAAAACCCAGACCACTACAATGCTCACGACATCAAAAATGTTCCACTTTTGGAAATATTCTGAGTCAGAGTCAAATTTTTTTCACTTTTGACAACTTCCAATTTTTTTTTGTAAAAAACTTCTGTGGTTAATCTAAAAACTTCTGTGGTTAATCTAAAAACTTCTGTGTCTCGAGCTGATTGATGTTATTGATCAACTGATTATTACTTGACAAGGGGCAATTTTCTTAAAAACCCGAGTTCCCTTTTACATCAACAGGGTTGAGCGCTTTTCTATGAAAAAAAGGGTAAAAATTTTTTTATACTGAACAAAAAATCGTTCAGTTTTAATAATATTTTCTGAATATTCTGAATAAACAGAAAAATTATGAGGGTTTTTTTTCTTCACATTTTTTAAAACAAATTAGTCAAGTATTCATTTTCTAAAACCGAACTGCAAAAACTGCTATTTGTCTTTCCCCATCTGGTATGGCTCCCCCATCTTTGTTTCTGTATCAACTTAATCTGCTTAAAGATGACCAGCAGTGCCCTCTTCTGGGTGGAGGCCAAAGTACAACACTGAAAGAAGGCCTAAAACGATGTTATTAGTTAATTGATTGGAACTAATTTTAATCTAATAAACCATTAATCGACAATTGATTATAAACTAAATGGTCTTAGTTTATAAGACCATTAATAAACTAATGGTCGATCATTATTAATCGACCATTAATAATAAATTGTTGTAAGCAATTTATTGCTTGCAACAATTTATTGAATTTGAAGAAAAATTAATGCAGAGGAGGAGTCCAAAACATTATAAGGTGGATAACTGACAAATTTAAACGCGAACTTGCAAGATTTGCTCAAATTAAGAGGAAACAAACTGTACCTATTTGGAAACATCCATTTGTGGTGGAAGCTACATGACTATAAAAATCTGAACAAAATCTACAGATTTATTTTGATTATTTGCTCCTTTTTCCATTTCCATTTGAATAAGAGGAGAGACGCTCCTCTGTGGCCGACCTGCCATTCTCACTTCCCAACAAAGACTCGGGAGAAAACACAATTCCTCCCTCAGGGACTGATAGTATCACATTATTACAGGCTCCACAGTCTCTGACGGCCATGACCCAGATCTATAGTGATTTATCCCCCACGAGGAGATTTCCTTCACTTTCAATCCAGAACGTCCCGGTAAAGTCCCTGCAGACCCGCCGGGACGTGACCCTTCGCTCGCGATGGCCGTCAGCCGTCCTCGAGATTCTGCGGCTCCAGCTCTGCGTGTCCCGGCCTCGTCACCTCTGCCTCGCTCGTCTGCAGAGAGCCACCGGGGGTTTCCTCGGTGTGCGGCGCTGCGGCCGCCTCAGAGGGGTGACAGCGCGGGGAGGGAGGCCACGGCAGCCGGGGTGTCATTACTGCCAGCCTCATACATTATACACACAGTGAGAGGTCCGTGAGAGGCAAAGTGGGATTTTCTCTGCTGTAGGTGACACAGCTCTGCTTTTGACAGGGTGTGCGTGTGTGTGTCACAGGTAGTAAAATTTAACAAGATGCTTTGCTGTAATCAGGACACTGAAATGGTGACTGTAGGTGGTGCAGTTACATCATTTTGATCTTATTTTATTCCAAAGAACAAGAGTGGATTTAAGTGCACTGGTTGCCAGATCATCATAGGCTGGTTTTTTTTTTCATCAACTTGGCAACTTTAGCCACTCTTCCCTATTGTGAGACACTAGTTGTGTTTCCGTTGTCCAAATAATTGCGCAGATTGGAATTATGAAAATAACTTTCCTTAGGAACACCCCGATTTCGGTAAAAACAAAACATGTTTTTCATTGAATTGTTTATGCACTAGATGGAAAGGGTTTCTCCGATATCTTAGGATTAGTGTTTTTTGCAAAACTGCAAGGGAAGAACTTTTTTTCTATCACACCAGTCGTGTGATCAACAGCCAGATGTTACTACTGGCAGAAACGACGAAGAAGACGACAGGAAGTGGTAGGAGGATGATGGCGCGACGTGGTTTCACTTCAAACAGTGAACAAATAATTGTGTTTTTTGACTTTAGCAGAATATTGACAAAGTTTTGGGACATTTGCAATGGAAACTCAGCCAGAGTTGGCAGAACATAACCTACGATCAGGACACTGAGATGGTGACTTTAGGGGAAGGAGTTACATCCTTTTGATCCTATTTTATTCCAGTGAACAAGAGTTGATTTAACGTCACTTGTTGCCAGGAGATCATAAGCTGTTTTTTCCAACTTAGCAACTTTATTGCTAAGCCCCTCCTCCTGGCACTGATTGGTTGTCTTTGGTGCATTTCTTCAGACGGCAATTAAGAGGTGGAGGAGATTCGTCTTTTCACAGATTATCTGTCTCATAACAAACTGACATGAGTTTTAACAAATATGTAAAAAAAATCTATTTTTTTATAGCAGTTACATAGTGCACCTTTAAAGCCAATATAATGGCTGAATGATAAATGCTGCAAAGAACAGACACGTGTAAAAGATTATAGAGGTCACTGCAAATGTTTAATGGCAGTTGTAGCCATAAGTGACCTAGTCTGTTAGTTTTAGCAGACCCTGGTGTTTTATACATTTGGTTTTAAATTAAAAGTCCTTTGAAGATCTTAAACATTTACGTGTGATAAAAAAAAAAGAAAAACCTGTCCACCTAACAACTGTCTCTCAGTTGCAGATGCAGCCAGTGTGATAAATGCTTGTTGACTGACACTTTGTTTTTATTTTTCTTCTTATTTTACCTTTTATTGGGTGAAGCAGACAAGTCAGACGTCCACAGTGGAAGTGCAGGATGATTGTGTTTTCATTGTGTAACCCTCAGGGCAAACAGTGAATCAGACATCTTGAGGATTTGATGCGGGTGGAGAAAGGAACGGCGGCCAGCAGAGCGCAGGGCATCGATTTGCAAATGGACAGAGGCATAAAGAGATTCGATCACTTGAAAAGTCTCTCAGGGAGGTTAAATCTGGGTGGCTGCACCATCTGAATGCTGCAGGCTGTTCATCAAAAGCGTTTATGTGGCATAACAGCTGTCATGTTAGGAGCTTGAAGACGGTTCGACAGAGAAACGCAGCACTACAGATTCAGTTTTTCCGCACACTCAGCTCTGTATTCAACAGATAGCTCATTATTACACCCGAATGTATTTATTTTGAACGAACTGTTTCATTTTCCATAAATCTCACCCTGTGTATGAGCCAAGTAACACCTGATTAGGATCTTCACACACGGATAAACTAAACTCGTAAAAAAAATGTTAAGGTTCTGGAAACAAGACAAAGATGATGACGGAGTCTGGCTGCAGATGCAACAAGGTCCGTTTTTTTTGTGGTGGTGTAATCGAAGCATTAAAGTTCAAAATTAAAATGGGGAGTGTTTAAGCATAAATGTTTTAACATTGTTCTTTTACTGTTCTAAATGGAACAACCAGGACATTATTCAATAACAAATGCACAACACGTCCTCCTCTAAAGTACTGCTGGTGTGATTTGGTTACCTAACTTTAAAAGGAAATTTGCCCTCCAACTCACACCGGTTTACTGATTTAGCGGAAATTACATTGTGTTTTGTATTTTATATATGTGAAAAGAATTACTTTAAAGTTATCAAATAAAAAATGAAAGTATTATTATTATTATTATTATTATTGTTTTTGTTTTTGTCTTTAAATGGCCAATTTTGCATCTCAGGCGTTCTTAAAGGGGCAGTATTATGTAAAGTTGACTTTCATTTTTTAGCTTTTTTTTCTTCATCAATAACACACCTGGACAGTTGCTTTGGTTTTTTTATGCATGTTTGAGAAATCCTTTAATCTCCATGGCAACCATTCATCTGTACGAAACGCCTGGACGAACCTAGCCCCGCCTTCAGAGACAAAGCTCCTCCCCTGAGCTGCAGTTCCACCTCACCCCCACTCAGCTCCTTCAGACTAGCCAGCAGCTATTAGCAAACACGTGTTGGAGGTCATTATGGGAGCTACTTGTCAGTGCAACGCTGGTAAAAACATTGGAATATTTTTGTGATGACTTCCTGAAGGTGGAGTTTCAGAAAGAGCAGGAGCTTCTTAAAGACACAGAGGTCCAATTTCAAGGAATTAAGTAAAGTAATTTGAGTTTACAAAGTCAAATGACATATGCAGCATTTTTATAGCAACTGAGGTTGACATTGCTTCTTGACTGTGCTACAACACGGCACTATGTGGCTGGAAAAAACATCGTACTGCCCCTTTAAGGACTTACATTACCATATATAGGCTGATTCAAATACAAGTTGACTTCTTAGTGCATGATTGTTTAAAATCTCACCCAAATGATTATATTGTTACTGTAAAAACTGCTTACAGCTGGTTTATGTAAAATAATTCATAAAGTCACAAAAGTCAACAATGCAGATTCAGTTTAGAGCGAGCTAATATGTTTTTCTTTCATATTAAACTCTTGATAAAGCTCTTGGTAGCCTAATAGAAACAGTATGAAGTTTAATAACAGCAAAGGAGAGTCTTTAGGGCTGAATTTGCACCTAATGTTTGGGACCGCTTTTCAGTGCAGGTTGGCAATACACAAACAAAAGCAAGTTCCAGTTTAATAACTCAAACTGCAGGTTTTCTGTTCAGTTTCACTCTCAGAAATGTGTCCAGCTGCAATCTGAAAGGCAGTTAAGAAAAAAACCAGCTCCTTTCAGCATGCATAGCTTTCAAAAATGTACAATTTTAAAGGGACATTGACAGTAGAGGTAAGTCTGAAGTGGCTGTATGATCGGATCATGTGACCTGAACAGCTAGTCATTAAATCAAATGGCATTTTATAGCAATGTGGACAGGAGGCCATGTTTTTCTGTCAGACTTGTCCACACATGGTCAGCTGGAACCGAGTCGATGCTAGTGTTAGCCAAAAACTTCAGCAGCTTCTAAAAGTTTTTGAAGCCAAACTAAAATGTCAAACTAGAACGTTGGTTAAAAGTCTTGTGTATAAGACATCATTTCTTAAGCTGTTGTGTTTCAGCAGCAAAACATACTGATAATATTAACCTAAACGTGCATTAAATATACTCTTGTTGGACATTCTTTAAAGAAAAAATCATATTTTAAGTTGCACAATATGCATACAAGCCTATGGGCAGCAGTCTGTTGTGGTGCCTTGATCCAGAATCCAATTGTTGCAGCATAATGTACTGAATCTCCTTTCATAAATGTTTAAGTGTGTGTATAAGGAGGAAAGTGTTTCGTAAACAGAACAAGAACTGCAGCATAAATTTAGATGTGTATAAATCAACGTTACATGTAGGGGGAAAAGCCTTTGAGGGACAATAGGGGCACAAGAGTGCTATACAGGCTGCATGTTATATTAATATTTACATGGACATAAATACGAAGGTAAATGCATGGAACTTGTCAAAGCAGAGACGAGGACATTGAAAGTACAAATGAGAAAATACTTGTCTACCTTTTTCAAGGTAGACAAGTATTTCAGAAACACACTTTTCTAAAACTCTTTTAGGCCAAAACAAGAGCCTTTAGGGCAAAACCCCTTTTCAACAGAACCGCCATTACAGTATGAATATGTGGATGGTGACATTATGTAGATAACAGGTCATGAAGGAGACTGTGGGTGTTATTTGTGAGCCTAAAGTTTCCACAGATTTCGCAAATGAATTAAATTAATTACTGCTCTCTGCAAACTGGATTAGCCTCCACATGGATTAACGTCTTCCTCAGTGCGTGAGCTACATGGGTAATAGCATATTGGTATTCTAACTTCTCTGTCAATTGTGTCATGTAGCAGCAGCTTTGAGTGACTTTAGGGTTCAAACATGTGGAAACTCTAATTGTGGAAAAAAGTCACAGAGTTTAAGTAGCAAGAGAGACAAATGATTATGTGTAGAAAATAAAGACTTTCTGCTGCCTCCATTCACTGTTAATGAGTCACTGTATGACTTGCTAATAAGCGTTTTGGTGACACATTTGACTGTGTTGTTGTACTGTTTTCACCTTTCCATGGTTTAGCTACCGAATGGACAACAATGAACAGGTTCAGTTAGTGTGTATTTATCTTTGAAAATCGTTCACATTGTGCCACAGTTCTCCCATAACGGAAACCATTCTGCAGCTGGTTGCTGTGTGTGGCGGTGTGTGTGTGTGGGTGTGTGGGCAGGTGTGTGTGTGTGTGTGTGACGTCTCGGTTTCGGCTCCGTTCTGTAATTTTCTCATTTTAGATCAGGTCCAATATTTCTCATATCTGTCCATATTGGCTCCTGCTGCCCTCCGGGCTTTCACGTTTTAACATTTATGAATGCTCTCTGGGCGTGAGGCGGCATGACGTCTTATATGAAAGTCACCGGCCCGACTGACACACATATCCGGGACTGCCTCCAGGCGACCAAAGGCCACACCACGTGCTCGCAGATCTCCTCCATGAAGAGAAAAAGGAATGTGAGCCAAACCTGGAAGATCCTCCTTTTTCCCCTGAGGTGAGTCTGAAGGAACTGGAACACAATAGACTCTGACAATGGAGCCTGGAGATTTAAGCTGCAACTGTGAAATCTGTCAAGGCACAAAAATGGACAACAAAACCTAAAAGTCTTTGAAGTATAATGGGTTTTCCAGCCACACAGTGCCATATTATAGCACAATAAACAAGCTGTCAATTTCAGTTGTTATAAAAATGCTGTATATATCAAATGTGACTTAAAAGACATTTCACTTTGTAATTTAAAGCCTATAAACTGAATCTCTGTCTCTTTAAGAAGCTCCTGCTCTTTCGGAAACTCCGCCCTCATGAAGTCATCCCAACATGGCTCCTCTGTTAACCCTTTAACAACGATTTTGCTCTTAAGCAGCTTCTATAATCAGCTCCAACAGGCGTATTCGCTAATTGCTGCTGGCTAGTCTGAAGGAGCTGAGTGGGGGGAGAGCTGCTCTGTGACAAAGAAGCTTGGAAGCTGACTGCGTCCTCGAAGGCGAAGCTAGGTCCACCAAGGCGTTAAGCTGAATGGTTGCCGTGGAGATTACAGGATTTCTCAAAGAAATCAAAGCAACACACCAGGTTTGTTTTTGATGAGGGAATAACATTTTAACATCACAAAAAACTTAATTTTACATAGTACTGCCCCTTTAAGTCAATTCATCTCTGATTTAAAGAGAATTATCAAACTGAGATTACACGTATGCAACTTTTCATAAACAAAACAATGAAAAAGAAGGTAGAATAAAGAGGGAAGGTTTAGGATGACCTTGTTTGCGGCGAAGCGTTCCACATTTGAAAAGCAAAGAAATATGGAAATAACTGACGGAGGAGGAGTGAAAACTGGAAGCAGGGAAATGAGCTCCCCAGGGGGCAGGAAGGTTGATTTGATCAGAAATAGGCTCCCAAACCACTGAGATATGGAGAGCAGAGGAACGAGGATGAAACAAACAGAAACACACTGACGAGGAAGACGATGTACAGCGGCTCACCCACAGGAAGCACACACACACACACACACACCTGAATACTCCAGATCCCCACACTCCAAAACCAGGCTTGGCTCAGCGCAACACACCTGTTTACCACCAAATTGGATTTGTCTGCTAGATCTTCCACATCTCAAAGGATGAGGCTGAGAACACGCACACACACCCACACACACATCTGCTGCTGGTTGGGTTTGTGGGGACTCTGTCGACTTCTTTCATCTCGGGGATTTCTGCCACTCCTGAAAATACATTCCTAACCTTGAGGGGGCTTTGAATGTCAGGTCTTGATAATTAAAAAAAAAACAAGGCTATTCTTGCTGCACATATATGAACTTAATATGCTTTAACTGCAAGATTATTTTCATAAACTCAACTGTGGCCAGGGAATAGTAATATTTTACATAACTTAGACAAATTCACACCTTCAAGGCAGATCGACTGACCAACCTACATGGCATTTTTGAACATTTTTTTGGTGTAGCTGCTCACTATTGCCTACCGGGCCGGTCCACAGACGTCAGCCCACATTTGGCCTACATTTTGGTGACTCTGCGGAACAACATCATCCCCCCTCAAAGTCTGGCACAAAACAGCAGTCAGGCATCAGATAAGAAGCAAAGGGAGAAAAAACAACGACTTTTGTTTTTAAGGGACGGCGGTGGTTCGCGCTGTTACATACAAAACCCTCCATGTTAAATTTACATAAAACATGACAATTTTTCAGCCAATGGAAAATATTGATGATATGTTTTCATCGATATCGAGGAATTATATCTTGCTGATGAGTTACTTCTAAGTTAGTTTTGTCTTAATTTAAGTATACTAAGATATTTGAAGTATAAACTACACCAGAAATGCTTAAAATTGTGTGTTTTTTGCAGTGCATGCTGTGACCAACAGCTGTAGTATGCTGACAACATGCTAGCTAGTGCTAAAACCACAGACATACACACATGGACGCCTCATGCTAAAACGAGGGTTCTAAAAGTAAGACGAAGGCAGGTTACTGTGGCAACCGGTGATGGTTTAAATTCACACTGGCTCTTTCTGCAGTCAGGTTGCCCACTCAGCCGCGTTCATGAACTATACGTCATGGGACGTGATGCAAACACTCAGTCTGCACCATCGAAGTGTCGCTCCATGTCTCCTGTCAGGCATTTGAGGTGGCCGACATGGCGGGGGATCCCAGGAAACGCAGGCGTTTAATGGAAGTCATCTCCAAGCTTTACGCTGTTAGCAGGTTGGACTTCCGCCCACAAGAACATCGTATTCCGTGTTCTCATCCCAGCAGCTTGGCCAGGTATCCCACTGTCATGCTGACCTCATTGACAACAAAAGAAAAGAAACATTTCTTTGTTGGCATCAAAAATAAACACAGAATCCACCAAAACTGCAGCCAGTGAGCAAGAACTTGGGGTATATAATATAGACTTATTTTTATTTACTCCCATCATTCTCAGCACACATAAATCAGAGAGCAAGAAGATACACCGCAAATAAAATCCTCCCGTTGTTTGTTCCCAGAGAGTGACACCAGCAGCTTGGGTGGAGAACTATCATTTCATCATGCAGGTGAAAGGTGACATTAATTGTGCCACAGTTCCATCCAAATATGTTTATAGTGAAAAGTTCATTCACTGAGCTCTCTCTGTCTGCAGAGGCAGGAGGGAAGGAAGGCAGAGCGGGAGACGGGGAGGAGAGGAGAGGAGAGGAGAGGAGAGGAGAGGAGAGGAGAGGAGAGGAGAGGAGAGGAGAGGAGAGGAGAGGAGAGGAGAGGAGAGGAGAGGAGAGGAGAGGAGAGGAGAGGAGAGGAGAGGAGACCCAGCAGGCAAACAACTGAGAGTGGAAGAAATGAAGGAACAGAGAAATCATGGTGAGTTTGAGGCAGGCAGCGGAAAGGTAATGGCCAATAAAGACGACTGAAAAGGTAAAACGAGAGCCGTTAGCTGCGTTTCCATTTCCAGTGTGGGTAAATCCTTGTCTATATTCCTCTAATGTCAAAAAAACACAATTTTGCAATTGCGGTGTTCCCATTAAATAAGAAACAAAAATGAAAATCACATGTTGATACGTTTCTCCAGGTGCTTAAACTCATGGCAGCGACGGAAACAGTTAGATGCAATATATTCATAATTCAGCGCTAATGGTGTTGCCGCTCATCATCCATCAGCCAATCAGAGGAGCCCTCAGCGTCTACATTCAGCCGTTGGAGAAACAAGCTCCTTAAACTGGGGAGCGGCTGCGTATGCAGCGTTTTGGGGAAATTGTAGTCATGGATTCAACACCTTCAACTAATAACTATTTATGGACTGTGTGACACTGTGACAGCTCTGGTGAAGCCAGCTGCACCTTGTCTGAAAAAAGCAAAAACAAACCATCATCCTCCTACCACTTCCTGTTGTCTTCTTTGTGGTTTCCACCAGTAGCAACATGTTTCTGTTGATCACAGACTGTTAGCCCACGGCTTCTTTCTGACAGCAGAGCCTGGTGTGGAATGCTCAGGTTTACAGTAAGTTGTTTCTCCACCATTAGCACACGGAGCAGCGCATGCATGTGATTGATTGACAGCGCTAAGACCCTCCTCCTGACTCTAATTAATTATCTTTGACCAGGCAGTGGTAGTCTTCTATAGACGACAATCGTAGAATTGGGAGGAGGTGGAGGAGTTTGATTTTTTTCATGGATTATCTGTCCTGTACCAAACTGTCACAGGATTGTGACAGATTTAAAAACATGAGAAAAATATTAATGAAAGTTACATACTTACAGCTTTAAGCTGTAAATTAAATCAGGGAATCCACAAAAAACAACTTCACACCAAATTAGATTACCGGCTGATTGAACATCTTCACTTAAATTCTATTACCAACATAAAGTAGTTCATATTTTTAGAGTGTAGCCATTAGTGAACATTGCATTGACAAACCACTATACTTCAAATAAATAAAATTAAGTAAATAATTAAAATTGTAATATTTATTTCCCCCAAAAGCCTTTTTTATAGGGTACTCTGAGTTATGGACTAAACATTTGTGCTTGTCCCTGATCTTCTCTGTTGTTTTGGTTGATGAAGATGAAGATGATTGCTCTGGGAACTACTGGAACAACAAATTTAGGAAGCCGTCAGTCTGACAACTTAATTAGAACCACCAGGCACCATCACTTACAAAGCATTAAAACAATAAAGTGACCAGAAGGCTTTAAATACACAAAAGTAGATAAACTGATGCAAGCCAGGACTCTGATCACTCTGCTGTGCAGTTCGTCAAGAGCAGAACGAATGAGTGATGTGGGAGAGATTAGCTCTGATCATGTGGACATTACACTGTCTGCTAGAAGGCATTATGGAGCATTCCACCGGGTCGTTGTCTGATCTTTTCATATTGCTTTTTCAGCCACCTGTTTCTAACAAAGACAGACCAAGTCCTGCTTAACTCCTGTTATCTTGGGGGGGAAACACAGACAGTCCAATCAACCTGCAGGTAGCAGTAAAATTAGAGCTTGAAATAAACAAATGCATCGCTCCCACAAGTCTGAACCGGAAGTGGCCTGCGTGATCTTGGTAGGCGTGCGCAGCGGATAGCGGACCCCTGGCTTCAAGATCAACAAAAAGAAAATATGTGGACACTCTTGACCACAAGAGAAAGACACGTGGACAACATGGCAAACTCAAAAAAATAAAAATTGAAACAAGCAGCAGAAATTCTGGGAGAAATTATTTTAAACGAACTGTTAGTTTGGCTGACAGTTTCAATCAGAGGAAAGGAAAAGGAAACAGGAACAGGCGTTGTGTTAAACGTGTTAGAGATCGTCATCCGAGCCGACGATCAATCTGACCTGATCAGCTGCACATTCAGCCAAAACCTCTGAGAGGATTATTAAACATGAGAGCGGCGGGGGTCGTCGAGCCAGGACGGGGAAATCGGGCTAACTGTGCGTAACGTTCTGACAGCGGGTGACGATAAACAAAAGGAGCCGAGCAGAACAGAAAGGAAAACAGACATGCTCAGTCAGATAATCGCCCGTGACAACAATGAAAAAGCACATTATGTCAAATTCTGCACGTTATTTATTTTTTACAGTCAGACAGTAATTTTCACCTCTTAAACCTCCAAAGCAAAGAAAAAAATACACACACAAGACTTGAATGTGTCTGACTGCGAAATCTCAGTGCTGTGCAAATCAAATATTAGAGACGCACCGATGGCGTCATGACTCTTATCACCACATTTTATCATTCTGTTGTGATGATACAACTGGTAAAAATGGCCTTCACAGCCACACAAACACAAATACGGCTCTGATGTCCTGCTTTAGGACACCAGTCACACAAACTATGTGATTAATGCCACTAACCTGAACATAGAGACTTTATTTAATTAGGTTTTCAAATGTACTTATATTTATTGAAGCTCTAGAGGGAAATAAAAGCAGAAAATAGTGAAAAATAACATCTGAGTCAGTTTCTTTTAACATTACCTGAAATTTATTGCGACAAAGATGAATCAATTTTTTTTTTCTTACCGTGATAAGAGATGGTTCAAATTAAATGATAATTAATACGATAAATGCAAACCCATAGTAACCTGACTCACCAGTTTACTTAATCTGTAGATTAGTTTGTCTTCCTGTTCTTAATTGCCTTTCGACGCCTGCTGTGCTGCTCAGACAGGTTGCCAGTTGAAGCAGTGGTGAGCTTTTGATTTGACTGAACCGGCTTACACTTTGGCTCATACTTTGTTGTTTTGGACTATCTCTCATATGTGGCACACTGAGTAATGACAGAATGTCTTTGCACACTATAATGGAGGAATCCAGTTGTAAAATGAAGAAAATGAGTAAAATGTATTTATGCAGCACCTACTGCAGACATTAAAATCACACACAAAAGTAAAGTCAACATGACAGCTGGCTTCAATCTCCTTCTTAAAGGGGCAGTGTTATTTATTTGTAGTGCCACATAGTGCCATTTTATAGCGCAATCAAGTAACTGTTACCTTTGGTTGCTCTATTTACCAAATATGACTTTGACTTTGTAATTTAACACCTTCAAATTGAGGCTCCGTCTCTTTAAGAAGCTCCTGCTCTTTCTGAAACTCCGCCTTCAGGAAGTCATCACATCATGGCTCCTCTATTAACCCTTTAACAACATTTTTACCAACATTATACTGAGAAGTATCTCCTATAAGGAGCTCAGCAGATGCTCAGGTCCACCAGGTGTTTGCTAATTGTTGCTGGCTAGTCTGAAGGAGCTGAGACCGGGAGTCGCCGGGAAGCCAGGTCCACCCAGGAATTTTCTACAGCTGAGTGGTTGCCATGGGAGATAAAAGTATTTCTTAAACATGCGTGAAAGAATCCAGGCAACACACCAGGAAGGTTTTTGATGAGGAATGTGAAGCTCCAAAAAGTTGTTTTTACATAATACTGCTCCGTTAAAAAATTTCCATTGCAAGAGAAAAGAGAACCTGGGTTTGTAAAAAAAAAAAAAAGACTCCTACAATAGCCACACCGTCCATTCATAAATATTCCACGGTTTTACTGCTTTTGGCCAAAGATTCAGAGGGTTTTTAAGATGGTATTAAAAGCAAAAACTTTATGTCTCTGAATACCTCACGTATATTTGCTGCATTTCTGCCCAACTCTCGGTGAAATATATTCAGCTTGAGATTTGTTACAAAAGCTAAACTTTAAGGTAAAAACCTGCGTGGGACGAAGTGAGGCAGGCCAGATATGTATGCAACATCACAATTGCATACAGGGCTTTTATTCACTCGCGCTTATTACACTCTAAATCTTGAAAGGAACGATAAAGGTGCCACAAATTTAACAACACTGCATTCCAATGCGCAATAAAAATGGATTCTGTTAGCGCAGAGCGAGGCTCAGATCCTGTCTTTTGATTATGCGTCTGCAGTTACTGCCTTTCACCTTCAATCCTTTCCTGAAATCATGTCACAATTCTGGACACAAACATCAAGGAGAACAAAAGACTTACGGTAAAAAAACAACACTGATTTGGGATTTATTGAAGGGGGGAAATCTGAGTTACAATGAATTTTTCACATGACATTTTATTGTGGAGAGCTTATTGTTCTGATAGGCAGCGAATTAAAGTCTGACTGACGCTCTGGACAAGCAGATGTGGGTTTTACTGAACTTTTGTGCTTCAATCCGACAAGAAGACTCCCCTTCTCCTCCCTCCTTCCCTCGCCGCTCGGATTAATGTCGCCTTCTGGAAACTTTCTCAGCGGAGAACTTTTCAGAGTTTCCAGCTCGCCACAAAACAGATGTCAGGAAATTGGGAATCATCTCCTAATCGGGACTTGTCGTCCGCCGGGGTCAGCCGACGCTGAAGAGGCAGATAACAAGGAATGAAAAATAAAAACGTATTGCCATTACTGACTCACTGCTAAAAGGTGACTTTTTGTAATGAAAACAGCGAGAAGGCCATCATCAGACCCATCGTCGCCACGCCGACCACAGCATTGATCCGTCGGTACGTCTGAGTCAGAAAGACTTTCTGTAACATCTTTGTTGTGTTTCTCCTCAGCTGTCCTGTTGTTGTCCTTCTGGTTTCTGTCGTCTCGTCTCAGTTTTGCTTTCATCTTCGGTTTTCAGTGTGAAGCTTAACTTTTACATCTCGGCTCGGACCCTGAGCAGACGTACCGATGAAGTTAAGAGGACGTTTTCACGGATGTGCTGCGTACTAAACCGCAAAAAACGCAAAAGTGATTTTGCGTTTAGTTTCTACTGCGAACATCTTAGCACACTGGAAATGAGACAAAAAGAACTTACAAGGAACTTTTCAGCAAGAAATAGGAGCTTCTATGGAATAAATAATTCTTTAATATTAATGAAAAAACTACTAGCTCAATTGGCAGGTTATTCTCCTTATAACAAGAGCCACCAAACTACCAGAAAACTGCAAACAAGCTGAAACACTGAGTTCTGTCCTAAAAGCTGACCTAAACTCACCTGTTTAAAGGTGATTTGGATAATAAATGGAATATTGATCGATACATCGGATTTGTATCGATGATTTTGATGATGCTCCCATCAAAATGTAATGTTTGTTACTGGTTTCTCAACTGTCGACCACGTGCTGTTTTTGACTTTTTATTGTTGTTTTAATCATGTAAAGCACTTTGAGCGTCCAAGTAAACTTGATTGATTGATTGATTTTTTTTCCCCCATGTTACAAGTGAAATACTTCTATGGAACGTTTTCACCAATATTAAGGATTATTGACTCAAACAAGCTCCTGCATATTGCTGAAAAAATACTTTGGTCTTATTTCAAAGGTGCTAGAAACAGAAACTAGACCAAAAATACTTGGTAGGGTTTTGTGTGTTTGCAGGGCACCAGGCTCCACTCTGAGTTACGTCACACACCAAGCTGGCGTGCGGGGGTGGGCGTGTGTGTGTGTGTGTATGCAGAATTACCAGAGTCAGAGTTGGACCATGTCAAATATAATTACGTTCCAACTTTTAGTCTCGTGGTTGTCAAATTGTCGGTACCGTTTAGGTTTTCTCCTTTTTCCCAAAACGCCTTTGAGATCACGCCGTTCGCTCAGAGCTCCAGCTGAAGTGACGCAAACGTCGACTCTAATCAAAACTGACAAACTTGGTCGGCTGCGGCTCCTCAGAGCCCAGGAGGTTTTTAACAATCTTGAGGATTTCAAGATTGGGGATTAGCTGGGTGGGTGGCTGGAAGCTTCAAAGAGGTTTTTTTTGAGAACGAGAAAAAGAAGAACAAAACCTGGAGACATTTTGTTTTTCCTCCTGTGTTTTTCCCAGCAGGTGAAAGTTGTTTTCACTCTCAACAGCAGGTCAGCTGGAGACGCCGTTGCGTCTTTTTCTCTTTCGAAGAAGTAAGACTCCCAAGCCTCTTATATTATTTTTCCCTCCGCTGTGGCGCACGGAGCTAAAGTAACAACTGCTCCACCTCCAGGTTTCAGGTTCAGCTATGAATGGACACTAAAAGAATCATCTTATCATATTAAACTCCTTTCTCTATTGATTTTAGGTTTTAAAAAATGACATTATCGGGTTTTATTGTGTTACACAGCGTTCTGATGTAGTTCATTTAAATGGACACGAAGGAATAAAGATTGAACTCATATTTTATAGAGACAAATCACCCGGTGGGACCTGGAAGTAAACAGACGGTTCATTATCCCAGGACATGTTTTACTGCAAACCGTGAGATCAGAGCGTGGATGAATTCAAACGCCACTAGTCAAAAAAAAAGGAAACGCTCGTTTACATTTAAAATAAACTACCAACATCTGATCCTGATTTTCTTCTTTAAATAAAAATGAAGCAATGTAGGGTAACAAAACAACTAATTGCACTTTCAGTCTTCCTGTGAGCTGATTTACATCCAGTCGCTCTCAGTGTTTGATGTGTGTAGATGTTCTCTAGCGACAGGTCAGAGTACAGCTGCTATGTGAGCCAGTCGTCTATTTTCTGGCATTAAACACGGTGCAGAGCTCACTCTCTGTCTCTCTCTGTCGGGTTTGCGGTCACATCAGGATGCGCGGCCCTCCTCTTCCTCCTCCTCCTCCTCCTCCTCCTCTTCCTCTTCCTCCTGGGACTCAGAGGCCAGATGGGAGCGATAATCCATGCAGCATGTTCTGGTCCCGCCCCGGGCTGCTTCGGATCTGAACAGGGATCCACTCAGCAGGCTGGACGAATTTCAGACTCATTGGGTTTTAACAACAACAGGAGCGTCTTGTTATTATTATTATTATTAGTATCACCTATTTCTTGTTATTGTTCGTTAAGCGCAGCCTTAATTGGAGCAGAGCATAAAGTGGTGAGGCAGAAACACAACCTGGACGGCTTTCAGAATTCTGTTTCATCTTTAGTCTTTATGTCCCAACATGGAAGTCAAGTAAAACGGTTAGAAATCGCTTGGAATAGTTGAACCAGCGGAGGAGGAAAGCTTCGGAGAAACAAAATGCATCCAAACGTGTGACATGGTGTTCTGAAATCAAACCTGTTTTGAACAGATCAAGTTTCTTTCGGAAAGAAAAAAAGAAAGAAATTATGAGAAAACTACACTGAAGACCAAACATTTGTGGTGATCCAGTGATGTGGTTCAGGTGTGCTAAACCAGGAAGCTACATAAAAGCTGCAGGATATCGGACCTGCAGCCCTGGATTCTAAAGACCTCACAGCGCTGTGTTTCCATTACAAATATGTGCAAAACTTTGTCGATATTCTTCTAAAGTTGAAAAAACAAACAAAAAACACAATTTTGCAATTGTTGTGTTTTCACTAACTAAGAAATGAAACTAAAGTCACACATGACTAAGCTTGTACATCAACAAACCATCATCCTCCTACCGCTTCCTGTCGTCTTATTTGGTGTTTCCACCAGTAGCAACATCCAGCTGTTGATCATGTGAGTCAATAAAAGTGTTTCCATTTCAGTTTTGCAAGAATGCATCTATTTTAGTGTGGCAGAAAACCACCTCAGTGTAGCGGAAAAACTTTGGTTTTTTTTTCGAAACTGCCGTGTATCCGTAAAGCAAATTTATTGTCGGAATTTCAATTTGCCCATTTCCATTAGTGGAAATGCTTATTCATTTAGTCTAATTATATTGTATTAGGTAATATTAAGTAAATACAGTATTAAGTAAATACAGTATTATTGCACAACTTATGAAATAACAGATTTTAAATTGATCCATGACTTTTTTTGTTGTGCCACTGCAAGTCTTCTCATAGATTCCCCTGGGATGACGCACCATATCATGGAAAACTGGTTTCTTTAAGGTGACAATGAGCTCTCTGTAAATCAGCCGCCTTCACCGTCACCAAATCCTAATCCGGCGCCTTAGGGATGCCGTGGAATAGCAGATTAGCATCATGGATACACAGCCACTGAATCTGCAGGAATATTGAGATGCGACGTTGCTGCCAACATGGAGCGAAGTATCAGCGGAACGTTTCTGGGACCTTGTAGAATCTGTGCTGAGGAGAATTAGTCTGAAGCTGAAGGGAAAGGGGGATCCAGCCTGGTTTTAGCCAGGTGTGTCCCTGATAAGGTGGCTGGTGAGTTTATGTTCATGCAGAAATTGTGCAGAGGAATGATAACACTCTAAAACGTTAGCTCGGTTTAGCTGCAAGCGTGGTGCGACGACATGGTGAGGAGTTCTGGCTCTGAACCGGAGGAGCTGTGGAACAGAGAGCAGAGTTTTCTCTGACATTATTTACAGCGTATTAATATATAAAAATCTTTTTGTCGTTAAAGCTGAACAATGTATTTTTTATAAAACGTATCGTTTTACATTTTTGTTGAAATTGCTCCTATGTTGTGATAGTTTATTACACAGATAATATGTGAAACAAAAATTAAACTTCTTGTAGTTCTAACCAGAAACAACCAATCAGAGCCAGAAGGAGGGACTTAGCGCTTTCTTGCTCTCTGCTATGCTGCAGCGCCTCTTGTGAATTTGAGGCTAGCTAGCATAGCCACCGATGACGATGGAAAAACTGTTTCCTTGTACATGATGTTGATTGACAGCGCTAAGCCCCTCCTCCTGCCTCTGATTAGTTGCTGTTGACGGTGCATTTCTTCAGACCGGTAATAGTAACTCAGGGAGGAAGTGGAGGAGATTTATCTTTTCACTGATTATCTGTCTCATAGCAAAGTGTCACAACACAGTGACAGTTTTAACAAGTAAACAAAAAAACATATTCTTTACAAAAAGTTACATATTGCAACTTTAAAGAAAGGATTCCAAATCCTAATATATAAAATTCCCAACAGCTCTCAGAGAGAGAAAAAAGCTAAATAAACTTTTTAAAAAGAAAAACCATCCAGCTTCTGTATCCATGCCGTAGATTTTCCTTTTTCTTTTCAAACTTATTTAAATGTTAGGATTTGATCTGTTGTAGTGAGACACCTCAGCATGATGATGTCAGCGTGACTGAGGTGTGATGTAAGCGTTACGCTGCAGGCGCTCGTGACGTGTCAAGTAGTCATCTCGGTGCTGATTTCCAATCAACTTCTGCTTTTAGTGACAACATGTCCAAGACGATGCGGGGATGCTGTAACCTTTCTGGGTATTTCGAAACAAAACGGCTCAAACTGTGGAGCACAAATATGTAGAGCCACTGTACATACAGCAGGGAACAAGGAATTTCTGCAAAAGATAAATAAATAAATAAAAAATGGACATCTCAAGCATTTTCTAGAAAAAAAAAACATGGAAATTTCTGAGTTTGAAAAGTTGAAAATTTGCTGGAAGGAAAAAGAAAAAAAGTCTTTTGAAAGTTTTGACAGTCAAAAATATTTTACTTTTGAAGCTCAGAAGTTTCCATTTCTTTTTCAAGAACGTTTCTGAAATTAACCGCAGTTTTTTTGGTAGAAATTTACTCCATTTTTCTACCTACAGTGACCCTCATGTTGCTGTTGTTCAAGAACCCTCAGGCTGCTTCACTCTGAATTCGGTGTTCCTGGTTAATCCGCTGCTGCTTCAACCTTCCACTGAGGCGAACCTTCCACTGAGGCGAACCTTCCACTGAGGCGAACCTTCCACTGAGGCGAACCTTCCACTGAGGCGAACCGAGCCGAGGAAAAGGCAGACGTCATAGGATCATGTCACCGTTGAAATCTCAGACTTTTGATCTGAACGTAACATCTGCTATAAGCCCCTCTAGAGGCAATTTGCGACACACTATGATTCGCCACATTTAGCGTCTTGCTTCTGGTTTCTGCGGTCGCCTGTGGCTCTGCAGGGCGGCGCTGAGCGACGACACGGCACAGAGAGCAAGAGGCAAACTGAAAGCAGTCGACTACTTTTAGCAAACAATTTCAAGCTGCTCTGTAAATAGGAGGGTTTTTTCTTCATAAAGACTAAGAAAAATTAACCTTCAAAATATCAGTCCTTATTTCTATTCAAGTTTTATCACAAAGAGACAGACAACCATGGACGTCTGCAGCCTCCACTTAGACAAGGTTACATGTTTATTGAGACGTATGATGGAGCATTAGGTTCGTTGAAGATGGAACATTTTCTCAGAAATTTTATAGAAAAAACAAGGACTTTTCTGAAATTGAAAAGTTGAGAATTTGCTGGAAAGAAAACTTTTAGATCAATCGCAAAGGTCACAAATTTGCTAGGAAAAAAAGGCGAAAGTTTGAGTTTCAAAAGTCGCAATTTTGCGAGACAAATTTTTGACTTTTGACTTGAATTCATTTTTTATTTTTCCTGAGTTTTTTTTTTTTTCTGGAAAACTTTTGACTTTTCAAAACTCAGAAGTTTCCTTTTTATTGTTGGGACATTTCTGAGTTCAATTACAAAATTTCAGTGTCTTTTCTAGCAAATTTCAGCTTTTCAAACTCTTTCTTGTTTCTCCTAAAAAAAAATAAAAAATAATTATTCTGAGCTTAATCTAAAAAAATTTCAAATCAAAAATGTAAAACATTTTAAATTAAACTCCCTTTAAATTACTCCCTTTATTTCACCATGTCCAATGGCCCTATTACATCACCATAGTGATGCTTCACCCACGAAGTGAAAAAAAGCCTCAGTAAGATTTTAATATGAGTCGCTGTGAAACATCAGTGCAAACCAACAAAACCCTGAAGGAACATTAAAGCAGTTTTTAACGTCCTAAAGGTTATAAATTGCTGCTCATTGAAAGCGGTTCATGGTTTACGTAGCAAAAAGTGAATAATTAAGCACCACCATGAAATACTGAAAATATGAAGCTGTTAATGAGAAAACCATCCTCAGTGTTAGTTATTAGCTCACACGATTTGAATGTTGGATCATTGCGCCACCCAGCTTTTATATCAGATTATCTGCTATCGAACCTGTAAAAAGATATTTGATTTCCAATCTGAAGAATAAAATGGGCCGAAGTTGTTTTATCGTGAAACTTGAACTGGTCTAACAGAAAATCCTCTTGATTTTTTTTTTTAAGGATTTTTGTAATAAATCCTTCATGCCACGTCTATATTTCTGAGTACTTAGCAAGTCAAGGTAAAGAAAAATGGATAACTTATTGGCTTCACATTGTGTTTTTATGTCGTGTTCGCTTCAGAAATTCCAGCACACTGCTTCACGCTGAGCGCCCGTCTGCTTTTTATCTAAAATAAATAAATAAATAAATAAATAAATAAATACTCCTGGTCCTAATTTGACTCAGATTCCAATCAATGCTAAACGCTGCAGAAGTTCTTCACGAATCATGAGCTGCACTGATTATTAACTCATTAATGAAATTCAATTAGAGGACAATAACACGAATGGGGCTAAAATCACTCCATAGTTGTTTGTTTATTCACCTGTAATCAAATGTCATGTTTTAATTTACGGATGCAAGACGGCAAGAAGGTGAAATGATCCTGGAGGAGCAACGCCGTGGTCATATTTTTATTTCTTTTTTTTTTGTTTGTTTTGCTGTCCACGAGATAAAAAACTTTTAGATGACTCAACTTGTATCTTAGAAGGGATTTTATGTACTATGCCACGATGTACATTAAGATAAATAAGTACGGTAAATTTCATAAGAATAAAAACTACAGTGTTGAAAACACTAAAAGTAACAAATCTTTTTTTTTTCCATTTCTTTGTTTTCCTTGATCCATTTTTGCTTTGAAATATGAAGTAATTATATCTTTATTACTTTCTTCTCAAAATCTTCGAGAAGAAAGTAACATTTGACCACTGATAATGTTTGGTTTTCTAATTTTGATGATGTGGAGAAAAAAAAAACTGTCAAGTTCTTTTTTAAACTGTGCAACTTCCCCACTTGAAAAGGGATGGATGACCCCATGCAGATTCTTAATGGCAGGGATTTTACTCGAAGGACCAAACAGTTTTCCTTGCTTTTACTTCCATTTATTTCAGTGTATGGACATATTCACCATTGATCCAGAGGATGCAGGTAAAAACCTTTAAACAAACCCAAAAAATAATAATTACTAATCTGTATAAATTAATTTCACTTAGTTGCAAATTATATAAATAATACCAAGCAACCCATCACAAATTAAATATACAAAATAATCAAAATTAAATACACAAGTAACTAAACTTATGTTAACTTTAACTTAACTTTAAAGTGCATTCCAAGTTAATATTTACATTTCATACACATACATTTCTTAGCATACAAACATCTGCTTCTCAACATTAATAATAAATATTTATCATAAATTTAGCTTTAAGTTATTCTTTGAAATTGATGGTAAATTAACAATTGAACTTGTTACCCAAATCCATTTCATCAATGCAATAATCAATTCAATCATAAAAGTCCATCAATCAATGAACGGCAAGCGTCGCCGCTGCAATCCACCACCTCAGTTCAGCTGTCACTAATGATCCGATCGGCCAAACTGGATTGTAGACAACTTTGCGGTCCGATCTCATAACAACACAGTTTATGTCTTACCGACTGCCTCTCTGCTCATCTAAAAGATCATCCAGTTGTACACAGGTTGACTAGGATCTGTGATTCAAAAGGTCCCAAACTCCTGTCCTCTTTGTTTGACGGCTTTAACTTCCGTCTTCTCTTTTTTTCCTTGTGTCCGTCCCGCTTTTAGGTCCGTGTGGGAACGCACAACTTTTTTTTTTTTTCTTCTTTCTGATTTGACTTCACAAAAACTGTATAGTTTTTATTTGTTTAAAGGGGCAGAATTATTCACGTAGAGCCATTTTAGAGCACAATCAAATAACTACATAACTTTCAGTTGTGATAAAAATTTTATATTTATCAAATTTCACTTAAAAGAAATTGGACTTTGCAATTTAACATCTTAAAATTGGGCCTCTGTCTCTTTAAGAAACTCCTGCTCTTTCTAAAGCTCCGCCTTCAGGAAGTCATCACAACATCTATTAACCCTTTATCAGCGTTGCACTGACAAGTAGCTCCTATAATGAGCTCAGCAGATGCTCGGCTCCACCAAGTGTTTGCTAATTGATGATGGCTAGTCTGAAGGAGCCGAGTGGGGGAGGGAGGAAGAGTGGTAGCTTGGAAACAGCAGCTGCGAGGAGGTGGGGCTACATCCACCCAGGCGTTTTGCACATCTGAATGGTTGCCACGGGAGATTAAAGGACTTGTCCAACACTCCATGCATGTTTTTAACGGGGGAGTAACATAACATAACGTCAAATTCAAAAATGTGAAATTTACATAATAAATGTAGAATTCAGGTCAATTCAGCAGACTCTTTCTGTATTGGATTGGTACTGGCTGACACCAAACCCCAGATGTAGGCACTGATATCTCTACCTTAGATCAAGCTGTAAGTTTTTCTGGTTGTGTTTCTCTATTGAACCAGTGATGAACTGATGATTCATCCATAACAAGATGTTCTAACTCAAGCGTCTCAGGGCTAATAAGGAAAAGAAAGGATTGGAAAGACGAGTTGATTCGTAGATGCTACAAAAAGTTCTTTGGTCTACTCCGGCTGCCTAAACGCATCTCAACATGTAGGAAGGCGCCTTCAGTTCCCGAATCTCCATCATCCAGTCTATCTATGCTTGTGTTTTGCCTTTTTTTTATTTATTTTCCTTCTCCTTCCCGTTAACATCTCTCATTGTCTCACATCTGGCCAGCAGAGCCTGATGATGGCTGTTGCCCTTTTTGTTGGCCTCCGCTTCGTTTTGTTCCGCCTGGCTGTGCGAGGAGCGGAGGAGAGGGACGAGCCTAACGCCTGCCTGCTGTTGTCGCCGTTATATATATATATATATATATATATATATATATATATATATATATATATATATATATATAATTTTTTTTTATTCCCGAGCCTCTCAGCGGCTCGGGGAATCATAAAAATCAGAATCTCCTCCATCTCACCCAGTTTCTCACAAATGGATGAGCACAACACAGGGATTTCTCCCCACCCTCTCCCCACTCGGGAGACTTTACTATCTCACCTCCTATGTGTCACCAACACCGCCGATATCAAAAGGAGGAATTAGAGTTTATTTTTTTCTTGCTGCAGGCGATCCGCTGCTACGTCAAGGCGATCCCTAACCGAGCGTCCAAGAAGCGTTTCTGTTGTTGTGTAACCCTCGTTACAGCCGCCCTACTTGTCGGGCTAAAATAATCAAAGCCCGAGTCTTTATCTTTACTGGAGAAAAGACTCTGGAGCGACAAAAAAAAAAAACGTTTCCTCAGCCATGTTTTAATCTGTTTAGCCTTTTCCAGTCTCGGTCGTTTTGTTCGGGTTTCCGCTTTTGATTCACGCCGTTTCTTTTTTTTTTTTCAGCGCCGCCGGCACTTCCGTCGAGACGGCTTGTGCTTCCGACGCTCCTTAAGTCATCAGGTGTTGCAGGAAGATAGAATAGAAACAGCATGACGACGGAGCGCGCAGGGGGTTCAGATCCCCTGGGAGAAGATCAGAAGTGGGGCCGTATTTAGGCGCTCGGCTGGAAAACAGACACTTTAAATATTCTTTGGCGTCGTTATGAACCGAGATCCCGGAGGCAAGAGAGAACTGAACTCCCTGCAGTGTCTCCATCTTAGCAATGAACCTCGGGATGAAGCCTTGGTTAACCCCTGCTGCTGTGATTCTGTGCTGAACACGTTCATCCAGCAGCCAGTTTGAGCACATTATGTCCAGATGTTCAGTTTTTATGACTGGATGTTTATGTAGCCAAGGAAACAACATCAAAGTTTTGCTTTTGTTGTTTTCATTAATTTAAAAATGATCTTTAAAGAGACATCATTATGTACTTTACAGCTATATAGTAGCAATCTAAAGCAACTATGTTACCTTCAGTTGTTATCAAAATGCTATTTACATTAAATAAAAAATATTCAACTTCACAATTTAACGCCTTAAAATTAGGCCTCTGTCTGTTTAAGAAGCTCCTGCTCTTTCTGAAACTCCGCCTTCATCACAACATGACTCCTCTATTAACCCTTTAGCAACGTTTTACCAACTTTTCACTGAGACGTAGCTCCTATAACGAGCTCAGCAGATGCTCAGTTCCACCAGGTGTTTGCTAATTGCTGCTGGCTAGTCTGAAGGAGCTGAGTGGGGCAGTAGGGCTGCTCTGTGAGGCGGAGGCTCGGAAGATTGGAAACTGCAGCGCAGAGGAGGAGCTTCGTCCGTGAAGGCGGGGCTAGGTCCACCCAGGGGTGTTGCACAGCTCAATGGTTGCCATGGAGATTAAAGGATTTCTCAAGCATGCATGAAAGAATCAAAGCAACACAGCAGCTATGTTTTAGTTGAGTGAATAATATTAACTAAAACATAGTGTTAGATTTTTTAAATTTAACATCCAAATTGACACATGACCTGTTTTCATACATTGTGAGATGTTACGACGTTTTCTGCTTCGATGACCTATAAGATGTAAGTGTGTGTGTGTGTGTGTGTGACCTCATAGTGGATGTCTAAGCCTCTTCTCATTGCAGTCACAATCTTAGGAGATAAAGGAGAAATGACTCCCTAACTGCTGCCTGTTGTGCCTTATTTTACTTTCTTTTTTTTTTTAGGTCTTTTGCTTGATGATGCAATGTAAACAGTCGATATTCACTTAAATGAGGTAATAGAAAAATGAAAAAAAATGAAAAACCCATTAAGACAGCGGCAACAGGAAGATATCATATAAAACAGGCCGGGGGAATGGAGACGAGGAACGCTGCAGTCATTACTGCTCTCTGAATGACATCGACAGAGATTGTGTGAAATGACAATAAAATCATTATTCTGCTGCTGAAACAGCCTCTCTGTCTTCTGCTTTCAATCTTTCGCTGGAAGTAAGAAATCTGCTGCAGGGATTTGAGCACATTCAGCTGCCGTCTGGCGTCAGCGAAGGGAGTCGGTGACACTCTGGTTAGCCGATAAGGTCTGTTCAGTCAGAGTGAGGTTTCTGAAGGGGTCGAGTGTCTTCAGAGGTCCAAGTTTGATCTTATTAGTAGTTTTTTTGTTGTTTTTTTTATGGTGATGCAATAAAGCTTTAGTCAAGTGAAAAAGAAAACAAATTAGGGGCACCTTGTGTTTTTCTAACTTCCATATGTTTAAACGTGTGAATGTGTAACTGGTCTTCACAATACGACAAAATGTAACAACATTTGATGTTGTTTTGTAAATTCATTATTGACATAATCATAATGTTACCAAATTTTTTAACTCCTCGTCTGCCACCCCCAGAACAATGTGTGATACCACACATGTTGGTATTGATCCGACACCAGGTCAGTATCACCGATACTTTTTGTTATTTAAGCTTCATGTGCTCAGGAGTTTTTGTGAGTGTTTTTTTCTCTTTTCTGTCAAGAATTTGGACAAGTTTAGAACACAATACTTTAATCACATATTCGTGTAATAAAGAGAAATAATAGAAAACGAATCAAATTTGTGTGCAATTTTTCTTAAGTAAGCCACGTGTGAGGTGTGATGTATTGAGAGCAAATCAAAACAAAGTCTTTTCTGTGGTTGGGAAATTCCGAAACAAAAAGAAAATTAACTTTCAAGAGGCAATCTGCAAGTACAGTATACATATTCACATTAGTGTCGATCCAATAATGATACCGATTTAATATCGATATGATCGATATTTTCAATTGACCCGCCCTCCTCTACCATAACAACACCAGCGCCTCATGACAGCTCCACACTCTCTCCTCTCCACCTCTCCTTTCACTAGGCGTGTGGGGTTGCCATGGCGCTGCTCTGTGGGGTTGCCATGGCGCTGCGGCCCAGGAAGAGCCTCAAAATCATTTTACTGTTGTAGACAAAACAACGTTCAGTCGCAGCTATTCACGACTGAACTGCTTTGAACAACAAAAGAATGTTTTTGCCTTTTGTATCCTATTTTAATAAACTGACCGTCCTAAAAAAAATTAAAACCCATTTAGTAACTTTTTGTTTTAAACGATCAATTAGTCGTCACTAATTCACAGCAACCCTGTAATTAATCGGGTTAAAAGTTTGAATTGTTAGAGAGCCCTAATAATTTTGGGACGACTGTGTGCAAAGTAGAGAACAGCAGAGTTTTCCAGCTCAGTGTAAAATTGGTCAAAATACAATCTAGTGGAAAACATTCAAGAAAAGGCTCAAGTTTACACAGCAAAATATTTTTGCTCATTTAGAATTTTTTTGTGAGCTTTGCTAACTAACAGAATGTATGTTTTTGGGTTTTTTGGCACATTCAAGTTACATAACAGCACCAGCCTCCACAACTAAACTGGTAAAAAAAAAAAAAATAAAAAAAAAAGCTGATGCATATGAAAAAAAACTTTTCAACGTAACTACATTCAAGAACCTTTTCAGCACCAATAACGCCGCAAACATTCCAAACGGAGGATTCCGATTCATATTTTTAGTTTGTTGACTGAAGACGGCTCAAAATCTGTCAAGTGATGCTGGAAAGACTCAGCAGAGCAGCAGATTAAAGTCTTTCCTGGGATTTCAAGGTCACAGATGGTGTGAGTGGAAGCAGCAAATCATGGAGGATTTTGAGCTTTCTTTACATTCTTATATATATATATATATATTCTCTCACTCCATGATTCGTTTTTGTTTTATTCTGAAGGACTGACACATGCGCGGCAGCGTGAGGTTGCTGAAGAGTTTCCAAGGAGGCGGCGATCAGAGGCGTGTTGTTAAAGAGGCCTTGGTTTTCCTGCAGAGTCACGTCTTTCATGGAACCCAGTTGAGTTTGTGAGAAACGTCAAACGGCTGACATTGGCCTCAGGCTGTCTGTGGCTGGAAGCGACAAAATACACAACATTTTCACAGAGAATTAATCTGACATCTGCTGCATTCCATGGATTCTGCGCCTTCTACTTTTTTTTTTAATTCTTTGGTTTAACCTTTAAAGCCTCGGTCGTCGTTCAGTAGATAACTGGACCTAGAACAGATAAAACCGGTTGGGCAAGAAGAAAATTGTCAGCTCATAATCAAATGAATCATAGGTTTGCTGTGAATTACACACATTTAATTACAATTAATAGTAAAAAAAAATAGAAAATGAGTTACTATATTAGTTCTACACGTTTTTATTAGGGCTGTTAATTGATTAAAACAGGCAAAATATGAAATTGTTTCTCATGTCTGATGCTTTTGTATCTAACAATGTTTGTGTTTTTTATTTTTTGTTGCGTCGGCTGTGAATCGCTGCACGTGAAATGAGGTTTTGCTGCGTCGTTTTGTCTACAACAGTAAAATAATTTCGGGGTTCTTCTTATGCTCTCAAGAGTTGCGGCGCCATGGCAACGCCGCAGAGCAGAGCCAAGTGGGAGGAGACATGGAGAGGAGAGAGAGAGTGGAGATGCTTTTAGAGATTACGTTTTGGATTAGATGGCAAATTAGCTCCATAGAGAAACAGCTGAGACAGAGATTAGAGTTACGGTCCAACTGCAGCACAGAAGAAGTCCAAAAAGTACGGAAGTTGTGTTAAACGCACATTTTTTTAAAAATAACTGCGTTAGAATAACGTGAACTAACACGCTAATTTTGCAAACACGTTTTTGTTTCCATGTACTGTCACAACTTTTCTCTAAAGTGTCTAAACTTTTCTCAAAGTTCAGTCCTTTCTGGATTTCACTTCCTGTAATCTCTCATCTGAGCCACGATTCTCTCTGCACGCAGCTCTCAGATGTTCTTCCCCATCACCTGCTTAAAGTCTGTCGTAGAGAGAATCCCTTTTTGGGAGCTCCTCAGTGAACGTCTGGACACAAACCATCAGTCAAAACAAAGGATTAAAAAAAATACACAATCCACCAGCCTTATGATAACGTCTTGACACCAGGATTTCCAAGAAATGTATGTGGGTTTCGCATGAATCGGCTTCTTCAATTTCGCTGCGGTGCAGACTGCTACAGGAGATCCGTCCTGCCCACAGCCGTCACCGGCTACAACAAAGTTTCAATTAAAAGAGTTACATTAGCTTCTGAATTGAATCTACAAAAACAATCTTTTTCACATTTAAAGACTAACTTCTCAGATCTTCATTTTCACTTTCATGGCTCACCAAGGCCATTGGCAATCCTTCTCTTCCATGAATGTTTGATCCTCCTGGGAACACGAAGCATTTGCCGCATACAGAATCTCATGTGGAGGCATGACTTCCTCTCCCTGACTTTCTAGACCTTGTTCTCTCTATACTTCTAATTACATCATTAATGGGAGAAATCTTCCATTAATGATGTAATTAGTGACCGTTTTTTCACAGATGAACATCAGAGAAAGCTACAGAGATAAGTAAAGACATTAAACAAAAATTTTTGGAGGGGAGGAATATGTATAATACCTGTATGTCAAAGCAAGAACATTTCTAAAATATATATGTATTATTCTACTGTATGATTCCATCTACTTTCTAATGCTCAATGTAATCAGCAAAAGAAAACAGAAAGCAATGCGAAAACTGATTTTGCAAGTTCTTTGTTTTTCTCTTTATTCAGGAGGTAAAACTTGTCTGAATCAGGTGCCGGCTCTAAAGCAAGCACTCCTGTTAAAATGTGTTTGGTTCCAGAGCGAAACGTTGCAGGATCAACAAAAGGCAGTGAATAATCCGTCAGGGTGAGCCTCATCCTGTACAGCCGTCTGTCCAAAGAATGAGGACAAATCTCTGAAGCTTTCACAACAGATGGTAGTTTCCTTCCCGTCTAATATTTCTGAAACCAAACAACCATTTTTTGTGTAAATGTCAGAAATCAAACCATGATAAGCGTTTTCTGTTTTAGGCCACTTTGGGTTGCCAAAATGTTTACTATTTGCAAAATACCAGAATATTGTGAGGGGACTAAACGTTTGAACTATCTTTAATTCAGGAAGGTACATTCATTTTCTATGTTTTGGTGAAACTGCCATTACACTGGATGGCCATTGGTGAAACATATTGGGAATCTGTGCACATCTCCTCCTTTGATCCTTATTAATAACATTTCTGGGGCTTCTTCTTTCACAGTGAGCAAAACCTTTTTTTTTTATTTTCCACTAATGTGGAAAAAACCCTCATAATTTTGTCATTTTGTTTCCATTAGGAAAAGCAATTAAAATCCCACGTGAATATGTTTGTTTTACGTGACGAGTCATTAAAATCACGGCATGAAGCAAACAAAGCGTTTCCATCGGCGTTTTGCGAAAAACCGCTTCATCCTAGCGCACAAACGTTTCATCGAAAAACAAGTTTTTTTTACAAATCGACGCATTTCCACTTAGCTAATTGATTTTTTCGCAATTCCAACTTGATCAACTTTACCGTTTGCACTGGTTCCATTTGAAGAGTTTGGCCATAAGCAGAAACGCCTTTGACTGCTCTGACCCCAGATATTGATTCATATTTAGTGGAGGAATCTGTCAGCTGCCCCGCCCATGAACGCCGCCGGCTCCACAGAGCACGAGTCTGACTCTGAAATCCATCCAGCTGTTGAGAGAGTTCAGCTGACATTAACGTAGCAAAAGCAACTTGCAGATCAACTCCATTCTCCTGCCTCGGGCCTTTATTGAAATATGCGTCTGCTTCAGGCGGTAAACTTTAAGTGTAAACTATTTACACTTAAAGGCCCGAGCTGGGGCGTGCCGTGGTGGCATAGTGGTTAGCGTGACCCATATTTGGAGGCCTTGAGTCCTCGACACGGCCATCGCGGGTTCGACTCCCGGACCCGACGACATTTGCCGCATGTCTTCCCCCTCTCCTTCCCCGTTTCCTGTCAGCCCACTGTCACATAAGGGACACTAGAGCCCACAAGAATACCCCCTGGAGGGGTAAAAAAAATAAAAATTAAAAAAAATAAAGGCCCGAGCCGCACAATAACACCAAATTATCAAATCGATGAATATCGTAATGTTGGCGTGTAATGAGATGATACGTCTTTGTTCCACCTGTATCGTCATAATAACGATTAACACTTTTGGGTGATCTATACCAGGTGTGGGCGTAAACGTTAGTAAAAGTCCACCTGATTGGCCAGCAGAGAAAGGCATCTCGTTTTCAAATTCTCTTACTGTCTGTAATAATCTTATCCTGATTACAAACAAAAATAAAAACCTCGGTTGCATCAACCAGTTATGCTGGACGGGCCAAATTTGTATCATCTTGAATTGCAGCTGGGGGCCTCACAAAATCAGCAAAAGGGCCACAAATGGCCCTCGGGCTGCATGTTTGACATCCCTGCTCTAGGGCAACTGATGGCTTCATTGAACCTCATTCAAAATAAATCCAACAATCCATTTAACTTATCATGAAAACACATTAGGGATGCACCGATATGAAAACTTGGGCCGATATCAATATCTGATATTTATATTGCTGTTCTGGCCGATAACCAATATTATATCTATTTCTCTAGTGTTTTAACATCTTCGGAAAAAAAACAAACAAAACAAAAAACAACCAGAAACAGATGGCAGCAAGATAGAAATAAATATCAGTTGTTAATATTAGTTTCATCAGGCCGATACCAATATGTTAGAAAATGACTAACATTGGTTTATACCGATTTTAGTGCCGATATGTCGTGCGTCCCTAGTCACCTTTAAATGCCAAAATGTTAACTGTGTCTGACTGGGAGTTGTTGACCTTTCCAAACCAGGAAAATAATAATAATGATAATTACCCCAATTTCTATTTCTGACTTCACTGTTTACTCCCCAAGTTTGCCAATTAGCTGGAAGGAATCAGAAGGTTTAGCAGTTTGTAAATGGTTTGCAGTGACATTATTATTGCTTCCCATGCAGCCCTGATATTTACAAATCATGACATTAGATGAGCTGCAGAAATTCAAAATGTGACACATGAATGCACCGACTGCTGAACTCTGTCGCAGCCTGAACCGTGAACTGTTTACCATCACCGTTTAATTAGCGGCATGATTTCAGAACGCAGTCGACCTCATGGGGGGTAAATCACTGAAGTTCCTTAATTTCTCCACGAAAACATGTAGAACCCGTCAGCTTAGAGGAGACGGCACCGCAAACTTAGCCACCATGGGTACAAATTGTAGTCAAGTTGAGTTACTGAAGCTGTTTTAAGCGTTGCAGCAGGTATCAGGAGGATTATGTAAGGCGAGAAAGCTCATCAGTCTGTCAGCTATGACAGCTCGTCCCAGGGGCAACGCAACGACAAAAAACACGGCGAAATAAACAGCAGCCGGCGCGTTGAGAAACGGATTTGTGTTGTCTGAGTTCGAGTCCGTCCCCACCGCGTCTGCACGGACACAGTGTAAGGTCCATCTCCAGGCTGCCCAGTGGACGTCAGACGCTTGTTTCAGACAAACAGCTTTGAACAACTGAGCTCAATCTCACTGCTAGGCCGTCTGTCAATAGACACGACGGACGAGGCATGAGCCGAAGCTGAAACAGATCAGCCGTTAGCCGGTTGGACGGCCTCGTAAGCCCCCCAAGCTGTGCACACTGATTCATATCAGATCAAAAATATTCAATATTTACAGCTGACACTGGAGAGAATATATGTTAAAGCTTCAGCCAAAGCTCGCTCAGATATAGTGCAACTAAAAAGTGAAAGAAGAGACGGCCCAGACTGGTTCCATAGATACACACAAACTATTATTATTATTATTATTATTATTTACAACAGGCACGCAAAGTGTTACTCAGTGTTAGTAGGATGTTTGATGTAGGACAAGTTACATGTCAGAAAGACAGAAAAGTCTCCTTTTTGACCTACCAGACCTCCACTAATCGAAATGAAAAACTATTTTCTGCTTTTTTAAAATCTGTTTCTGTTTATTGACGAAGCCCCCAACTGAGTTGACATTACAAATGTGTGCCAAACTTTGTCAATATTCCGCTAAAACGATTGCTCGATTGCGGCGCTTCCGTTAAAAAGGAGTTAAGTTTGTTTGTGAACGTCCTTAGTAGGAGGATGTTACTCCTGCTAAGACATCAGAGGAAGGAGGAAATTTGAATTCCAGCTTTATTTTGCTACATTTTTCTTAGCATCTCCTCTTATTAAAAAAAGTTTGATTTTTTTAAGCCGTCTTTCCACAACCACAAACGTCTATTTCTCGTTTATCCCTCATTTTTCGTTTTATTACAACATTTTTTATCTCCTTCCAGACAGTGTGTGCCTACCTTAGCTCTCTTAATCTCGTTTTTTTTGTTAGAACTAAACTTCCCCGGCTGAGAGTCCTATACAGGTTCTTCTGGCGGTAATTCGCTCTCTCAATAAAAAAAGGAAGGTTAGCCTGCACAGGCCTCAAGTAGCAATTCAGCTCCAATCACAAGGCTTCATTTAGTCAGAAGCCAAAGATTATGCTTCAATGGAAACTAATTTCAAAAATCCACCACTTACAGTAAATCACTTCAGTGACTTTGCAGGAGCTTTGACTGATGGATTCTATGTCTCCATGGCAACGGTGGCCGAGCTCCACACGGAGCCACCTGTTAGAGCCACGACATTAAATAAAGGAAAAGAACAAAAAGAAAAAAATAAAGCTGGAATTATAACGACTGAAATTTAAATTAATAAGGACTACTGCTTACGGAATGGGACAACTTTAATTAAAAATACATCATTTTTTTCATACCAGTAACATAATGCAGAGCCACAGTGAACAGGGACAGATTAAAAAACTGAATTATTACAAATTCAGCTTAAAGGAATATCTACCAAGCATGTTTATATTTTATTTTACAGTAGGAAAACCAGAAATTACTGTAAGTATCTAATATATATAACAAAAAACAGCCATTGTTTTGTTTCTTCATAGTTGATAAGTTAACTTACAAAACATGTAGCCTACAAGACCAGATAAGCACTTCATTATATTATGTATGGATGTCGGATGATTATACACACCTCTCTTGGTAATGACAAGTTAGATGGGTTTGTGGTAAAAAAAAATAAATTAAAATTAAAATAAAAAAAAGAATCCCTTTCAAATGTAGAAACGCTGAATGCAGGTGTTGCCTTCAATGAACGACAAAAGCTGCGTTTCCATTACAAATGTGCACGAAACGCTGTCAATATCCCACATGTCGAAGAAACGCAATTTCGAAATTGCTGAGTTTCCATTTGTTCCTCGCCATCATTCTCCTACTAAAAAAATTATAAAGTAAAAATAAAAACATCCTGCTTTCTTTCATCCTCCTCGTTTTTCAGGTCAGTGGAAACGAACGGTTTCTGATTGCGTGACTCGTATGAAGCCAAAAAAAGTGTTTCCTTTGCAGTTTTACAAAACAAAAAGCAATTTCAAAACGACACGTCGTCCCAGCGCCAAATATCAGAAAACAAAGCTAGCTACAGAGGATAATAAAGCACTTCTGGCACAAAGATAATCTTTACAGGGAATCATGGATCAGCTCAGTAGAAATAAGCAGATAGGAAAAAAAACTCTCTTAAAAAAACTTCACACGTACAAAATGTGAGACACATTTTGTCCCAGAATTATGAATAATTTAAAAACTTGGCTTTAAGCAGTCGGGTTTTGGTTCAGCAGATTGTTCTTGATAAACAGAGACGACTGCTGAGTCCCTACATTCACTTTGTGTAATCAGCATGGCCTGGAAACGATAACAGTTTATTAGTTTGTTAAGCCTTTTCACGCCTTAAAAAACTTTATTTGTTTTTTAAAAACAAACATGTCAAGAATGTTGTTCCTTCCTTTTTCCAGTCATTAAGTTGAATTATTTCACAGCCAGTCGGCTCTGCATTGATTCTTCCAGGAATCATTTTATTTAGTTATTAAACATTACTGCGGACTTTGATCAGATCATTAAAATAATCCCCACACCATCATGCTGCCACCACTATGCTGCGTTGTGCTGTTCAGGATGGTGCGCATTGTTGTTTTTTTCCCACACATACAGAACTAATCAATAAATTAGTTCTGTATGAATAGTTTGAATATTGCAGAAAAGTCCATTTATTTCGGAAACATTATCACTAAGAGAAACACATTAAATAGATTCAAATTGATGTATTAAAGCCTTTATTTCTGTTAATTACGATGATTTTTCTGCTTACAGGCAATGAAAATGCTTCAAATTTGAACGTTACACCAGATCAATAAACATTTAATACAGAAACGTGTGCTAAATGAAAAGTGTACTTAATACCTGCGGTTATTTTCAAAAGGTAATTTTGTTCTAAAAAAAAAAAACAGGCTTCATCTGAAAATCTGATTCCCGTTTTTAAAAAAATTCTGTCTCCTTTTTTTAAAGGTTTTTTTTTTTTGGCTCTATTGGCCTTTATTTGAAAAGCACTGAGACAGAAAAGTAGGCAATGAAAGAGGGAAAATATGCGACAAAGGTCACCAGGCCAGGAATCGAACCTGCGACGGCCGGTTACCCCCGGCGCCGCCACAGCAGACGCCGTCTCCTTTCTTTTTTGAAAATCGTGCTGCTGTGTGTCGGTCAAACCAAAACCCAATAAAATCCGTGGTAGATATGACTAAAGTAAAAATCTTCACCGCGTGTTTGATCTTTCTATGTTTTATGAATATAACAGGGCCTATTATTAGCAGGGATGACCCCGCTAATAATCTAAACTGTGGCCTCATTAATAACGCTTCCCAATCACTTTTTTGACATCAGGCCCATAATCTGAATTTGTCTCTATGCCTCAATAATCAGCGTGGCCCGACACCTGAAAACAATGTTGCGTTCGCTCCCTGAATCTGTAAACAAATCTGAGGCTGTGTAGGAACATTAGAAAAATAATTACAGCGCTGTTTGTCTTGAGTTAGCATGGCTAATTAGTCCTTTTGTCATCTCATTAAGAGCCGGGGGGAAAAGTGACTTCTGAAGCGCTGTAGGTCGTCCTGTTGAAAGCACTCTTCCATTTTTATTTATTTATTTGCTCATTTACCGCTCTCCTTCTCATGCAAATGAATTTGCTGTTTGGGTTTTTAAAGGTTTCCTGCGTGAGCAGCAGAGTCCTGAGAGGTGGAGGAGAAAAGGCCTTGCTGGTAAAAGGGCAACAATGAAGAATGCATTTTTGTAGGTAGGGGTGTGTGTGTGTGTGTGTGCTTCAGATTGTGTGACGGGAGAGCGACAGTTCAAGAGACGAGATGAGAAACGGAAGAAGAAAACGGAGGCGGCGGCTAATCCTTAGCCACCTGGATCTGAGAGGGGGATGACAGCGAGGTTCACAGGGGAGAAAGGGGCGGAGCAAAGGTTCTGGACGTTCTGTTTGTCTGAATGTCATGGACGGATGATGAGACCAGGTGCAGAGAAACTGTCCTCCTTTAAATGGTAAATGGACTGAACTTATACAGCGCTTTTCCAGTCATTTTGACCACTCAAAGCGCTTTACACTAGAGTCACATTCACCCAGTCGCACTCACAAATTTATACACCGATGCACAGATCGGTAGGTAATTTGGGGTTAAGTGCCTTGCCCAGAGGCACATCAGGAGAAGGCTGGAATTGAACCTACAACCTTCTGATCGCAAGACGACTACTCTACCAAAGAGCCACAGTCGCCCCTTAGTCAAATTCTGCTAGATTTCTGCCTCTTTTTTTATGAAAACGTTAAATTGGCATGTAAAGAAAATGAGCTTCATGAGTTGTAACCAGACTGCTGCCTTCAACACACAGATGGATTATTATGTTAAGGCTCATATTTAATAATTGAAATCAGAGACGGTTCGCTCAGAATTTGTTCGTCGACAGTAAATAAAGCGAATCAAAGCTAGTCCTGCCACGATAACGTGATAAGTTGTTCCAGAAGATATCACGATAAACGATAATATTGTTACTTTGAGGCCATTTTCAAATAATATAATGGCAATTGAATAATAATGTAAGAACTCATCCTCAGAGATCAATAAACATTTAACACGGGATCATTTTAAATATCCAAAATAAATGAACAAAAACAACAAAACAAATAAATTACGGTCTCTCTAAACACAACTGTCCTTAA
The DNA here is from genome assembly GCF_002775205.1 of Xiphophorus maculatus. NCBI lineage: Eukaryota > Metazoa > Chordata > Actinopteri > Cyprinodontiformes > Poeciliidae > Xiphophorus > Xiphophorus maculatus. The sequence continues at coordinate 4,786,200 of NC_036449.1, read as the reverse complement.
AAAAAAATGGGTAGTTGAGACCAAGCACCAGACTGAAGAGTCTAATCATCCAGCTTTGGTAGGAAAAGAGAAAAACTACAGTATATATCATGGAAATGGAAATTATTGAGTTTTAATTTATCAGGAGATTAAATGATTTATTCCCTGACAGGCCTAATCAAAGCTGCTAAAATAAACTAGATTTTTACATTTCAAAATGAAATAATTGTAAAGTGCAGATATTAAACGGACATCTTTTATCACTGATGAGCAATATTAGCACACCTAGCATTGCTGACATCCGCAGTCTCTTCATGTATTTCCAGTAGCATGTAGAACGCAGAGAACGTTTCTGAACTCTAACATTTCCATATCCAACGTACCAGATGACCCTTTAAAGTTCAACATAAAAAAAACTAGAGCAACTTGTAATGCGTTCAGCCTTGCTGTTAGTGGCAGAAGAAGTCCTGCTCTTTCTCACCGTCCCGCAGCCTGAATGAACTGCAGACGTATGGAGGAAATTGTTTCCTTTAAGGCAGCTTGCTACATCTCTGTGCTTCCCCTCTCTTTTCCCAGCAGCAACATAACAAAAGTTGAAAAGCTTGAGAAACACTGAAACATAAATATTGCTCCCGTACTTTCAGTTCTGCTGTTGAATAACAAATAGTGCTTCACTCCATTTGTATTGGATGGAGTATGTCACTTCAATGTCAGAGAAATGAATAAAAACAAAAAAAAAACACCTGGAATCACAATTCCATTCTTGAAAATCAAAGTTCCTCACCACGGCATTGTCAAATTCCAATATGGCCGCTGACAACATTGGGGTTTTTACCCTTCTAAATGTTTGTGTCTCAGTAAATTATACACATGCATCTCAGTGTACATGCGCCTTTAGTGTTGAGATGCACAGAGACCCTAATACAGCTCCTATTGATTACAGTAGTTACCCTGGGAACTCATCTTAAAAACTAGCAAATGACTCAAGAGTGCCACTATGACGTCCTTGCCAAGTCTGACTTGCACGGCACAGAAAACATATGAAGTAAAACATGATTTAGATGGAACATATCAAAATAAGACCAAAAAACAAAATATAAACAACATTTACATAAACGAAGCCCATTAAAATGCTGTCTACATCGTTTTAAACTGTGTGATCGTGAGCGGGAATAAAAATAGCAACAGGTATTTTGTTCCATATGACACAGTCTGAGTGTAACAGGTAAACCTTCTATGGATGAAACTCGACTAAAAACCCACCTGTTTAGGATTGTATTTGAAACGTAATCAATTACAAATTTATTGATGGAACTTGACTTAATGTCGTGTTTTGATTATTGATTCTGTGTTGCATTGTGTTTCTGTGTTTGATATGATGTAAAGCACTTTGAAATGCCTTGCTGCTGAAATGTGCCATACAAATAAAACTTGATTGATTGATTGAACGTTCACTGCTGACAGGCTGATCAGAAACCACGACGAAAACACATAATTATGCAAAGTTTTACATTTTATGTGGATTTTGAAACAACTTCTGTTTTCTTTTAGTTAATCTTTTTGTTTTCTGGTGCGTTTCCACCACCTTTCGGTTCAGCAAAGCCTTTTGGATAGTTGAGGACAAAACCGAGAAACTCAAGGTCAAGCTCAGTCAAACTTTGCATACCAGCACAGTATCCCTGCAAAACATGCCTCATCCTTCTAGAAGACATATTCTTTTAGTAATCATCACAAAAAAAAGAGATCCAGCAATGTATACATCAAATTTGATCTTTAATAATTGACTACATTGTAACATTAAGCCTTCTCTATTCTTTCTCATCTGAAAACCTAAGAGTCAGGCTTCCACTGACAGATTTTAAAGACATATCTGACGACACGTCTCTGGTGAAACAATGCCAGCTCTGATCTCTGACACCGTCCTGCTCTGAATGACAGCCGTCAACCACCACCACCACAAGGCCGAGACAGCAGGAGGTTATTCCAGAATAAAGCCCAGAGGAACTCTCTGTAATTTAAATACATTACGTACAATACTGCATTTTAAGAAAGGCACTCCGATTTTTTGGGGGAGACTCAAACTGCAACAATTCCCAACCTGATTTTGCATGTGGATACACAGTTAGGCAACCTGCAGTCTGTTCCCAAAATGTTCCGTTTTTTTCAGCGTTTTTGCCTCCTGCCAATACTCACAGGTCCAACCTCACATTCCGGTTGAAGTAGTCAGATAGCATTCTCCAATCACCACATCTGAAAGACTCGTGAAAAAAAAAAAAGTGTAAAAGAAAAAGTTCACATAAACGACGAGGGTATTTTAGCCGGCATCTTAAGAATGTAGCCCATCTTCTTCCTGACATTTTCAGTTCACCTTTGTTCCAAGCAGCCACCATGTTGCTCTCATCACCACCTCCTAGAAATGTCTCTCTGTCTAACTCACACTAATCACTGGTGTTGGTGTCAGAGTACGCCGTGTTATTATTTGTACTTCTGTGAAATGTGAAGAAAGTGAGCAGGTTGTGAAATGGCAGACTGCGACGTCGCCTTTCCAACGGGGAATTATTTGTTCCTCGCATGCAAAAAAAACGAACAACACCTCACCTGAAATCTGATCTGACGGTAAAACCTGATCCAGCGAGGACAGGATGGTTTAGATTTGGGGTGTTTTGTGTGTTTTGCAGTGAAGTCCACATGTACAGGGAATCTGGTGATATAGGCATATGGAAGAAGGACGTAGCCAGTTTGACATCATTACTTCGCTGTTTTAATTATGATACACCGTGCAAACATTTTCACACCCCTTCACTTTCTCACATTTTGGTCCATTTCAACCTAAGACTTAAAAAAAAATTTTATTTCATAGAATAACCAAAGTATTTAACAATTGTAAAGTTACTAAAATAGAGTATGTTGTGAATTTTAAAAAATATTAAAATGTATGGTAAGCGTATTCATACCCTTACTGTAATAACCCTAAATGAAGTCCAAAGCTATCAGCAACCTACAGAAATTAAGATAAATGTCAAAATAAATCCAGCTGCCTCTGTAAAGGATACAAAATTTTGGTAGAAAATGTTATTCAACAAACAGCATCATGACCAAAAAAAAATATGTATATAAGTTTTGTTGTATAAATCTGGCTTAAGATTTAAACATGTTTCACAAATCTGGCCTTACTGAAGAACTGGAAGAAGAAATCCAGATGTTTTCCACAGTCCATGTGAAGGACACATTGGTCCTCAACATGTGGCATATAAGACAAAAATGTACCTTTTTGGCCTGCATACAAAAATCTTTATGAGGCAGAAATAGTTTCAGTCAACTTTAAACACATCGCCCCTGCTTCAACACATGGTGTTGGCTGCGCTGTTATGGGGTTGCTTCGTTTTGGAGATGTTGATGGAAAATGGGTGGAGCCTGTCAGATGACCTTAGACATCTGTCATTACCAAAGTGCTGAGTCCAAGTAGGCCGCTTTTAATTTGAAAACATGGCTTTTATTTGAAAGCAACATATTTTTTTTTCCTCCATCATCTGTTGTGGGTGCGTCATTGTAAGAATGCTGTACATCAACAAGATGTAAGCTACACTAAGAAATATCAGCTCGTGCATAGAAGGAGTCATACAGAAAGTCTAGCTTTGTAACAAGACATGGACATGAGCATTTACAAAAGTTAGAGCAGGTATTGATCTCTGGAACTACAGCTTTAATTTAAGTTATCAGACTAAACAGAGAAAAGTAGACCATGCTTATTTATGGCAATATCAAAAGCTGTGTCATTACGAAGTTGTCAAAAAAACAAAAACAACAACAACACAATTTTGAAATTGTGTTGTTTACAGTAAGTAGGAAACGGAATTAAAATCAGTTTGTTCATGCGATAAGTCGTTAGAAATCATGCCGCGCCATCTTCCTCCTACCACTTCCTGTAGTCTTCTTCAGCGTTTCCGCCAGTAGCAACACCTGGTTGTTGATCATGTGACACGATATGAAAATATGCAAAGCATACCAAATTTGATGCGGCCGGGCAAAAAAAAACACCTCATCCACGTGCAAAACCTTCACACGAAACCTTAGTTTTGTCGAAATTGCCTTGTTTCCATTAGTTGAATATTTTTTTCATAATTCCAAATTTAAGGTCAATGGAAACGCATCTGCAGTACCTGTGAAGAACTTGTGATCATCTGTCACGTAAAATCTTGACAGAATACACTCAAATTTGAAAGAAGATCAGACCTTCCAGGGGTGTGAATACTTTTACCAGGCACTGCTTTGCCTGGTAACTGCTTATATAATGCATGCAGTATTAACAGAGTCTACCTGTAGGAGTTTGTGTCTGTGTGGCAGAAACGTGGCCCTGTGAGCCTTTTCATTCATCTCTCTGCGGAGGCAAGTTGTGCCACTTTCTTTTTCCGTTGAAGCGGCACTCCAAATAAACACATCACTGTCAACAACAGGGCTGACCACCTCCATCACTGCTGCTCTCCATCTGTCCTCCACCACCACCGCAGAGCCAGGCATGCTTTCTAAAGCCTTTCTTTTCTTTCTTTTCTATTTACCACACTTCCAAACACAGGGTTAGAGGTAAACCTAAACCCAGAGTAAGGCTGATTTGTACCAGAAAAGAGTGACTGAAGCGTGCAGACAGGTGTAGTCAGTTTGGTCCTAAAGACATTCCATCCAAAGGCTGTGGGAGGCACATTGGAGTGGAGTCAGCAACACACCAAATGTCAACTTAATAAAAGCCCAATGTGAGTGACATGCGCGCCTTACCGTAGAGAATGGTCACCATGGAGACCGGCATCACCAAGATGCCGAGGAGCATGTCAGCCACTGCCAGTGACATCAAGAAGTAGTTAGTGGCGTTCTGCAGCTTTTTCTCCAGGGAAACCGCCAGGATCACCAGGATGTTGCCCATGACCGTGACGGCGATGGCGACCAAAATCAGAAGCGCCGGCCAGTTCTTCTCCACTTGTGACTCGGCGTGAAGGCAGCGAGATCCGAAGTCCGCCACGCCACCGCGCTGGGACCAGTTTGCCGCTTGCGTCTCGATGCCGTTGCGGGCGAGGTTGCTCCCCTGACACCTGAAGTGCGTCAAATTATCGGGCGAAGGCGAAGGCCAAGGGTTGGACTCCAGAGCACTGAAGGTCCTGATGGTGTTAGAGATCAACTCAGACATGTTTCTGCCACGCAGGTTCATAGTCTCACCCCAGTACCTCTAAAGAGGAACAGCCCAGACTGGAGTAAGGGAATTCAAATTTGAAGAAGCATTTCCTTTAAAATACCGTAAAGCATTGCAAAGTGCCTCTTGATTTATGAAGTACCCTTCAATGCAACAAATGTGTTGGGTATTCCAGCACCTCCGAGGGAACTGAAGCCTTGAAATGTCTGTCAGGGTCAACAGATGATCCTCCACAGAGGGAAACAAGAATAGCAGACTACTGAATTGAGAGCGAGAGAAAAGAGCAGCTGTTTGATCTTAAAGGATAATAGGGCGTTCCTAAAAATTTTATTGCTTGGGTGATACTGTCACCGTGTGTCTCAAGGGTCTGGAAAAATGAGCAAAAAACAAAGGAGACAGAAGTGCTTCAGGTACTGAAAAAAACCCAAATCCAAACCTGGGACTAGTATCTTCATGAAAAAGAGAGAAGAAAAAGAAGAACCTTATGAAAGGTGTTTGAACGGAAGTCGCAGGTTTCACATCCTTGAAGTCTGAGCTTGTTAAAGCAGCGCTCATGATAAAAATATTAGCTCTGTGTTTTTAAAGAATTTTAATTTTCTGTCTTGACAGAATTTTCTGGCAAATATGTTGCTTCCTGAGGACAAAATATGCACTTTGGAGAAAAAAAAACTTAAAAAGCTGGGTGGAATTTCCTAAAAAGCTTCCTTACCCCAACTTGTCCCCACACCTGTGAGATGGCATGAGCAGCTGACAGGGATGGACCGTGATCATGATTACATTCAACATGGCTTTGTCCGTGTGTCACTAACTTTCCCCTCTCCCTTAAGAAGAACAAAACATTTCACTGCTTCCTTTTAACCAGAATCAATGTCAGCCCGCCAAGGAATCTGAAGTATTCCATGTTTTTCCTACTCATTTGCAGATCCGGACCTCGGTGGAAAATGTCCGTCACTCTCACTCTCCATCCACGTCCGCCAACGACCTGAACGTTCCTGCGCGAACCTTCATGTTTCCCACGTGGCACATTCCCATGCCTCGTCACTTTCCTGAAACAATTTCAAAGTGGAGGAAGAAGGTGAAGAACCACGCGGCTGACTGAAGAGCTCTCGATTCTCCAGAAGAGTGTTGTTAGTCGGCAAGTTGTCAGTCGTCTTCCGTGGTGGCCAAGAGCTGAATGCTTCTCCGCTTTTGCTCTGCTCTCAGCTTTCCACATGCAGCCTCTCTTCCTCTCAGCGGGGATCTCCTTTCTCTCGCTCTGAGTCTTTCACTCGCTCCTTGTCTCTCTCTCTTTCTCTCTCTCTCTCTACCCAGGGTGTCTTTCCCTTGCATTGTATTGGCTGGCCCTCATTCTCTCTGATGTGTCTTGTTCTCTCTTCTATTGTGCCTTTCTGCACCCCCCCTTCCCTCATCGTGTTCAGTATGTAAATGAATTTGATTTGTTCCCTCTTAGGTCAACGGGCTTTACTGACATGGTCAGACTTGGATACTAAAACTGTGCCTTGCAAGTATTGGCACCCCTTGAATATCTCATGTTTTGTAATGGTACAACCTCAAACTTCTAAGCATTTTTTGAGGGGGATTTTATGTGACAGGGCAAATAAAAACAAAAGCGATTTCTGAATTTACCAGCAGTAAAGGAAGTTGTTGCTATGACTGATGAAGAACCGAAGGGTCCAGCATGATCGGACAGAAGCGATCCCTTATACCAGATTTGTTTGGCGTGTAGACATTATCTCAAGGTGTATTCATGGAGAGAATGGTTTCTGGTCAGGGAAACTCGGGCTCTTATCTTCAGTTTTTGCAGATAATGTCTGAATTCATGGTTTACTGATGGAAACATGTTGATTGCTCCGTCCATGTAGTCTTTGCCTTACAGTATGGCAGAATGGAGCGGAAGAAGGACCAATGGACTGGTGTTCATCTGCAGCACTGCAGGCATTGAATAGAAGATCATATTTGTCGTCCCCTAAGGGAAAATTTATCATGGACTCAAAGGTGTGTAGGGCACCGTGGCGGCTGCCAAAAGAGACAGTAAAAACACATTGAGATCAAAGGTCTCAATTTACCAGCCTGTATACCTTGCCAACCCTGACCAAGGTTAATGGGATGACCAAAAAGAATGAGATCTCAGATACCGGTGGTGGACATGGGCTTGCTTTGTAAAGTCGCCTGGCTCTGCTTAAAATAGGATGAAATTTCAATCCTCTGGTGGAAGCTATAGCAGGAGCTTCTAAGCCTCAACAGGAGTCAGTTGAGGTGGTTTAATCTTCAGATCAGGATGCCTCCTGGGCATTTCCTTTAGAAGTTTTGTGGGTACGACATAGGACACAACGTATCTATTCTACCCTGATAACAGGTTTCTGTCCCCCATAATGGGCTGGTTAGTGTCACTGTGCAGGTACTATATGCCTAGATATCCTTCCGTTACCTATTACCCCAAGTTTCAGATAAACAGAAGAGAATGGATAGTTTTCATTAAAGCGTGACAGAAAGAAATGCCACTTCCAGGTATGAAAACAGATGAATTAAGAGCCTGTACACTGCAGTATTGCATATCATTCAGGAGAGAGATTGCACACATTTGCTCTCAATATGTGGTGCCTGCTGGCTGTAATGTTTCCAGTAAGTTCTGACCAGTCTTGCACAGACTTCTCGGAAGAATTTATTCCAGTTGCTCTCTCCAGAACAGCCTCGACTCTGACAAGATGGAGGGTTTTCTCGCATAAACTGTCTGCCTCGGATCTATTTATAATGTTTCCGCTGGATTTAGATTTCTCCAGGAAGAAAAATAAATGTATTGGTGCAACTCCCACCAACAGTCAGATAACGCCGTAGTCTGGAATTACAGACTACGGCGTTATACAACGGCTTCTGTTGTATAATCAATTCAGAAGTTCTGATATTATAACAACTAGGCCTGTGACGATAACAAAGTTTGCTGGACAATAAATTGTTCCAGAAGTTATTGTGATAGACGATAATATTGTTGCAAGAGAACATCCTAAGAGATCGTTAAACTTTAAATTCTAATAAATATTTAACACTGGTACTGAAAGACATTTTAAATACATAAAATAAATAAACACAACAAGAAATAAAAATAATTTTGAAGTTTTTGTAAACATAGTTTCCTTTAAAAATGGGAGAGTTGAGACCAAAGCACCAAACTGAAGACTTTTATCATCCAGTTTTTGGTAAAAAGAGACAAACAATAAATAACGGAAATAATTGATTTTGTTTTAAATTATCATGCAATTAATTGATTTATTGATTATTGTGACAGGTCTAGTAACAACTGTAGCAAAGTCAATGCGATAATGAGGATCTCCATTCTGATCTAAAGAGAAGGCTTGTTCTGGTAGCAACAAATGAGCGACTATATAAATGAGCGAGTGTATTGTAAAAAAAAAAAAGGGTTACTAAAATTAGGGATGCCATGTCCAACATACAGCACATTTGTACTCTTCGCCTTTTGTGTCCCTTTTATCATCTTTATGTAATTAACATTTATCCACCACCCACTGGTGTCCATCTTGTTTTATCGCAGTGTTGTAAAACATAAACAAAATAAATTATGCTAACGATCCTCCTGGCTGTTTGCTCAGTTCCAGCAAAAAACGTGTTGATTGGTCAGATGTGTCAGCACTGCAGCGGGTTTTGGTCCCCAGCGTGTCGCTATAGCCAAATTGATCAAAAAATAATTGTGTTCCCTCACAAGTTTCTATGCATATTTTAGGTAGACTGGCCCACGCTGTTTGCATTGCAGATTTTAAATCACAGACCTAAAAACGTGTTGCAGGTGGATGGCGAGAGTCAGCTCATCCTCGCCTTGTGTGTCTGTCAGTTTTTGTGGCAACTGTTTGTTCCCTTTATTTTACTAAATCCTCTTAGGAAAAAAAAGGTTCAGTTTCTTTAAAGTCGTCTTTTAAGGCCTATGACAATAATCCACAGTGGCGCAGTTGGTAGAGCTGTTGCCTTGCAGCAAGACGGTCCTGGGTTCGATTCCAGTTTGCATGTTCTCCCTGTGCATGCGTGGGTTCTCTCTGCCAACCCTCCAGACCCCGTTAGAGACAAGGCTGATGGATGGATTAACAATAATCCCCGTCGATTTCAGAGAAATTGCGCCGTGCAGACTGTAAGTCAGGAAAGCCGTGATACAGGTTAAAATTTAATGATGCTCTCACACACAACTGAACATCTTATTTAGTCATCATGAAGCACTTCTCCACTTTACATGAGGAGTTCATATTCATTTTTAAATCATGGCTGGGGTTTGTTTGCAGACCACAAGTGAGCTGCTCTTTCCTCTATAGGGTCCTTCCATCTGAAGGAAAAACACATCCGTATATTTACAGTAGTAATATTACTTTTTAGTTTAGTTTGTAATATTCATAATGCACAATTTCACTCTTTTGGCATCTTCATTCAGCATACATCCAGGTTAGTCGGTCCCAGAGGCTGAGGCTGATAACTAGACAGAGATGGTACAGGTCCGAAGCAGATTTCTATCTAAAAACAACTTCAGTCTCTAAAACATTCCAGCTGACTATGTAAACAGTTTCATTAAACTTCAAACTGTTCACTTTGGGATGAACAGTTGTTTTCTTAAAGTGTTTTTCACACCTGATAATTTTATTCCATTGAGAACCAAAACTGCAACATTGGTTATATCTTCAGCTGGTGCGGTTCACTTTCACACTGCTCCGTGTCAAACGATCCCAACTAACTGAAAAACCTGTTGACCTCCTGGCCTGTGGTGGCGCTGCAGCAAGAACTACTGAGGGAAACAACATACAGACCTCTGAAGCATTCCCTTCCCAACAGAGCACATTACATTTACTGTAGGCGATTTACATCGCTTTACATGTAGTGTAAAGCACTTTGGGATTCTCTGGACTTAATAAGGCACAATACAATTACAGGCCATTTACCATTTTTTCATTTAGGCTCCCAGCTCTACGGTGAAACCAAACTTTACCTGACGTAAGAAAACTAAATGAAGAAATAGCTCAACCAGAGCGTTTCTTTGTGATCACTTTTACTGGCCCAAAGCCCAAACAAAAGAGGTGGGTTTGAATTAAGACATTAAAAAAGTATTGACTGACAAAACTTCACTTATACTTCTTAACATTATGTACTGATTTTTCCTCCCAATGCAAATGTAGCAGCAGCTTTAAAAAATTATCCCATTCAGACAAATTTGTATTACTTTTTATGAGACCAGTGTTAGGAAGTCTGTTTCTATTTTTGACTCTTTTCGGACTAGCTCATCTGACTTTATATGTACTAAAGGAAGATACTGAGATAGTTCACATATGAGCCACTTTTAACCCTTTTCACAGCAGGGGGAGCAGCAGATCAGGAGTGTTATTTTTGCTTTAGCTGTCAAGCAGCCTACTGTCCCGTTTGCTAGTGACAGGCAGACTTATTGTTTGTGAAAACTTTTGTCTCCTTGGCCCGTTTTAGCCTCACACACGTCGAGCTGTTATTGACTCAAACTCCGGTGTGTGTTCAGGTGGAAATTCAAAAAAAAAAAGAATAGCCCCCCGAGCGTTGAGACGTTAATAGGTCTGTGTCCAGGATAACAGAGCGGGGACACTGCTGTGCACGTAGGTGTGCTCTCTGACAGACCCTGTGTTGGGTGGCAACGGGGAGGCAGCTCTGAATGCGAGTCTCCAACCTGGTAATTTATATGCTCCTACCCCAATGCGCTTAGCAACCCGCCATTATTTGTTCATTTTTGTCTTTGTTGAAATTCGCCTCCTTTTTGTGTTAGGGATGTATAACACCGGCAACTAATTGTAGTGAAAGCAACAGCAGCTGTTGTTTCAGCTCCAAACGGATAGGTGAAGTCGCTCTCCGCCTCGTTGCTAGGTGCTCCCGATGTTTTCCTTTCATTTCCTTCGGGTGAAGTAGAATCAGTCGGCAAGCAGATGCTGTTAGAGTAAAATCAAAATGAGAATTGTAAAAAACATTTTCCCTCTGTGTGGCTCATATGCTTCCCCCCCCCCCTCCTTTACCGATTTCTCCCACTATGACTCACGCCTATTTAATGGACCTGATGTGCGCTGGCATAATTCATCTCTTTTTCATCATGTTTTTTTTTTTTTGTAGTATTGCTAAAGAAAAGGCCATTCTTAATAACAATCACACAGTCATTTAAGGAAGAAAAGGCTTTCATAGATGGAGCTTCAGATTTGTTGGCTCGTTGTGTTTTTGTGTAAAAACTGCTTCTGATAGGCATCGTTTTCCCATTAGTTGGTAATTGAGTTCTGACAATGGAACATACATGTGGTGAATTAAAATTAATTACTTAATAGTCTTCCTTGTTTGCCTCATTTCTACATTGTGATTCAAAATTGCTTTCCTTTGTGTGGAAGGACAGATACGAGGTTGGCAACAATTTCCCTTTTCAGTTTAACTCTTTACTCTTCAAAGCAAAGTCACAGCAACCGCATATTTTATTATATTTAGGAAGCAGATAGCCCTTCTTAGAATGATCACCTTCATGCAACGGAGGGCTTTGCAAACCACTGTGATCCTGTAGGGGCCACATTGTCCAGGACTTTGGCATATGGTGGAGTATATCCTGGTGAACTGGTCTTTGGGGAGGGACAGACGAGAAGTGATTCAGAATTTGATGAACCATGACAGCTTTTAGAGGTTACGTTTGTCTAAAATAAGGATACCTGGCATCCGCCAGGAGGACATCTAGTGGTCAAACAGAGTCCTGAGGCTCACTTGGTGCCGCCTGAAACGGCAGCAGGAGGCCGACTTCATGTGAGAAACGAGTAGATGCTGGGCGCAGTTTGAGCTGTGGGCCAGGTGAAGTAGGCAAGGATGATGGACTTTTACTTTTTCCTATTTGTCCATCAAATGGGTGACAAACAGGTGTGAGGATACTGACAAATACCCGGCTAAGAACCTTAGTGACAGAGTTCTCCCAGGTGGGCCAGGGAGTCATCTTTTTTGGGCTACAAGTTCCAAGAGGGAAGGTTCTGACTCTTCGTGCTTATGGACTGAACTGTAGTTCCGGCTATGTGATTTTTTTTAGTCAGTAATTGGTGGTCTGTAATCAAGGACACCTCGGTTCTGCTACTTGGGGACTTCAACACCCTTGTGGGCAATGATGGTGCTACCCAGAGGAGGAGTGGGACTAAATCTGAGAGATGGCTTGCTACTGAGCAAACCTACTTGCTCCTAAACAAACATCATGTTCGAACACAAGGTGGTTCTTAAGTGTACCTGGTACCAGGCCACCTTGGGTCAGAATTGGATGGTCAATCCTGTAACTGTATCTGCCTCTCTAGTGAAGAGAGGGCCAGAGTTGTCAACTGATACTTGCAAATAATTAGTTAGATTCACTGCTAGAAAGAGCTTGGGAACCCAAAAAAGTGGTTCAACTTGCAACTCCAGGAGATGTGTTCTCATCTTCCAATAAAAAAAAGGAACACATGGAATCCATATTGAGGATTGTCCATCGCAGATGCAGGTTTGAGGAGCTGTGACTTTAAGAACATTGCTGTGTATTATGGCTACAAGGAAGACACCAGTTGGTGGAAGCCAGAGAAGATGGGAGATTGCTTAGCTACTTAGCAGCAATGAGACAAAAACTGGGGTGTTGAAGGTCATGGAGAATGATTTATGGTAGGTGTGAAGTGACTGGGATGAGAGTCAGCTCATGTAAGAGTAAGACTGTGGCTCTAAACCGGAAACTGGTGCATTGCTCTCTCTGGGTTGGGGGTCAATACTTGCTTTAAGCTGAGGAGTTTAAGTCTCTCAGTGTCTCATTTACAAGTGACAAAAATACAGAGCATAGAACAATTTAATGAATTAAAATCTTGTCTGTTGCAAAGCAAGCATTGCACTTGTTTGCAATGTTGAAGAAAGTAAAGCTCTAAATGTACTCAGTCACTATCAACATCGAACGGAGTCAATAAGGTGGTTTAGGCATTTAGTCAGGATGGATCGTCTCTTAAGGAGGCAGTAGGGAATGATCCAAATCAAGTAGAGCTGATCAAAGGAGGAAAACGTTGAGCTTTTGTTTCAAATGCATCCTTCGTAAGTCATCGTGTCTATGTGTACAATAATCCGGAGTGCAGGTTTGAGTAGGTGTGGTATTGAGAACAGTAGGAGCAAACCGGGGGAATCAGACATGGATTAAAATAATCCGTCACAGATTAGTCGACTGCCTCACTAATCGTGACTTGAAGCGGTATTTAAAGTTTACTTTTCCTTCTGCCTATAAGCATCATTGTTGTCTCTCTCCATGTAAATGATTTCCAATCCACTCGGGACGCTTTTCCTCGAAAACTACATCAAAGCCTCTGCCGATTCCCCCAGAGTCAGACTTCGCTTTCCATCCAGTCCGTCTAAATCATCATCCTTTTCGCTCCCTTATGCTCCCTCTCAGTCAAAGGGGTAATTACAGTCGCCTTCGTCCACTTGCTGACTCTTCAAGTGTCTCTTGCACTTTCCATCATTTACTCCCTTTCATTCTCTTTCTGGCTGACTGACTGTCAACTCCACATCGCATTGCATTTCTCTCATTTGTTTGCTGCCCATCTCCGTTTTGCAGCGACAGCAGGAATCGGTGCCATGAAAAGTCTCCAGAAGGCACATTTAATGAATAATTAAATTTGGCTCTAGCGAACGGGGGGAGGGGGCTGTGCTGTGAAAGCGCAAACCCAGTTCAAAGTTAAAAACTTGGATTTGATAGATCTAACTTCCATGTAGAAACGGTACCGCCTGGCTCCTTCTGTGTTGTGTGGGGACGATAAGAGGGTCCCATCGCTAACATATTGCAAAAATATGTATGTTAGATATCCAGGACAGACAGATGCACGTTGGAGCAAAGAGTTTGTTTAGCATTTAGAGAGCAGCACGACAGAGATAAGAGAGAAAATGAAGATGATGCGAGACTTTGGTGACAGATGGACATGAGAGGAGGGGGGAGGACTGAGAATGAAAAAGAAAACAGCAGCCGGTATCCGTAACACACAAACAACACAATCCTCCAGAAAACTGTCCATGCAGACGAAAACACAGACGACGAAACAAAGAGTTGATGCACTTTGACTTTTGGCCTCTTCCGCAAGAGTAAAGCTCCCCAGACGTTCAGCAGAGTGAAACACAACAGTTATGACAACAAAGGGCGAAGGGAGAGCAGCTGAGAGCGTTTCAAGTCTGGTTTTCCAGGTAGATGCTCCCGTTTTACTTTCAGAGGCGTCAGGCTTCAGTTGCTGCTTTTTCCTTCTCGCCAGATGCGTTTCCAATACAAGCGTGCGTAGCAATTTGTCGATTTCCCGCTAATGTCGAAAAACACAATTTCGCAACAGCGGTTTTTCCGTTAAACAAGAAATGCAATTAAAAATCACGCATGAATGGGTTTCTTTATGCAAAAAGTCGCTAAAAAACATCATCCTCTTTCCGTTTCCTGATGTCGTCTTCCGTCTTTTCCATCCGGTTGTTGATCGCATGACATTTGTGATGGCAAAGAAGTGTTTGCAGTTTTGCAAATTGCAGTAATTTCTATGTAGCCAAAAAAAACACACCATCCTAGCGCCAAAACTTTTCACCAAAAAACATGATTTTTTTTCAAAATTGGCATGTTTCCATTAAAGGGGTAGTAGTATTAGGTGCTTTCCAAGAACATAGTGACATTTTATAGCACAATCAAATAACTATTGTCACCTTCAGTTGTCACAAATATGCAGTCTACATGAAATATGACTTAAAATAAATTTGACTTCTTAATTTAACGCCTTGAAATTGGACCTCTGTCTCTTTAAGAAGCTCCTGCTCTTTCTGAAAGTCCGCTTTCATAAAATCATCACACCATGGCTCCTTTATAAATCCTTTAACAACATTTTTACTAACATTTCACTGAGAAGTAGCTCCTATGATGAGCTCAGCAGATGCTCAGTTCCATCAGGTGTTTGCTAACTGCTGCTGGCTAGTCTGAAGGAGCTGAGTAGGGGAGCTGCAGGGGACGACTGCTCTGGGAGGCTGGAAAGTAAATGGTTTTTCATGCATGGAAGAGTCAAAGCAACACTTCAGCTATCTTTTTGATGTGGGAATAACAGTATAACATGGTGTAAAGCTGAAAAAAGTTGATTTTCCAAAATGCTGCCCCTTTAAATTTATCGTCAAAATAAAGCTTAATTCACTTGTCTGTCCCCAAAGTCTGTCTGATGTAAGTTTGTCCATCCGTCCCCACTAGGTTCAGCTAGAGCCAGCCCAGACCTGTGAGCATATCTGTATGTGTGGGCAAGGATAATAACAATTGTCCCAGTCAGAGGGTGGTGCCAGACTCAAAGCAGAGGCCCAGTCCCTGGTATATTAGTATTCCTGATAACTGCAGCACGAAGACAAAGAGAACACCCCAAACAAACCAGAGAAAAGGTTACGGAAAGTATAAGTCAGGGGATGGATAGAAAATTCATCTCTAAGGCCCTAAATATCCTGTGGAGTTCAGTAGAGTTTATTGTCCAGGAGATTAGACACCAGCTTTTCTTTGTCAAAAAATATGCGAATCACAACGGTAAAACATACTGTGAGGCAACAGACTGCTTCAGGTTCTTGAACATCTACATCTAAGGGAAGTGTGACTCTTCCCTCAGCTTCCCTTCACCTCGCCGCCTTTGACAGTTTCAGGTCAGATCTCGACACTGTTTGTCTTGTACAATACTTTATATATATATATATATATATATATATATATATATATATATATATCAAAGCAAAGATGAGCTGATGATGTGCATTTGCTATTGAATCTTTGAGACATATCTGGCTTTCTGCAAGCTACATGGATGCAAACTGGACTAAAAACCCAAATGTTCAGGATTGTATTTGAAATGTAATCAATTACAAATTTATTGATGGAACTTGACTTAATGTTGTGTTTTGATTGTTGATTCTATGTTGCATTGTGTTTCTGTGTTTGATGTGATGTAAAGCACTTTGAAATGCCTTGCTGCTGAAATGTGCTATACAAATACAATTTGATTGATTGATTGATTGATTGATTGATTGATTGATTGATTGATTGATTGATTGATTGATTGATTGATTGATTGATACATCAGGAGTCTCCGTTAAACCTGCTGCGTTTTGAAGCATCTCTTTTCATGCTGCATGTTTAGATCCTCGCTGTCTTCCATCAGCACTCCTGCAGGTAGAACATGGCTCCACTTAGCTTTTCTTTTGTATAAGAGTGCTTGACTGCATGACCCAGGAGATCCAAGTGATGGCGTGAGGGATAAGTGACATAAAATCTCTTGAAAGAAGAGGCCATTATTGGCTGAGGGAAAGCCATTTTAATCTCACTTATATTCAGGTTTATTGAAGATATTTGTACATCTGCTGTTGTGCCTTTTGCTCCAGCGGGAGTCGCCGCTTTTGCGACTCTAATATTCTGTAACTTCTGGGACCTACAGTACTGAGAGGGTTCACTAGCACTGCAAAAACACAAAATCTTACCAACTATTTGGTCTGGTTTCTTGCAAATATCTTCATAGACTTGAAATAAGACAAAACTAACTTCCAAGTGCAAGATATAGAAGCTCGTTTTAAGTCAATAATTCCTTAATATTGATGAAAACGTTCTAGTTCCAAGGGCAAATTATTTCACTTACAACATGGGAAAAATGTCTTGTGATGAGTGAAATTATCTGACAAAGGAGCAAGTACTTTTTCATTAATATTAAGGAATGATTGACGTAAAACAAGCTTTAATATCTTGCTGAAAAGCTACTCATAAAGGGCCGGCCCAGCATTTTCTGTTTCAATGGGTGTATGAAGTCACTGATATCAAATGTTTTTTGTTCTTTGTTTTTTTGTAGACCACTTAGTAACGTTGATGAGTTTGTAAATTTGTTTAGATTTTGTCGTTTGGATTGACATGTTTTCTCTAACAAAGCGCCGTCAATCAAACTCATGTACTTGCTGCTAAATGTGCTAATGGCAGAGGAACAACTTACAGTTACAGGAAAACCATTTATCTGCCGTCATATCAGAGGATAAACTAGTTAGCAAATACCAGTGCTGTGATAATTAGCGCAAATTCTAACTGTTAGGAAAATTATCCTCCTGTTCATTTACTCATGAGTTTATTTTACAAGTTATGTTTTCATATTATTCTTTCATATTATTCTTTTCATATTATTACTCTCATATTATTCTTCTTTTTATATTTACTTAACTTCTCTTTCTTTTGTAGTATAGTATATTATTAACTTTGTTTAGGATGTTTGCTTGGAAGCTAAAAACGTTAAACATTCATGTGTTATTAGTTCCATATGTAACTGATTAGTTGTGGTTAGTCACATGCCCTTGTAAGGGCATGTCCATAGGAGGTTCCAGAATGTAAAGACGGTTGGTCAATTCTCTGTGTGACTGTGTGAAGAAGCCCAACCTCCTTTTTCTATACAATAAAGAGAAATGCAAAGAAAGAACTGGCAGAATTGAGTCCAGACAGTGTTTGACAGCGATTCGTCGCGTCTGTTCTCAATTCTCCTATTCTGCAGAAAAGAAATTAAAAGAAACCTAATCTCTGTCTCTGGCTGATTCTTTGCAGGTTATGACAAATAAACCTATCACTAACTAGCCTTAGCATTTGTAGCAGGTTCTGTTGTGGTGAACCAGCTGTAGTATAGCAAGGTTTAAATATCAAAGGTTGATTGACAGCACTAAGACCCTCCTCCTGGCTCTGATTGGTTGTTTCTGTCTCATATTACACTGTCACAACCTTTGTGTAACAAACCTTTTGTTGTAAAACAAAATACATATTTCAGTTTTAACTGAGATGCCTCAAGTTTATCATCCTCCTTTGACTGTATATTTATCTAATTTAAAGATAAGTTAGGTAAATACACAGCAACATGTCTGCTTGTCTTCAAATTGTGGTCACCTTACATGATATTTTTTTAGCAGGAAAGTGTAACATTTTGGCCAGCTGCTGCTTGCTACCTCTTAAACTCAGAACACATTAAGTGTGAATGTGTGGGAGTGAGTGTTGTCCTTCCTTTGATTAGCAACTGACCCGGACGAAACGGGTCAGTGGGAAACCCAGCCGCTCTCCAGTCAAGAAATAACCCTCCTGAATGGAAACCATCATCACAGACATATCCGTGTAAATTGCGTACACCGTCTCTTTAAACTGCTAGGAGGAAGAGATGTTGCTCTCACTACAGTCAGTCCTAAAGCAATAGAGTTTCATGACTAGACACTGAAGAAAAGCAAAGAATATTTGTAGAAAAAGAACCTGAAATCTTTCCGGTATGTTGGCTCTTAAGTGTTCACACACCCCTGTAAAAACAAAACACCAGGTTTTGTGAGGCCTTGATGAATCATTTAAAACCATTTTCCACATTTAATGTGGCATTTATTCTGTGAAAAACAAACGATTCTGTTAGAGGGAAAAATTTGTAAAAATTGCATAGCAAAGTAAGGTTTTCATAGCAGAAATTATTGCATATTGTCCTTTTGTTTTACTGTATAAATGTACTGTTTGTTCTCGGATTGGTGACTGTATGAGGTTTGTGTGACTTTTTGTTTTCGTGTTTTTATGAGAGAAAGCACTTTGAACTGCGTTGTTGCTGAAATGTGGTGCACAAATAAACTTGATAGACTGATTAAAGGCACAATGCTGTAAAAAACGAACGTCCCACACTGACTTCTTACACTTCAACATGGTAACAAACATAACTGGATCAACAGATAAACCAGCCGACCAGTTAAGAGATGTTGGCATCACAGAACGGCATCTTTGATCTAAAATAACTCATTTGCTGTTGGGTTTCACCCATGTTTAACGGTTGAAAACGGCCATTAAAGTCACTGATGGGGCAATTTTAGATGAATATCCAAAATGTTACACTACAAACTGTTGACTCACGTCTGGTTACCTGACAGTTAAACCACACCTTACCAGTAGTCCTCACAGAATGGCTGTTTTCAAAAACCGTGTTTAATACCATAACCCATGAATCAGACTCAACACTAAACCAGATTTTAGAGTCTTATGTCCACAATGTGTGACTCCATGATTTGTTTGAGTTGGCACTAATAGTATAGATCACTCCCTGTTTGCTCAGAGCTTTAAACCTGGGTGTTCACAACGGTCAAACTTTTTTTTTTTTTTTAGCTTAGCATTAAAAAAAATCAGCAATGGAGTGTTTGGAAGGTCTTTCTTTCCCCTATCGCTATTTTCTCAACAGGCCAACAATAATAATTATGTTGTAAGATACATAAACCTGTCGCTAAGCAACCTGGAAATTTGTCCCCGGTCCCACATTTTTTAGTGTTTCAGGTTTTATTTGTGCTAATTTAAAAACTCTCGTTTACTCAACTCTCTAACTAAAAAAGTTAACACAACTCGCTGCTTTAAGTTTAACTTTCACAGAGTCACACTTGAGCTCAAAATCTAAACCTCTCCAGATTTATTTGACGCAAAGAGTCGGAACAAAATGCGACTCAAATGTTTTTCGGCGTCTTCTCGGACGACGCCTGAAAGGAATGGAAGTTTTTTTCCACTCATTTCATCCGTTTGTTTCAGATGAGAAAACCCAAAAGAATATTTCTGGGAAAACATTGTTTTTGTTTATTAACATTGTCCATGTTTCGTTTCTGTCACTGGTGTTAGTGGAATATGATCTCGTTTTGGGTTGCTTTTGTTTTTACATTTATTTTTGTTATTAGGTTAAGGAGTTGCTGCGTATCGCAATTATTTTAAGAAGTAATAATGAAAACGAAACACATCCACTCAGCTTCTCCCCAGAGCACGAGTAAAAATCCATGAGCATTCGATTTGTTGAAACGCCGACAGCACAACGCACGCTACAGGAGCCTAGAAGGCCATTTTGCATGTATTTTGGAATAAAAAAGATACATACAGTATGTGTTTACCAAACATTTGCTCTGAATAAACAGCTGTCTGTCAGAAAACATTTAGATTCAAGCTTTGATTGGATGGTTCAGCCTTAAAAATGTTCCACCAGGGGCGTGCCGTGGTGGCGGAGGGGTTAGTGCGACCCACATTCAGTCGCCGGTTCGACTCCCGGACCCAACGACGTTTACCGCATGTCTTTCCCCTCTCCTTCCCCCTTTCCTGTCAGCCTACTTTGAAAAAGGGACACTAGAGCCCACAAAAAAGACAAATAGAAAAAAAAACAGAAGATGTTCCACCAGTTTAAAACCATCTACTAAAACGAAGCTCAGTTGGTGTGGGCTAAAAGGAAGTCACTTGTATTGTTTATGTTATTTTAGATGAAAAACTCCAGGGACTGATGGGTTACATCGGTTTGAGTTAATTAAACTGTCAAAACAGAGTGTCGTTGCCAATTTAATCATTAGTCATCTGAGGGTTGTATCAAAATATTGGTTACAAGACAATTGACTCCACAGACGGAGGAGGAAGTGATGCAGATTCAAGCCTCTGAAAAACCTCAAATATCATCATGTAGAATATTTCTCAGGAAAATTGCTTGTATAATTTGGACTTCTGTCACAGTACGTACACTCATCATAGCAATTAGTGATATGTAGTTTTCTGCTTTTAAAGATGAATTTTAATCTTTCTTTTTCGAGGACGGGAAGATATATCCAACAACTTTAAGAGGGTTTTTTTTTAACAAATTTTTTTTACAGAAGTTTAATATCTTTGTGATTTAATATCTAATCCAAAACAAGATTAATATCATGCACAGACATCAAACATATACAAACATGAGCTTTTACTTGTACCGATGAAAGTTGGAAATATCTCCCTTTTTATAATGCAGACATAAATGTACTGAATTACAAATGTATCTGATAACTCTGCAGTAGTACAGCTTCACAGGTTTGGTCAAAATGTAAAAACAACTTTCATTTGTTCAGTCGGTGCAATTAGGAGTAAAACAGCCAATGGAAGATAAATAATAAAGAAACTGAAACAATAAGATCGACTACTGTGGTCAAACATGTAAAAATAAACTGCAGCAAACCTTTCAGATGGTTCAGAAAGTGCAATTAGGAATCCTAAATATGATGCAAAATAAATAATAAAGCATGAGCTCAGAGCACAAAGCATAGAATTAGACTAAATAGATCTGCCCTTGTGGACCGGTCACATCGTCACCGATACCCGAGCTACAATTTTTTTCATTAACAGAACCGATACAGATATAATTATCGGATCGGTGCGTCTCTAGGAAGGGTGTACGTAGTTTGTTTGTCACACAGTTTTTCCAGTTTGGCTCTTCTTTATGCGTTACAGATTCTCTTAAAGCACAGAACATATTTATTATGTCCTAATATGTTCATCCAGTCTCATGACAGTGAACAAATGAAAAAGCAACTATTCCAGGTATCGACCAAGAACAAGACTTGGAGCCATAATGTTGTAAAATGTTGATCTGCGCTGTACGTTGTGAGAGGTTCTGCTGCTGGGTTTGTGTTGATGCCTGTTCCCTTTGCTGTGACTCTGCTCCAGAGTTGATGAACCCGACCCGGACTGTCTTCTTGATTCATTAAGTGCAGCGTGATTGGTTGTTACTGCAGCAGCTTTACTTTGGGGGGGGACAACACATCCAGTCGGCTGCGGCCTCAGGGGGTAAGTCGGATGCTGAAATGAGTCACTCCCGCTGGCCGGCGTGCTTTCACACCGTTTATCAAACCCTCTGACTGCTGCGCTGCTCTGACTTTTATGACTGTACTCTAAACTACTAGAGAGTCATCTGTGCTGTTAGTGGTGCAGATGTGGATATTCCCAATCTGATTAAAGTGAAGCAGATTACTGTAGCACCCACAGTGGGGTGTTACAGTAATCTGTGGTAATTCTGAGGATAATTAGACGATCCATGAATAGGTGAAGGCACAAAGACAAACCGAGAGTATCGAGGAAAACATGTTTGAAACGTACCAACGCTAAAGCAACCCTCAGAGCCACCAAAGACAGTTTATAAAGTAACTTCCAGACCTCTCAAGTCTGGAAGTTCTGGTCCGTTCTGCATACCCAGAACCAGAACCAAAACATGGAGAAGCAGCATTCAGCTTCTATGCACCACAAATCTGGAACAAACTTCCAGAAAACTGCAAAACAGCTGAAACACTGAGTTCCTTTAAATGTAGACTAAAAGCCCAGCTGTTTAGAGTTGCTTTTGAACCATAATAAATGATAAATCTATCTACATATTTGATGTGTAATAATGATTTTGATGATGGCACTCATCAAAATGTAACATTTGTTGCTGGTTTTCTCAGTTGTTGATTGCATGATGTTTTTTATGTCTTTGTATTTTTGTCTTTATGATGTAAAGCACTTTAAACTGCTTTGTTGCTGAAATGTCCAATACAGCTAAACTTGACTGACTTGATAAAGCAAGACTTCAGTGGGGACCAGATACAGAATCTATATGGGACGTTGTTACTTTGGTCGTTACGCAGAGCTAGTCACCATAGATGAGCGTAGGAACGTAGACCAACAGAGTCAGGACAAACTGGTAAGGTGTCTGTACTGCTCAAGAAGTACTACAGGTTGTGCAGACACAAGTTTGAAAACCACATTACGTAATAAAAATTTTTTAAAAAGGCTTTCTCCAAGCAATTCCTTTTTTGAAAGAAATAAAACGGCTGCTAGTGCCTTTACCACAGAATTTAACAGGTTCTACGAAGGCCACTGCAGTCTTGAGCTCGGGGTCATTTTGGGGGTTCATCCTCTAATAAAGAGAGGCGGGCCTCCAAAATGTCATTAATTGTAGATAAACGTATTTAATGTTAAATGAATTTTCTCGTGCAAAGTTTATGTAACATTTCCACAAAATAACATTTTCAGGTCATCCTTCCAGGGCAGCAACAATTGCCTCTCTCAGTTATTTTCTTCTGCCTATCAAAGCTTTCACCTTTGACAGACAAACATTATCTAACCTATGACTGTAGTAGTTAAGTATTGCAAATTATTACTATGTACATAGGTCACAAGTCCATACAAAAAAGGGGTGTGTTTGTTTGAATAAGGTTTGTATAAAAACTGAAAGTGCTCCAACTCCATTCTCAGGCAATCCGGTCTCCTGTGAAGCTGAAAGGCCAGAAATAATGTACGCCATAGTTCTGCTGGTGGGCTTTCTCATAGCTGCGTACGTCTTCCATCAGACGGTGGTGAAGGGGAAGAGTTGCACCAGCAAAGCAAAGTTGCATGGCAAAACTGTGATAGTGACTGGTGGGTAAAGATTTACGTGAAGTTTCTATTTTCAATTTTCTTTCATTATTTTCCGCCTGCAGGCAGCAACACTGGCATAGGGAAGACCATGAATCTTGCATAATCTGGCCACTTGAAATTGAACAAAGCTGAACTTTACCACACACGTCATTATGAATACCAGGCTTGTTAGATCTGTCAACACCGGCTACGTGGGCTGGCCTGGCTCTGTTTAGAACTTCCAGATTTCTGCTCTGCTGCAATCTGATTACATGCAAGTCAAAGTCCAGCCCATTCAGGAAGAGGCTGTTTGTGCTTCCTCAGTGCAGCTCCAAGGCAGCAACAATGTTCTACATTCTGCTGGTGCCGGGACTCGTCGTCCTCGCTTACGTTTTCCGTCAGGTTGTGGTAATAGGAAGGAGCTGCAAGAGCAACACAAAGCTGCATGGGAAAACTGTGATAGTTACCGGTGGGTAAAGTTTCTGCTTTGTAGCGATGATGTGCGTTTGGTTTTTGACCGCTTTCCGCCTGCAGGCAGCAACACTGGCATAGGGAAGACCACGGCCATAGAGCTGGCCAAGAGAGGAGCCAGAGTGATCCTGGCCTGTCGCAGCAAGCAGAGAGGAGAAGCTGCTCTGCAGGACGTCAAGAGGGTGAGAGTCTGCTGGTCATGTCTTTGTTTCTCACCCAAAATAAAGACAGTGTTGTTCCTACAGCAATATCTCTTTTTAATGCAGGACAAAGTACGGGGACTTGCACCTGATATAGTGTAGCAACTGTTGGCCAATAATGAAATGCACTGTATTCTTCCCTTTATGTGCTTATATTTTTTTTTTTTTAAATTTTTTTTATCTTTGATACTTTGTCTTTTAGCCTTCTGTATTTGCTGCAATATTAATTGCCCAACTTGGGATACGAATAAAATGAATCTGAGTATGACACTGGTACTACTGAGAATTGTGTTCTGTCTCATTTTACAGTGAATAGGATTGTGTGCTTTATTTATTTGGTAATCTACATTGCACTGCCATAGATACAGACCTATAGTTTAACAGTTGACTGATCAGTTTTTAATGTCTGTTTCAGGAGAGCGGCAGCAACCAGGTGGTGTTCATGCAGCTGGACCTGGCTAGTCTTAAGTCGGTCCGCAGCTTTGCAGAGAACTTCCTGAAGACAGAACCCAGACTGGACATCCTGGTCAACAATGCAGGTAGGAGTTCTTGCCTCGGCCTCAATGATATACTGGATATGCTATTTGTCGACAGTCTCAGGAACCCCATGAAGACAGAGTATACTTAAAAAGTAATTTCGTCCTACAGAGCCTAAAGGCTGCGACATAACTTCATCTGAATCTGAACAATTGACATGGTTTCGGTTTAAACCTTTCATACAAAGGCGCAGTCCACCTTAGGGGTAACCCTCATGCTACAGTGTACCCTCCTATCTGAGAGGCCTCCCCAGTACCTCCCCACATCCACTGGTTTGGTTTTAGGAAACGCTCACAGAGCTAGCGCAACACTTTTCAGCAGACAGCCTCCTCCATTACGACGTTACAGTTTCCGTAGAGAAATTATTAACCACTCACCAGTCTCATCATTCTAGTAGTTATTCAGTGAAATATCATACAAATGTATGTAATTTCTCATGGTGTCTGATGTTCCTCAAAAGTATTTATGTCTTCAACGGATACAAAAACCAGATAGTGGAAGTCGAATAGTTCAAGAGAAATAATATCGCTGTCTGAGCGCATTTCCACTTAAAACACTGCAACTAGCTTCAGACCAATCACACGACACATCGCACAGAGCTCTGTTGAAAATCATTTGGCCCGGTCTGGGGTCGTGTTTTGGCAGGCGGATGGCACTCTGAACAAAATCACGCCTCTACGTCAACGAGAGCCGGTTTTGGCACTTTGCATGACGTCTGTCAGAGCCTTAAATACTGTCAAATTTCACCCATACCTTAGGTGACAAGGATCGTCTGTGTTTCGTTCTAGGTCTGTTCAATTTTGGTCGAACTGAGGACGGGTTCGGCATGACATTCGGCGTCAACCACCTCGGCCATTTCCTGCTGACTAACCTGTTGCTGGACCGACTGAAGGAGTGCGGACCGAGCAGGGTGGTGAATGTGTCGTCTGGAGCGCACAACTGGGGAAGAGTAGATTTTGACTGCCTGAACACCCACAAAACTCTAAGGACTGGGACGTCATTTGTGGACGGCCAAAGAGTTTATGCAGACAGTAAGCTGTGCAACGTTCTCTTCACCTACGAGCTCGCCAAGAGACTGAAGGGAACCAAGGTCACTTGCTACTCCCTCCATCCAGGTAAGCTACATAGGTTTCTTATTCAATCCACTGACAAGCACAAGTATTTGACAAAGACTAATGAAAATGTAAGAAGAAGAAAGTGAGTGGCAAGGCACATCACTCAAAAGTTCAGTGAATGTAAAGACTTTTATTGACCACTTTGATCCCATGGCCCTTCATGTCTCCAGGTTAATCTGACGCAAACATCTTTGGAAATGGAAAACATGCATGCCTTGTTTGTTTTGAAGAGTTTGTTTGACCCTAATCTAGCTGTCCCTAACAGGAATCTTAATGTTTGTATTTCTTCTGTCACCTTGTAGATATGGATTCTATTATTTTGCCGTTTTCTTTGTTTATTGTGTGGTTTGACCCCCAAGTTCAGCCGTTTCTCCTTGGGAACATTGTCTATTCCCTTCATTGTTTTTTTTTACTTGTGAACAGTTCTCTGAAAAATAAAGGGCTCCAAAACATAGAAGCTACCCTGCAATGTTGCAGACATAAGAAATACACAGTCATCTCATAGGCCGCATGTTTACAAATGTTTCAAATATGTTAACAGACCTTTTTTTTTAGATTTGTTAGATTACCTCAAGTCTAAGCAGAAATAAAATGGCCACTGC
Source organism: Xiphophorus maculatus (assembly GCF_002775205.1). Taxonomy (NCBI): domain Eukaryota; kingdom Metazoa; phylum Chordata; class Actinopteri; order Cyprinodontiformes; family Poeciliidae; genus Xiphophorus; species Xiphophorus maculatus. Next base: position 4,759,936 of record NC_036449.1, on the reverse strand, counting down.
AACAATATTGTTTAAATTTTTTGGTAAACTTATTACAAGTGACGCTTAAGAGATAAAATAAGTGGCTGTGAGTTTTCATTGTAATCATTTTTGCACAGGTCAGTGGCTGCAGGATGATATCCAGTCAAAGAACGAGTCTTTTCTACTAGCACCTTGATTTGACTACACATGGCTAAAACTAGCTTATTTATTTTTGTGCTGCAAGCTAAAGCTTTGGCTCTTCCTGCAGGAGTCGTCAGGACTGACATCATCAGGAACGCGAGCCCGACTTTTCAACTGGTCGCGTTGAACGGTTTAAGGTTTTTCATGAAGACGCCTCTCCAGGGAAGCCAGACCACGCTGCACTGCGCCCTGCATGAGGGCATCGAGCACCTCAGCGGGCGCCACTTCTCCAACTGCACCGCCAGAGACGTACTGGCCAAGGCCAAGGATCCGGTCACGGCGAAGAAGCTGTGGGAGATCAGCGAGAGATTCTGTGACCTCTGAAGGGTGTTTTGACTCGTGATGGTAACTTTCAATCTGTTTGCAAACACAGAAACCGAGACCAAAGTTGACACTTTCATGTGACTTTTCTTTAACTTTCCAGACATTGTAGAAAGAGGAAGGGAATTGACTTGTTTTAGATATTACATAACTTATGAGCCATATGTAGAATTTTAATTGGAGCGTAAATAAAGAGCATTTCTGACATCATAATGCAGCGACTGCTCTTACTTTTTGGCTCTATAGTCTTTTTATGGGGAGCTAATGGGACCATCTAATGATGTTTGACTGGCTTATTAGAAACCATTGTACTAAAAGACATTCTAAGTTTTCAGCTCATTATTTACCCTGATAAAAAGGAAAGAGCTGTTACCAATGGAAATGTTTCTGAAGATCAGTTCCTTTGGAAACTTGAACAGCTAATGGCACAAAGCTTTGATTTCTCCATTAATGTTTTTTTTTTATGCCTGATGAATAACATGTACCTCTGTTAATGAGGCGCCGTCACAAAGGTTATGAAGGAGCAAGTTTAGTGGTGGAAATGTACATTACAGTTATTTCATTATTTAAATATATGTAGCTAAATTTTATGTAAATTCAAGAGTTATTGTTGTAAATGTAAATTAAATAGACTTCCAGTTTTTCTGGGGAAATTTTTTTGACAATTTTCAAATGTTTTACCTGTTAACCCAATAAATTTAGAACCATGAAGCTGAGTTTATTTGTCTTTTGTTTCTAATGAGAGAAGTCTAAATATAACCTGTAATTACTATAAAATGGTGATATTTCTCCAAAATGGCCACGTTCTTGCAGAGTTTGAACGTGGGTTATAGTTGCATATTTATTTCTTTAAATGAATCCTTAGGAAACGACATAAACAAAGTACAGCAGTCAACTGAAAACGAACTATGAATCAGCTTTGTCTGGGGACATAAAGAACATTACAGTAGCTTTCTAGCGAACCTTGAGTTTTCATACCACTTTAAATTCTCCATGTTTTTATCACGTCAGCCACAAACGTCAGCATATTTTATTCAGGTATTTCACCTGGACCAAAATCAGATCATCTAGAATTGGAAAGTAGAGGAAAAGTAACAGATGGGTTTTCAAATTTATTCAATTTAAATTTTTCCATTTTCACAATTAACCTATATTTCATGTTTGATACGCAATACTAAAAGCTAGAAAACAAAAATATGTGATACTTAGAAACTTTTTTCTTTGGAAAGACATGAACTGACTCCACATCCCCACTTCCCTGTAATCACAAAATACTTTATGGTTTTCTTTACTAACTCAATCGAAATCCACGTTGATGTTCACAAACAGTGAATCTGACCTCGGCTCCACTTTTCTCTTAATAGACATTTAAAATATTAATATAGTAATTGGAATAGTGCAGTTAATGTGATCTGGTGCATGAAGTCAGTGTGTTGCATTTCATTTGTTTAGAACACCTTTCATCACTTTCCAGATAAACTATCAACATGAATGAACACTGTATACACTATCATGCACATAGTTCAACTCTGAACATGAATTAATGTGCACATGGTTCACCCATGTGTGAGCTAACCTTTAAGCTACTTTTTGGAGATTGCGCAACACTACCATGGTGAAGTCAGTCAACCACCGCCAGCCTCTTTAAGGAGAGGCGAACAGGTTTGTTTTTTCTTTAAGGGATATTAGAAAACTCTAAATATGAACTTCTGTGAAATCAGTTCCGTCCTTCACACTAGACTGATGTCCATACAGCCAACTATTGTATAATAAAGTTTAGTCATTTTTTTTGTCACGTTACAATCAGAAGCATGTTTTCATATTCAATATGTTTAATTGAGCTTTTATGTTACAGTATTTTTTTTATAACTATATGGTATTTACAGTGAAATTTTGCCCTTACTATACAGTATTTTTATTCTTTATTCTGTTTGCGTGTATAATTTTATATTCTGTCTTGGTGTGAGTCTTTTTGTTGTTATTGCCCTTCATTTTGCTGCCGTTGCACAGAAATGTTCCTACTGCAGGACAACAAAGGACATTTCTGTTGCATCCTGTGTTTAATCAGGTCAGATCTGGAGCTCTGACCTGACTGACTGCCTGGGCTCTGCTTGGGTTAAGTTCTTGAAACGGCTTCATTGTTTTTCACACACCATAAAACATTAACTTATTGCCAAAGACCAGCTGGTGCTGTTTTTAGAAGCAGTAGAAACCCAAATGGAAGTACCTAAATGTGCAAAATGTGAATCTTGCATAATCTGGCCACTTGAAATTGAACAAAGCTGAACTTTACCACACATGTCATTATGAATACCAGGCCTGTTAGATCTGTCAACACCGGCTACGTGGGCTGGCCTGGCTCTGTTTAGAACTTCCAGATTTCTGCTCTGCTGCAATCTGATTACATGCAAGTCAAAGTCCAGCCCATTCAGGAAGAGGCTGTTTGTGCTTCCTCAGTGCAGCTCCAAGGCAGCAACAATGTTCTACATTCTGCTGGTGCCGGGACTCGTCGTCCTCGCTTACGTTTTCCGTCAGGTTGTGGTAATAGGAAGGAGCTGCAAGAGCAACACAAAGCTGCATGGGAAAACTGTGATAGTTACCGGTGGGTAAAGTTTCTGCTTTGTAGCGATGATGTGCGTTTGGTTTTTGACCGCTTTCCGCCTGCAGGCAGCAACACTGGCATAGGGAAGACCACGGCCATAGAGCTGGCCAAGAGAGGAGCCAGAGTGATCCTGGCCTGTCGCAGCAAGCAGAGAGGAGAAGCTGCTCTGCAGGACGTCAAGAGGGTGAGAGTCTGCTGGTCATGTCTTTGTTTCTCAGTGAAACTAGGAAGAAAAGCAGCATGCAGCTGAACAATGAGGCAGGATTAGACTGAATATAGAGGGAGAGAGACAGCACAGCTATGACAGCTTGTGTGTTTTCCAAAATATTTTGACACACAGATATTTTAATGATGCCAAAAAATTCTAATAATCAGAAAACAGCTAAATATCCTCTGGGGGAGAACAAAAATATTGCCTTGATAAGAATCTGATTTATCAATATATTCCAAGGAGCCCATTGCAAACAGAAATGTTTTCAAGAGCAATATTTCTGGCGCTATAAATCCTGTTCCAGGGAGTCACAGCCGTGCAAAAAATAATAGTTTATCTTATTTTTTGTCTTTATCACAACAGTACCACAAAATATGTCCACCTCTATGGACACCAAAATATTATTCCCACTTAAAATCGGTAAACTCTGATTCAGGCATATGGAATCATTTCACATGGTCAGATCATTACTTGTTTTGAAGGAGGTTCCCTCTCATGAAGCTCACATATTCAACTTATACAGTTGTTGTTTTAGTATGTAGCGATAGCAGAGATACTGGAAGTCACCAAAGAAAAAAAGCTTATGGGAGATTATCACGCTTAATGTTAATTATATTTATTATGATCACTCACGGACACACAGGTCCATGGGGTGCCAGGGCGCCAGAATAGGGTTTTCTTGAAACTATGTAAACGTCCATAAAAAAATTTAATTAGTATTTAGGATGCAAAGAACAAATTAACTACGGTTTCTTCTACGTATTTCAACCTAAACTGGAGGTCATTTTGACTGCAGGGAATTTTGCACAGCTCTAATGCAATTTTTCCATGAGCTGCAAAAGTAGTCTCATATTACAGCGAGTCAGATTGTATGCTTATTTCTTTGCCTATGGTTTAACAGTTGACCCACCAGTGTTCAATGTCCGTTTCAGGAGAGCGGCAGCAACCAGGTGGTGTTCATGCAGCTGGACCTGGCTAGTCTTAAGTCGGTCCGCAGCTTTGCAGAGAACTTCCTGAAGACAGAACCCAGACTGGACATCCTGGTCAACAATGCAGGTAGGAGTTCTCGTTTCAGCATCTTACATTTTCATGAAAAAGTTTTAATAAAATCAATATTTTGTCATACTTGGTCACAAGTTACACATGTCAATCTATGTTTTTTTTAAAATGATATCCTGTGCACAAGACCCAGTAATTGCGAAATGTAAACCCCACAAAAGTTTTGGGAGATCTTGGTATCCACCAGACTACACACTAAATGCAGTATTTAGTCAATTATCAATTAGGTCAATGATTCTAATGTGGATGTAGCCAAGAGACCTGTGGTATCTCTGGAAGACCTACAAGTGTCCACAGCTCAGATAGGAGAATCGTTTGATGGGTGAACTTTGTGCCATATATTCTACAAATCTGACTTTAGCTTCTTAACAGAATGTTCAAGTGTTTAAAGGTGTTAAGTTACACATGAAGTGAATCTAAGTAGCCAGATAGTTTCAGTAGGGAGACTCAGTAAGTCCTCTCTTACTGTGGTTAAGAAGACGTAACTCAGAAAGTGACTCTTGGTTCTCCATGGTTTGTCCCAGGTGTCCTCCTGATAGGTCGAACAGAGGACGGATTTGGTTTGATGTTTGGCGTCAACCATCTCGGTCACTTCCTGTTAACCAACTTGTTGCTGGATCGGCTGAAGGAGTGCGGACCAAGCAGGGTGGTGAATGTGTCGTCTGCGGCACACAACTGGGGAAGAGTCGACTTTGACTGTCTGAACACGCACAGAGATCTGAGAGTAGGAACAACAGGGTTAGACTGCTTTGGGATTTATGGCGACAGTAAGCTGTGCAACGCTCTCTTCACCCACGAGCTCGCCAAGAGACTGAAGGGAACCAAGGTCACTTGCTACTCCCTCCATCCAGGTAAGAACCAATCAAGCGTTGGTAAGCCAACTGAGTTTACCACAGTCAATTTTTAAATTGTGTGCAACTTTGTTAAAATGCAACTTTTTTGCAACTTCAAGAATTAGACCATAACAAGGCCTATTAAAACCTTTTCCACAACCAATGAGGCCTTTATCCTCCAGTCAGTTTGACTAACCTGATAAACCTCCATTGTCCTGGTAGGACTTTCTGGGTATTGGCACAGTTGAGTCTTTTAGCTAAAGCCATTGTTTGCACATAAACTGGGAAAGCCCAAAAACATCTAATTGTACGATTAGGAGAAAAACACAAAGCACTTTATACTAGAGCCAGATTCACTCATAAGTGACTTGCCTAGTGGAACATTGACATATGAGAGAAGAGAGATGCAATTGAACCTACAACTTTCAGGTTGCAAGACAACTACTCTCCCCACCGAGCCACAGTTAAGATTAAAACTTAAGAAGCTGCAGAAATTTCTGCTTAGTACTACTAGCTTCTGGGACCATTTTTTCTTTCCTATTATGATTTGCATGGATAATGCAACCAGGAGGGATCACAAGCCAGTGATTAGTTGTGCCGGTTCCAAGACTAGAAAAACGCAGAGGGTTGTGTCAGTGTGGACTGAGAAAGAAAAGGGTTCAAGTCGTTCCACCATGGTGTAGATGGAAAGAGAAATTGAGTAGGAGTCATCCTGAAAGAGGAGTTTGAAAGTAAAAAGTGTCAAACTAGACCGGCTGATGAGACAGAGCCTATATTTAAAGGTATGGTGATCAATGTTGTTAGTGGTTAATCCTTCCAAATAGAATATGAGAATCCCAAGAGTTGAGAGTGACAAGTGGTGCAGACTTTAACGAACTTGTTGGTTAAGGGAACAGGGG